>NC_064306.1:41919746-42566283 GCF_023373825.1 Bactrocera dorsalis
AGTGTGATATTACATGATCTTGGTGGTCAATCGACCAATTGACCAGTCCAAAACCTGAAATTATCTGCTCTCTGCGTGATAACGGTCACCATTTGAAAAAAGATAAACCGGTGATTCTACCGACCCACAAACCACACAAAGCCTCAGTTCCTAAATCTCTTCAGGCTGCTCTTCGTCCCAAATGTGGCAATTTTACTTGTTTACATACTCAATGAGATAAAAATGGACCTCATCGCAGAAAAAAATTTGGCTCGAAAATGTGGAATATTCTTGGAACTTCTCAAGAGCCCATAGAGCGCAGCATTGTCGCTTCCTAATTTTGTTCGATTAAATTGTGGCAGTTACAATATATGCTATCGTAGTTCGCTATCGGTGGTTTCGACAATTGAGCATATTTTTTGGAAAAGACCTGCCCAAAATTTCAGATTGGTTTCTAAACGCATATATGCAGACAGACGGGCATGGCTAAACAGACTCAGATTATCAAGCTGATCGTTTATATATGAATACATAATACCTAATACGATTTTCGATATTTCCTTCTGAGTTTTACAAATTTCACGATCAACTTTATCTACCCTTTCCTAGGCATAAAACGTTCCACCAACTATCTAAATCTAACAATTTACAATTAGGTGGAATCTACGCATTCTTCCGCTCATAACGCAGCACGTCGCAGTATGAAATCAATCCTTATTGATTTGTTCCCTTCCACTTTTCAGCGCCATATCAATCATGCCACGAGCAACTCTTTACTTTCACAGAACGCGCTTCCTCCACGCATTGTCCAACCTCATTCTCTCTGACGCAATTCAGCGATTGAGTAGCTATCGAAACAACCGTTATGCAAACAAACCGCAGGCGTTACACTTGTCAATTTGTTGCCTTTGTATTTATTTGCCTGTCTGTTTATTTGATTTCATCCGATATCTGGGTGTTTGTTGGGTAAATAAGCGCTGTAATGCCATACGCTATCGGTTGGTGGCTTTAACTGTCACTTGGCATTTTTTTATTTGTCTTTGTTTTCTAGTATATTTCTTTGTTGTTGTTCGTTTTTGATGCACTATTGTTTGAAAATTTGGATATGTCACAAGCTTAGTCACCTCAACACATATTTGCCGCGGTCTTTTAGAGTATTTGATTAGCCCATATTGGGCGCGCGTGTAAGGCGAGTAAATTGAAACATATGGTACAAAATAAATAGTTATAAAACTTTGAAGTAATATTATTCTTCTTCTCCTCCATCATTGCTCAAACAATCTTGTACGTGAATGTAATAATGCCCATAATCTCATCTCATCCTCTTAAATTGCAACGGTCTTTCTTAAAGAATTTAGAAGCCGTAATCGGTAATCAATCAGAATCTTTACTGTTTCGGCAGTTTTTACGAAGACCAAATGTCCAAATTATCGATAAGATAAAAGAAATCGTCGAGATCCGTCGGAAGCACTGTCTCGATTACCATGAAGGCAGGAAAATTGCAAAAAAAATCGTTTGGAACCACGTAGGTTAGGTTGTATGGCTGATTCCCTAGCATTGCTGGCCAGTACTTTTTTGATGTCAAACAGTGTTCAGTCAGAACTCTTACAACCATTGGTAGATGTAGCTTGCTGAGAGCGAAGTATTGCCTGAATCCTTTTCGATTTACCGTCGTGTAGATTCATCTTCTCACTAGTTTTGTGCGTACACTTAGAGAACTCAAGGCAAGGCATGTATCACATTGGATTTGTATAGTCACCGCTTTGAAGGAGGCTGTAGTGGAACTGGAACTGATGGAACCATTTAAATGTAAATCAGACTGGATACAAAAAAAGGTCGATGTTTTCGCAAACAAAAATGATCGAATTTCCATTAGCTGCTAAATGACAATATCAATTCTTTGAACTGACAATCAAAAGAAGATGGTCGTGATCGAGCTTTTTCTCCAGTCGGCATATATTTAGTGAACCCAGTGGACTGTAACATCTCTAATTCTTAATTTCTGATTACAACAGCCATTAAAGTCGACCAATTCTCTAAGAAAATAGAAAAATTGGAAAATACTCATCTCCTTAGATTATCACAGCTGTCAGACGGTCTTGTAATCTCGCATGTCCTTGCTTGTTTGTCCAGTTATCCTTGTGTAATTGAACTGTCCACTTTGAGAGGGCATACATGTACCTTTTTATGCCTACAAGTAAACGCGATTGTGAAAGGTTGTCATGTGAATTGGAACAACTGATTGGGATCGCAATCGAACTATCAAAAAATGCTGTATTACATAAGTTATTTATGGGCTGCAAATAAGCAGATTTTCTGAGCGGACAAAACCCATACTAACGGTTGGAAGCGGGGATTACGGGTGGCAAACGTTAGCTAGAGCACAAAAAACTGCACCACCATTGGAATTAAGTCAAACATTTGACTCAAGCAAACATATACATATAAATACATATTTACGTATACCAATACCTGCCAGTGGATCGGCTGTTCAGCAAAAAAGGACACATAAAATTCACACATGACGGCGAGCAATTTTCTTATGCATGCAAGATAAGCGATAGCAGCATTGCTGCTGTCCCCTCATATGCTTATATGTATACCACACATGCGTCTACAAGCTGTACGCTACTTACTGGTTATCCCTTACACTTAACCTCTAAGCCACTCGCTAGCTGCCTTTTCTACCTGCCAGCCAATTCTTTTTGCCGGCAGCGACTTTTAACTTGATTTATGACTTTAAGATGAAGTGTGGATTTTGGGCGTCTATGCGAGTAACTGCTGATAATCCAGGGCATTACTAATGGTATCGTGTGGGAGTGCATAAGTACTAATGTAAGAAGGTGACGGAATTTGTGAAAACTGAAGCAAAGCATATATGTTTTTTCGAAAATTTAAACAAATGTATACCTTTAGTAGTTTCTAACTCACTCTAGTATGTGAAATTTTCTGAAAAATCTTTACATAATTGTGGTGATATGAAAATATAGAATTATATATAAATAAAACCAAACAGTTATCGGATATAGTTTTCTAGATAATGTAATAATTTCTTTTAACCTTTCAAAAATATGCTTTCTAGCCAATTAGTAGGTCTATTATAGAGGACAAACTTTCGGCGCCTTAAAGTATGCACTTAAGTTTATAAAATTCTGAACCTTTCTGAACTATACTATTATCTGGATATTTTGAGCGAAACTGGACATAGCATGCAATTATAATTATTTAAAACTGAAGATAACAGCCGTCTGCCGAGTATACTTTAATATTTTCTGAGCGCCGCAAAGTATGCCTCTATATAAATTCGGCTTAAAAATAATAATACTTTTCACTAAATCAATAATTTATAGTTTTTATTGGCTTAAATGTTCTACTTTCTATAAAATACTACTACACGCCTAAATGTATGCTTTAAAAATTTGCTATAACCAAAAATAATATTAATCCTTTGGCACTGCATTAACAAAAAAACTGAATTCCACTGTTAATTTACCATTTTCATCAAATATAAGACAAAAAACTAGATTTTGCATTCATCTTCAATATAATTTGAAGTATTTTTTTTTGTGCCTAAAAGTATACGTTTATATATTTGAGTTAAAAAATATGATTTATTTTCACCAATTCTGAAATATATATTTCCTAATGTTTTAAATGTGCTATCTGCCATAAAATACTTCCCAGCGCCTAAATGTAGGCTTTAAAAAAGGGTTACTACCACAAAGAAAGTTATTACTTTGCCATAGCGGCCGCCAAAGGAATTTAAAACTGATAAACACTTTTAATCTACACATTTAGAACAAAATTAGATTAGAGACTTGCAAATATAGTTGTATAAAACCTATTATAACATATTTTTTAAATATTTTTAAGCGCCTAAAAGTATACCTACACATATATAATTATCATAATTTGGTTTAAAACTATAAATACCGCACACTAAATCTAAAATATATGATCCATTTATAAATAATGTTTCTAACTTGCGTAAAATAATTCCACACGCCTAAAAGTATGCTTTGAAAAATTCGCTACCACCTCAAATAAAGTTATTCCTTTGGCATCGCTTCCGCCAAAGGAATTTAAAACGTGCAAATATAGCAATAAATTCCAAGCGGAAGGCGTCAAAGGATACCAAAAACTATACATTCTCATTCACGCGCACAGGATGTGAGCATTACTTAATTTGACGCGCAGGAAAATGTGCAAAAGTCAGTTGAAATACAAAAAAAAAACTATATAGTATATGCGGAAGATAAGGCAAGTAGTGCCACAGCTTAGCAACATAGACGACAAAATAAGAAAATGCTAGCCTAAAGCCACTGGAGTGGGAAGTCAACCAGACAGAGAGCCATAAACGTGCACTCAGCAATATACAGCCCAACACACACATACACACTCTGACAACTGATAAGGATGCAAAAAAGCAGAGCTTTCTGGCGGCCAGCAGCGGGGGTAGCGGTGGCGAAATGGAACGTCTTGTGACTTTGACTTTAATTACTGGATTTATAGGTCCTCGGAGATAATCTGCTTTGTCGTTTCGTGTGTGACGTCAAAAGCGGCAAGCGGATATGAAAAACATGAATGCTCACAAGCAAGTATGTCCCGCCTGTGTTAGTATCTGAGTGTATGTATGTTTGCTTCTCAACGTTCTTTGTTTACAAAGTGATTACTGGTGCGTCAGCAGGACACTCATGCAGCAGCAGAAGTCAGCGCTTGGCAGGAGTAGCGCGCCAACGTGTGTGGGAGCGTCATGTTCGTGCGCTCATATCGCAGCTTATAATAAAAGCGAGACGTTACAGGGTAATTAACATCAGCCACTATGCCATGAAGCGCAAATGCAGTAGCTGAAAATAAATATAATAATAATGCGAGTGAAAGCGAAATTGCAGTAGTAAAAACGCTGAGATATCTTTCGGCATTCGGAGTGACTAACTGTGGAGTTGCTCAGCGTAAGTGAGTGTGGGAGGCGAGGTTGAAGTGGAAGTGGCGTAACTCATGCTATGTGCCAACTAATTGGTTGCATCTTATTACAACACACACATGAATGCATTCACAGGCGGAGAGATAAGTATCTATTATGGACCCTGCAGGAAAAGCCATAACTTGTCTCGAGACCTATAGTTGGTATGCATGTAGACTGTGAATTAATTTCTCTAGTCTTCGTTCTTCGCCATTTTTGTATGAAATTTGTATAGGTTTAGAATGAGAATGATTAGAGAACATTAAATGACTCCGGAGTGTTTCTAAAATTCATTGAACCGACGTCTGCAGATTCGAAAATTCTGATTTGATCCTGAATTCTGACTTGTGGGAGGAGCTAAAGTGAACTTGCTGGGTTCTTTGTAAGGGTCAACAGGCACTTAAAACCATATTATTTATAAAATAATAGTTTCTTCAAGTTTTTGAAAGACAATCATAAGCAAGAGTGTTGGAAAAGTTCAGGTTTGAGTTCAGTTTTTAACGAAATTCTATTGTCGAAGTCATATAGAACAGTGTAGGAAACTGTCGAGTTATAATTGCAGTCACGAAAATTCTGTATCAAGGCTTTAATATCTGGAGATGCCAATCATCACGCTATCGAAGAAGACATTGGATTTTCCTAATCATATAGGGGAGTTTTCTTATGAAAAAAACGGAATTTTGAGAGAAGGACAACTGAGACGTACCTATTGCATAAACCAGACTAAATCAGAAGTAAACGCCAAAATCTTCTGTTGGCACAGCAGTCTTACAGGGCTTTAATAGTGCTCTCAATGTTACTTATACGTACATATGTATACTACTTGTATGTACATATGTATACTATTAGATGTAGCTATGTCTATATACATATGTGCGCCTTTTACAGCGAACTGTCAACACGCATGACGTGGTGAGCAATGAAAGCGCGAATGAAACATGTTGACAGCTAAAAAGGATATGAAATTCCTACTCCGGTATCCTGATGACAAAGACTGACAGTAGTTAGCAGACAATCAGGCAGCAATGAAATGCGAATTGCACGTTTTGTTACTCGACACATACATATGTATATATGTAATTAATATATATATATATATGAATATATCATTTTATATCTAGAACTTAGGAATGCCCTTAATTTTTTTTTAATTTCTTCGTACTATATTAGTGAAAGCAGTCTATATTCTTTCTTCTGTGAACTCTCCATAGTTGAAAGTCTTCTATGAGTCATAGTCGTAAAATGTAATCTCAGTTATCACTTTGCTTGTCGGAACTCTTTGATATTATTTGGTGTTGCTTCCCAGTATAGTTCATCATTATAAACAACGTTTTTTTCATCTGTGTCGCGAAATTCTTTGTTCCACAGGTTACTTTTTCGACCTACAGAAACCAATAAGCTCTTGGCCTTCAAAACGGCCAGAGTATCTCCTCTAAAGCTACGTGGTTCCAGTGTTTACAATAACAAGTAGTCAAACAATGGTTCCGCAAATCTCATCACCGAACTTTTCCATTCATTGATCTAAGAGGCGGTCATTCTTGCTAAATTGGTTTTGTAATTCCCAGAGATAGCTGCTATTGTTTTTGCTTGAGCATCTACTTGACGGGTAACATTAACATTCAAACACAGGATATCCGAAACAAGTGATCATACTTTTCGGTAGAAAATCCTTAAAAACGTTTTTAATAGATATCACACTCTTGTTAAACGACAATTGTCAATCAGTATCAATCAATTAGGAAATCTCTTCGGTGAAGCCAAATTTTTGATATTATGCTAACGTATGTTTAACCTAACCTAACTTGGTTGTTTTCAGAGAATGATCAGATCCGTTTGTTAATATAGAGTGAGAGATCAAAATAGAAGCTAACGAAAGGAAAGAAAACTTTAGAAAAATCAGGAATTATGAAATATGCATACCTCATATTCATCGGCGATTCTCTCTCAATTATCAATTGAATTGCGAACAAGAGTGGCACTGGACGTTTCTAAAATTCAAATGGAGTTCTCTCTGTTCTATAACATATTACCTTAACCACAACTATACACTCCTGAAGTATCAAGGCCCGCCTTTAGCAGTTAGTGAAGAATTTGAAGAACTCACAGATAAGCAAGCACGTAATAAGGCATTTCTTACAACTCTCCATCTCAGTGTTAAAATCACCGAAGCTATTATACCCTTCCCAAATACAAAACAAATCTTACAAGCACTTTATTCCGATCGATCAGTTTGTATCGCAGTTATATGCAATAGTGGTTCGACATCGGTGGTACCGAAAGCAGTGGGATGCCGGCCTTGGTTAGTTAGCTGTTTACAAGAAAGGCGGTCGAATGAGTCTCTTGAGGACTTCCACGTAAAACTTGGTGTTGACGGTTTGTCCAAGAGGAACAAATTCATGGTGAACGATGTCTATGATGTCAAAAGAGCCTTCACTGTGGATTTGCGCATTCATCGACGACCTCTTGCCGGCCTCCAAAAAGGGCTGGTGCCACCAAAACATACCTTTTCTTGCTAAAGCAACTTCTGAGTAAGCCTGCTTGATCATATCAAACGTCTGTCGCGCGAAAATGTTTGATCTGACTCTCCAGGTGGTCAGAAACAACTGACCAGCGATTGTTCGTTAGCAAGGAACGCCCTCTACCGTATCCAGTCAGTGCGCGCACGCTTTGAAATACAGTCGCAGTGGGAAGAAAATCAGTCCTATTACTTTCCGGACAAACCCTGAACAGTCAGATAGAGTGACGGACATGGCTAAATCGACTAGGCTCCTAACACCGATCGCTTAGATATACATTTTATAAGTTCTCCGAAATTTTCTTCTGTTTGTTACAAGCATCGTGGCGACTTAATACCGGTATAAAAAGGATTTCCTTAGTAAAATAGCATAACTACAAAACTGGAACCGGCGATATGTGACGGTATGTACCCCACTGCTTATGTACGCTTCGCAGCAATTAAAATCAGATAAGTTACTCACTACTGCACACCGTTTGGCAATATCCTTGTTGCATCCATGAACATTACCTTTCATTCGAAGGCAAAAAAAGATTTTAGTTTCGCTCAGAAGTCGGAAAACTCCAACTGGCACACACCAAAAAGTCATAAAAATCCTTTGCGCAAAACAAACAAACAACAACAACAGTCGACCATAAACCGAAAAATGTGACTAGTTGACACTCAATGAAATTTGCAAATGCAACGTGGTGCTAGGGTTGGGGTCCTTCAAGCCGTGTAGCATTTGTTCGCGCAGAGACGTGTGAATTCGCCGCGTGTGATTGCTCACTGAGGCAACAGCCAAGAGCCAACAGCCATCAACACTCGAGTGGACCCATTTAATCTGCATAATTTCCTTAACACCCCTTAACAGCCGCCCTGTGCTCTACCACAACCGGGTGCACACCCACCCAAACACACCCAATGCTTGTGGCTCGATGTCAGGAAGTGTCGCTACTGTCGCCTGTCGTCGGCGACTCTTTTATTCACACGTCCGCATATGCGTTGGTAGTGGTTGTTGTTGCTCGTGGCTGTAAGGTCTATTGCGGGAGCGCAAGTGTGGGTGTGTCAGTGTCGCTGTCGCTGATGGTCCTTCAACCAAGTGTCAAGTGTCTGTTAACAGCCCTCATCTTTTGATGTGAATCTACAGTTTTTTTTATTTAAATAACGTTTTTTGTGTATATTTTTTTCTGAATTTTTTTTTTTTGTTTTTATTGTAGCCGCTAACGTGGTGTGAAATGTGTTGGGAGTTTTGTCAACAGCTCAAGTGTTGATTTTTATGCCCTCTCATGATTATTGTTGTTGTTGATTTTTTTCTCATTGTTGCTTTTGTTCGTGATGAATTCTATTATTTTATGACCTTGTTGCATAAACATAAGGATGTTGGGGGAAAAAAGTCCATATAAATGCTGCTGATTATGGGAACTTATTTTTTTATAACTTTGATTGCGTGGGTGTGTAGTCCCCCCCCGCAAGTTTAGTTGTAAAATGTGTATCGAATTTCAAAACAAATCATAAAATGTATGTAGCAAATATACAAGCAACCCTCCCAAGCCCAAAATTTCTACTCTTCCTTCATTCCAGGTCTCTTATAAATACCAACAACTACTCGCAAGAAGTTAATCTGCAAACAATTTTTTAGTAACAACCAAGGCTCGTCCACAATAATCAAGTTCAAATTGGCAAAAAAGGATCTTCGATAAAATTAGAAGATGTTTAGGTTAGAAACCCTGCAACTCTGAGCCTAATATACCTTTGCAATTGTAACGGATTGAACTCCTAGTGATAACATCAAATCAGTCCAGCTTGAGACTCTGAGAAAACCCCCTTCGGATTAACTCCGGTCTCTAAATTACAACTACAACTATTAGCCTTCTACTGTATTAAGCACATATCAGCTAGCTTCATCTTTTAGGAAGATACGCCAAACTTAACCCGCTTCGGTCCACGTTTACCCAGATAAATTCATTACTGTGTCTGTTTGTACCAAGTTCTGCATAGAAGTTTCCTTGAAAATATACATAAATAGTTATTAATGTCTTTAAGATGGAATGTGGATCAAATATTCTTATATATCTCTATCAGTTGAGATTTCAAAAGCGTTGTGTAAATCTGGGGATTGTTCTAGCTCCGTTGTGTATTGACTTATTTTATCTTGTTAACAACGCGGGTCTTTGCTTAACTCTTTTAATTCTCTTCAAGAAAACAATGATTTGATTGAGAATTTTAATTTATTCTTAATTTATTTCCGTCTCAAAAATTCAAAATTTTTTTATGGAAGTAATAAACTTAAAGGTGTTTCATTCCGATTTTTCATTGGCTGTCGAGAGGTCATTCAGAAAACACCTACTGCTTTCGCACACAACCAGTAAAAAACTCATTTGGATCCGACTAAGAGATTGCTTGTTGAAACGAAAGAATTGATCTGCTTCTTTTTTATTAGTTAATCCCTCTATTGAATTGAAGTTTTATTACTGTGAGTTCTACTTATGATTCGATAAAGTTTTTGATAAATTAACTTTATTAGACTCAGCAGATGATTGTATATTCTCAAAACAGGGTTACGTTGATACTGCAAATGACCAATACTATCCATATAAGGAGCTTAACGAAAGCTTTCTTATATACAAAAATTTTAAACACGTTCCATAAAGCAAGCTGGTATTCCGGCTCACTCGTATGGAAAGTGTTCGCATATGTGTCTGTCTTATTTAAATAACTACTGTACTATGTATATTTTAGCATTCCATTCAAGTTGGTCTTGGTCTTCAGTGGAAAATTCCTACTTTTATTGTTAAAGAAAAATCTCCATTTAATTTTTGTCACAATCTGTAAGGTACTGTTAGGTTTTATGGCTGATTAAAGATCGCACGTGACCTGTTGTATTTAGTCCTTTGTGAAGCCATAGAAAAGATGGCTTTCTTTGCTAGCTCATCAGCGTTGAACTTTCCTGCGACTCTGCTATGGCCTGTCACTAATACCAGTCTTATCACAAAGGCACTCGATGCTATTGATGGCGAGAATAGGCACTTCTCGTCCAACCCTGAACTGCTAATGAGTTCAAGACTAGTATCGCCGCTCTACTATCTGTGTGTATGGTCACTTTTCTGAATGAGGCTGCACCCCTGAGCTGTAAATCTGCTGCTACCTCAATGACTGCAACCTCGACTTGGAAGACACTGCAATAGTCAGGAAGTCTAAAGCTGGGATTGATAGAGAGCTCCTGATAGCAAACTCCTTTACCAACCTTCCACCCAAGCCTTGATCCATCCGTAAAGAATCTTACTGCCTCTTTTCTCCAACAACTCCCTCGTCGTTATATGGGCAGAGAAGGAGCCGTCAGAGTTCAGTTTTGCGGCTCCATGATCCAAGTGATCCGGTATGAAGTCAAAGTGTGTGAGTGTATTCAAGTGTTCAGACACGTGCTCTTTTTACAACCCAGATTCTCTGAGTCTGATAACAACCTTCGTGGCCATACACTTTCCGACGATGTCTACGCGTACTAGATGGTTTTAATCTCCATGGTAGGAGTGGACTTCAGTACACCACACATGCTGATGAGCGCTCTCGATTTTCTTGCAAATATGGTCTTTTCTAGAGCCTTTTTCCACATAAAGACTCCATAGAACATTTGACTATGCGGTCGTAGAGCGAGAGGACCACTTTCGGTTAGAGATTCCACCTTTTGCCAATGGCTCTTCTACAGCAGTATAAGGAAATCGATGCCGTTTTTGCTCTCTCTTCGATACTCGGCTTCCATAAAAGCTTCCTATCTAGAATGGGCGCTAGATATTTCACTGTATCCGCCGATTTTAGACGGATGTCTCCCATTTGCGGCAGAGACAACTATTCGATATCCATAATTTCATTGGAATCAAAAACTTATTGTTTTTCTCTTCTGGGTAAAAATCGCCAGACAAAATCTTCACATCGTAAATCAACTGCTGTCAAACAGACATTCATGGACTTATGAAGATCAAACTTCACTCTAACATAAAAAGGGTGTACCAATCTAGGAACAAATTCGTTCAATTTGCGTCTGATGTCTTAGAGGATCAGTCAAATTTGATCTTATGGTACATATACACATTTATGTGATCAATTCAAAGTTTACTTTAGCTTTCAAAAAGAAATCTTCGTCCTTTTGTTGTTAGAGAAAAGCTCTCTCGCCGCATACTTCATTCCTACAGTATGAACGAAATCAACGTAGTACGTCAATATCTCTCAATATTCTAATCCACGTCTCGACGAAAAAGATAGGCGAATCGAATAAAATATTTTTTATGAGAGCTCGGAGCACATTTATGAACACAGATCCATCGCAAAATCTTATTGGATAGTCTCAACAATATGGTATGCAAGCAAAGTTCTTCCATGCGACTTCAAGAAACTCAGACCCCTTAAATAATAATTGTCTCCTCAATTCAAACCTACATCATTTATATTCACTCATACCGCTCTCGCAACACTTAGCGGCTCTTGTTCTCTTCGTTTTCCTATTTTTCGTTAGAAATCTTAAAGGTTTTGTTACAACAGCTTGACAACTTGACTGAGCGCCCAGCTTGTTGGCGCTTAAAAACTTCCTAAGCCGATTGTCTAGCTACACCTTGCAACCGGCGAATACTCAAGCAAACACACAGCTTTCCTTGTTTTTGAAGATTGTAACCCCCCACCAAGAGCGGCACCAAGCAAGCAACTTAATTCACAGCAAAGATGAGAGATAAAAATATAAAATAAAATCAAAATATTGCGACATAAATAAAAATTTAATTTGAATGCAGCAGGCAACAAAAGAAGAAGAAGCAACAGCGATGAGATAGCTGGCCAACACAATACAACAACAATAGGCGTCTGTATGTGCGTACTGTCAACTCCATTGGCCTGCAACTAAGCGCTCGCTGCTTGTGGACTTAGCGGTGTGGGAGGAGGTACGGCTGGACCGCACCGAGCTCACCGAGGGCACGCGCTATTTTTCTCCATTATTATTGTGTTATTACACCAAAGAAGTAAATGCGATTTTCTACAATTTTCATTTCAAGTACGCACGCACACATACACATACATATTTATGGATATTAAGGAAAAAAAATTATTTTTTTTTGCAATTTTCAGTTATTTCGTTCACCATTTTGCTAAGGTAAATAAATTTAACGCCTTTGCCATGTTTCGCGGCGCTGGCGACAATGCCGCCGGGGTCACGTGACACAAGGAAGGAAGAGCTTAAAATCGGACAAAAGTCGTGGTGTGCTTGAGGATGTGGGCAGCGGTGGTGGGGGTAGCGCAAAGTGCATGTAAATGTTTGGCAGGTGAGCGTCCAATACGAGTGGGACACTGTGGAGGTGAGAGGCCGCTTTTTTTTGCGGGGGGTTGTCGCCGCGGACAGATGTCGCCGTGTGGTGCGCGAAATGAAATCGTAATGAGATTGCCACAGCCAAGATTGTGCAGCGCCGATGGTGTGAGTGTACGCGTTATGTTGTTAGTGTTGTTTTTTTGGTGTGCTGCGACCGGATGGTGTATTTAAATTTGCCTTTCCTCTTTGCCACCTTCATTTTTTCCGAGCATATTTTCATTTGTTTTCCATATTTATTTTCCCAGTTTTTTTCAGAATTCTCTATAAACTTGTTAGTGTTGTTGTTGTTGTTGTTTTCGCTGTAATGACAGCCAAACAAACACCAACTGTATTCATAATTGGATAAAGACGCGATGCTGTGCATTGTTGCGCGCGAACGTGTTGCTAACCACTAGCGTGCGTCTCGAAGCATTCTACTTTGGCGATTATAATTTTTTTTTTTAAATTCCCCTTACTCTGAACTTATTGGTAGTTGTTGTTGTTGTTTTATTTGTACTTAGGTAAATTCAAGCAGCACATTTAAGGTAAAATATGCTCCCACGGGGACTGCGCGCAGGCGTTTCTCTGTCGCTAATGAAACATATTATGCGATACGATTGCAACAACAACAAGTGCATGAAAACAAAATTCAGAAAAAAATGTTTACAACAATAAGTCTAAGGCACATAAATTCCAAGTGCTCAGCGGCGAATCCTGTCCCGAAAGTGGCTTAAAGTGGCCTTAAAGTGGCGCTCAAGTGGCTCGGCTCGCGTGGCAATAACATTTAAATTAGAATGCAACATTCAAACGGCCAGCCAGACGCACCGTAAGCCGAGTTGGACTAAGCGTATGATAATGAAAGAGCGTCAAAGAATTGCTCGGAAATAATGCGCACTGTAATGAAATTGCAAATAAAATTTTGAATGCAAATTATTATGACACTCGGTGGAGAGTTGTGACGTCCGTTACAAAAACAAAGAAATATTGTAGAAAACAATGTTTCGAACTTTTTTTGGTGTAAGAAAATGCATAAAATTTAAAATGCAAAATATTTCAAAAAATCTGGTAATAAAAATAAATTGTATGCCTAAAAATATGCAAGGAATTTTTCGAATGAGATTATGTCAGGAAAGATTTTCGGGCAGAATTTCTACCACAGCTGATTATGGTAGTACGATTACAAAACAAACTAAAGTGTTTAAATATCTCTAAATGTTTAGATGCAATCATATATCTCTAGACCGACTTGACCAATTTTCGACCAATTACGATACAGCAGTGTGAAGTCGTAATATCACATTAATCACATGCAACACAGCTTTAAAGTAGATCTGATTTTTCCACTTTCCAGTATACAAATTCAGTATCTGATTGAATCGGTCTATAACTGTTTAGGCCCCTCTATATCGAAATGCCTACTGTTGGACTTTTTACCGAAAATATCGGTTAAGTCAATGTTGTCAATGTGTATATAATTGAAATTCGAGAAAATCCTTTAATGATAATATTATTCCTGTTTGTCAAAAGATGGTTAAATCGGGTCGATACTTCCTTTAACCCCCATATTGCTAATAAAAAGTATTTCGAACTTCTTACTGATTTCATACCGTATTTTTCGATCTACATGTTTGGTTAGGTTTACATTATATTGTCTGACTGTCACAGCCAGATCCTTATATTTAATGCCAGATGGTTTAGTTTAAAAACGAGCTGTAGTTTGTGTTATAGAACTTAAGTTAGATCTAATTCTGATAGTTCATCCAGTCTCTTGAACTCCGAAGCTCTTAAATATCTAAGCCGAGTTATTAATAAGCCCAGACATAAGGAGAGGAGATGTACTTGAATTTCTACATGTGTCATCGTTAATAATGCCTTACTGCTCGATGTGATGCCACTAAATTGTGAGCTGTGAGTAGACCAAAAACGTCATCCTGCAGTCTTCTCGAGACATAAAAACCTGTGAGTAAAAGCATGCTTGCTTCTCTTTCCTTGCTTTGCACTTCATTTAACAATCCTGCGTACCCTTAAGATATTCCAATCTCACCCGTCATCCGTCTGTCAGCTCTTTCGGAAACTTCATTTAACGTTTTTATTTCTTAAACTGGTTTGATAGCCGGGACGGATGACATTTTTTATAATCTCATCAGTTATTTCATTTTCCTGAAAAGTCTTTGTGACCTTCCAGCTTAGAGAGATTATTGCTTTGAATTGCTTTAATTGCGGCTTGGCTATCCACTTATTGACTATAATTTATTGCAGCGTGAAAAGTATTGCGCACTGTATAGAAGTTTTGTGGAATGCTTTCCCACAAAATGTTTCTTTAACTAACCAGGGGAAAAATCGAACATGATATTCCAATAATTTTTATTCCTACAACACTCGTAAGAGCAGAACACTTTTTATGCTCCACGCAAGGAGTGAAGAATACTGATTTTTTCTCCACTTAGTTTTTTTTATCTCCACTGGTACTAAGCTCCACCTCATGTACCTACTGCTGCAGTCGAAACAATCTCAAGTGATTGGTTTGCCCAGTACATCTTTACATTACAAATTACTCAAAAATAGATTCCATGTAAAAAGTTTGCTTCAGCCAATTATCGAGAAGAAAGTGTTTGGATGTTTTCACCTCAACTTCTCTCTTTACAACTTTGACAATTTGTATCCGAAAAGATTTTTAGCCTTACCGTTATGAATACCCATTGGACAATGGCCAAACAGGAGCAAATAATTCAGAGAATAGAGCGCAGGTCCATCCACTCCAGGATCCACTCTATTTCAGAAGCATCTCGCAGTTGTACACAGCAGCTAGTCATTGACCAACGGCTGCTACGCTCACATAAGGCCTGTCTGCTGAATTAGTGCAAGGACGCAAAAGTATAACGGAAACCCAGCTCTTTCCCAATTCCACGTAAAGCTTCCTCCCTCTGCGTGCTCATCGTCTTTGCAGTTTTCACCGATTTGCTATAGTCGGTCACCCAAATGAATCTGATAATAAAGGAACTGGATGCTATTGCCGCGCTGCTGTCCGAGTTATTGCTCACCTCCCAGAAATAGGCTTTATTTCAGAGCAAGTTCCATCTTAATGGTAGAAACTTCTACTTTGAAAAACACTACAATGATCAATTAGCCTTGAAATAAAATTTGGACGAAGACCTGCTTTTAAAAGACTTTCCCTTTACCGTCGCTCCAAGCTTCGATCTATTCGAAAAAAAAGTCAGGGTCAATATATCCAACACCAGTATGTCAGTAAAAGAAAACGACCAAGGTAGGATCCAAGTTTTTCAGGGATACAGTCGAAGAATGAGAATAGAAGTTCATATCCGTTTGGGCCCTTTGATATACCCGACCTTGGTGTTGAAGTCTATCAGTAAACGCATTTAACTATTTTTTGGGGACTATTTATTGCGTTCGCCTCTACGAAAATGGATGGTATCAGAATTATCTGAATAGGATGGCAATCGACTCTTTCAGAGGGCAACTCCATTCTATACTTTTCCGTCATCTTGATTTGAAGCGCTTATTTTGCTTAAGAGATAAATAGGTCAATAAGCCGCTGAATGCCAATGCAACTCAAATTTTAGTTCAGGTTTTGCGCTCTTGTGCGTAAATTTTGATATAATTTCTTATTCTTAAATTTTTGTTACATTTTGTAGTTTTTCTTCCTAAAAATACTGCTTTCTCATGGTTTAACTAACTGCTCATTAAAATTGTCCGCACAGCTGCAAATCTCATCAATATTGCAATCACCAGACAAACACTGAAAGCACTAACCAACTACTTAGTAGATTCAGCTCATCTTTCGATTAGCAATAATCCTGCAACTCCACACCCACAGCTCTAGCTGAGCTGAGAGGCAACCAACAACCCCATTAAATCTTAAATACTCGTGCTTTGAAGCACATTGACTTGCTCGCCCCATTCACGTCGGTTGTAAAAGGGGACGTGCGGCGGGAAGCAGTGACAACACAATGCTTTAACGAAATAATCTTGTAAAAACACCACCCAACCAAAGGCACGAAACCCTTCGAAAATTTCTTCAACCCTCTAGCTTGACAACACTTCTCCTGGCATGTGACGCGAAAGCGTCCTTTTCAAGCGAAGTTTGTGAATTCTTTGTCTTTTCGTGCTAGTCGTACAAGAGCATACGGGTATACGGTATATGTATGTGTGTGTATGCATTTATACATTCAGACATGTCATTTTGGCATTTATTCATAACCCCAATGCTTAGATGTGGGTAGGAGCATTGTCTCTCATACATCCAAAAGAGTGTAAACTCAAACACACATTCACACATTCTATTCTAATGAGTAGAGACGAAGTCAAATCAGTGATGACAGTTGTCGCGTCGATTTGCTGCCCTCACTCTTCATCCTTTTCCGCCAACTGCCCCTCACCACGTGAGTCCTCATGTCGTACGTATCCTTTATGTGTGTGCGGCTCATTTGTCAGCCCATTCGTTTGGATAATTGTCCTGTGATAAACAAAATTAGCAGCAATAAACGCGCGCCGCACAACAATAACAAAAACATAACCATACAACTGCAACACCTAAAGTTTTTGTCTTTTTGCCCTCTCGAAAACTATTTATTCATTATGGCGGCAGCTGTTTCGAGGCATTCAACGTACTCGACGCAAGCTTCGGAGCTAACTACTATCTCGCTGACAGTCTTACTCAGACCACCGTTCTTGCTAATTTCGGAGACGCTGCGCTGATGAGTAGCAATTATGACAAATGCGCAATATGTGCATATGGAGGCTGTGGGGATATGTGTCTAACTCAGCAGCGAAATTAAGGCGGTGTGGTTATGACGAAATTTCATCGCTTAATATATGATTGTTATTGTCAGCCGAAGTAGACGGAGTGAACTGTCTAAACGTCCAAGCATGTGTGGCCAATGATGAAATTAATGCATTTTTATTTAGTTTATGAGCTCCGCAGACGTGAGGCTATAAATTGGACTTATTCATATTTATGAATTAAACTTCCTTAACTTTGAATTGAAGACGAATGAAGGCATTAATTTGACATTGGACGCCCACTAATTAGGTTAATAAGCGCATGAAAACGTGTTCTTCAAACAATATATAGCGTTCATAAATGTAATACAAACTAACTGTCTTTGGCCATCTCCATGTGTCTAAAGAAATGTTTTATGCTCGGCATAAGGCAAAGTCAATCTGTGGAACCTTATAAAAACTGAGCTTCTCTAATATCCATATGAGGCTGCTTACAAAATTGTATAAGAGTCCGATACTTTCATATAAAGAGAAAGGCAATAGATATTATTACTGTGAGGCTGAAATAAGTCAAAACAAAAGCCAAGTATTTGTTAGTTTCCTGTGAGATCCAAACTCAAATTCAAAGAAACTTCTCTAAAATCCCGCCAATGCTTAGTTGATTGGCTGAAAGGGGAATTTGAAAAATAAGTTAGTTACTTACGAGTACATCACCATGCTCATTATGATCCAGCCGACCTTAAACCAAACATCACGAAACTCGCTGAATTATATTATATAACTCATTTCTAAGTTAATTCTATCTTTTCCGACCGAGGAATAGATATTTCAAGAGGAGGATATTCCGAAATTCTCAACTGTGTTAAGGCCGCGCACGGGCGGTAGACGTATTGTTCTAAAGTTCTATCAACCTCGATGCATGCTAGACATTCTACCAATTTTAGCCTTAGTTTCTGAGTTCTCATTAGTATGTGCTTTACGATCAACTTGTCATATAACACAGTAATTTTTCCTTCTTAAAAGGAGGAGTTTTTGTCTATCCAAAAATAATTATGGTACACTCTGCATTGGTTACGTTTCAAAAGCTAAGTTATTCCTCAAATACGCCTATGCATCGCTTCAATGTTTAATGGTGTTACTGTGTTACCGACCGCGCCAGAATAGGCTAACTCGACTTTTTCATTTACTACTGTACCAGTATGATTAAGTGTCGAAATACTGTTCAGTTCCCAATATAACTTACTCGCGAACGTTGTAAATATCGCTTGGTTACCCGCAAAAAAGTTAATGATCTTGCTGGTTTAAGCAGAAACCCACTCGGTTGTTAAACTCATTATCTGGTCTTGGAAGTTAGAGTTATAGCCATTGAGCGTCAACTGATTACTTTACAGATTTTCCACCTGCCTTCTAAAATATAAATCGAGAATTCTAGATACTTTACCCAAATACACTTCTTTTTCTAATAATTCCTTTCCTTTGCAAGTGTTCGCCAATTTAAAACGAGGAAGAGCACCAGGCACCGCACATTTATCCTCTCCAATGCAGAATACGCTTTATTCTTCCTCTACAACCATTAGCTGCTATCTCATTAACCTCCTCTAAAGGACAAGTACTATAGAAAAGACATTATTTGTGCTAGTTTTTTTATCACAATAAGCTTTCTTTAATTAAGGGTGATCCCTTTCGAGGTTACGTACTTTTTTAAAGAAAAAACACAGAAACTTCAAATCTAATGGGGAATGTTTACTATCATTAGAAAGAAAATTCTTTGGTCTTTCTTTTTTAAAGATTATCACTTACAAATATTGGCCACGACTACGTCTCAGAAGGTCCATCCGTTTAGTTTAATTTTCGGTGACTGGTAAGTGGCAAATGACATGTGTGATGTTTAGTTCCAAGGCTTGAATCGAAGCGGGACTTTAGGCCTTACATTTCCCTACAGGAAAAATTCTAACGGTGTGATATCAGACGATCTTGATAGCCAATTGATCAATCGATCAGCCCAAAACGTGTAGTTATCTGCTCACCGAAGTATTCTCTCAATAAATCCATTGATTGATGCGATGTGTGGGAAGTGGCGCCGTCTTGTTAAAACGAAATGTCAGCGAGATCACGAGCTTGCATTTCAGGCATCAAATAGTCGGTTATCATGTCGCGATTGTCGGTTACGTTCTTACCAGCATCAATTTTGAAGCAATATGAACCGATGATTCCAACAGCCTACAAACCAAACCAAACCGTTGTTTTTTCTGGATGAAATGACATCTCTTTAGATTTTTTCCGTCCCAAATGTGACAATTTTGCTTATTTACTTATGCATTGAGCCAGAAATGGTCTTCATCACTGAAAAAAATTTGACTCGAAAACGTCGTAATTTATAGACGTGGCGAAGCGCGAGAAACAAATTATTTACAGATGTGAATTCTCATAATGAAGTTGAGAGTTAGTTTTGCATTTCTTTCGAAAGCGAGTCCGCCGAATTATTATTTATCTTCTTATTTTCGCCTTATTGTTTTCAACTCTGTACATTCTTTATTTCCATTACTTCCTTAAATTTCTCCGCGAAACATACATAAATTAGTTCTATTTAACACCAAATCGGATTCGGTCATCAACTATTTAATATAACAAGCTGTGCATATCCTGCTCTATACTTATTAGATTAAAGCTACCGTTACTTTTATGTAGTGCATAGCTCAGGCAAATGGCGACGAACGAAAAGCTTTGCAAAAAACAAATTGATATGCAGCAGCTGTAGTAATTGGCTTGTATATTGGGTTTTAATGAAAGTGCCGGCAGTGGGGTGTTAAGTGGTAACAAACACAGCAACAGCAACAATAACAGCAAAATCACAAGCAAGCATATTCCCGTCAATCGCTCCAGCAACTCAAGTTCGACAAGCTTTATTGCGTACACTGTGTGACGTCAGGATTAGACGGGATGCGCGTTGTACACGAAGGATTAACACACTTGATTGGTTGGCACGAGATGGTTATTTGGTTACCGTTGGCTGATGCCATCAAAGATTTAACGCAAACGGAAATGGAAATTTTCCTTTCAGCTGATTTTCATTACGAGGTCACGAGCGTTAAGCGGACACGACGCGCAAAAAGAGCGTTTGGGTATTACTGAGATTAGTTTGCGTTAAGTGCGAGCCAAGTAAAACGTCTAAGTTTGTCTGTGCGTATTTGTGTATCAGGAACCTCAAACGCACGTGCTGTCAATAACAAATTAAGCAGTAACCAGAGTCATGGCCGCCCAAATGCACCATTTTGAGTGCTTGCCAAATATGAGCAACAGTTTTGAGGAGAGATAAATCTGGTATACTCGTATTTAGATGAAGGCAAATCAGTTTAAAAGGCATTTAAAGACTTTCAATTTCGGTTAAGTTTAGAGCAATGATAGGACTGAAATCGCTAAGGTTTTAAGGTTGTCTAATCTGTCTCTGACCTTGTCTTTTAGGCAAGCTTAGTTCAATGTCGATTGTAACTTAATCTCAACAGAAGATAACCCAATTGCTATTATTATGTCTCTCGGTTATTTTTGGCTTACCGAAATAAATCCCTTCTTTTTAACATAAACTGTCTTACCAGATTGTGTAATCCGTTAAATCTGTGAAATTTCACAGCACTTTGTGAATAGTTCAACACGTAGATAGGTTTACGCCTTGAATAGTGCATATTAAGTTTGTACCACTACGAGCTTGGTTAAATTCCAGCCGAGAGGCCCAATTTTCAGCTACCTTTGTAGTAATCGTGGCAATTTTTCATCAATAACACTCTGAATACTATTTTCCAAGACATCATTCACCTCCGGCTTATATGCGTCGACAAGAGACTTCACTTACGTCCTCAAAAAATAGTCTAGCAGTCCTAAAATGCCCGATTTGGGAATTCAGGCCCAAGAAACAAGATAATTCCTTCACCAAAAGATTACTTAATAAATGTCTTCGTTGGCTGCATGGCATGTACGCAGTCTTGTTGGAACCAAAGGTCGTCGCCGCCAACATAATTCTATTCCGACAAGAAAAAAGTATTATTCGTGGCTCTACAGCGTAGCCCATTGAAGGTATCACTGAAGGTATTATGGACGGCTTCATTTTTAAAGAAATATGTACCAATAATCTATCCATAGAAGTCATCAAAGGGTAACTTTACTTTATTATTCCCACTCAACCAAAAGTGGTCTTCATCTCCACAAAAAATTGATATGTGAAAATCGGGATCAGCTGCCATCTCGTTTTAGACCCATACACCGAACTTGCGCAGCGCTTGATGCTTGTTCGGCTTCAATTCTTTCACGAGCTGAAGTATTCCATAAAGTGGATAGGCAAATTGCGCGTGATGGACTCGTTTAGGTCGTCTTTGATCCCCTACTCCACAGTAGCAATAGAGTCCTCGATGTGTATTATAGTAAAGGTGGTGCGAAACCGATCCATGGTTGATGTCGACCGCTTGCGATGCGTCGCACGAAACGAAACATTATTATGGTATTAGATTTGCACGATTTGCAAAGTTCCTTAGTAAATCTGTTAATTATGGAAAAAAACAATCAAACTGAATATGAATCAAGTAACAGCTGTCAAAAAAGTCCACGCCGAAAACAGTTTTGCCTCATTTAAATCCATACATGAAAAACACCCGCATATTTGAACATACCATAACATTTCCTCTTTTATGATTCAAACCATTTATCAATCATCGAATCCAGGTCCTTCTCCACTTGTTCTTTTCCAACGAAGTGGAGGAGTGCCTCTTTCAGCAACTTTCAGAACTGGAGTGTTTTCTTTCGGATGGCAGGTCATGCCGCCACTATATTTAACAACTAGTGATAAGAGAACTTTACGTCGGATTTTATAACAGACGATCATGCTATTTCCAACATAGACTTATTTAAAAGGTATAACTCTTGGAACGTAATTTATTTGAGAAAGAAAATAATTTTCATGTACTTATGCATCAGAAGACCGATTCACTATTGCATTTTAATTGTGCAAGAGATTGCTTCTGAAGTTCCACGTCAAGTGGTTGTTGTCGACAGGCTCAACCATGATATGAGCGATTTTTCATAGAATTGGGAGATTTTTGATCGTAAAATCATAGGGAACAATTTGAAGTACCGTACAAAAAATGCATCTAACTTGTTTCACAGACCTTAGTAACTTGTTAAGTCAAGATAATGAACTGATTATTCTTTAGTTGTTTCAACTAGCAAGTTTCACGTCTCTGAATGAGATACACATGTCTACGAAGGAGCCGAAATGTGGATGGAAGAGCAAAGCTTCTTTCTAACACATTTCCGAGCCATACTATACCTCTGTCTACAAAATAACTATGAAGATTACCGTAGTTTCTTCGCCAAAATGTTAGTGCCACAGGCAATGACATATATGCACAATGTTACTTAAAAAGGGTGCCGTTACAACCGGAAATTAACTAATTTTGCGCTTCATTACATCAAATGTCAACGCACAAATGCGGCAAATCACGGCAATTAGTAATGCGAAGTAAAGACACAACCCTGATGGTTTAAACGACAGCTGTTCTGTCCCAACAACATTAATCTTTGTATGTAAATGTATACTAAATAAGAAATTTATGTAATAGGAATGTGGATAGATCCAGTAGACAGTGAAATGGTTAAGGGCAATATGAAACGATTCGATTAAGCTGACTGACTCAGATAATAAACCATACCCATAAGGCAATATAGTTCGTTGGAGAAGTTCTCCTATCACAAATTTCTGTAGAACAGATTTGGGTTACATTTTAATACCAGAAAATTTTAATAGATCTAAAGGAATAACTTTAAAAAATTTACAAAAACTTTGAAGATTAATAAAACAAGAGAAAGTACCTTCTCATTTGCTGCTCCGCATTTCTGTCTCTCTTAAATTGCCCAATTTCTTCGGAAGCTTTAATTGACTCACTGTAATTTTCAAATATAGTAATTCTCCATCGAAAATATTATTTCCTGTTTGATTTTATTTTGCTAATTACATTTTTTGCAATTTTTTCGCTTTCTGTAATTACCAATACCGCCACAAATACTCGACCCACACACAAGCACTTGAAGTCCTCAAGTGGCTTCTCCAATTACGAACCCCGATCTGAGCGAAAAAAAAACAACTTAACCATCGCCCTGCCATGCAATCATAATGAGCTCTCTGAGCATGGAAATATGGGCACAAAAAGCGCAATCGACAGTCCTCCACATCCGCTCGGTTGCATATGAATGACAAACTAAGTGCTTCCGCTTCGTAGACAAGTAGTAAGTAGCGCACCGCCGAGCAGTGGGCGGCACGCCAAAACGCAACGCAACGCCCGAGAAATGGCGAATCACAGAATTCGCGAATTGCAAAAAGCGAAGAGCGCACAGGTAGCTCTTCTAGGGTGCTTATGTTGCACCGAAGCGTAAAACTGCAAAAAGGCCCAATAAAAAATTATTTGATGGGTGCGCCTCTGAGGCACAAAGGAACTGCAACATCTGCGAGTTTGCTGTGAAATTTCTGGAGTAGGGGCTCTATTTGTGTCTTCTTTGGTAAAAAAAATTTACTGCGTATGGTGAAAACTTTGTATTTCATTCTCAATTTTGCACAAAAATTTACTGCAAGCTTAAAATATTTGTAGTTTACAAGTCAGACTAAGGTCGTAATGATTGGCATTTAGACATTAGTCTTGAGTTATGATCGCACTAAATATATACGTTATACTTTTTTTAGCATTAATCAATTCCTTTGCCATACATTCGTTGTAATGAACTTCTTTATGAAAAGGTATAACAGCTAATCCCTGATATTCCTCTTGAACAACTTCAAGGGCTTTGTGACCCCATACAACTTAAACGTTAGAACCAACAAATGAAATCCTATCTTAGTTTATCACACCCCATCAGGATGGGAAAGGGCCGGTACTTCCCTGTCTTCTTCTGAAGCTAGATCTGTGGAACTCGCCAAACTTAGCAAGCGTTGATCAGCAACTAGCACACGGTTGCGAAATTTTTCTGGCCTAGAGAAGAACGTACGAGGTTTATTGAATTAATTGCTCTTAGAAAGGTTCATTTTGCCTCAATGATATAATTGGACATAGTCCTATTGGTAACCACGTGGTGAGTCTAAAAATTGTATAGGCTTCTACTTATCAAAGCTCCTTAGAAATTTGATTATATAGATATCACAAAGACTCACCTACCCCCAATAAACTGCTGGGTGCTAGCACAGCGACGTGATTCCTATTTGGAAACATGAATCCAAGGGCCTTCAATGCCTTGGAAAAAGATGAGGAGGAAAAATCTAGATACTTGTTGATCTACTGTTCAGTTTTCGCCAATCTGCAGTTGAAGCACCTCGGCAGTCATAGCTTGATATTAGCTGCTTCAAAAAATGTTAGGCAAACTAAAATCAAATTTTCTCGATCCATACTTAGGAGTATCGCAACGGACAGATAGATAAAGCTTTGAGAAGCCACATATACTTAAAACGGTATATTTGTTTAAATAAAACGTTACTGAGATGGGTGAATGCGATACAGATCGTATATATGGATTAAGAAGGTCACATGGATGTGGCACAACGCACTTACACTTTCAAGTTTCATTCAGGTGACGGGCGTTCTTTGCCAAACCTGTACACGGCAAGGTGAGGTGGAATGAATTTGTCACTTTCTTCTCTATTTCTTTTGCTAGACCGATTAAAATATCTCGGTAGACGAACCTTTGGAGAAGTTAGCGAAGTTGTTGGGGTTGACGAGTAGTTTTGTGGTAATCTCAAAACGGTTCGTGATGCACTTAAAGGTCGAATATCTGTGTAAACGAGGGCCATCGATTTTGGATTGACCTAACTCTGGGGACAAATAATCTATAAGCAAAAACATATAACAGTCGGACCGTAAACGCGATTTGTTCCCGCATTGCACTATTGATTCAAGTGCTAACTGGCAAATGACAGTGATGATGTTTTGCGCCAAGGCCTGAATCGAAGCGGGATTGCCTGCAAAGACTTTAGATTTTACATATCCCCACAGAAAAAAGGATAATATGTGATATAAAACGACCTTGGTGGCCAATCAACCTGCCAAACCGTTGTTTTTTCTGGATAAAATGGCAGATTTTGAATGTGGTCAGGTTGCTCTTTGTCCAAAATGCGGTAATTTTGCTTATTTACATACCCAATGAACCAGAAAAGGCGTTGACCAAAATTTTACAGGAAAACGTCGGATCTTCTTGGAAGTTTTCAAGAGCCCATAGAACGAAGCAATGTTCCTTGGGAAGGTCAAGCGACTTCAGTTCTTGAACAAGCAGTATTCTGTACGTTTTCAATTAAGGATCTCGACGTAAAATGCACCAAGTCGTTCCGTACGTCAGTCCGAATTGGTATGAACGGCGCCAAATCGACAACACTACCCGCTAAGGCTACTATATTTTCTTCACTGCGGGCCGAACGTGGTCTTTTCGGTCGAATATTATCCAATAATGAATGCTGGGTCTCAAGATGGGTGCATGTGCCGCGAATAGTACGCTCAGTAGGCAGATTATGTTGAACATAATTTGAGCGTAGCGCGCAAAAGACGATTGTCTTTTCACAGAATGTCAATTTTCGCAATTAAGTTGAACAATTTGTTAACGCTGTTCAGGCGGTAGTCTTCTCATGATGAATTGCCAAGCAATACTGAACAAAAATACCCACCTTTAAAAGCTTTTCTTCAATTATTTATATGTATGTATAATAAGAATTTCATCAAAAAATCTCACATTTCTCATCAATCTTACATCAAACGCTTTATGAACCGCGGACAGCAAACTGTAAAACATTAAATTTTAAATAAAAACTCTCGTTTAATTTTGCGGCAAAAAATGCCTCAAAATATTTGCACTTACAATCAACGAAATAAAAATAATTTTTAATACAAAAATGTGGCAAACAATTCGTTTAAAATTCATTACCCAAATGCCACAATTGGCTGTCTGACATAACAGACCGACCCCAACCACAAACGGTAGACAGCACGCCCGTCCGCTACCCCCAGCACACGAAAGCTGATCACTTTCAACATTGCCAACCCATATTTCCGCTAATCAGTCGGCCAACTGACTGGAAATTTAAACCGCGAATATAAATTCGCTTATGAATGTACATATATTTGTGTGTATTTTTGTATACATGTATATATGTATATGTGTATGCGTGTTTATTGCCGTATACCCTGCTCGCTTTTCAAAAATATTTGTGATTTTGTTATGATATTCACCTGATCCTAAGTAAATACAGGCAAATAAACGCGAAGAAGTCGCGGAAAATGTAAAACAAAACAACAACAACAATGGCAAGAGTATCAGAAAAATTCAACAAACCAAAAAGGGACATGGAAATATTTTTTTAATTAAATGAAACCAAAAGAATTGACCCGAAGGAAGTCTAACGATGAATTTTGCGCTAAATAAATAAGCGGACGGCGGCAAGGCAGCGAAAAGCGGTGCTGTGGACGGGGTGGGTGCGAAGCATTGAGTGGAGCGCTAAGGAGCGCGGAAATCTGGGCAAAAGCGCGGAATTTGGGAAAGTGAAGCAGCTATAAAGCAAGCCTTATTTTTGATTTTTCAGCCTGAAGATGGCGAGAGAGAGAAGGGTCAGTGGTAGCGGCAAAATATGGAATTTTGCTGTAGAAAAATGTATAGAAAGACCAAAAGGCGGAAGGCTGCATGAGCTGAAAAGACTTTTGCTGGAATTTCGTATATTCCGTTTATACATGTTTGTATATGTGTGTGTTTTCTGCCTTCTGTTTACATTTATACCCACTGTTTTTACGACTTTTCCCATTGTTTTGTTATTGTTATTATTGTATTTACACACAAAATTTTCAGCGAGAAAATTTGTTCATATGAAAGCACAATAAATATTTGGGCCGTCAATAAATCATGTTTTTCGCCAAAAAAAAAAAAACAAAAACAAAAAAGCGCGAAATTCGAAAACAATGCGCGTAACGGTAAATGCACGAAAAAACAACAATAATAGTGGCTGATTTCAAGACGGTTGAGCGCCATTGACTTCACTCCTGACTTGGCTTCACTCCTCGGCATTTGTGTATGAAAAGGGTTAAATTTGCTGTCGCAAGCGCCGCTGATTTATGTTATTTTTAATATGTAATTTCGAAATATTCGCCGGTAAACTGAAATGGATTTTTTAAAGTAATATTAGCTTTGGGAAATTTGTGAAAATTCGAATTATAAATACAAATCAGCAACTTCGTGCAAAACGAAATCTGTGCAAATATTTTCGTAACCAATAAAAAATGAATATGAAACGCATAAATTATTGCGAAAAGTTTCGCTGACAAGTTTTTCACAACACACACACACACACCTAAGCCTGCATGTATGCAAGCTTCGTACGTGCCACACCCATTGAACACACCCAGCAGCAGCCGCACGCCCACTTGCGCACCTAAGCTAAGCTAATAAAGTCAAATAGCTTGTGTTAACTAGCCTCCGCCTGAAGTGACCAACCAACGCGCGGTCAGTTGCTCCACTCGTGTATTTTTATGTATTTATGTATGCATGTATGTATGTATATATGTGTGTATGTGTGTGTGACATATCAATTTGTGGACGTGGCATGTGTTGACAAATCGCCACTCAACTGAATTAAAAACTAGCAAGCTGATATGAAAGCCCTAAATCAAACGCGTTACAACCAACACACATACACTCATATACACAGTCGCACATATCCATACAGCCTCACATATCCACATAGCCACTACATTTTCATACGTTGTTGATATATTACTCACATAAATATCTTTAGTAGTTCTCCTCCCACTGCCAGCGCCATTTTTCATTTATATGCACTCGTATGTCTGCCGTCCAATTAATTGAAATATAAAAGTTCTACTGGACAGCCAGGCCAGGCGGCGCACATATTTGGCGGGGTAGCCTAACTGGTGGCGCATAAATCATCGTTGAATGTTTTATTAAGTAAGAAGCGCTTGGTTATTATTCCGTTTACGGCCAGCGCCATAAATCCTCTCGTTTGTCAATATTTTATCGCTGCGCTGCGAATGTCCAGCGGCAGACTGCTCTGTTATATGTATGATATATGTATTACAAGCGTAGCGTAATTGACAATTGACAATATTATTTATGCACGCCCCTTATTAATTTATAAAGGCATACATTATCGAAAAACTATACATCGTCACCTAAAATGCTAAACAACGTATCTTCAAAAAAAAATCGAATTTGAGTTGTTTATTGCCTACGACTCAAAACATCATATTATTCGGCTTCCGCTGACAGATATAACCAATATGTAATCGGTTTATAACCATTTTATAACCAAAACTCAAGTTTTTTTAATATTAGTGATTTCTATTATAACGTTTTTCCTTCCTCTGTAAACTTATGAAAAGTGATGTTACGTTATTTTGCATTTTAGTTGACGATATGATCTATTTTTAGATATATGCATTAGTTTTCAACGATATTAGTGGAGCTCGTCGTGACACGATTAAGACACGCTTACTATAAGCAGATCACTTCTTGTCTCACTTCCCCTTTATCTCTCACAACCAAGATCACACATAATTTCTCTCCTTTCACTCATTTGTCTCTCAGCATTTATCTGTCGCATTATCATCTCTGATTTCCAGCGATGGGCACGACCGCAACCAAACGTCTCTCACCAAATGTCTCGGTCGATCTATTTCCGCCTTATTTCTCACGCTTTATAAAATAAAATTAATTTCAATTTCCTTTCTACCTCTCCAGTGCATTTATTATACTTGAAGTTCTTAAAGTTCTGAACAGACTATATAAAGTTTACCACGATGTTTGTAACACCCAGAAGGAAACTTCGGAGAGCCTCTAAACTATACATATAAATGATCGGTGTGACGAGCCTAATCGATTTACCATGTCATCTGTCTGTCTGTATACATATATGTACGTGAACTAGTCCTTCATTTCTTAAGGTATCGATCTGGAACTTTGTATACGTCCTTTTCACTCAAAAAAGCTGATCGATCAAACTCAGGTTCTTTTTTTTATTTATGAAGGATAAGTATTACAACTTCAGTGCAACCGAAGCTAACATTTTTTCTTGTCGGAAATAGATCATTGTACTTAGAAAAGTTACACCTTTTCATGGAATCAAGCTCATGCTGGAAATACCTGTAGGTTATTTGACCCTTCAATATATTATGAGCGGATTCAGAAATAGGTTTTGAGAGGGGAAATAAACATTTACTTGTAGACTGGGGGGTGACATACTTTATTGCAATGTATAATACTATAGTAAGTTCGTATATTGAATACAATAATTTCACAAAACAAAACGATGTGGGCCAAGTTTTGAAAATCTTTCGCTAGGCGGATCAATCTAAATATCTTGACGAACATGCTGTCCTCAACCACGTTTTTATGCGGCGAAGTGACGAAAAATAGCATTCAAAGCTCGCACTCGTCACAGGAAGTGTGTAGAAGATGCGAAGAAAACTGTGAATTATGTCCTTCAACGATACAAATGCAGTAGTCGGTAACTCGATGTCTTTTAACTTTTGCTTCTGCTCCCAATGGCACAGCCAAGTTCACTATTGAGCTTCAAAACGTCGCATGGCGTTGTCACTATCTAAAAGGCCTTTGAATTTATCTATAAAGCAGTCAATGAGATTTTCCATTTTATTGGTTTTCAAAGCACATACTGTTTCTGGAAGCAGCAAACTTAGTTGAAATCCATTCAATACTTCTCTTGAAATGGGCGTCTTGAAATCTTCGCCGATTCTCTCCAACAGAGAAATGTACACTGAGATCATGTACGAGTACGAGTACGTAGTATTCTTCTTAAGTCCTCACGCAAAACTTTTCACGTTTTGTTTGTCGGCCGGAGATTCTTGGGTATTCTTCGTCAACTTTCTTTTTTTTCGGGACTGAATAAATGAATGGAAAATGTTCCTCAGCTTTTTGTCTTCGATTTCGGAACTTTACGTATCTATTATATTTGATGCCTTTACCAGATCGATCGGTTCTTTTGGAAGAATCACGCTGTTAGAGATAGAATATCACATAGGCAAAAAATCCCAAATATAAATTGAAATTTGCACACGCCTTATCCTTATTTTTTCAGTTATCGAACATATCACAGATATAGCTGAATAACGCATCTCTTTCAAGTTCTCTATCAAGCCGCGTCGCATCAAATTTAGCACTACTCGGATTTGATTGGATTTAATAACAATTTATTCTGCATACTTTGCTACACTTCACTGGTATCATAGCATTATTTATTATATTCAAAAATGGAGTCAGTCTTTAATTTTGTTTCGGAAATAAAATGCTGAATTTCTGGATTATACTTGTATTTCTGTTACTTTATATTTTTTCAGAGTAGTAAAATTACTTATAAGCCTTTTAACCTTTGGAGTGGGAAGGGAAATTTCCCCACCCCCCTCTGAATCCGCTACTGAGTATATACCATATATATAACATATATATAAATAAACATAAATCTGTCAGTGGGTTGGTAGGTGTTTATCGTAATCTTAATTGTAATTACCTAATGTTATGGGAATGTTCAATGCACGAGTATATTACTTTTTATATGAAAAAACTTTTTGGCACCGCGAACACGGTTCAAAATCATCAAATTACTTGAAATGAAATAGACTTTCGGATGTGTGTGTAAACCAAAATTGTGATAATTTTTAAAGCAACGGGGATACGACTGCCTTTCTATTACTGAACACTTGAAGGTACCCTCTTTTAGCAAATCTAGTTTATTAGCAATTTTTTGTGGAGAGCATAGATTTTAGAAGAAAGACAAAATCAATATAATGTCCAAAAAATGTAATTTAGAAAGTAAGTTCGCAAAACTTAGAAAAAAACTTTTTCCGATAGTGTTACTAACTTGTCACCCTCGTTAGCCAGCAAAAAATGTTGAAATAATTTATTTATTTACTGGCAACATTGTTAACTTAACGAATTAATCACTTATGGATATGTACATATATAATAAGTTTATAACACGCCTTTGAAATGTGTTTACCTGTTTAAGCCGATATTAGATATTCAATAAATTATTAATTAGTTTTTAATGGGTCTTTCTGATACTAGCAAGATGATTAATTCAATCTTTGTCATACGAACATTTGACAATTATCAACATCAAATTAAATGCAAAATGAGTGATGTTCATTATTGAATATCTATATATGTATGTATGTATTGAAAAAATATATCGATAAACATCGTCAATGGTGAAAGTAGACAGCCGCGCCTTTACTTAATTGGGAATTTGAGAATATTTGTTTATAAATAATTATCTATAATTGAGGTAAAATAGAGTCTAGACAAAAAGGTGGTATGTATAGAGATTAAATAAATTTTTTTCTATAAGAATGTGTTTCACAGCTGTTATATTACCCAAATAAACTCAAAGGTAGTCGAGGATTTTAACCCTTTCGAATATATTGGGGTACATAAGTCCCGACAGAGATGTTCTCACTATAAATGAAGACTATACATTGTATTTATAATATTTTAAGTCTTTGTTCATAATTGTAAAATTCTTAATCAATGCAGTATGTGACGATGCTTTATCGTGGTGCAAAAACCAAGAGTTGTCGACTCATAATTTCGACTTGTTTTTACGAATAGCTTCGCACAAACGACGCATAGCACTCAAATAGTATTCCTTGTTGGCAGTTTCGCCGGCCGGAAGAAATTCGGAGCGCACCACACCTCGGTAATCGAAGAAAACTGTGTTTATAATCTTTAATTGTGAGTTTTCGGCTTCGGTTCACCTTTCATACGATATTCGGCCGATTTATCGCCTGTTTCTGGGCCGTAAGCATAGATTCAACACTCTTCGCCAGTAATAATATGTTTCATGACATCCTGTTAGTTGGAAAACATTGTTTCAGAGACGTTCACCCGAAGCTGTTTTTCGAAAAAATTCAGTGATTTTGGAACCAATCATGCTTTCGCTTTTCTTAGGTTCAAATGATCTTTCAAACACTTTCACTGATATTCCAATATTACAACGATGATTCTCAAGCACCAAATCCTTTATTTTATTGACGTGTTGATCATCAGTTGATGTTGAAGCTCGCCCTGGACGTGGTTCGTCATCATCACGTTCTAGAACCTTCTTTGAATAATTCGTAGCAATCAAAAACACTTGCTCGAGACAAACAATTTCGGTGATAATTCAACACTCTGACATTTTCAGTACCAGAAATTTAATTCCGCACACAAAATTGGAATTTCTTTGTTGAATAATTTCTTTCGTCGTAAAAATCGGCGAATGCACTTTATGTACTTGAGAAAGACAATGGCACAGTTGTCACTCGGCGTTCCATGCGTCAGTCCGAGTTACTGCGAACGGCGGCAAATCGACTGTCCACGGTCTTCGTGTGCATTCTCAACCACGGCTGCTTTATTTTCTTCACTGCGTGCTGAACGTGGTCTTTTCAATAGAATATTATTGAATAATGAATGTTGAGTCTCAAGATGGGTGTTGCGAATAGTACGCTCAGAAGACCGAATGACGAACAATACTGGAAAAAAATGGCGTGACAGCTCAACACGACTCACGCGATATCTTAAAAAAAACGCTATTGAAAAAAGTACGACTACTTGGGTCACCCGTTATATACAATTTAGAATATCTCTAACATAGATCAATGCATCACACATTACCTTTGATTCTGAAAGTATTTTTAAGATTTGGCATGTGTTTTTCGAAATCAACTTGACCTCCGCACACCATAGTGTAGCACGCATTATGAAACACACCGATTATTTGATAATTATTGGTAGACGAATTAAGACCGACACGTACTACGGCGCACGGCATGGCATGGCACAACATAACAGCATGCAGCACAGACTTAATCGTCGACATCTACACAATTTATAATGAACCGGGTGCAATACAATGATTTCGCTAGTCAAAACAATCTCTCAATCTCTGTGCAACAAATGCAAGTGGCAATGCAACAATGTGTTTTTGGGCACGAACAGCGAACTGCTGTCATTAGAACGGCGTTTTTGGTAATATACTCGTTGATAACAATATACCAACACTCTATGTGTGTGTGGCTGTGCACAAATTTTGCACATAAAACATGTTGTTAAATTAAGTTTATGCTGTCAAGACATTGCTGCTTTTGACTATTTTCGGTTCTACATTTAACGGTCCACCGGTGAACGTCATTAACATTGAAGTTTCGCCGATGGCTTTCCATGCAACACTAGGTCATCGTGCGGTTGCCAATGTTTACGACCATACTCGCTAATGTCTGTATGTAAGTAGGTGTTGTGTCTGCCACAAGACATTATGCTTGGCTTGGAAAACGTGTTTTTTCTTCTTTAGGCGGGCACTAAAAGTGTCAATAATGCCTAATAGTAATAGAGTTTTCAATTTTCTTGCGGTAATTATGCATTGCAATTAGCAGTCAACTCAAATTGATTTCGAAAACTATGGCAGTGAATTTTTCAAATATTTGTTCTTGTATAAGCACACATAATTACCTTTTTGTTTAGTGTAAAAAAAGTTTTTACTATGTTTTGTGAGCTATTAATAAAAGCTTGCCATAATAACCTCGTAATTATTGTGCAATAAAAACTGCAGGTGTTCAGCCGAGTTCCTCTCCCACTTTATGGTATGCGTCTTGACTGCATGACTATGTTGATTGGTGGCAATATTCTACAGCAATAATGCTGATTTTACTACAAAAAATATTCAAAACTTATGAGTATACTCGTCGAAGAATATAATATGTTATGAACAGAGATTTTTAGTAATATTTGGTAACAACCCTCAGCTTTCTGTGCATCAAATTCATTCTTAATTTTTGTCGAATTCAATATTTGGTATATTAAGTTGCTGCTTAGCTCATTAGTAACTTCCTCCAGAGCGTAGTTGAGTTGAGGCCCTCACACCTAGTCGAAAAATCTTATTTATGGACCCAAAAGGTTGAGATAAATAGCTTCAAACAGTACCTGTATAAACCTTTCAGAATATGAATGGATCTTGACCATAACCGATTATTAAGAGTGGTCGAAGTTTTATTTATATACTTTGTGGTGTTGTTTAGCATATAACGGGTGTTTTTTTAGACGTTTGATTTTCAATGTGGCAATTCTTTTTTCGGAGTTGCTCTTTTCCATAACTGTTCTTGATTTATAATCAGTTTGACTTGCCAAATCATTTTTCGAACAGACTCATTCCAGAACAACGTTTGCAAAATGAACAAATTTATTACCAAAATTATGGTTCAGCGCTCTACGTCCAATATCCGATTGACATAATCGCCCTGCAGAGTCAGTAATTCGAGCAACCATGGATCGGTTACGCACCATAAGCCATACAATTTCTATTTCTAACCAAATTGAATCATTGCGAATGTTGGAAACGACTTACGGTGACTCAGTTTTATCAAGAACATAAAACTACATACGAGTTATACAAAGCCTTCAAGGACGGTCAAGAGATTGTTGGGAGGTATGTCTTCAAATAAAGGGTGGGCCATCGAACGTTTTAAATTTTAATTATCTATATTTCGACATTGGAAACGTCAAATACCATTCGGAAAGTGACAGATATTCAGTAAAAAGTCTAAAATTTACGAAATGGGTCGCTATTAGGCAGAAGATCGTTTGACCGAAAATGGTAAATTTTACCGAAAAATCATCTTTTCGGACGAGGCTCATTTCCACATTACGTTAACAAGCAGAATTGTCGCATTGGGGGCACAGAAAACCCGCACGTAATCGTCGAGAAGCCATTGCACCCAGCACGAATCACTGTATGGTGCGGATTTCGGTCTGGTGGAATCATCGGCCCATTTTTCTTCGAAAATAAAGGAGGAACTGCCGTTCGCCGTGCTGAACGATATCGCGCAATGTTAACCGAATTTTTCTTCAAGCAAATTGAAGAGGAAGACTTGGACAACATTTGGTTTATATGGCCCACCCTATATATATCTCTGGACGACCTTCGACCTCTTCAACTGATGAAAATATTAAAAACATAAAGGATATGGTGCTTTAAAATCGTCAGGCAATCGTCAGGTTAGAGAGATGTAAAGAGAGCTCGACATCTCTCTCGAGCCTGTTCGTAGGATTTTGGTGAATAATTTGGGCACGAAACGCGTTCTTGCTCTACTCGTCTCGATAACGCTGATTTTTTTGTAAAAAGAGTACTGTCAACAGCTCTTTTTGGACATGCTTGATCGCGTGTAATCCGATCCCACATTCATGGAGAGCATTATAACTGCCGATGGGACATGGTTTTATGAGTTTGACAAGCAAACAAGTCAACAATCATCCGAGGGGAGAGAAAAAAAAGCTGAAATCAAAAAAACCAAGTCAAAGCTACACAAAAATCAAGGTGATGCTCATTGTTTTCTTCGACATTTGTGGTTTGGTGCATAATCAATTTGTTTCGAAGGGACAGATGGTCAAAAAGTAGCTCTATTTGGCCGTATTAATTGTGGAAGAACAATTCATAGATTTTAAACGATGATAATGCACCAACGCATCTAGTTACGATTGTGACCGAATTTAAAGCCAAAAATGCGATGGATACCATCGATCAACTACCGTACCAGATTTTTTGTATTGATAAAAAATAAAATTACTATCTCTGTACAAAAATTGTCAAACTGTAGCTTTAACACAGACTTGTATGTATGTATAAGCTCACTCTATAAGCCAAAAGTTGTGCAACTAAAATCTTCTTCCATTTGTATTTAAATCTATTGTGGGCACAGTCGTCGCAAAGCATTTTTTTAGTTTTTTTTTTTTCTAAAAATATTTTGAAGTAGCTATACATACAGTATGAATTTAATTTTAACCTCTCAAGTTGACTGTCGCAATTCCTTATTGGTCGCAAGCCAAGTATGTCTAGGTAAGCCAGCAAGCAGACGTCGCCAACTCTTATTGCAACTGTACCATCTACCGTTACTTTTTTCCACTACTTAACCGCATAAAAAGCTTAAAAGTTTTACAAACATATAACCACTTATGTTTTATGGAATTTTGTTTGTTTCGCTCTTCCTTATTTCTCAAATTTCAATTTTCGTTTTTCTTTGAAATTATTAACGCAACTAAAATTTGAGTAAGATGAAAATGCCAATCAAAACTGGCAATCATCGTAATTGCAACTAAAAAGGGAAATATTGCGCAAGAAGAGGAAGGGTGGACTGAGTATTACATCTATAAGTTTCAGTAGAGAAATTAGGTCCAATATGTGTGCCGTTTTCTGTGCGATCTCATTTCGGAAACCAAATATCTTCTTCTTCCTTATTGGCGTAGACACGGCTTATGTGGTTATATACAGCGCGCCGATCGTTCTTCCTTTTCGCTATTTGCCGTCAGTTGAAAATTTTTAGTGATGATCCCAATACCATCGAAATTATGGAAAATCTATGACTTCGAAGTTATGACTGTCAAAAAGTAGTTCTAGTACAGTGACGTGGGAGCCAAGTCGCGAATACGACGACCATTTGTTTGGTGACAAGAGAGATTTCGTCTTGCCCTCGTTTACTACCAGACCTATTTACTTCGCTTCCTTATTGATATCAATATCATCGGCGTATGCCAGAATCTGTACACTCTTATATAAAGATAGTATCTTCTCTATTTAGTTCTGCAGCTCTGCAAGAGTAGATTGAAGAAATAGAATGATAGGAAGTCGCTTTGTCTGAAACCTTGTTTGGTATCGAATGGCTCGGAGAGGTATGTGATGTTATTAGAAAAATAAAATTGTGCTTACATCATCATTAATCTGTAGTTTTTTAGTAGTCTTTGAATTCAGGAAAAGAGGAAAGGAAAAATGAACCAGCAAAGATTTCCTTTAAATTTATTAAGATTGTTTCACAGGGTGTACGGCATGTAACACCATCTTAATGGAACTAAAGCCCGTTCACATCAACAACCTAAAATTCAGAGAGAGAAGTCACTAATTATGACTCAAAACCATACCCCATAGACTCTAACATTAGCCTCGGCTTAATTTTTGTAGAAATATGGACCAATGATTCCTTCTGCCTATGGAGTATACAAAAAATTACTCTTTGATCATTGACAGACTTAACTATATTAGTTGAAAAATTCTGTATATACATACCAGTATATCAATAGACTCATTCTTGGATCACTTTTGTAGTAAAAATAGTTCGAGAAGGATGTCATTCTTCCTATCAATTTATAGCATAACATTAAATACCGTTATACATTATATGCGAGTTTCGTAATAACAACCTATTCATTTAAAATAAATATATTTAAAGATTGCTTTATATACTTTTCGATAAATATTTATTACTTACTCACTGCACGTATCACCATTTAACACCAGTCTATAAAATGATTCTCAATAAGTAATGACGATTAATAGAATTTAGTATGCCAGGCCTGTAGGCTTGTACAAATAACAATTTAAAAATGCTTTTTTCATCAGAAAAAAGCACAGAAAACCGGAATTTCATATAATATATTTAAAAAGCCTACAATCTCAGAATATCATATGATAAAAATTATTCATTAGTATAAATCAATCAGATGTCAGTACAGCCTCATTTTAATAAAATGTGAAGCACGATTAGTGATCGCCCGTTTTCTTACTTTCCTTTCTGTGCATTCTACAAATGTTTATAATACTAATAAAAAATTGCACAAGTAGATTCTTCAAATGTTTTGCCCTGTCCTCTCTCAATTATTAACTGAATGGAGTTACCACATATTAGTTTCCAAAGTTGCAAAATTAAAACTCAAGTATTGATACCCACTTTAATTCAGACCTAAGTCCAAAATGTAACACCCAGAAATAAACGTCGGAGACCGTATAAGTAAAATGTATATATAAATGATCAGAGAGGTAAACTGAGTCCATTTAATCATATCCGTCTCTCAGTCTGTCTGCATTTAGGTGGAAATTCCTGTCAGTTTTTGAGATATCGTTCTGAAATTTTGTATCCGTTCTTTTCTCTCTAAGAAACGGTTAATTTATCGGAACCGCTGATGGACGGAGCGATCGGAACTAGACGCTTATTTGGAAAACCTTTTCATTTAAGGAAATATCTTTATGAAATTTGACATGGAATATTTTTTAAGGCAACAAAGTAATCTCTGTCGATATTGTTTAGAACGAATCACTATAGCATATAGCTGTCACACAAACTGAACGATCGAAATCGAGTCCTAAATTTTAAGTTGATCCGAGTAATAGTTTCGGAGATACAGCCATGAGAACTTGTGCGCTCGAAGCAAGCTACGCTAAGTGTGTCGTCTTTAAACGCGTTTTTCTCGAAACTGTGTTTTTGGAGTCGGTTGGCAAGATTTCTCGAGAACTACTCAACCGATCTTCATAAAATTGTACACAGGTCTTTTAGAAACAATTCTTAAAGACTTGGACTTACAACTATTTGAAAGAAAAGTCGTGAAATTTTCATGTTCATTTTTTTGTAAAAATATCTGCCAAAAATTAAATTTTCAGTCTTTTTTCCTTGGTCCAAGTTCTAAGTTAAGATTTTAACTAAAACACGTATTTTTTCACTTTAGATGATCCTGTAAGGAGTTATCCTGCCAACGCGATCGCATCTTTTTCCGAGGGGTCACCGGAAATGGCGTCGCAATGGCCGAGTTTAAAATATTTTTTTTCCAAAAATTTCAAAATTTATTTTTTAATAGCGTATGCTTGTAACAATAAAAAATTCTTATAACATATTTCATTTTTTATTTGAGAAAAAATTGTTTAAAAAAAGGCTATTTTTTACCCGAGGAAACCCATGTAACCCTTTAATCTGGCCACCCTAAAAAACCGGCGACCGAAAAATCTCAGTTATTCCAAACCGAGTACGACTGTATCAACACACGCATTCACACACAACACACATACACTCAAGCCCAGCTTTGATACTGTCACTGTAGTGACTTTTAACCAAACTTGAGAAATGCTTAAAATCGGCAACAATCGTCTCGAGCGTTTCAGTACGCGCAAAAATGTTTAATACAAACGATCGGCAATTGGCAAAAGAGCTGCGAACGCGGCGACAGCGTCGCACATGCGTCGTCAACGGTTTATACGGCGTCACAACTTTAACCGTGGCGTTATTACTGTTTACGCTCTGTCTTCGCTTCGACACGAGCGCGGCGCGCACGGCGGAGGTGTTGAAGGTGGAGCTGCCACATGGCGGAGTCCTTGTCGGCCGCCATCGCACCTCGCACAGTGGACGACACATGCGCGCCTTTATGGGCGTGCCGTATGCGCTGCCGCCAGTGGGCGAATTGCGCTTTAAGGTGTGTTTCAGCGCATTTTTTGTGTTTGTATATGTGGTAGTGAAACAAAAAAGGCGACAAAACAAAAATAATTAATTAATTACCTAATTAAAACAAAAGTTAAATGCAAATTGCGAAATTTTACTTCGATTTCGAAATGCTAATGAAGTGGCGAAATATTATTTACTAATTTTTGTTGTTTTTTTTTTTTGGTGTCATAAAATTTTGTTTGAAATTTGCAATCCGGTTTTTTCGGATGCTTCAAACAGTGAGTTGCGCACAAGCGCTGTTTTTGTGTTGTTGTCGTGTTGTTACGCTTGACAGGGCACTTTAATAACGGTCTGCCCAAAAAAATTGCCCACAGCAAATCGATGCTGGGTCGTTTAAGGGCCTCCCAAGCAAGTGCCAGAGACATATTTTCTGCTATATCATTGCAGTGAGAAAGCACACCAACAACAATAGCAATAACTACATTTTTTAGTAATTTTATTTATTTTCTTACTTACACAGTTCGTTGAACGATAGGCATGCGCAAATATGGAATACATAAATTAATTTAGCAAGCTGTTAGTATTTAATTAGCGGATTTATAGAAAAAAACATTGTAACATAGAAACAAATTTGCATATTCGTCAGTCCGAAGCTTGTGTTGTTAATTTACGCTGTTGCAACAAAAACAAACAAGTGCCAAACTACGGCCTAGTGAGTAATTTATAAGCACGTGCCAGCGCCTTAGGGTGGTCCTCATTTGCATATGCCTACGTATGAGTGTGGACATATGTATGTACGTACATATGTATGTAAACAGAGAATGAAAATGTTGATTTCTAGTTTTCTATGAAATGATTCAATATGCAGTAATACTCACTGCATAAGCTTAAATGTAATGAACCCAAATATGCAAAAAATTTAGGATTTTTTCTTATGATATTTTTAAACTCCTCCTTAAAAATGTTCAAATATTAAAATATTTTATACTATATATTAATATTTTTTATTAAAAACCATAAATTTTGTATGAAAACATCGATATTACAAAATAACAAAATCTACATTTAGACTAATTTGCCATTTCCATTAGGCTCTGGTGATTTTTCCTTCGGAATCTACCTCATCCAGCACACCAATGATAGTACGATTCCGGACCACTTTAGTAAATAATTTTTCGGGTCTCACGGTTTTTGTCTTCGGTCTCTTTGGCTGACGGCTTAACTTCTTTCAGTGACCTCTGTCACTTTGCTACCTCTGCTATCAATTCAAGCTTAAAATGAAGCAAGACTATTTTCGGGCAATCAATGGATTATCAAAACTTCTTCGTTAGCTTCTCACTGATTGCCGTTGGTGTTATTGCCTTCCTGTAGCCAGCCTTAGCTTCAACTCCATTGCAAAGGCTAGCCTTTGCACCTTGAGCGCTGACTGTTCTTTCTTTACTAACTTTTGTAGGGACAACTAACGTAGCTTCTGGCTTTATTGCAACAGGTCCGAACTACTTTAAAACCTTCTCCTTTAAATTTGTATGGATTTTAGTACTTTGGCTCATACGATTATTCGAGAGAGTATTTCCGCTTGCGCATAGCATCCGCTACGCAAAAAACAGCATCTTATTACGAAGGGCGCCCGGTATTCGCAAGCTCTGTTCGGAACTGGGCAATTTAAGGACCCCCAGTCAGGTTGATCTTCGGTACAGGGAGCTGATACCTTGTTTCAGTCCTTTCTGAAGTACATATACTCGTACTTCGTCATGGTTTGAAAAGTTTATCTGAAACACAAATAAAGCTGGAATGGATAGAAATCTGAATATATAATTTTTAATATATCTTAGAAACACTACATTTTAAATTGTGGACTCTTCAATTTCCCAACGTAGGGACTTATAACACTATATGACTCTCAAAGGTTCAATATTAAAATTCGGTTTAACATACTCGTTTTTTCATAATAGAAACTATATACAAAAAGAAATCAAGTTGAGTTTCGATACCTTAATACTTGGGAAGGACATAATCATAATGAATTCCTTCCTTCTGTGGGCTTACTTGTAATTATACACTTTATTTCTAATCCGATGAAATTTATTTCTTAACTGCCAACTCCCAATAGTAAGCCAAGTTTACACTTGCGAGGTTGTAGCACAAGATACTGTCTTAGACAATAACCTATATCACATTTCGTGAGTATGTCTTGTGAAATAAAAAAAAGTTTTCCTTATAAGAACCTGATTTTTATCGGTCAGTTTATATGGTAAATATATACTATAGTGGTTCGATCTGAACAATTTTCTCGAAGAATACACCATTGCCTTGGACTGTAACACATTCCAAACTTCGTGAATATATCTCCTCAAGTAAAATAATTTTGCATAAAGGGAATTGATGTTGATCATTCAACTTGTATAATAGTATATACTATGGGTTTTTGATAACGTCGTTCCGACAAAAGAGCAGCTTCTTGAGAAAAAAAGTATGTGTATAAAATTTCAAATCGATATCCCAAAAGTTTAAGGATTACTCCACAGTCAGATGAACGGACAGACAGACAGACTTAGCTAAATCGACTCAACTGGTTTCGCTGTTCACTTACATATACATTTTATGGAGTCTCGTAGTTTCCTTATCTTTTTGAGCAAAATTAATTTTGGCGGGTTCAAGTTTTTCACATTTTTTTTGCCGCCCATGCTGTATCTGTGACACCAGTCAGAATAATTACTACGTAAAATAATGAGTTCGTTCCGTTCAGTTATGAGGTTGAAAGGAATTACGACTTTCACTTTTGCATTTCATTTTAATTAGTGCAATTCCCTTGTTTTGCTAAATGCAATTATATTGAATAATTTTGCATTCGATTACTAACTCTGGAAATTATAGTGAAGGCTTGTCGTGGCATCAGCACAAGTACATATATACATACAAATATAAACAAACGTCAGTCCAGAAAATCAGCATTTCCGGTACAGTAACTTTTAATTTTATTTTGTAATATTTTGTTTACAACGAATATCGGTACTTTTTATTTTCCCTTTTAATGGAAAATTTACTCTTTATAAAGGCGTGGCCGATAAAATTGAAAACAATTCCTGTAAAGAGTCACATTTTATTCAAATTTACATCTTTATGTAATTTATGGGACACTATTTTTTTTATTACTCAATACGTCTGTAAGCATTAGCCACGTGATTCTCACATTTATTGGTATAACACATATTGTACAGGCATATACATACATACATGGCTAAAATCAAATGATGCAAGTAATCTTAAAATGAGGTAATAACTAATTGAGAAAGAGACTGTTGTGGTACTATATTACTGTTGACCCATTCGAACAGTAAAGAGGTGAAGTGCAGATATCATTCATTAGTATTCCTACTTTTAATTACACTTATTAATATTACGCGCCAAGGTATATTTCTCTATTTCCTCTACATACATACATATATATGTATGTACATACTATATAGGCTTTATTTTCCAGTTGGTCTTGCAGCACATGATTTGAATTTCTACAACTATGCAAATTTTTTGTAGTGTTACAAGACCTAGTTTTTTAATATAAATTTGTCTTGCATACGTTCCACACACAATACACATATGACTTGCATATGTTTCTTGCAAATTTTATATTTCTAATTAATTATTCTACATAACTTCTAAAAATTTCAATACGTTCCACAAGTGATACACATATGATATATGTTGCAATGCTACGTAAATTGTTTGTAGTACTTATAGTTTGTGTTTATTTTTATTTTATAAAATACCAACTTGTTTTACATACGTTCCATATACAATCCACATATGTTCTGTACATGTTTGTTGAACATTTTATATTTCAAATTAATTATACTAAATAATTTCTATCTATTTGTAAATTATAAATTTGTTCCACATACGATCCACATATGAAATATGTTCCACACTTTTACGGATTTTCTGCAGTGATAAGGCATCTTTAGTTCAATTTTAATTTTGTCGACTATTAATTTGATGAACATACGTTCCATACACGATCCACATTTGTATTGCACATATTTAGTGAAATTTATTATTTCTAATTTTCTGTGGTGGTAAACCATCTTAAATTCAGCAATATTTTTTTTCGAAAAGCAATGTTCAAAATCGTTCAGCACACGATCCACATACATATGTTTCACGTATATTTCAGACAGATTTTTTATTTCTAATTAAATATTTTATACAATTTATATCTTTCTCATAATTTATTTCCTGAACACATTGAGCAACCAATATCTTTTTCGTTCCGCACTTCTGTTTTGAATGAAAACGAAAGCAGACTGATTATGATAAATACATTTACAGTTAATACATTAATTCCGAAACGCACAAACGCAGTATATTCCAAAATCGAAGGCAAATTATGAAAGCAGCTAGATCAAGTCTACTTGTTAATGCTAATTAGCAGCGCATTATAGCAATAGAGAAATTAAAATTTACATAACTGGTGTTACCAAGCGGAATGCAAGATATTCTAGCTGCGATTCATTTTTTTGAATTTTTGTTCGAATTAATTAAACAAAATGTTAAAAGCTTTAACAATTTTTCAGTTATTCATTCGAACCAAAATTTCTCTAATACCTTTTTAATATTGTTTGTTAATATGTATATTTCGTTCTAGTTAATTCTGCGAAGTTTATTCAATGTTAATGTATGCAAAATTATTCGTTATGCCAATTAATGAGGCTTTTAACTTTATTTTTTTTCGCAATGATATGTCAATACCGCTGTCAATATGTAAATAAGTGAGCCCATTATGTAAATGATAGACTCTTATTTACGATATCGTTCCAAGATTATAAAACAACCCATTTACATATAATTTCATATATGTGCTCCAGTTATTTTATTTTTCATTATTTTCCGCAATAATATAGAGATAAAAGTGTGCAAATATGTAATACATTCTATGATAAAAAGAGAACATTGTATATTATAAATCCTCTAATCTGGTTAGTTCTTCTACCTTTGTTGCCAATCTGATTCTCCGAATACTTTTTTGCGCCAGTAAGAAAAGTGGACTAAATATCCACTAAAGGTCGATTTTTAGGTAAAAAGGTTTTAGCAATGCTTCATTACTGTAAATTTATACGTTAGAAAGCAGCTTTCTGGAAGAATGTCTTATTGTCTCTAATAGCTAAACTAGGGTCTGCCAATAACGTGTTAAAACTCTTGCTATTAATGCCACAATTCGAACCAAATGGTACATTTTTGGAGATGCAATTGCGTTTCCTGAAACTCACGATTATTTGACTCACCGAAATAGCAAGAATTTCATTTGTTTTCGAAGCCATTAAGCCAGAAATGAGCCGCATCTGAGAAGAAGATTTTCGATGAACGTAAATTTGTGAATTTTTCTGAGAATATGAATTTGCTTAATAATCTTGGACAATTTTCAATGGTGAAACAAAAGTGAAACGTGAAATGGTCTGCTAACCGAAGTGTTCTCTCAGTAAATCCATTGATTGATGCGATGTGTGGGAAGGTGCCACGTCTTGTCCCTGAAATCACGAGCTTCAGTGTGAGACATTCTAGCGCGATAACGGTCGCCATTGACGGTTACGTTCTTACCGGCAACATTTTTGAAGAAATATGGACCGATGATTCCACCGACCTACAAACCATACCAAACCGTTGTTTTTTTTTTTTGATGAAATGGCTCTCTTAAATCTCTTTAGAGATACAGCAATTTTGCTTATTTACATACTCTTTGAACCAGAAATTGGTCTGAACAAAATTTTGCTCGAAAATGTTGGATGTTCTTGGAACTTTTCAAGATCCCATAGAGCGAAGCGATGTCGCTTAGGAAGGCCGAGACGCTTCAGTTCTTGCTGAAACTGTATTTTATATAAATAAGAATGGCAGATCAAGTGCCACGAATTTTTTGTATCCGTATTGTGGCGAGTGTTAATTCCGATAAGTTTCCGCAATATCCATATACATATTTATGGATCAAATACAAGCCGACATTATTTAATGTGCTTGAGCTTCGAAAGTGCCGTATTAAAAATAAATAATATAATCATTCCCACTTCATTAGTATTCGCGAAGTGAAAAAGTGACAAGCGTGAAAAGTTTAAGCCGTTTGTTTCCTCTCGCATATCACACAAACGTCATAAAGTTATAATTAAATATAAAAATAACTATAAAACAATTTAACACAGCCACCTGTACCGTATGGCGCATGGGCTGGAGAGAAACATGTCATTAAGGATTCACCAATTTGTATGCAACGTGATCCTTATCGCCGTGATATGGAAATCGAAGGTAGTGAGGATTGTCTATATCTAAATGTGTATACGCCGGAGGTAAGCTATAAACTTAACACCTAATATGTGCGTTACTGAGAGACCTTCGTACTCTTCACAGGAACACAATCAGACGAGTGCCTTGCCTGTCATGATCTATTTTCACGGTGGCGGTTTTCAATGTGGTTCCGGCGTTAGCAGCTTTTATGGACCGGATTTTTTACTCGATCGCGATGTTATTTTGGTGATCGGCAACTATCGTGTCGGCCCACTCGGTTTTCTGAGTACTGAAACGCTCGATTGTCCCGGTAATTTCGGTTTAAAAGATCAAGTGGAGATTTTACGTTGGGTACAGACAAATATCGAAGCTTTTGGTGGCGATCCACAAAGTGTAACGATATTTGGTAATAGCGCAGGTGGCGCCAGTGTTACATACCATATGCTCTCGAACTCTTCTAAGGGTAACTTGAAATACTTATGTGAATACGTTAGAAGAATTTTGAACCGTCTATTTTATAGGTCTCTTCCACAAAGCCATTATACAATCGGGCACATACTACAACCCGTGGGCGCAACCACAGTACAAGGGTATTTCGGCGAAACGTACACGGCAAGCCGCACAATTAGTGGGTTGTGATGACCAAGCAAAGTGGCCGAAGCTCTTGAGCTGCATGCGTGAAGCAAGCGCCGAAAAAGTAGTTGCTACTGTCTACCAGTTGTTCGTGAGTTTGCACATGCCATTAAAATAATATAACAGAATTTGAATTGCGATTCATTCACTTAATTTTTAAGGAATGGGACTTTGATCCTATGGTGCCATATCAACCAGTTCTGGAGCCACCACATGAGGGCGCTTTCCTCACTATTTCACCACGCGAAGTTGAAATACCGCACGGTTTCTCGCTACCTATAATGATTGGTGCCACCTCTGAGGAAGGTCTACTTAAGACTGCTCCGCTACTTAATGTGCCAGGTCTTTTAGATGATTACAAACAAAATTTCGATTGGATACTCCCAATTCAACTGCAATATGATCACCATGCACCAGAAGTCCGTGAAGAGATGATGCGTAAAATTTTAGAGTTCTACTTCAAAGAAGGGCATAACTATGACAAATACAATCACCAAAATATAACTGATGTAAGCCATTATTTGAATGATTGCATACTTATGTAATCTCCTCGAATATTTTTTATTTGTTAGCTCATCTCAGATGGCTGGTTCATTGCGGGTATCGATGAGTACTTACGCCAGCGCGTGGTAGCCGAAAAATCTGTGAAAATGCCTCCCTTCTATGTGTATCTCTTCGAACATCGCAGTCCAGCAAGTTTCTCTGAGCTCTTCAAAGGCGGCAGAGAGGATTATTATGGTAATAATGCGATAAAAGGACTTGTCATTAAAAGTACTCTTAATTTAAAAAAGTTAAATTATATTTTCTCTCTAGGTGCTTGCCATGCTGAAGAGCTACAATACCTATTCCCTATAGCTTCAGAGTTATTTGTCAGTGCTTCACCGACAAAATCTGATAGAGATCTGCGCGAAGCCATGCTCGATATGTGGGTTAATTTCGCAAAAGAAGGGTGAGTTTACAGGTTGTGGGTTTCCAGAAGTTATAGTCATATACATATATAATTGAGTTGCGCCTACCTCTTCAATTCGTACGAGTATTTCTTAGCTCGAATATTCTTTTACCTCGTCATAACAACCATTCAAAACCTAAATTGATAAATCAGTACGTAAACCATTCTCGTTAATAGCTGTCCAGTCTCGTGTATCGTTTAAGCTACCACTTGGACCTATTGGATCGAGTACTTTCGACGATGAAGGGATGATACCAAGAACTAACCGGTCTTCAGTTTTTTGCTCTCTCGTTCTTCCTAGTAGTTCTGACGTCAGTAGATCGCTTTATGATTTTTCTCAATATCTGTTCAGTAATTATTACTATAGTAGAAAAAAACCTTACCGATCGAATATCGATGGATAGTAAAAAAAGTAGGGTCCTCTTCTCCTACAAATCTGTTGAAGCTTTAAAATTATGATTGTCAATGTCCTTGACCCCGGATCTCTGGATTTTGTTTTATACACCTCTTGTTTGACAAAAACCCATAAAATCTGTCGTAGTCAGGTCTGGTGACCTTGCTTTTCTACTAGCACTATCCAAAACCTCCTTTTGTCTGTGTAGTACGATTCGTGCAGCACTCCGTATATAGTACTATAAATTTTATTAACTTCCAATCAATAACCTTATTAAAATTTTTCCTCGCGACCTGAAACAGCAATCCAACTCCTGCTAACTCAAAACTCACACACTGGGACCCGACAACTGGCTATCCGGTAAACTATGCCCGCTTGGGTCACAAAACACCCGAGGAGTTCACCATTCTACAAATGGAACGTAACATTTATGCCGATCGCGTGGAGTTCTGGCATAAACTTAAAGCCCACATTCCAGCCGAGGAGCGCAAGGAAAGCACAAGAGATGAATTGTGAAGTAAAATTTCTACTAAGAAATAAATAATTATAATTAAGTGTAAATATAGCAGCGAAAAGTCTTCGTATAAGATAATTTCGAAATGTGTAAAATCAATATTCATTATTATGTACATATTTTAATGTAAATGAGATTAATAACTTTTTTTATAAATTTGTAAATCAACAGTAAAGTGCGTTAGTTTTTATAGTTGTACATACTCTTTTAGTGTTTTATTATAAATCCTGAAAGGATTTATGTAATATCCACGGCGCGTTAATTAAGGGTTTCAGTCTTCCTTAGTAACGCTACGGTTGTGTGACAGATTCATTGAAATATACTTCGAATGCACATTTTTGAAAATTTTTTCAGAAAATAGTGCGCCAAATCCTGTAATGTCTTTTTTTGGTTACCATATTGTTGACTCTATGACGAAACTACAGGTAGTTGAAGAGGGAGGTCGAACTTAAGCAATTAGCAGGCCCATTCTGCCCCCAAGCATAAAATATCCGATTTTATTACACCGTAACTTTTCTTCTAAATAGACACTATATACGCTGTTATAGCCGAGAATGGATGATAGAAATACTTCCTAAAACTATCACCGTCCTCATATACTGCATATGCTATCGGTATTCTAATGGACTCTCTGCCGAATATTTCGAACACACTTTGAGTTATCCTAATAAAGTTTCGTGGATATATTTTCTGGATCATACTCGTACTTCAGTTTAATGCCAACAGTAATTGCTATCTGCCCAGAACTTCCCTTAGCTACAGTATGCCCGATATGGGGCATATTCGACTATCAGGTATACTTTATATCGGAATATGGAGTCCATGACCTATATAATGAGATAATACTCGTATGACAACATTTTAGTAAAAAGATTAGCTAGGTGCTTTATAAATTCCCCGTCTTTCCTTACTTTTTATACCGCTCACTCCCCATATAACCGTATTGTTAAAAACTACTAAAAGCGCAATAAATTTATTAAATACAGGTAAGTAGCAAGATAATATAAAGATTTTCGAACTTCCGAGTTACTTTATTCTCCATATATCAGCCAATATTTGAATTACTCGTATCTCAATAAAAATGAGAGAGCGTGTTTTACACACAACACAACAGTGTATCTTTGTGCCTAATATAGATAAAATTGGGGTAAAACTTTACCTAGCCTCCATATAACTAATATCAGGATTTTCGAACATTCGACTGACTTTAATCCTTATGATGATTGGTGATTGTATGTGGCATAATAATAGTTAAAAGATACAAGTAAGGAAGGGCTAAGTTCGGGTGTCACCGAACATTTTATACTCTCGCATGATAAAGTGATAATCGAGATTTCATTATCCGTCATTTACATATTTTTTTATTTTGCTGTAAAATTAATTACAAATAAATTCTGGGAGATTTACCGATATTTTCGGTGAAAAATTAGGTTAGGTTAGGCACTGAGTTCTTCGTGTTCGATATCAGGGACCTTGAAAAGTTATAGTCCGATCACGACAATTTTTCCACAAGGGATACCTCAGCTCAAATACCGTATTTGTGTAAAGTTTTATTATATTGGAAGAAGGCGTGGTTGTGAACCGATTTCACCCATATTTCGTACATGTCATCAGGGTGTTAAGGAAATATTATATACCGAATTTCATTGAAATCGGTCGAGGAGTTCCTGAGATATGCTTTTTGGTCCATAAGTGGGCGACGCCACGCCCATTTTCAATTTTTACAAAAAGTCTGGGTGCAGCTTCCTTCTGTCATTTCTTCCGTAAAATTTTGTGTTTCTGACGTTTTTTGTTAGTCGGTTGACGCATTTTTAGTGATTTTCAACATAACCTTTGTATGGGAGGTGGGCGTGGTTATTATCCGATTTCTTCCATTTTTGAACTGTGTATGGAAATGCCTGAAGGAAACAACCCTATAGAGTTTGGTTGACATAGCTATAGTAGTTTCCGAGATATGTACAAAAAACTTATGGAGCCAAGAAATGCGTGTACCAAGTTTCATTATGATATCTCAATTTTTACTCAAGTTACAGCTTGCACGGACGGACGGACAGACGGACGGACGGACGGACGGACAGACAGACATCCGGATTTCAACTCTACTCGTCACCCTGATCACTTTGGTATATATAACCCTATATCTGACTCTTTTAGTTTTAGGACTTACAAACAACCGTTATGTGAACAAAACTATAATACTCTCTTTAGCAACTTTGTTGCGAGAGTATAAAATGTACGTGAATGGTTATCGTCCCTACTAGAATCATGAAAAAAGTAATTAACATTTTTTTATACTCTCGCAACAAAGTTGCTAAAGAGAGTATTATAGTTTTGTTCACATAACGGTTGTTTGTAAGTCCTAAAACTAAAAGAGTCAGATATAGGGTTATATATACCAAAGTGATCAGGGTGACGAGTAGAGTTGAAATCCGGATGTCTGTCTGTCCGTCCGTCCGTCTGTCCGTCCGTCCGTCTGTCCGTCCGTCCGTCCGTCCGTGCAAGCTGTAACTTGAGTAAAAATTGAGATATCGTGATGAAACTTGGTACACGTATTTCTTGGCTCCATAAGAAGGTTAAGTTCGAAGATGGGCAAAATCGGCCCACTGCCACGCCCACAAAATGGCGGAAACCGAAAACCTATAAAGTGTCATAACTAAGCCATAAATAAAGGTATTAAAGTGAAATTTGGCACGAAGGATCGCATTAGGGAGGGGCATATTTGGACGTAATTTTTTTTGGAAAGTGGGCGTGGCCCCGCCCCCTACTAAGTTTTTTGTATATATCTCGGAAACTACTATAGCTATGTCAACCAAACTCTATAGAGCCGTTTCCTTCAGGCATTTCCATATACAGTTCAAAAATGGAAGAAATCGGATAATAACCACGCCCACCTCCCATACAAAGGTTATGTTGAAAGTCACTAAAAGTGCGTTAACCGACTAACAAAAAACCTTAGAAACACTAAATTTTACCGAAGAAATGGCAAAAGGAAGCTGCACTCAGGCTTCTTTTAAAAATTGAAAATGGGCGTGGCGTCGCCCACTTATGAACCAAAAACCGTATCTCAGGAACTACTCGACCGATTTCAATGAAATTCGGTATATAATACTTTTTTAACACCCTGATGACATGTACAAAATATGGGTGAAATCGGTTTACAAACACGCCTTCTTCCAATATAACGCTATTTTGAATTCTATCTGATGCCTTCTCTGTATAGTACAATATATACATTAGGAACCAAAATAGAAAAATATGTAAATGACGGATAATGAAATCTCGATTATCACTTTATCATGCGAGAGTATAAAATGTTCGGTGACACCCGAACTTAGCCCTTCCTTACTTGTTTTTAATTCTTTTTCATGTTTTTTTACATAAATTTTGTCATAACATTGTCAATAAATTATAAAAAATTATGAATCTAGTAGGGACGATAGCCAGGCGTTTTGTGAACATTTAAAAAAATTAAGCAAATCGGTTGAGTAGTTCGACCGGAATCATGTCCGCCAGTTTAAAAAAGTGTGTTTTGAGAAAAACGCGTTTAAAGTTTGAGGTGTGCACTCCGAGCGCTCCGAACGTCGAGCGGTATTATTATTTTTGGGCCTTTTTCGAAACCTTCCAATGGTAAAGTGGGTTTCTACATTAATTCTAAGGGTATAGTGGAACACAAAATGCATAAAAAAAGAAAAAATTGAAAAAAGATTACCCTACTGACCACTTAAAAATTCCCCAGCATTACAGATCGATAAAAAGCAATACTATAATTAAATCAATATGAAGTTTAGTTAGCACCAACCCTCAAAAGGTACGTTTATAAATTTGTCGGATCATTAGTTTGTGAATTATATGATTTTGAGTGAAGCAACTTTTGTTACTGTGAAAAAAATTGATTAAAAGGAATTTCACGTACTAATAAATATTACTTTCTGAAAGGAAATAAATACAGTTGAAGGTAAAACTTGGCCTGATGACAAATTTCCGGACATTGTCTCAAGAAAATCAATCATCAAAAAAGTTCACAAAATAATTTTGGATGACCGTTAAGTGAAGATGTTCAAAATAGCAGACACTCTAAAGATATTAACGGAACGTGTACATCATGTGATTCAGTAATATTTGGGTATGATAAAGCTCTGTGCAAAGTGGAGACCGCGCGAGCTCACTTTTGATCAGGAAGAGTTGATGACTCGGAGAAGTTTTTGAAGATGTTCAAGCGTAATAAAACCGATCTTTTGTATCGATATGAGACAATAAATGAAGCATGGCACTCCGAACACCAATCGACAGTCAACCGAATGGACTGCACACGAGGAATCCCCGCTCCAAGGCGTGGAGAAACGCAACAGTCAGCTGGCAAGGTTATGGTGTCTTTATTTTGGGGTGCGCATTGAATAATTTTTATTGACTACTTTGAAAAAGAAGAGACCATCAACAGTGACTATTACATAGCGTTATTGGTCCGTTTGAAGGAAAAAAAGAGAGTGCGGTTTCACGCAGATAATGTACGATGGCAAAAATCCGTCAACTGGGCTTCGAATTGCCTCAGCATCCACCCTATTCTGCAGATCTGGCCCTCAGTAACATACTAAAAAGAATGCTCGGGGAATGAAATTTTCTTGATCGACGAAACTGAGGCTTATTTTACGCCAAAAATTGTACTGAAAAGTTGGAGCGTCCCTATAATCATTGTAACATCCTTAAAGAGAACTATGTTCAATAAAAACAACGAATTTGCCAAACAAATTGTTTTACTATAGTAGGTCTAATTGACCTGTTTTGAATCTTACAAAAGATAATAAAGATAACTATAAATACACTGTGATTTATTTGTGCAAGCTTTGTATCATCATCATCTTTGTCGGTCGCATTTGATTCACAAGTGCATTCCAAATGTGATAACGGTATGGCAACTAATACGATATTTACTAACAATCTCACTCACAATACTCATTAAAGAGCAGTAAACTAATTACATTCACGTATTTTTATTATACTGTATAATCATATAATGCTAGGATTCCAAAGTAAACTTTTTGAATCTAGGGCCCCTGGTGGCGCCATCTACTTGTATATCATTGTACATATAAATATACAGACACATATGTATATCCATTATCGTAACAATATTAACACCTGACTTGTAACCCAATTGAAATGCGCTCTCAGTTTCTCAAATGGCTCTCTCTTATCACTGAATTTGCATTTATTTTATTTTATTGCTTAATCTAGTATAGTTTAAATGAATTTATATACATACAAGCATAATATATACGAGCATATGTATTAAATTTATTTGTACTAATAAATTACGTTTTATTGCGATTGATAATTATAAAATATGTATATTATATATAATAATTATAAACCAATAGTCATAAGAGCCTTTAAGAAAGAGTACTGCGATCTAAGTTTATACATGCGCAGAGGGGTTATCACAACTCAATCTTGCATATAGAGTATCTAACCCATTATTAAACTTCACATTCCTCATATTGATTCGACTCATTGACCTTACTAATTTGAAATTGACATTAATGTAAATTTAATTTAAATTTTCTGCTAAAAACAAAAATTACATACTCACGTTTTTTAATACGGTTCTAAGACAATAAAAGCTTGCCAGCGCTTAATAAAATTCTCAATACGAGTACACTTATTATAACCCTCGACTGGGATGAGCTTTGGTGTCTTCAGCGAATTTTGTTTTTTTTTTTTGAGGTTTAATTGTTGGACGGCTTCATAAATTCATGTCTTGTCACCAGTAATGATGTGTTTGATAAGTCCTTAATTACGTTATCAAACATCTCTTTAGCAACCTTTAATCGCGGTTTTGATTGTGAAACATTCAGATTTTCTGGTACGAGTCTAGCACTGGCACACTTCATAACCAAAACATTGACCATATTCGTTCTGCAAGAGATATTGTGATTTTCTTTCATTTCTTTAAATCCAACACGATAATTCTCAAACACTTTTTCTTTAATTTTCGTTGTTATAGTCTTTAAAAGAGGTGGATGCACCACTCGCTTGAGGCAAGCAATCGATGGCTTCACGACCTTCACTCAACCCTTTTGCTTTTCAAATGTATTTATCAAATCGTGATAAAGCTGACTACCCAAAACACTTCTGCAACATTTTAAAAGATTATGTAGAAGTGATTCTTTTGGATACACAACTTTTCAAGCAAAGTCGTTTTTGAATACGGTGGTTGATCGAAGATCACATTGCGTTTTTGGCTTTAAGTTTGGTCACAATCGTGGCTCGATGCAATGGTGCATTATCATCTTGTAAAATTCATTAATTGTTCTTCCACAATTTCGGCAGTTTTCGACGGATGTTCTCACTCAAACGCCTCAATACGACCAAATAGAACTCCTCAACGCACGAATACCGAAACACCAAACCAATGAGCATCATCTTGATTTTTGAGCAGCTTTGGCGTTTTTTTTTTTAATTTTTTTTTTGTTTCGGCTCATTTTTTTCCCTCCATTCCGATGATTGTTGACTTGTTTGCATGTCAAAGTCATAGGCCCATGTCTCATTGCTCTCCATGAATGTGAAATCGGAACTCCCAAATTCATTATCAAGATCAGCGGATCCTCCTTTTTTAGTCCAATTAATTAAATATAATAATAATAATAGCTGTCAGACACAGTTTTACTTAAAACATATTTTTTTGTATGATGAAATACCCTGCAGTGAAGCGTGCCATATAAGTTGAGACTAACAATGTTCTACAAAGATGTAAGCAACTAAGGAATATTGTCCAGATCGAATACCCACGCAGAAGTCGCCTGACTGCGTCGCATTCCATTACAACCAAACTAGTAGAAAAAGTAATACGATATTTTACAGCTAGTACTAATACAATCTGTAGAACCATGTACACATTTCACGAAATTGTTTGTAATGAGAGGATTACAGTTGCTTTACATGTACGGAAAAAATCTTAACACTAACACGGCTCATTGAGTGTCTACCTCGCACAGCTCTCAGCTATGCTATGATGATGATAGCGGATCTAGGGACGGTGAATTTGGCAAACAGCCCAGTTATTTTAAAAGCCTTTCAAGAGCCCCAACAAGTGTCAGTCGCTACCCGACCACCAACGTGTTAGAAACATTCGATTCAGTATACTAGTGACTATAAAATAAAATGGCTTTGAAATTTTCAGTGTTTGCTATACTTTTTCTGCTCGCTTTCAGTGAGTTATACGTATTGATCGCGGCGCGTACATCGGAGAAGTTAAAAGTCCGTTTGCCACATGGCGGTGTGCTTGTGGGACGCCATTGGACCTCACATAAAGGGCGACATGTACGCGCCTTTATGGGTGTGCCGTATGCGTTGCCGCCTGTGGGTGATTTGAGGTTTAAAGTGAGTGTGATTCTGCTTCAAATCGTGCTGCTATAAAGTGTATGTAAATAGGAAATTATCAGAGGTCACTAGTTTAAAAAATAGCCGTGATGTGTGGCAAAAGGTTGAGTGTTGAAAAGATAGCGATCCAGACGAGAGTCGACTTAAAAAGATCGCCATTATCACTGATCTCTTACCGATCCGAATAGACAGGGGGACTTTAAAAACGTCCTGACAATTCTTCAAAACTGAGTAAAGACAGTTTTGCAAATAAAGTTAAGGTGCTCTTATGCGCTAATCTTTGCGAATCCAAGGACCCGTAGGCCCAGAACTGTCCACAACTAATGAATATTTAAGAAAAGTTAGTTAAAGGTCAAGCTAAGTTTGGACATTCATTATTTCTTGTCCTAACACCAACGTTGTATAAAATAATCCGACCACAAATAAAAAAAAATCAGGATGTATTCTTGTTTATGTCTTCTAGCTTTCAAAAGGAGGGCCCGGTCTTTAATAGTTTTTATACCTACTGTCTTTTAGCCAGAGTATGTAGCAAAATTTTATAAAGGTTAGTTTGGGTTAATCTGGTAGGCCAATAAGCCACGGATACACCAAGTTTGGTCCTTTCCAAATAGAGTTTAGTTGCTAGGCCCTTGAGAAGTAGTCATCCTTTAGGACGCAAATTGTAACAGACACTGCGGCCTCACTATAGATACATCCTCCAGTGTATTATACCGTGATAACCCCAGATGCTTAAACCGTAGTCTTGACAATGCGGAACAAGCGCCTTGCTCTTAAACATTTCTTGCAATCTTCTCGATTTGTGAGCCTCATTCTGCGCGAGTGTGTCGCCACCAGACATTTTATAAAAAAGTGATTAAAATTGAAATAAATCGTAGAATACGATAAAAGGTCTGGACATCACATTACTCGTACTACTGGTTCCAAAAGCGCTCAATATCTGTTTTCACTCCCTATATACCATATGTATGGCATATATACGTACATGTCAACAAGCTTATTCATTATTATACTTCGCTCACCTATTTGCCAAATATTTCACGTATCTCTCGCTCTCTCCCCCTCATAGGACTATTTGCAACACTGACCGTCATCCATTTGACGCTTAAGTTTTTTGCTAATTCCTTTATCAACTTTCTAAACAAATACCGCTCGAAATGCCATGATAACCACAAATCAGTGTCTTTAAATAGAGTGCATTTATTTGACGCATACCTTCCCTACCTCCTCCTCGCTTGTTTACTGATATGCCATTTATATACAATATATTTCTTTATTACTTAGCCACCAGTACCGTATGGCTCGTGGTCGGGCGAGCGTCTCGCGATAAGAGATTCAGAAGTATGCATACATCGTGATACATTCACACGCCAAACACAAATCGTCGGCAGTGAAGACTGCCTTTATCTCAATGTATACACGCCAGAGGTAGGTTTAATCTTGTTGCATTACGTGTAATTAGCTCAAATCCATATCTTTATTGTTTGTCTACGAAGAAACCACGAACATCGAAACCCTTACCGGTTATGGTTAATATCCATGGTGGTGGTTTTATTAGTGGCTCTGGCGTGAGCAGCTACTATGCGCCCGATTATTTACTAGATCATGATGTTATATTGGTTTCCGGCAACTACCGCTTGGGTACACTCGGCTTCCTAAGCACTGAGACTTTAGATTGCCCCGGCAATTTCGGTTTAAAAGATCAGTCACTCATTTTACGTTGGATACAGCAAAATATTGCCGCATTCGGTGGTGATCCGAATAGTGTTACGATTTTCGGTACTAGTGCGGGTGGCGCTAGCGTTACGTATCATTTGGTATCGAGCTTATCGAAAGGTAGTATACAAATTAGCATGCAATTTCTGCACATCAAATATTATACAACGGAATTTTATTTAACTGCAGGACTCTTCCACAAAGCCATAGCACATTCTGGTGCGTACTACAATCCCTGGGCACAGCCAGAGCATAAAGGCACACCCGCAAAGCGTGCACGGAAGGTCGCACAATTGGTTGGGTGTAATCCTGAGGAAAATTGGCAAAAAATATTGCGCTGCTTACGAACTAAAGAAGCCAGTGATGTCGTTGCTACGCTCTATGACTTCTTCGTGAGTTTTACTTAACTTATATATAGTGGGAACAACAAAACTTTTGTATGACTTTATGTGTAACTATGCTTAGGAATGGGACTTTGATCCCATGATGCCATTCCAACCTGTTGTTGAGCCTCCACATGAGGGTGCCTTCCTTACCGTCTTACCACGTGATGGTGGCATGCCACACGGCTTCTCCTTACCACTTATTATTGGTATTACATCGGAAGAAGGTCTAATCAGAACTGTGCCCTTACTGACCGTACCTGGGCTTTTGACTGATTTCAAAAATCAATTTCAAAAGATTCTACCAGTTTCACTGCAATACGACCATCATAAACCGGAAGTGCGCGATGATATTACACATCAAATAGAACAGTTCTACTTCAAACAGGGACATAACTATGACAAAGAGAATCATCAAAATTTCACGGACGTAAGTGCACACAGAAATCGAAAATCTTAATAAGCTCCACTATATTCTATGATCTTCTGACAGCTTTACTCTGATGGCTGGTTTGTTGCTGGTATCGATGAGTACATCAAACAGCGCGTTGAAGCTCAAAAATCAAAACAGTTACCGCCCTTTTACGTATATCTCTTTGAGCATCGTGGTTCAGCCAGTTACTCCGAACTTTTTGGTGGAGACCCTGATGATTTCTTCGGTAAAACTTTATTCTCAAAATATGTAGTGTCTTAAAGCAATTGACAAATTATATTCTCTACTAGGCGTCAGTCATGCCGAGGAATTGCAATACCTCTTTCCCGTAGGTCTTAGTCTCTTCGTAAGCTCATCCCCCACCGATAACGAAATTGTACTACGCGAGGCCATACTGAAAATGTGGGTGAACTTCGCTAGTGAGGGGTGGGTCTGCGCCTTGAGTGGTTGACAATTTTTTTTTTTTAATTTATTAAATTATTTACTTAATATTCACAGTAACCCAACGCCTGCAGGCTCGAACTTAACACCCTGGGCCCCCGCCACGGTCTACCCCGTCAATTATGCACGTTTGGGTCACAAGACACCTGAGGAATTCACTGTGCTACAAATGGAGCGTGATATCTATGGCGATCGTACAAATTTCTGGCGACAACTCCAAGCTCACATTCCGGCGGAACAACGGGAGACGAAAATACGAGATGAATTGTAAAGCGGCTATATACAGTTGGGATTTACTTCTCATTTTCTAGGTCCTACTGTCGACCTGCTTTTTCAATATATGTTTTTATTTTTTGTATATAACCTGAACTTCATGGTTCCTTGGATTTAATAAATTCTATATACTATCTTCGATGAAGATTTCTATATCATACGTATATCATTATCCAAGTCCACTTCCTTCAAGAAGTCCCGATATTATTTTCATGATAATACTTGTACATTTATTTACCATTTTTAACTTTAAACCATTTCGAACTCCATTAGCTGAAGTTTCGATCTTTTACCCCGACTCAGCTCTATTATAAGTTTTTATGATAGGGTAGTTGAGGAACTGCATCTTTCATTTCCTTTTGTGTGTCATAATGTCACAGTTTTTCTAAATTTCCGTTTGGACTCATTCATCATTCTTATCCTCCCTTGCTAGATTCCTTTAAACTCACTTTCAATTAAATCACTCACAATAATGACATTTTTATCTATTATCCCGAGATTTGGAATACATTTTTATGTAGGTATATTAAATTATTAATTTACTACTTTCATTTTTAAGAGAAAATATCTCCAAGGATTATTATTACTTTTACTTATATCTGTGCCTGTATTTCCATTGCTTTAGGCGGCTTAGAACGGAGATCGCAGACTAGAAGTTTGAAATTAAATATAAAAAGTGATCCTTTTCGAGGTTCCCTAATTTTTTAAAGAAAAAAAAACAATGAAACTTCAAATTTAATGGGGAATGTTTATTGTCACTCGAAAGAACATTATTTGGTATTTATTTTTTGAATCCGCATAGACTTTGGGCTTTACATATCTGGAAAAAGTCTAGCGATGTGATATTACACGATCTTGGTGGCCAATCGACAGGCCCAAAACGTCAAATTATTTGCTCACCGAAGTGTTCTCTCTATAAATCCATTTATTGATACGATTTGTGGGAATTGGCGCCGTATTGTTGAAACCAAATGTCGCCGAGGTCACGACCTTCAATTTCAGGCATCAAAAAATCGGTTATCATGAGCGATAACGGTCACCATTAACGGTTACGTTCTCACCGATAGGAAACGGTCAAAAATCTAAAATTAAAATTCTGAAGTCGAAATTCCGGAATAAAATTCTGGATCGATAAAATTCAGGAAATCGGAATTCCGCACTTCCTTCGCTTTTTTTGGTTGCATTTCAAAATTCTGGTTTTTCATAATTCCGGAATTTACGTTTTCCAGAATTAATTCTGGAAATTTTTTCCCCAAAATTTGAGGCGTGTATTTTATATAAATTTGCTTATACATACATAATAATATAACATAAACAAAACATAACCTCCAAAATAATTCCAAAATTCAAACATGTTTATCGGAAAGACAAAAAACAACATTATTAACAAATAAAGATCAAATAGATACTACATTAATGTCATGTTTGAAGCAATACGCTTTAAATACGCTAAGTGACTTAAGTCTAATCTTTTTTTCATTACTCTTGTAATTTTTTGATTTTTTCCATGAATTTTCTGTTTATTTTTATTTTTTCGCCGTTTTTTACTTTTTGTACTTGTGTTTCAGCATAAATAAGCTCCCTTTGTAAGTCAGATATCAGCGTCGCAGGAATTTTTCCAACTTTCGATCTAGGGTCATCGAACACGGACCAAAATTGTGTTAAATATTTAAGCTGTGACTTTTTACCAAACACATAATTTTTTTCAAACCATTTTGAAAGTTTTTGCAAATCGCTGTCGTCAAATTAATTACGCAAATTTGTGTAATACTCTGAGATGAAAACTGCTCGATTCTGCCATAAATTTACCCTTCATTTTGAACTTTTCGCCAAATAATTTTCCCGAAGTTGAAGAGGCAACCACTCTGCCGTGCAAATGGGAAACACTCCCTTGCTGCAAAAATAATAGCCATTTCGAATTCACTAATTATACGCGTCGGATTCAGTTGGATACCATAGTTCACTGCGACGTGCCTCATCATCGTTGGAACAACGTCAAATGTACCGTCCATAATCCAGCAGTCGCTCTCATTTAACAACTGCACTTAAAATAAATAGTTGACCTTACACAAGTTGAGTCTTTAAAACATTTCAAACTGTTCCGTTGTCTTCTAATTTTTAACTTAAGGGCATTTCTTGATGGCAGATAATCTCTAATATGTTTTTCTGTCATAGATAATTGTACAATACGCACGGTACATTTGTTTTTTAATTCGTTCAGAACAAGTCCAGTTAAATGTTTTCTTATTTTTTCGTTCCAAATAGAAGAAGTAGCCGTCGACGTTTAACATGTCTTTTCCTTTAAATGGACTTCACCACAGTTATATTTTCCATCATTTCACAAAAATATTTAGCACGTGTTTATTAATGAAATTGCAGTAACACATTGCTTAGTCAGTACATATATATGTAGGTACATAGTATCCAGAATTGGATTCCAGAATATTGACTTCCATAACTTTGATTCCCGGTGTTCCGACTTCCGGAATTATGAATGCAGAATTTCCAAAAAAGCAGAATTTTTACCCCAACCCCTCACCGATATCATTTTTGAAGAAATAGGGACTGATGATTCCACCGCCCCACAAACTACACCGAACCGTTGTTTTTTCTGGATGAAATGACAGCTCCTGAATCTCTTCAGTATGCTTTTCGTCCCAAATGTGGCAATTTTGCTTGTTTACATACCCATTGATATATATGTACTATATAGTATATCTCATACACTAAAGATCGAAAGCTGTGAAATTTGTACACATATTTTTGAAAGGTAAAGGCCAATTCTTAAATAAGCGAATTTCTGTCAAGACTAGAATATACCCTTTTACATTTTATGCCCAGAACAATTTGCCACAAAGTTTCTAACACTCAAAAGGAGAGAACTATGTCGATTTAGCCATATCCGTCTAATTGTCCGTCTCTATATATACGCGAACTTGTTCCTCAGTTTTTGAGTTATCGATCTGAAATTCTGCTCACGTCCTTCCGCCGATGTCGGACCACTATAGCGTACGTCATACAAACTAAACGATCGGAATCAAGTGCTTGTTGGGAAAACTTTTTCATTTGACGAGATATCTTCAAAAAAATTAGCATGGGCAATGAGTTCATGACCTATATAATATTATTTAATTACATAAGTCATGGACTCATACCAACATTTTATTAAAAAAAAATTGTCTGTTGCAAAATATGTTACATAACAGCCCGACGAAATTAAAAAAAATGTTTGCTTCTTTGAATTTATCAACTGATTCTAGTTAGATTGAGCGCGCTGAATTCAAATCTGTAATCAGTCTGTCTCTCTCAGCTCTTGTTTTGATGATATAGCTTTTTTTATAATTATATACGTATAAGCGCTTAATTGTACATACATTTGAATATACATATGTACGTAAGTAAGTACTTATCCTCAATAATTAAACTCGGCTACAAAAGCAGTATTTGCTTTGTCATTTATTCTATTGTTGACTGTTCTTTATCAATAGAGACCATATTAAATAAAGGGGCTTGAAACATATTATTATATTTATATTTATTTATTACCGTAATTTTTGCAACAAGCCGCATTTGCACTTTGACTATCATAAAAAACGTCTTATCATATAAGATAGCTAAGTTGATTAGCTTTTCTTAATGCTTAGATACATACTTTTACACCTATGTACAATTAACATGTCGATTCAAGAGCTCCCAGCTTGACACATCGATAGAAAGCGACATTAGATTAGATATGTGATTTTTAGTTAGCACCAACCTTCAAAAGGTGCGTTTATACTTGTAGATTTGTCGAATCATTAGTTTGTGAATTATATAATTTTGAGTGAAGCAACTTTTGTTATTGCGAAAAAAATTTACAAAAAGGAATTTCACGTACTAATAAAATATTACTTTCTAAAAGGAAATAAATACAGTTGAAGCAAAACCTTGGCCTGATGACGAGTTTGCGGACATTGCCCCAGGAAAATCAACCATCACGAATTGGTATGCTAAGTTTTGAAGTGGAGAAATGAGCACCGAAGACGCTGAGGACAGTGGACGCCCTGAAGAATCTATTACCGACGAAAACATCAAAAAGTACACAAAATATTTTTGGATGTCCGTGAAGTGAAGTTGTTCAAGATAGCAGACACTCTTGAGATATCAACGGAACGTGTACATTCACGAGTATTTTGGTAGGAGACAGCAAAGTGAGTGCCACGCGAGCTCACTTTTGACCAAAAACAACGACGAGTTGATGCCTTGGAGAAGTTTTTGAAGATGTTCAAGCGTAATAAAACCGATCTTTTGCATCTATATGAGACAATAAATGAATCATAGCTGGATCATTCCACTCCGAACTCCAATCGACAGTCAATCGATCGATTGAATAATTTTTATTGACTACATTGAAAAAGAAAAGACCGTCAACAGCGACTTACATAGCGTTATTGGACCATTTCAAGGACGAAATCGCCTAAAATCGGCCGCAATAGAAGAAAAAGAAAATGCTGTTTCACCAAGACAATGCACCGTGTTACAAATCAGTGAATACGATCGCAAAAATCTGTCAATTAGGCTTCGAATTGCCTCAGCATTCACCCTATTCTGCGGGTCTGGCCATTAGTAGCTATTTTCTGTTCTCAGATCTAAAAAGAGTGCTCGGGAAATGTGAATTTTCTCTTTAAAACTTTTCTCTTGTTACAACAAATTTCAAGCGACCTTTGTCTGCGTACGATCTGTAGATCCATATATGTATTTTATAAAATCGTATTGAGAGAATCGCGGTTGCTTTACATGTACGGAAGCAGTCTTAACACTAAAGCGCACTTCAAAATACATGAACTGATCGACTTAGCATGTGCCTAAATTCTACTAGTTCTCAACCAAAAATATGTCTTCTCACTTTGATTGGGCCTACAGGGTATTTACTGAGCACACGGCTCATTGAGTGTCTATCTCACAACGCTCTCAACTATGATGATGATAGCGGATCTACGAAGGGCGAGTTTGGCAAACAGCACTGTTATCTTAAAAGCGTTTCAAGAGCCCCAACAAGTGTCAGTCGCTACCCGATCACCAACGTGTTAGAAAGGTTTGATTCAGTGTGTGACCATAAATTAAAAAATGGCTTTGAAATTTTCAGTGTTTGCTATACTTTTTCTGCTCGCTTTGAGTGAGTTATACGTATTGATCGCGGCGCGTACATCGGATCAGTTAAAAGTCCGTTTGCCACATGGCGGTGTGCTAGTGGGACGCCATTGGACCTCACATAAAGGGCGACATGTACGCGCCTTTATGGGTGTGCCGTATGCGCTGCCGCCTGTGGGCGATTTGAGGTTTAAAGTGAGTGAAAGTATTCTGCCTCAAATAGTGCTGCTGTAAAGTGTATATAAATAGAAAATTATCAGAAGTCACTAGTGTAAAAAGTAGCCGTGAGGTGTAGCGAAAAGTTAAGTGTTGAAAAAATTCTAATAACGATCGCTATTTGTTTAGTGCTTCCAGGCCACCAAATTTATTGCGAAAAAATAAAGCCAGACGAGAGTCAACTGAAGAAGATCTCCATTTTCCAGATGTGTAGTATTCCATAATATTGTGACTCCTTAAACTCTCACTTAGCACATCTAATGATTTCTCCGATATTCCAGCAACCCGACTGGACCAGAAGCACCAACGAAGCAATCCTAACAATTTCTATCCTTACAGTTTTGTGAATTTCTTATATGCCAATTTATACAAATACGAGGACCTGTAGGGCTAGAACTGCCCACATCTAATGAATATTTAAGGAAAGTTAGTTAAAGGTCAAGCTAAGTTTGGACATTCATTATTTCTTGTCCTAACAACACACCAATATATTATAATAAAATTCGGTCGCCACTGCGGAAAATTCAGGATGTGTCCTTGTTTAAGTTTTCAAGCTTTCAAAAGTAGAGCTATATCTTTAATATTTTTTTATACACACTGTCCTTTAGCCAGATTATTTAGTAAAATTTTATAAAAGTTGCGATAGGTCAACCTGGTAGGCCTGTAAGCCACGCATCGACCAGTTTTGATCTTTTACGATCCAGATGGAGATCGGTTCTAAGTCCATTAGGAGTAGTCATCCTTCAGGATGCTTGCGACTACTGTGAATTTTAACAGACTCTGCGGCCTTACTATCGACATCTCCTTCTGTTTATTATACCGTGGGGACCACAGATGCTTACTGCGTAGACTTGCCAATGCGAGACAAGTGCTCCATTATTTCCCCGGTATCTTGCTCTGGACATATCCTGCAATCTTCTCTATCTGTCCGCCCCATTCTGATTTAAATTTGGCAAGATAAATAAATCGTAGTATACAATGAAAATACTAAACAACACATTACAAATGGTTCCAAAAGCGCTTAAGACCTATTTTTCACTCTGCATTTACTTATAAAGCATCCCTAAATGTCAATTACAACATGTTTGTTCTTATACTTCTCTCACATTCTTCTTTCTACACAAATACCGTTCGAAATGCCATGGTAACAACAAATTAGTGTCTTTAAATAGAGTGCATTTACTTGGCGCATACCTCTCCTACCTCCTCCTCTCTTGTTTACTGATATGCCATTTATATATGTATACAAGTATTTCTTTCTTGCTTAGCCACCAGTACCGTATGGCTCGTGGTCTGGCGAGCGTCTCGCGATAAGAGACTCAGAAGTATGCATACATCGCGATCCATTCACACGCCAAACACAAATCGTCGGTAGTGAAGACTGTCTTTATCTGAATGTATACACGCCAGAGGTAGGTTTAATCTTCCAGTATTACATATAATCAACACAAATCCATATTTTTATTATTTGTCTACGAAGAAACCACGAACATCGAAACCCTTACCGGTTATGGTTAATATTCATGGTGGTGGTTTTATTAGCGGCTCTGGCGTGAGCAGCTACTATGCGCCCGATTATTTACTAGATCATGATATTATATTGGTTTCCGGCAACTACCGCTTGGGTACACTCGGCTTTCTAAGCACTGAGACTTTAGATTGCCCCGGCAATTTCGGTTTAAAAGATCAGTCGCTCATTTTACGTTGGGTACAGCAAAATATTGCCGCATTCGGTGGTGATCCGAATAGTGTTACGATTTTCGGCAATAGTGCGGGTGGCGCTAGTGTTACGTATCAATTGGTATCGAGCTTATCGCAAGGTAGTATACAAATTAGCACGCTGTTTTTGCATATCAAATATTATACAACGGAATTTTATTTAACTGCAGGACTCTTCCATAAAGCCATAGTACAGTCCGGTTCATACTACAATCCCTGGGGACAACCAGAGCATAAAGGCACACCCGCAAAACGTGCACGGAAGGTCGCACAATTGGTTGGGTGTAATCCTGAGGAAAATTGGCAACAAATATTGCGCTGCTTACGCACTAAAGAAGCCAGCGATGTCGTTGCTACGCTCTACGACTTCTTCGTGAGTTTTAGTTAAACTTATATATAGTGTGAACTTTTGTATGACTCTGTGTGTTACTATGCTTAGGAATGGGACTTTGATCCCGTGATACCATTCCAACCTGTTGTTGAGCCTCCACATGAGAGTGCCTTCCTTACCGTCTTACCACGTGATGGAGGCATGCCACATGGTTTCTCCTTACCACTTATAATTGGTATTACCTCGGAGGAAGGTCTACTCCGAACTGTGCCCTTACTTACCTCACCTGGGCTTTTGACTGATTTCAAAAATCAATTTCAAAAGATTCTACCAGTTTCACTGCAATACGACCATCACAAGCCAGAAGTGCGCGATGAGATTACACATCAAATAGAACAGTTCTACTTCAAAGAAGGACATAACTATGATAAAGAAAATCATCAAAATTTCACGGACGTAAGTGCACACACAAATCGAAAATCTTAATTAGCTCCACTATATTTTATGATCTTCTAACAGCTTTACTCTGATGGCTGGTTTGTTGCTGGTATCGATGAGTACATCAAACAGCGCGTTGAAGCTCAAAACTCAAAACAGTTACCGCCCTTTTACGTATATCTCTTTGAGCATCGTAGTCCAGCCAGTTTCTCCGAACTTTTCGGCGGAGACTCTGAAGATTTCTTCGGTAAAACTCTTTTCTCAAAGTTTGTAGTGCCTTTAAGTATTGGCATTTTTTTTCTGTTCTAGGCGTCTGTCATGCCGAGGAATTGCAATACCTCTTTCCCTTGGGTCTTAGTCTCTTCGTAAGCTCATCCCCCACCGAGAACGATATTGTACTACGCGAGGCCATACTGAAAATGTGGGTGAACTTCGCTAGTGAAGGGTGGGTCAGAACCTTAAGTGGTTAACAATTGTTTTTTTTATAATTTAATAAATTATTTAATTAATATTCACAGCAATCCAACGCCTGCAGGCTCGAACTTAACACCCTGGGCCCCCGCCACGGGCTACCCCGTCAATTATGCACGTTTGGGTCATAAGACACCTGAGGAATTCACTGTGCTACAAATGGAGCGTGATATCTATGGCGATCGTACAAATTTCTGGCGACAACTCCAAGCTCACATTCCGGCGGAACAACGGGAGACGAAAATACGAGATGAATTGTAAAGCGGTTATATTCAGTTGAGAAATATTTCTCATTTTCTAGGTCCTTGTGGTGGTTTGTTTTTTGAATATGTCTTTATATTTTGTATGTAACCTGAACTTCGTGGTTCTGTGATTTTAATAAATTTTTTGCAATATCATATATGTTCATCTAAGTCCACTGTCTTTAAGAAGTCAAGGAATGATTTTCATGATATTGCACTCATACGAGTATACATTCATTTACCATTTTTAACTTTAAACCATTTCGGACTCCATTAACTGAAGTTGCGATCTTTTCCTCCGACTAAGCTCTATTACCAATTTTTATAATCGTGTTGTCGAAGAACTGCTATTTGTCATTTCTTTTTTGTGTATCATAATGTTGTTTTTCTTAATTTCCCTTTGGTCTCATTCATCATTCTTATCCTCCCTTGCTAGATTCCTTTAAAGTCACTCACAATAATGAATTTTTTTATCCATTATTCCCGAGATTTGGAATACATTTTTATGTATGTATACGGCCCAAAACGTGAAATTATTTGCTCACCAAAGTATTCTCTTCATAAATTCATTGATTGATGCGATTTGTGGGAATTGACGCCGTATTGTTGAGACCAAATGTCGCCGTGATCTGACCTTCAATTTTAGACATCAAATAGTCGGTTATCATGAGCGATAACGGTCACCATTAACGGTTACGGTCTCACTGGTATCATTTTTGAAGAAATAGGGACTGATGATTCCACCGGCCCACAAACCACACCGCACCGTTGGATTTTCTGGATGAAATGACAGCCCTGGATCTCTTCAATTTGCTTTTCGTCTCAAATGTGGCTTGCTTGTTTACATACCCATTGAGCCAGAAATGGGCCTCATCACTGAACAAATTTTGGCCCGTAAACGTCGGATCTTCTTTAAACTTTTCAAGAACCCATAGACCGAAGTTGAATTTTGACAACACTTCAACAGAATTTTTCTTCCGTGGGCCAGATTTAGAGAATACCGTGAATGTAGAAGCAATTCGAAACGCAATTCATGATATTTGGCAACGTATTTATTGATTTGTGACACGGTGCGTTGTCTTAATGAAACAGAACTTTCTTCTTCTTCAAATGGGGTCGTTATCTCCCGGTTTTCTCCTTCAAACGTTCCAACAACGCAATGTAGTAGTCGAAGTTACTTTTCCCATAACGCTATATCTCATAAACTAAAGTTCGAAAGCTGTCAAATTTGTATACATATTTTTGAAAGGTAAAGGCTAATCCTTAAATAAGCGAATTTTTGGCAAGACTAGAATATACACTTTTACATTTTATACCCAGAACAATTTGCCACGAAGTTTCTAATACTCAAAAAGAGACCACTCAGTCGATTTAGCCATATCCGTCTATTTGCCCGTCTCTATATATACACGAACTTGTTCCTCAGTTTTTGACTTATCGATATGAAATTCTGCTCACGTCCTTCTCTCCTCCAGAAGTTGCTCATTTCTCGGAACCGCCGATGTCGGACCACTATAGCATATAGTAGCTAAACTAGCTAAAACTAAACGAACGAAATCAAGTGCTTGCATTTCTAAGATGATAATGTAATGTCATAAGAAATTATTCAGATCGGCTTACCATTGCATATAGCTGCCATACAATCTGAGCGATCGGAATCAAGTTCTTGTATGGAAAACTTTTGTATTTGACAAGATGTATTCACGAAATTTGGTATATATTATTTTCTAAAGGTAATCTAATCTCCGAAAAAATTGTTCAGATCGGATTACTACAGCATATAGCGTCCATAGAAACTGAACACATGGTTATTAACAGAAATGCACCTGTAAAGGGTGCTTCGGTGCAGCCGAAGTTAACCTTTTTTCTTGTTTTTAATTATATACGTATAAGCACTTAATTATACATTTGAACATATGTACGTAAGTAAGTACTCGTACTTATCTTCAATAATTCGCTACACAAGCAGTCAAGCAGTATTTGCTTTGTCATTCATTCTATTGTTGACTGTTCTTTATCAATAGAGAGCATATTAAATAAAGGGGCTTGATACATATTATTATATGTATATTTATTTATTACCGTAATTTTTGCAACAAGCCGCATTTGCACTTTGACTATCATAAAAACGATAGCTAAGTAGATTAGCTTTTCTTAATGTTTAGATGCATACTTTTACACCTACAATTACCTCGTAACATGTCGATTGAAGAGTCCCCCGCTTAACACATCGAAATATAGCGATATTAGAATTAAATGCAAAAAACATACAAAATAATTCTGAAAGACCGTAAAGTGAAGTTGTTCGAGACAGCAGGTACTCTAGAGATATCAACAGAACGTATTTTGATAGGAGATAGCAAGGTGAGTGCCGGGCCAAATTTCGTAAAGATACCACGTCAAATGCAAAAGTTTTCCATACCAGTACTAGATTCCGATAGTTGAGTTTGTATAGCAGCTATTTGCTATAGTACTTAAGCCTGAACATTTTCTTCGTATATTACATTATTATCTTAGAAAATAACGTGTGCAATCTTTTGTGAAGATATATTGTCAAATGTGAAAGTTTTCCATGCAAGAACTTGATTCCGATCATTCAGTTTGTATGGCAGCTATATGTTATAGAAGTCCGATATCGGCAATTCCGACAAATGAACAGCTTTTTTAAGTAAAAATGACGTTTGCAAAATTTCAAAACGATATCATAAAAACTGAGGGACTAGTTCGTATATATACAGACGGACATGGATAAATCGACTCAGATCAACATACGGATCATTTGTATATATACGTATACTTCCTTCTTCCTTCCTTAATATACCCTGTTCAGGGTATCACAACGATGAGTGGAATCGGAACAGTGTTTGGAGTTGTTCTAGTGTAATAACCTCGAATTTATGCGTCGATATCGGACAATAAATGAAGCATGCCTACATCATTTCAGTCCGGAGTCCAAATGTCGATAAACCGACTGGACAGCATACAATGAACCTGCTCCAAAGCGTGGAGAAACGCAACCCTCGGCTGGCAAGGTTATGGTGTCTTTATTTTGGGATGCGCGTGGAACAATTTTTATTGACTACAGTAGAAACTCGATTAACCGGACTAATTGTTGTCGATAGGCATTCGGATAATCGAAAATCCGGATAATCGAATGTATGAAGAAAAACAAATAGATATTCATATCCTGCAACGAAAATCAATGTTTATTAAGAAATGAACACTTACTTATGTATGTATGTACATATTTTCTTAGATTACACTACATACGTTATACTAAACTGCAGCATTAATCATGAAATACAATAAAATATTTAGGTACGTATGTACGAATAATTTGTCTAGAATATGTATTTGGTAATTTGCATTTGGTAATCATGAAATAAGTAGGTAGGTAATAAGTTTAATTTGGTTTAAAATGGTAATTGTCATTTAACGTAAGCAACTTTTTCTCTTCATTGCTGCTATATCACGAATTCGTTTCAGTTGTAGTAGACTCACAGTATTACTCTAGGGGTATTCTCTCGCTCTTGCAAACCCCTTGCACGGTGCAAGAATTGCATATATTTCCTCTCGGTGCACCGGCAAAACAACAAACACGCAGAAAAACGCGCGGGCAGCGGCAGCGACCCCACACTGCGCGAGCGAAATATGCAAGTTCCGACACGTTCATGATTCCATAATTTCTACGTAGGTACATACATATAAATTGGTCGCGATTGGTAGTCCGGATAATCGCGAATCCGTATAACTGAGGGCCGGATAAACGAGTTTCTACTGTATCTTGAAAGAGGAAGGATCTTCAACAACGACTATTACATAGCGTTATTGAACCGTTTGGTGGACGAAATCGCCTAAAATCGGTGGCAATAGAAGAAAGAGAATGTGCTGTTTCACCAAGACAATGCACCGTGTTACAAGTTAGTGAATACGAATGCAAAAATCCATCAATTGGGCTTCGAATTGCCTCAGCATTCACCCTATTCTGCAGATCTGGCCCTCAGCAACTGTTTTCTGTTCTCAGATTTAAAAAGAATGGAATGAAATTATCGTCGAATGAAAAAGCGATCGGTGAAACTGAGGCCTATTTTACGCCAAAAATGTTATCGAAAAGTTGGAGAGTCGCTATAATCATTGTAACACCCTTTAAGGAAACTATGTTGAATAAAAAAAAGTAAAATTTGCCAAAAAAATTGTTTTGCTATAGTAGGCCGGGAACTTTTCAATTGACCTGTTATGAATCGTACAAAAGATATAAAGACTATAAATAAAAGGTAATTTATTACTATTAAGTGCATTCTTTGTATCCCCTCGGCGGTTGCCTTTAATTCACAAGTGCATTCCAAATATGATAACGGTATGGTAACTAATACGGGTGTTAGTAAATATCACTCACAATACTCATTTAAGAGCAGTTAACTAATTAGATTCACGTATATTCATATGATGCTAGAATACGAGTGTACAGATATCATTGTACATATTAATACTCGTATATAGATATATCCATTGTTGTAACAAGATTAACACCTGATATGTAACAAAGTTGAAATGCGCGCTCAGCTTCTCAAATGGCTGATAAGGAGAGAGTGAGTTTGCATTTATTCTACTTTATAGCTTAATCTAGTATAATTTAATTGAATTTATATATAATATGTACGAGCATGTATTAAATTTATTTGCGCTAATAAATTACGTTTTATTGTCACTGATAATTATAAAATATATATATTATACAAAATAATTATAAACAAATAATCACAAGAGCATTTAAGAAAGAGTACTGATACGATCTGGTATTTCATAATTTTAGCTCCAAGTTTATACATGCATAGAGAGCTTATCATAGCTCAAAACTTGCATGCATAGTCTCTAATCCATTGTTCAAGTTCACATCCCTTTGTTTGATTCGACTCATTGATCCCGCTAATTTGAAATTGGCATTAACGTAAAATTGATTTAAATTGTCAGCTTAAAAAAAATGCATATTCACATTATCCACGTATTTAAATGCATGTCTTTATTAACGTTTTCAAATTACGCTTCTAAGGCAATACAGGCTTGCTTTTGTTTAATCCAATTTTCCATACACTTGTTATAACCCTCGGCTGGGATGAATTTTGGTGTCTTCGGTGGGAAGTCTGAACATATGCGCTCCCAAGTGCTTAAGTCTTGGCCTCCCAAATGTGGGATAGAAGAAGGAAGTGTTCAGTTGTTTCCAATTCATCTTTCTCCGTACTGCAAATGGTGTCCGTTAAGATTCCTAACCATACAGTATGGATGCCAATAGGGCAATGTCTTGTTAAAGCCCCATAACTACCTTACTAAGGGCGAAGATAACACTAGATCTCCTGCGATCGATGTTGAACCAAAAGGCTTTTACTACCGCTTCCGTGAAGCCCAGTCTTCTAATATTAGAACACAAGAGGATACGGGAACACTAATCCGCTACCATTCTACCGATAGCGATTCTAGGGTGGCTTTCCTCTCTAGCTCATCAGCTTCACAATTTCCTGCAATTCCGCTTTCGCCCGACACTCATAGCAGTTTTATTACTAAGACACTCGATGCTATTGATAGCAATGTTAGGCACTCAAGTTCAAGGCTAGTATCGCCGCTCTGCTACCTGAGTGAATGGTCACTTTTCTGAAGGAGTTTGCACTCCGGATCAACGGACTTACTGCTACCTTAATGGCTACAACGTGGCCTTAACAAAAGACTTATTTATTATAGTTAAAAAAAAAAGAACCCGTCTGAGTCAAATTTGATCAGATGGTTTATTAGCAAAAAATTTTTTAATTTGATTTCTAGATTTCTTTTTCAAACTTTTCTCTTGTTACAAAAAGTTTCGAGCGACCTCTGTCTGCAATTGGTCTCCTGAACTTGGATGAATCATCTACCAGTTTAACTACATTCAAATACAGAGCAAATTAAGTCTTTACATATGTCTTAAGCGACGACAACAAATTATGAACGTGCTTATAGCTTACAAAACTGGGTATTTGTACCTCTCCAGAGAGGGTTCTTTTGCATAAATTTGTTTATAAAATAACTGAGTAAGAAACGCTTTGCGTTCTCTCAAGTAAATATGTTAATTTTTGAAACGTGAAGGGATAATATATGCTTGTCATTTATCAATGATGAAGCATAATTTCAAGTGAGTCAGTGATGTAAACCTAAATTAACATTTTTTAACCAAATTCTGAGCACACAGACACTAAAAAGTATCTTCTCACCTCTGTCATTTACTAGCCAAACAATCAAATCAGAGAATAATATTACTATTTTAATAACCAAATTGCCGAAATTTAGTAATTACTGTCAAAATTATTCACTTAATTCATTATCAAGGTCAGTGGATCCTCCTTTTTTGATCTGTAGTGTAATTAAATATAATAATAATAATCGCTGTCAGGCATAGTTTAACTTAAAACAGAATTCTCAAATTACAAGCATGTTTGCTCACTACCCTCAGGTAGGTAACAACAATCCACTGAGAAGCTTATTCAATCATATGTGATTAAGTAAGTTTGAATCTATAATTTTGTATGATGAAATACCCTGCAGTGAAGCGTGCCATGTAAGGTGAGGCTAACTAACAACATTATACTAATATGTAAACAACTAGGGAATATAATCCACATCGAATGACCACGCAAAAGTCGACTGACTACATTGCATTCCTTTTTCATTACAACCAAACTAGTAGAAAAAATAATACAAAATTCTATAGTTAGAACCGGTACGAACTGTAGATCCATGTATTTTAAGAAATCGTCTGTAATGAGAGGAGCACGGCTGCTTTACATGCACGGAACAGTCTTAACAATAACGCGCACTTCAAAACACATGAACTGATCGACTTACATAGCAGTGCTAACTATGTGCCTAAATTCTACTAGTTCTCAACCAAAAAGATGTCTTCTTACTTTGATTTCGCCCTACTGGGTAATTACTGAGCACACGGCTAATTGAGTGTCAACTTCATACCGCTCTCAGCTATGATGATGATAACGGATCGACGGGCGGCTTATTTGGCAAACAGCACTGTTATCTTAAAAGCGTTTCAAGAGCCCCAACAAGTGTCAGTCGCTACCCGACCACCAACGTGTTAGAAACGTTTGATTCAGTGTGTGACTATAAAATAAAATGGCTTTGAAATATTCAGTGTTTGCTATACTTTTTCTGCTCGCTTTGAGTGAGTTATACGTATTGATCGCGGCGCGTATATCGGATCAGTTAAAAGTCCGTTTGCCACATGGCGGTGTGCTGGTGGGACGCCATTGGACCTCACATAAAGGGCGACATGTACGCGCCTTTATGGGTGTGCCGTATGCGCTGCCGCCTGTGGGCGATTTGAGGTTTAAAGTGAGTGAAAGTATTCTGCCTCAAATAGTGCTGCTGTAAAGTGTATATAAATAGAAAATTGTCAGAGGTCACTAGTGTAAAAAGTAGCCGTGAGGTGTGGCGAAAAGTTAAGTGCTGAAAAAATTCGAATATATTGTGACTCCTTAAACTCTCACTTAGCAACTCTAATGATTTCAACGATATTCCACCAAACCGGACTGGACCAGAAGCACCAATGAAGCAATCCTGACAATTCTTATCCTTACAGTTTTGTGAATCTATTATATGCCAATTTATACAAATACGAGGACCTTTAGGGCTAGAACTGCCCACATCTAGTGGATATTTAAGAAAAGTTAGTTAAAGGTCAAGCTAAAATTGGTCATTCATTATTTCTTGTCCTAACAACATACCAAGTTCGGTAAATTTAGGATGTGTCCTTGTTTAAATCTTCAAGCTTTCAAAAGTAGAGCTCGCTTTTGAACATTTTTTATAGTCAGTGTCCTTTAGCCAGATTATTTAGCAAAATTTTATAAAAGTTGGGTTAGGTAAATCTGATAGGCCAATAAGTCACGCATCGACCAGGTCCTTTGGTCCTTTGCGATCCAGATGGAGTTCGATTCTAAGTCCTTGAGCGGTAGTCATCCCTTAGGATGCTTTCGCCTACTGCTAATTTTAACAGACTCTGCGACCTTACTATGGATACCTCCTTCAGTTTATTATACCGTGAGGACCACAGATGCTTACAGCGTAGACCTGCCAATGCGAGACAAGTGCTCCATTATTTCCCTTTTGTCTTGCTTTAGACATATCCTGTAGTCTTTTCCGTCTGGCAGCCTCATTCTGCGAACGTGTGTTCCTCCAGAGATTTTATAGAAAAGTGATTTATATTTGGCAAGATAAAAAAATCGTAGTATGCTATGAAAATACTAAACAGCACATTACTAATGGTTCCAAAAGCACTTAAGATCTATTTTCCACTCTCCATTTACCTATATGGCATCTCTACATGTCAATTACAACATGCTTGTTCTTATACTTATCTCCCTTCTTTTGCCAAATACGTCGCGTGTCTGGCGCTCCTCCCCTCAGAGGGCTATTTGTAATACTTCATAGCTTGATCAATTAAAAACTCTGAAAATGACCTTCATACATTTGACGCTTCAGTTTTTTGCTAATTCCTTTATCGACTTTGTAAACAAATACCGCTCGAAATGCCATGATAACAACTAATCAGTGCTTTAAATAGAGTGCATTTACTTGGCACATACGTTCCCTACCTCCTCCTCTCTTGTTTACTGATATGCCATTTATATATACAAGTATTTCTTTCTTGCTTAGCCACCAGTACCGTATGGCCCGTGGTCGGGCGAGCGTCTCGCGATTAGAGACTCAGAAGTATGCATACATCGCGATCCATTCACACGCCAAACACAAATCGTCGGTAGTGAAGACTGTCTATATCTGAATGTCTACACGCCAGAGGTAGGTTTAATCTTCCAGTATTACATGTAATCAACACAAATCCATATCTTTATTGTTTGTCTACGAAGAAACCACGAACATCGAAACCCTTACCGGTTATGGTTAATATTCATGGTGGCGGTTTTATTAGCGGCTCTGGTGTGAGCAGCTACTATGCGCCTGATTATTTACTAGATCATGATATTATATTGGTTTCCGGCAACTACCGCTTGGGTACACTCGGCTTCTTAAGCACTGAGACTTTAGATTGCCCCGGCAATTTTGGTTTAAAAGATCAGTCGCTCATTTTACGTTGGGTACAGCAAAATATTGCCGCATTCGGTGGTGATCCGAATAGTGTTACGATTTTCGGCAATAGTGCGGGTGGCGCTAGTGTTACGTATCAATTGGTATCGAGCTTATCGGAAGGTAGTATACAAATTAGCATGCTGTTTTTGCATATCAAATATTATACAACGGAATTTTATTTAACTGCAGGACTCTTCCATAAAGCCATAGTACAGTCCGGTTCATACTACAATCCCTGGGCACAACCAGAGCATAAAGGCACACCCGCAAAGCGTGCACGAAAGGTCGCACAATTGGTTGGGTGTAATCCTGAGGAAAATTGGCAACATATATTGCGCTGCTTACGCACTAAAGAGGCCAGCGATGTCGTTGCTACGCTCTATGACTTCTTCGTGAGTTTTAGTTAAACTTATATATAGTGGGAACAACAAAACTTTTGTATGACTCTGTGTGTTACTATGCTTAGGAATGGGACTTTGATCCCATGATGCCATTCCAACCTGTTGTTGAGCCTCCACATGAGGGTGCCTTCCTTACCGTCTTACCACGTGATGGTGGCATGCCACACGGCTTCTCCTTACCACTTATAATTGGTGCTACCTCGGAGGAAGGTCTACTGAGAAGTGTGCCCTTGCTTACCTCACCTGGGCTTTTGACTGATTTAAAAAATCAATTTCAAAAGATTCTACCAATTCAACTACAATACGACCATCACAAGCCGGAAGTGCGCGATGAGATTACACATCAAATAGAACAGTTCTACTTCAAAGAGGGACATAACTATGACAAAGAGAATCATCACAATTTCACGGACGTAAGTGCGCACACAAGTCGAAAATCTTAATTAGCTCCACTATATTCTATGATCTTCTGACAGCTTTACTCTGATGGCTGGTTTATTGCTGGTATCGATGAGTACATCAAACAGCGCGTTGAAGCTCAAAACTCGAACCGGTTACCGCCTTTTTACGTATATCTCTTTGAGCATCGTAGTCCAGCCAGTTTCTCCGAACTTTTCGGTGCAGACCCTGAAGATTTCTTCGGTAAAACTCTTTTCTCAAAGTTTGTAGTGCCTTTAAGTATTGGCATTTTTTTTCTGTTCTAGGCGTCTGTCATGCCGAGGAATTGCAATACCTCTTTCCCTTGGGTCTTAGTCTCTTCGTAAGCTCATCCCCCACCGAGAACGATATTGTACTACGCGAGGCCATACTGAAAATGTGGGTGAACTTCGCTAGTGAGGGGTGGGTCAGAACCTTGAGTGGTTAACAATTGTTTTTTTTTTTATAATTTAATAAATTATTTAATTAATATTCACAGCAATCCAACGCCTGCAGGCTCGAACTTAACATCCTGGGCCCCCGCCAAGGGCTACCCCGTCAATTATGCACGTTTGGGTCATAAGACACCTGAGGAATTCACTGTGCTACAAATGGAGCGTGATATCTATGGCGATCGTACAAATTTCTGGCGACAACTCCAAGCTCACATTCCGGCGGAACAACGGGAGAAGAAAATACGAGATGAGTTGTAAAGCGGCTATATACAGTTGAGAAATATTTCTCATTTTCTAGGTCCTTGTGGTGGTTTGTTTTTTGAATATGTCTTTATATTTTGTATGTAACCTGAACTTCGTGGTTCTGTGATTTTAATAAATTTTTTGCAATATCATATATGTTCATCTAAGTCCACTGTCTTTAATAAGTCAAGGAATGATTTTCATGATATTGCACTCATACGAGTATACATTCATTTACCATTTTTAACTTTAAACCATTTCGGACTCCATTAACTGAAGTTGCGATCTTTTCCTCCGACTAAGCTCTATTACCAATTTTTATAATCGTGTTGTCGAAGAACTGCTATTTGTCATTTCTTTTTTGTGTATCATAATGTTGTTTTTCTTAATTTCCCTTTGGTCTCATTCATCATTCTTATCCTCCCTTGCTAGATTCCTTTAAAGTCACTTGCAATTAAGTCACTCACAATAATGAATTTTTTTATCTATTATTCCCGAGATTTGGAATACATTTTTATGTAGGTATACGGCCCGAAACGTGAAATTATTTGCTCAACGAAGTATTCTCTTCATAAATTCATTGATTGATGCGATTTGTGGGAACTGACGCCGTATTGTTGAGACCAAATGTCGCCGTGATCTGACCTTCAATTTCAGACATCAAATAGTCGGTTATCATGAGCGATAACGGTCACCATTAACGGTTACGTTCTCACCGATATCATTTTTGAAGAAATAGGGACTGATGATTCCACCGCCCCACAAACCACGCCGAACCGTTGTTTTTTCTGGATGAAATCACAGCTCTTGAATCTCTTCAGTTTGCTTTTCGTCCCAAATGTGGCAATTTTGCTTGTTTACATACCCATTGAGCCAGAAATGGGCCTCATCGCTGAACAAAAATTGGCCCGTAACTGTCGGATCTTCTTTAAACTTTTCAAGAACCCATAGACCGAAGTTGAATTTTGACAAAACTTTAACAGATTTAGAGAATACGGTGAATGTAGAAGTAATTCGAAACGCAATTCATGATATTTGGCATCGTATTAATTGATTTGTGACACGGTGCGTTGTCTTAATGAAACAGAACTTTCTTCTTCTTCAAATGAGGCCGTTATGCCCCGATTTTCTCCTTCAAACGCTCCAACAACGCAATGTAGTAGTCGAAGTTACTTTTCCCATAACGTTATATCTCATAAACTAAAGTTCGAAAGCTGTCAAATTTGTACTCATATTTTTGAAAGGTAAAGGCTAATCCTTAAATAAGCAAATTTTTTCAAGACTAGAATATACACTTTTACATTTTATACCCAGAACAATTTGCCACGAAGTTTCTAATACTCAAAAAGAGACCACTCAGTCGATTTAGCCATATCCGTCTATTTGTCCGTCTCTATATATACACGAACTTGTTCCTCAGTTTTTGAGTTATCGATATGAAATTCTGCTCACGTCCTTCTCTCCTCCAGAAGTTGCTCATTTCTCGGAACCGCCGATGTCGGACCACTATAGCATATAGTAGCTAAACTAGCTAAAACTAAACGAACGAAATCAAGTGCTTGTAGGGAAAACTTTCGCATTTCTAAGATGATAATGTAATGCCATAAGAAATTATTCAGATCGGCTTACCATTGCATATAGCTGCCATACAATCTGAGCGATCGGAATCAAGTTCTTGTATGGAAAACTTTTGTATTTGACAAGATGTATTCACGAAATTTGGTATAGATTATTTTCTAAAGCTAATCTAATCTCCGAAAAAATTGTTCAGATCGGATTACTATAGCATATAGCTTCCATACAAACTGAACACATATTTTCTAACAGGAATGCACCTGTGAAGGGTATATTAGCTTCGTTGCAGCCGAAGTTAACGTTTTTTCTTGTTTTTAATTATATACGTATAAGCACTTAATTATACATTTGAACATATGTACGTAAGTAAGTACTTATCTTCAATAATTTGCTACACAAGCAGTCAAGCGGTATTTGCTTTGTCATTTATTCCATTGTTGACTGTTCTTTATCAATAGAGAGCTTACTAGTACATCCGCATGCATATTAAATAAAGGGGCTTGATACATATTATTATATATTTATTTATTACCGTAATTTTTGCAACAAGCCGCATTTGCACTGTGACTATCATAAAAAACGTCTTATCATATAAGATAGCTAAGTTGATTAGCTTTTCTTAATGCTTAGATACATACTTTTACACCTAAAATTAACATGTCGATTGAAGGGTCCCCAGCTTGACACATCGAAATATAGCGATATTAGAATTAAATGCAAAAAACCCACAAAATAATTCTGAAAGACTGTAAAGTGAAGTTGTTCGAGATAGCAGGCACTCTAGAGATATCAGCGGAACGTATTTTGATAGGAGATAGCAAGGTGAGTGCCGGGCCAAATTTCGTAAAGATACCACGTCAAATGCAAAAGTTTTCCATACCAGTACTAGATTCCGATAGTTGAGTTTGTATAGCAGCTATTTGCTATAGTACTTAAGCCTGAACATTTTCTTCGTATATTACATTATTATCTTAGAAAATAACGTGTGCAATCTTTTGTGAAGATATATTGTCAAATGTGAAAGTTTTCCATGCAAGAACTTGATTCCGATCATTCAGTTTGTATGGCAGCTATATGTTATAGAAGTCCGATATCGGCAATTCCGACAAATGAACAGCTTTTTTAAGTAAAAATGACGTTTGCAAAATTTCAAAACGATATCATAAAAACTGAGGGACTAGTTCGTATATATACAGACGGACATGGATAAATCGACTCAGATCAACATACGGATCATTTGTATATATACGTATACTTCCTTCTTCCTTCCTTAATATACCCTGTTCAGGGTACAACAACGATAAGTGGAATCGGAACAGTGTTTGGAGATGTTCCAGTGTAATAAACCCGAATTTATGTATCGATATCGGACAATAAATGAAGCATGCCTAGATCGTTTCACTCCGGAGTCCAAACGACGGTCAACCGAATGGACAGCTCACGATGAACCTGCTCCGAAGCGTGGAGAAACGCAACCCTCGGCTGGCAAGGTTATGGTGTCTTTATTTTGGGATGCGTGTGGAACAATTTTAATTGACTACAGTAGAAACTCGATTATCCGGACTAATTGTTGTCGATAGGCATTCGGATAATCGAAAATCCGGATAATCGAATGTATGAAAAAAAACAAATAGATATTCATATCCTGCAACGAAAATCAATGTTTATTAAGAAATGAACACTTACTTATGTATGTATGTACATATTTTCTTAGATTACACTACATACGTAATACTAAACTGCAGCATTAATCATGAAATACAATAAAATATTTAGGTACGGTATGTACGAATAATTTGTCTACAATATGTATTTGGTAATTTGCATTTGGTAATCATGAAATAAGTAGGTAGGTAATAAGTTTAATTTGGTTTAAAATGGTAATTGTCATTTAACGTAAGCAACTTTTTCTCTTCATTGCTGCTATATCACGAATTTGTTTCAGTTGTAGTAGACTCACAGTATTACTCTAGGGGTATTCTCTCGCTCTTGCAAACCCCTTGCACGGTGCAAGAATTGCATATATTTCCTCTCGGTGCACCGGCAAAACAACAAACACGCAGAAAAACGCGCGGGCAGCGGCAGCGACCCCACACTGCGCGAGCGAAATATGCAAGTTCCGACACGTTCATGATTCCATAATTTCTACGTAGGTACATATAAATTGGTCGCGATTGGTAGTCCGGATAATCGCGAATCCGTATAACTGAGGGCCGGATAAACGAGTTTCTACTGTATCTTGAAAGAGGAAGGACCTTCAACAACGACTATTATATAGCGTTATTGGACCGTTTGAAGGACGAAATCGCCTAAAATCCACCGCAATAGAAGAAAAAGAGTGTGCTGTTTCAACAAGACAATGCACCGTGTTACAAGTTAGTGAATGCGATGTCAAAAATCTGTCAATTAGGCTCCGAATGTCCTCAGCATCCACTCTATTCTGCAAATCTCGCCTTCAGCAACTAATTTCTGTTCTCAAATCTAAAAAGAATGGAATGAAATTTTCGTCGAATGCAAAAGCGATCGGTGAAACTGAGGCCTATTTTACGCCAAAAATGTTATCGAAAAGTTGGAGAGTCGCTATAATCATTGTAACACCCTTTAAGGAAACTATGTTGAATAAAAAAGAGTAAAATTTGCCAAAAAAAATAGTTTTACTATAGTAGGCCGGGAACTTTTCAATTGGCCTGTTATGAATCGTACAAAAGATAAGAAAGATAACTATAAATAAAAGGTAATTTATTACTATTAAGTGCATTCTTTGTATCCCCTTCGGCGGTTGCCTTTAATTCACAAGTGCATTCCAAATATGATAACGGTATGGTAACTAATACGGGTGTTAGTAAATATCACTCACAATACTCATTTAAGAGATGTTAACTAATTAGATTCACGTACTCGTATAATCATATGATGCTAGAATATACATATATCATTGTACATATTAATACTCGTATATAGATATATCCATTGTTGTAACAAGATTAACACCTGATATGTAACAAAGTTGAAACGCGCGCTCAGCTTCTCAAATGGCTGATAAGGAGAGAGTGAGTTTGCATTTATTCTACTTTATAGCTTAATCTAGTATAGTTTAATTGAATTTTTATATAATATATACGAGCATGTATTAAATTTATTTGCGCTAATAAATTACGTTTTATTGTCACTGATAATTATAAAATATATATATTATACAAAATAATTATAAACAAATAATCACAAGAGCATTTAAGAAAGAGTACTGATACGATCTGGTATTTCATAATTTTAGCTCCAAGTTTATACATGCATAGAGAGCTTATCATAGCTCAAAACTTGCATGCATAGTCGCTAATCCATTGTTCAAGTTCACATCCCTTTGTTTGATTCGACTCATTGATCTCGCTAATTTGAAATTGGCATTAACGTAAATTTGATTTAAATTGTCAGCTTAAAAAATGCATATCCACATTAACCACGTATTTAAATGCATGTCTTTATTAACGTCTTCAAATTGCGCTCCTAAAGCAATACAAGCTTGCTAATGTTTAATCCAATTCTCCATATACTTGCTATAACCCTCGGCTGGGATTAATTTTGGTGTCTTTGGTGGTATGTCTGAAGTTATGCGCTCCCAAGTGCTTAAGTCTTGACCTCCCAATTGCGAGATAGAGGAAGGAAGTGTTGAGTTGTTCCCAATTCATCTTTCTCCGTACTGCAAATGGTGTCCGTTAAGATTCCTAACCATACAGTATGGATGCCAATAGGGCAACGTCTTGTTAAAGCCCCTTAATTACCTTACTTAGGGCAAATATATCACTAGAGCTCCTGCGAACGATCTTGAACCAAAAGGCTTTTGCGACCGCTTCCGCGAAGCCCCGCTATGTAGTATTAGAACACAAGAGGATACGGAGGATGCACTTATCCGCTAGCATTCTACCGAAAGCGATTCTAGGGTGCCTTTCCTCTATAGCTTAACAGCTTTGTAATTTTCGGCAATATCCACTTCGGCCCTGAACCCATACCAGTGTTATTACTAAGACACTCGATGCTATTGATAGCAAGGTTAGGCACTCAAGTTCAAGGCTAGTATCGCCGCTCTGCTATCTGAGTGAATGGTCACTTTTCTGAAGGAGTTTGCACTCCGGAGCAACGGACTTACTGCTACCTTAATGGCTACAACGTGGCCTTAACAAAAGACTAATTTATTATAGTTAAAAAAAAAGAACCCGTCTGAGTCAAATTTGATCAGATGGTTTATTAGCAAAAAAATTTTTAATTTGATTTCTAGATTTCTCTTTCAAACTTTCCTCTTGTTACAAAAAATTTCGAGCGACCTTTGTCTGCAATTGGTCTCCTGAACTTGGATGGATCATCTACCAGTTAAACTACATTGAAATAAAAAGTAAATTAAGTCTTTACATACATATGTCTTAAGCGACGACAACATATTATGGACGTGCTTATGGCTTACAAAACTAGGTATTTGTACTTCTCCAAAGAGGGTTCTTTGCATAAATTTGTTTATAAAATAACTGAGTAAGAAACGCTTTGCGTTCTCTCAAGTAAATATGTTAATTTTTGAAATGTGAAGGGATAATATATGCTTGTCATTTATCAATGATCAAGCATAATTTCAAGCGAGTCAGTGATGTAAACCTAAATTAACATTTTTTAACCAAATTCTGAGCACACAGACACTAAAAAGTATCTCTCACCTCTGTAATTTACTAGCCAAACAATCAAATCAGAGAATAATATTACTATTTTAATAACCAAATTGCCGAAATTTAGTAATTACTGTCAAAATTATTCACTTAATTCATTATCAAGGTCAGTGGATCCTCCTTTTTTGATCTGTAGTGTAATTAAATATAATAATAATAATCGCTGTCAGGCACAGTTTAACTTAAAACAGAATTCTCAAATTACAAGCATGTTTGCTCAATACCCTCAGGTAGGTAACAACAATCCACTGAGAAACTTATTCAATCATATGTGATTAAGTAAGTTTGAATCTATAATTTTGTATGATGAAATACCCTGCAGTGAAGCGTGCCATGTAAGGTGAGGCTAACAATATTCTATAACAAAGTATATAATCAATATCGAATGACCACGCAAAAGTCGACCGACTACATTGCATTCCTTTTTCATTACAACCAAACTAGTAAAAAAAATAATACAAAATTGTACAGTTAGAATCGGTACGATCTGTAGATCCATGTATTTTAAGAAATCGTCTATAATGAGAGGATCACGGTTGCTTTACATGTACGGAAGCAGTCTTAACACTAAAGCGCACTTCAAAATACATGAACTGATCGACTTAGCAATGCTAACTATGTGCCTAAATTTTACTAGTTCTCAACCAAAAAGATGTCTTCTTACTTTGATTTCGCCCTACTGGGTAATTACTGAGCACACGGCTCATTGAGTGTCAACTTCATACCGCTCTCAGCTATGATGATGATAACGGATCTACGGAGGGCGAGTTTGGCAAACAGCACTGTTATCTTAAAAGCGTTTCAAGAGCCCCAACAAGTGTCAGTCGCTACCCGATCACCAACGTGTTAGAAACGTTTGATTCAGTGTGTGACTATAAATTAAAAAATGGCTTTGAAATATTCAGTGTTTGCTATACTTTTTCTGCTCGCTTTGAGTGAGTTATACGTATTGATCGCGGCGCGTACATCGGATCAGTTAAAAGTCCGTTTGTCACATGGCGGTGTGCTGGTGGGACGCCATTGGACCTCACATAAAGGGCGACATGTACGCGCCTTTATGGGTGTGCCGTATGCGTTGCCGCCTGTGGGTGATTTGAGGTTTAAAGTGAGTGAAAGTATTCTGCCGCAAATAGTGCTGCTGTAAAGTATATATAAATAGAAAATTATCAGAGGGCACTAGTGTAAAAAGTAGCCTTGAGGTGTGGCGAAAAGTTAAGTGCTGAAAAAATTCGAATAGCGATCGCTATTTCTTTGGTGCTTCCAGGCCATCAAATTTATTGTAAAAAAGAAATCAAGCGAGAGTCGACTTAAACAGATCTCCATTTTCCAGATGTGTAGTGTTCGATAATATTGTGACTCCTTAAACTCTCACTTAGCAAATCTAATGATTTCACCGATATTCCATCAACCCGACTGGACCAGAAGCACCAACGAAGCAATCCTAACAATTCCTATCCTTACAGTTTTGTGAATTTCTTATATGCCAATTTATACAAATACGAGGACCTTTAGGGCTAGAACTGCCCACATCTAATGCATATTTAAGTAAAGTTAGTTAAAGATCAAGCTAAATTTGGACATTAATTATTTCTTGTCCTAACAACATACCAAGTTCGGTAAATTTAGGATGTGTCCTTGTTTAAATCTTCAAGCTTTCAAAAGTAGAGCTCGTTTTTGAACATTTTTTATAGTCAATGTCCTTTAACCAGATTATTTAGCAAAATTTTATAAAAGTTGGGTTAGGTAAATCTGATAGGCCAATAAGTCACGCATCGACCAGGTCCTTTGGTCCTTTGCGATCCAGATGGAGTTCGATTCTAAGTCCTTGAGCGGTAGTCATCCCTTAGGATGCTTTCGCCTACTGCTAATTTTAACAGACTCTACGACCTTACTATGGATACCTCCTTCAGTTTATTATACCGTGAGGACCACAGATGCTTACAGCGTAGACCTGCCAATGCGAGACAAGTGCTCCATTATTTCCCTTTTGTCTTTTCCGTCTGGCAACCTCATTCTGCGGACGTGTGTTCCTCCAGAGATATTATACGATCAAAATACTAAACAACACATTACTAATGGTTCCAAAAGCACTTAAGATCTATTTTTCACTCTCCATTTACCTATATGGCATCTCTACATGTCAATTACAACATGCTTGTTCTTATACTTATCTCACCTTCTTTTGCCAAATACGTCGCGCGTCTCGCGCTCTCTCCCCTCAGAGGGCTATTTGCAAGACTTCATAGCTTGATCAATGAAAAACTCTGAAAATGACCTTCATACATTTGACGCTTAAGTGTTTTGATAATTCCTTTATCGACTTTCTAAACAAATACCGCTCGAAATGCCATGATAACAACTAATCAGTGTCTTTAAATAGAGTGCATTTACTTGGCACATACGTTCCCTACCTCCTCCTCTCTTGTTTACTGATATGCCATTTATATATACAAGTATTTCTTTCTTGCTTAGCCACCAGTACCCTATGGCCCGTGGTCGGGCGAGCGTCTCGCGATAAGAGACTCAGAAGTATGCATACATCGCGATCCATTCACACGCCAAACACAAATCGTCGGTAGTGAAGACTGTCTTTATCTGAATGTCTACACGCCAGAGGTAGGTTTAATCTTCCAGTATTACTTATAATCAACACAAATCCATATTTTTATTATTTGTCTACGAAGAAACCACGAACATCGAAACCCTTACCGGTTATGGTTAATATTCATGGTGGCGGTTTTATTAGCGGCTCTGGCGTGAGCAGCTACTATGCGCCCGATTATTTACTAGATCATGATATTATATTGGTTTCCGGCAACTACCGCTTGGGCACGCTCGGCTTTCTAAGCACAGAGACTTTAGATTGTCCCGGCAATTTCGGTTTAAAAGATCAGTCGCTCATTTTACGTTGGGTACAGCAAAATATTGCCGCATTCGGTGGCGATCCAAATAGTGTTACGATTTTCGGCAATAGTGCGGGTGGCGCTAGTGTTACGTATCAATTGGTATCGAGCTTGTCGGAAGGTAGTATACAAATTAGCATGCTGTTTTTGCATATCAAATATTATACAACGGAATTTTATTTAACTGCAGGACTCTTCCATAAAGCCATAGTACAGTCGGGTTCATACTACAATCCCTGGGCACAACCAGAGCATAAAGGCACACCCGCAAAACGTGCACGGAAGGTCGCACAATTAGTTGGGTGTAATCCTGAGCAAAATTGGCAACATATATTGCGCTGCTTACGCACTAAAGAGGCCAGCGATGTCGTTGCTACGCTCTACGAGTTCTTCGTGAGTTTTAGTTAAACTTATATGTATTTAGTGTGAACAACAAATCTTGTGTGATTATCTTTAGGAATGGGACTTTGATCCCATGATGCCATTCCAACCTGTTGTTGAGCCTCCACATGAGGGTGCCTTCCTTACCGTCTTACCACGTGATGGTGGCATGCCACACGGCTTCTCCTTACCACTTATAATTGGTGCTACCTCGGAGGAAGGTCTACTGAGAAGTGTGCCCTTACTTACCTCACCTGGGCTTTTGACTGATTTAAAAAATCAATTTCAAAAGATTCTACCAATTCAACTACAATACGACCATCACAAGCCGGAAGTGCGTGATGAGATTACACATCAAATAGAACAGTTCTACTTCAAAGAGGGACATAACTATGACAAAGAGAATCATCACAATTTCACGGACGTAAGTGCACACAAAAATCAAAACTCTTAATTAGCTCCACTATATTGTATTATATTCTAACAGCTTTACTCTGATGGCTGGTTTATTGCTGGTATCGATGAGTATATCAAACAGCGCGTTGAAGCTCAAAACTCAAAACAGTTACCGCCCTTTTACGTATATCTCTTTGAGCATCGTAGTCCAGCCAGTTTCTCCGAACTTTTCGGTGCAGACCCTGAAGATTTCTTCGGTAAAATTCTCTTCTCGAAATATGTAGTGAAGTATTGGCAATTTCTTTTCTGTTCTAGGCGTCTGTCATGCCGAGGAATTGCAATACCTCTTTCCCTTGGGTCTTAGTCTCTTCGTAAGCTCATCCCCCACCGAGAACGATATTGTACTACGCGAGGCCATACTGGAAATGTGGGTGAACTTCGCTAGTGAGGGGTGGGTCAGAACCTTGAGTGGTTAACAATTGTTTTTTTTTTATAATTTAATAAATTATTTAATTAATATTCACAGCAATCCAACGCCTGCTGGCTCAAACTTAACACCCTGGGAACCCGTCACGGGCTATCCCGTTAATTATGCACGTTTAGGTCACAAGACACCCGATGAATTCACTGTGCTACAAATGGAGCGTGATATCTATGGCGATCGTACAAATTTCTGGCGACAACTCCAAGCTCACATTCCGGCGGAACAACGGGAGAAGAAAATACGAGATGAATTGTAAAGCGGTTATATACAGTTGCGAAATGTTTCTCATTTTCTAGGTCCTACTGTCGACCTGCTTTTTCAGTATATGTCTTTATTTTTTGTATGTAACCTGAACTTCGTGGTTCCTTGGTTTTAATAAATTCTATATACTAGCTTCGATGAAGTTTGCTATATCATATACATATGTTCATCTAAGTCCACTATCTTCAAGAAATCAAGGAATACATTCATACATACATTTATTTACCATTTACCATTTTTAACCTTAAACCATTTCGGACTTCATTTGCTGAAGTTGCGATCTTTTCCCCCGACTTAGCCGGATTGTTGATACACTGTTATTTTTGAGCTTCTTTTGTGCGTCAAAATAAAACAATTCTACTTTGCCTCAACGTTTCGTTTCCCTTTGGTCTCATTCATCATTCTTATAAAGTTACTTTCAGTGAATATTTTTTCTATTAAGTACACCGAATTCAAGAGTATATTGTATATTTATGTATACTCGTATTAGATGATCAGTTTACCCCGAAACTATCTCCAAGACTTACATTAGTTTTATGTCATTTTGCGATAGTGATGTTAGGAGCTGTTTCTTGTTAATTTTGGATTGCTTCAATCGAAAATGATAATAAAAATTGCCTAACATGTAGGATTTTTTGACTTTTGGATCTTCCTACTGGAAATTTACATTAAGGGGTTACATGGCTTTCCTCGGGTAAAAAAAAGAGTATTTTTTCAAGAACTTTTTCCCATATAAAAAATAAAATATTTTATTAGAATTTTTTATTGTTGCAAACATACACGATTAACAAACAAAAATTTTGAAATTTTTGGAAAAAATATATTAAACTCGGCCATTGTGACGCCATTTCAGATGACCCCTCGGAAAAAAGATGCACCCTACGTTGGCAAGATAACTCCTTACAAGATCATCTAAGATGAAAATATCAGTGTTTTAGATAAAATCTTAACTTAGAACTTGGACTAAGGTAAAAGCTGAAAATTATATTTTACAAAAAAATTAAAATTTCAGTGAAAACCAATTTTTGAGAAAATCCTGTTTAAAGACGGCGTATTAAGCCTAGCTAGCCTCGAGCGCAAAGTTGTATCTCCGAAGCTATTACACTTGAAAATTTAGGACAATATTCGAGAATTATTGCAGAGTTTAATAAGACAATAAAAAAACTAGATTTTTAGTAACCCCTTAAGCTCCGAACTCAATAAAATAAGTCTCATAAGGCAATGCACTGGTTGACGGCTCGACTGTTCAATTTGACATAGAAACTAATATATAGAGGTCAGTATAAAATACTTCTCCAAAAATTTACCCTACAGGTGGCGGCTATTGTCAAGTTTTTAGCAAAAGCATGTGTTCGCTGACTTGGCTCTTCTTATTAATATCACTAAGCAGAGAGCCTTTGCAAAACGCAACATCCGCTAGATGTAGATATTTATTCTTAATATTAATAGAAGTCTAAGAGAATTTTTGACAATACTAGAATAATATACACGTTTACATTTTATATCCACAACAGTTTGACACGAAGTTTCTAACACTCAAAAAGCGACCACGGAGTCGACTTAGCCATATCCGTCTATTTGTCCGTCTCTATATATACGCGAACTAGTCCTCAGTTTTTGAATTATCGATCTGAAATTCTGCTAACGTCCTTTTCTTCCCCAGAAATTGCTCATTTATCGGAACCGCCGATATCAGACCACTATAAGATATAGCTGTCATACAAACTGAACGATGGGAATCAAGTGCTTGCAGGGAAAACATTTTCATTTGACAAGATATCTTCAAGAAATTTTGTATGTGTAAATTTCTAACACATTGCTGCAATTTTCGCAGAAATTGTTCAGTTCGGATCACTATAGCTTATAGCTGTCATACAGACTGAATCGAATGGGATCAAGCTCTTGTAAGGAACCTTTTGTATTTGCGAAGGGTATTAGAACTTCGGTTATTCACGTTTTTTCTGTTTTTATTTTTTTGTTAATAAAAATCTGGCTCATTATGCACTATTGTGTTTAGAAATAAATAAAATTCTCCAACCGTATTATTTTTTAGTATTTTAAATATATATTTGATTTTTCAATGAAATGAAGACCATTTTTTCTTCATTTAATTTTGTGTTTTTTTCTTATATTTCTTTTCTGATTTAAGTAGCAATTTCCTTAAAACACTAGAAATTATTATTATTTTTTTTCAAATATTTTCCATTTCAATTGAGTTAATTAAATAATTTTAATTTTTAACTATTGTTGCAGGCCTTTTATTTACTCTTTTTTTACTAATTTTATATTTTACTTTTATTTGCTAATGTTGTTGTTCTCGCTGCGGCTTTTGTATTTATTAAATATTCATTATGCATTTCTAGCAACACGCTGTTAGTATGAGAAATCAATAATATTATACATAAATACATATTTTGTGTTGTATTTTTTTGCATTTAGTATATATTTTTTTACTTTGAAAATATTTAATTTTTTTGTATTTTTTTACTTTGAAAATATTTGTTCATTATTTTTTAAGTTTTTTTATGTTTTTTTTTTTTAATTTGAAAATATTTGTTTTTTAATTTTTTTGCATATATTTTTAATAATATTTGAAATTATTTTAATTATTTTATTTAATTATTAATTTTATTTTTTTTATTTATATTTTTTTAACTAAATATGTATATATTTTTTTTAATTTGTTAATTTTTTATACACTCACTATCTAATTTTTAGCTGCAATTCGCCCACCTAAGCACACACACATAAGAATAAATAAAACATAATAAATTATTGAAAACAAGTAACAAATAGTTTTAATTGTTGTAAATTTTTTAAATTTGCATTTCAGATTTTTCAAACAAATAAAAATGTTTACATATACATATTTAAAACAAAGAAAAGAAAAGTTGCATTTTACAAATAAATAAAGTAGACACAAGGCACACACACACACACACTTACACACTTACACACCATTTAGCTTTCAACAAAATAAATAAACTACATTTACATATTTGCATGTAAGTGTGTGTATGTGCAGGCGTTTTGTGTATATATACAAGCGTATAACTGTATAACATATGTATGTATGTATTTAAAAGTAAATTAACAGCAGCATAAAATAAATAACAAAATTTTTGCTTGTGACACGCACTTTAATAACGATTTTAGTTGTTGTTGTTGTTTTACAAAGTTTTCTATACATTTTCGCATCTCATAAGTTACATGAATATTATAATAATAAGCAGCATTTTTATTATAAAATATTTTTTCAATATTTCTTAAATATTTTTTTAAATATTTTTTTAGATATTTTTAATTTTTTTTTGTTGTTTGTGTAGTTGAAATTTACATGTATATAATGTGTTGTATGTGATGTATGTATGTATGTGTAACGCTTTTAATTGCACGGTAGAAGCAGATTCTGCTTTTGCTGGTTTGCTGGTTCACGAATCTTTTGTTGTTGTTTTTGGTTGCATCAACTTCTTCTTCCGCTCATTATTGCTTCACCAGCAGCTTCGCTTGCTCTTGCTAATACCGTTTTTTTAATAATTATATTATTTTATTGTTTCTTGTTGTTGTTGTATTATTAGTTAATTACATATGCAGTTAACTGTATATATGTGTATTGGCTTACATACATAAGTATATAAGCGCCTAGTGTTGTTGGTTTATTATTTGTATGTAGTATTTTTAGTGTTGTTGCTCATTCATTTAGTACAAAATCCCGTTATATCTGCTCTCTTCACTGTTACACTACACTATTCGCAGCCATGCTTGCTTTTGTTTTTGTTAAATTAAATTTATTAATTTTTTGTTTTATGTTTTGTAAAACTATTTTGCTATTAGCTTCTGCACTTAACCTAAAAACTTTGTTTTTTTTTTGTTCTTTTATAGTTTGTTTATTTTTTCACTTTCATAGCTTTGCAGCTAATTTATTTGTTTAGCTACACTTGTCTGCCATAATAAATTTCTTTAGCAATAATAAATAGTTTTTTACATTTTTTATTTTCATTTTTATTTATTCTAATTTTATTGTGTTGTTGTTTTAGGACTAGCTTTCTCTCTTACTTTGTGTTATGCTCTTGTTTTTAACGCGTTAGCATACAATAAAAACTTATTTTTAATAGCAATATGGTTTTCGCTGTACATATCCATATACATATGTATATAAAATATATGTATGTACATATATTTGTGTATATTATGTAATACATATGTATATGCGCGCATGTTTAGTTAGTATTTAAGGTATGTAAGTAGTTCTTTATACATTTTAAGGTCCGCCGGTGTCCTAAGTGCTATTGCAACATTCGCATACATGTATGTATGTATGTATATTTTAATAAATATAAATATTCGCTTGTTAGTTGCTTATTTTTTTACTTATTGGCTGTTAGTATTTGAAACAAGCGCACTCAAGTGTTAGCAGCGTTTACTTTTTGCAATTTTTTCTTTAATAAATTTTCTTTACTAAAATTTTAAGCCAAACATTACATAACATAATAAATAAAACAGTTACATACACATATATGCTTCCATTTCGTATGATAAAAGTTATAATTCTTCCTTTAAATAGTCGATAACATAACTTAAAGCGTCTCGCTCGGCTCTCGGCTCTCGGCTCTCGACTCGCGGCTTTAACGCCCACTCACTTAACTTACACATACAAATCGTACAAAATGAAAACCAATTTATATTCATACAAATAATTGTATACAGTAAAACCATTCGTTTTGGAAAAAAATCGCTTATACGCACTGTTATTCGATTTAATTACTTGCTTCAACATATCTTTTAAATATATATCTTTTAAATACAACGGCATATAATTTTTGTTGCTTTCGGCTTTTTTACATTTATACAAGAAGTACAGTATCTATATTATGTATGTATGTCTATATATATACACATATGTATATATATTGGTACATATCTTTGGACTCGATCGAAAATTGTACATTTTTACATGTAGAGATTTACAGAATTTGGCGTGTAAAAATAATCAGCGTCACATTGTTGTTGTTGTACGCCAATAGACTTATTGTTAATTGCATCTTTTGTTGTGTTTTGCTCTCTTTCTAAACATGTTGCAAGTTGCATGTTGCATGTTGCACGCTGCATAGTAGTTAGGAGTTGCAAGTGTGTGTAGTTGTAGTAGTAGGAGACGGCGTTAACTATTCTTTTGATTTATTTTTTTATTGTTTTTTTTTTTAATTTGCTATTTTAGTTGGTTTTTTTCTGTTTGCTAGTGGTTAATTAGCAAGAGTTTTAGGTAGCAGCATAAATAGTTTTAGAAATTTACTATATGTATGTATGTATGTATGTAACTATGTGAGTTTTTGGGTTTAGTAATCATCATTTAGGTATGTATGTATGCATGTTTGCGTATATGGCCATTAGTATAGGGTAAAAAATAAGAGAGTAGTCATATTAGGGTTAAGTAGCAGTAGCAATTTTTGTATGGTGTGTGGGTAGCGTGTTGCATAAACAATGCGTATTAATGGCTGAATCATGTGTCTTGCTCAACTTGTCACACTTCACTTCAACCGAACTGATTCGCATAATTTCGATAGAATTTCCCATTTGGTTTGCCATGGCCGTTGCCGTTGCCGGGCATGTTGGTGGTCTTATGCAGCTTTGTTGCAGTTGTCATCATAGCCAGCTCCATTTTTCTACAGGTTACAGATTTTGTTGTTAGTAGGTGTATCCTTTTTTTGTTGTGTTTTTTTTCTACATAAGACTTAAGTTGCATGATTGGCTATGAGTGTTTGTGTGTGTTTGTATGTAAGCGTGTTAATGTGAGTATGTTTGCATTTAATTTCTTTACACGCGTGAGTTAGTTCTTACGCTCGCTCATAGAACAGTATATAGGCACTGGATGAAACTAGATTATTTTCGGAGAGCGTATCGCTGACACTGTAAATAAAGGTTTGATTTTAAGTATTTCAAAAATTTTGACATTTGTTGTAAATACATACACATTATCGTTGAATTCATGCCATTTTCTCGAGACCGGATGTTTACACAACGCCACATAATGACCGCCAGCTGTGGAACCTATAGGCAAGAGAGTTTTGAATTTTTATTAAACCGTTATTAATTTGTATAGTAATACTATACTAATATACATAGGGAGTATAGTCACTCCAAAAACTATTAACTACAACGGGGTGTTTTCGTAGAAATCATTCCTGCAGTCACCTACATGAAGCGGAAACGCCTCCTAGGCGACGACATAAGACCCCTATTTCCTTAAGGTCCCAGCGGGGACTTGATAACCGTTACAACAACAACAACTCCAAAAACATAAAGTAAAGTTTTGACACTTTTTCATGTCCTGAAAATTCAGAACTAGCTTGGGATTATTTCCAGATCTCGAATATTTATACCTTTGACATTTTCAGGACCAGCTCGCGGTTTTTTAGGGATTCCGAAAATTTACAAAATAATATTTCAGCATTTAATTTTCATATTCTTAAATTTCGGGGCCAGATCCGGAACATTTCGGGACCAGATCGGGATCCCGCGAACGCGATAATGAAAGAGATGCTTAAAAAATATGGAAACTACATATATACAATATATAGTATACATGGAAATTACCTTTCAATTTACTGTATATGTGTATTATATATCATATTAACATAAAAATCTCTCTCTCTCTCTCTTTACAACAAAGAATAGTAGTTTGTTATTTAAAAATAAATAAATTTATTAATATAATCACAAATAGATATTATTTAAATTGATACTTTAAAAATAGAATTTTTGATGATTCAGAAAATTTTGATACTAAAACCGAAAGCTCTCCTCTCCCCTCTCATTCTCTCTCTCTTTCTCTTTGACAAAAAATATGACTAGTTTATTGTTCAAGAATTTATTAATATAATTCAAAATATATACGCCTTAAATTGATTTAAAAATCTCAACTGATCCGGAAAAGTTTAAAATTAATCTCGAAATTTCGGGATTCAATGTTTATTTTTAGAATTTAATACATTGATTAATATAATTCAAAATAAATACGCCTTAAATTGATTTAAAAAATTTCTCAAAGTAATCCCGAAAAGTTAAAATTAATCCCGAAATTTCGGGATACATAAAATGACAAACATTGAAATCAAAGACTGATACATAAGAATGTTTTCAAATTTTATATTTTTTTAGTTGGTTTTCCAGCTCAAAACAGAATTGCAAAAGAGAGAGAGTTTAAAAAAATCAACAGTATAGATAAAGCTATGAAAGTTTCTCTAACAAAATTGTAACTGACATATGTATGTATTTACTTGAAAATGTGTTTTAGTATGCTTCATTTTAAAATCGCTCTCTTTTCCCCTCTCTCTCTCTTTCTAATTTTTGTCTTCTAAACTTATTTACGCCCCCGTGGCATGCACTTGCTAAATAATAACTGAACTAGTAACAACCACATATGGTATATATTCAATCTGCAATACATTGCCTCACCAAAAAGTATCGTTTCGAAACAAAAAAACATCAATTCTCTGCACTCACCCATATGATTCGAAATCGCATACAGCGAATAATATATGCTCGTGCCAGGGTTCGAACCGTATGGACCCATATTCAATTCGCGCTCACCAGTCGGAAATTCGACAATGTTCGACAACTTGCTCCAACGAGTCTCCGAGAAACGTTTCAAATCTATTATCAAAAGTAATATAAATTATTTTTCAAACAAAAAGTGATTATGCAACACAATCAACACTTACGTATAACCAAATATTTGGGAAATCGTTGTATGGTGAAGCTTTTCGTGCACCTTCTTCTTTGGCGACATTTCGCACAGGTCGGCATCTCATCGCCATCCAACACCTCTTCGCGTATGAACAGATCGAGGCAAGATTCTAGCTTGCAGCGCGATGACGATGGCAACGAGACGCTCAAATCCCAAAACGGATCGAATGTGACGCTGGTATTGCCACAAGTGGTACAACGTAGTGTGCTCTTCAATTGGCCGACGAAGAGGTCACGTATGAGTGAGTTCTCGTGTCGTGTGTACCATTCCCACGTTAGATCGGCTTTTTTATTGTCGCTAAAGAGACAGAGGTATATATATATTAGTATACAGAAATCCAAAATCGTTTGCTCTTGAACTCACCTAAGGTTATCGTCGATTTTCAAGTGTTCCCCCTTCACGCCCGAATTTAGTGCACTGTGCAGCGAGTCGAGGAAGAAGCGCAGAAACTCTTGTGCATCCTGTTGGTTGTAATCACTATACATGCGATGTTTGGAGGAAAAGGCGCGCTTCAGGTCCATCGGCGTAACGCTGTGTACATTGCTGGTCCACATCTCGCGTATCAGCTTGGCAAACTCTGTGGCGTTAATTTAAGAACAGTTAAGCTTTTATTTATACTTTTTTTTCTCTCTCTCTCTCTATCTCTGAGATCACCTATGGTTTGCACTCACCTTGTAGGATTTGTTGATCCTTCGACGATGTCGAGCGTATGCCATTGTGTGTACGCAAGAACTTTGTCAATTCGCTCGTGTGACTCAGGCACTGAATGACCGAGTTCATAAAACAAGTATTTCCGATATTTCTTAGCCCACATAGACCTGTTTGAAAGACGTGCAAGAAAATTTAATTAGCTCCATGTTTTTTTTTGAAAAATTGTTTTCTCTTAAAAAATTATTGGTTTTGTAAATTAATTGCAAGAAAGTTGAAATTTTAAGCAGATAAACAGCACACCAGGTTCGGCCCGAAATAACATTCAGAGGTAAACAAGAATTTGTACTAATGACGCGACAAAAGTGATATATTTTGACAAACTATCCGACAAATTTAATGACTGCCAACATTTCGGATTTTTTTTTAAGTGTATGACAAGCACAAAGAAAAGGAAAATACAAAATTCAAATAATTCCAATATTTTTATAGCAGGCTAGGGGTGTTCACAAAGTGATTATGGGAAAATTAAAGAAGCTTTGAAGAAGAGGTGTTTCAAAATTTTATTTTTACTCAGAAATGTTATGAACACATGTATTAAAATCCATATTTGCAACAAATTCTGATTTCGAAAGAAAATTTTTTTGAGGTTAAGTTTAAAAAAATTCAAAATCTTTAACCTTTATATATATATTCTATGGAATATATTTTTCTAAGGGGTTATATGCACTAGTGAATTTCAAAAAATCGTAAATTTCGAAAAAAAAAATTTTTTTGAGGTTAAGTTTTAAAAAAAATTAGAATTTTAACCTTTATATACATTTGAGGTTAAGTTTTAAAAAAATTAGAATCGTTAATCTTTTTCTTTATATATACACGAACCATATTTTCCTAAAAATCTTCCACACTGCCAGATACCTTTTTTTCGGAGGCTCTGTTGTTATTGTAGTGGCAGAATTTGCCGAGTTGACAGTCCTTGACCCGATAGAAAATCCGCGTCAGTACTGGTTACGTAGACCCAACTGTTGCGGAAGCGATCAAGGGAATCCAAATTTTTTTAAATTGATCCCCCAATTATCAAAGTACAATATAATCCATAAATGTACGTTATTTTTATTTATTAATTTAATAAAATCCCTATTTTTTCTGAATTTCTTGAGGATATAACCCTCAAGTTCCACTTAAGACTTTTTTAAAGCTTCGAGGGCTTTCGTCAACGCTATTTAAGGAAATTGTTACATTTATGCTATATTATAATATTCAGATAACCGATAAATGGGTTATTTTAGGTTAGGATTTATATTTCTTGCTAAAAGCGCATTCACTATCAACTGGCCATTTGACCAGCGATTCTGTTAAGAAATACGAAACTTATAAAAAAAAACATTTTGCAACCGCATTTGGAAAAAAATATATAAATTTGGTTTATTTTCCATTTAAAATACTTGATGGAAACTTCACCTATTAGCCACAATTAACTTCGTCGTTTGGCTTTCAAACATAAGATTTTTACAATATGAAAGACACACACATACCTTCGGCGTTCTCATCCTTCGATTTGCTTGCATCGTCTATGTTATTAGACAGCGATGAGGAGAGCACCGATGACGACGTTAAACGGCTATCACGATCCCGGTAACGTGATGCGGTCGGCGATGGCGGTGCTGGCGGGATACTCCGTAGTGCTGTGCTGCGGATCTGTGAGACGGCGCAGGAAGGAAAAAAAAAACAAACAAAAAAATATTATTTTTAAAATATTTTTAATAAAAATCTGCAAAAGAGTCGATTTAGTAAAAGTATTGTGAAAAAAGCAAAACGCTTAGAAACAACAAAAAAAAAAATTGTGAGTAAAGTACAAAGATTTTTGTCGGGCACAAGTGAAGGATTTATATTTTTTTTTATAATTTTTGGGGTTAATAAGTGGTTAATGGTTGCTGGGAACTGCGTTTGAGCAAAAATTAACATAAAATTGAAGGAAAGGTTGCGACTTACAAAAAAAAATATAAAAAAACATAAAAAAATATAAAAAAATAAAATAAAAAAATTAAAATAAATAAATTCGTCTAAGAATTTATAGATAAAATACTGTTTAAGCCAATAGGATTAGAAGTTAGTAAAAAATCAAAATAAAATTAGGTTAGGTTATAAAATGGCAGCGTGATTATTGCAACGTGCGTACAGTACATATTCTTAAAAAAAAATTGTTATGTAATAAAAGCATTAAAACGTAAAATTAAAAAAAAATTGTTAATTCTTTTCACTCAGCTAAACTCCAAGCTCGTTGATGATGAGTGTAAACTGATATTCAAACAAAAATTCGACGGCGTCACGTGAAAAACAAAACATAGAAACCCTTAAGATAGCTAACTGAGAGACAGATTAACTAAGAGACAGATAAACTGAGAGGAACTGAAGAATTGCCAAATTGATGAGAATTCACGTCGCTTCTTGGGTGAGGCATGAGCAATTTGGTGAACTTGACGGTGCTAATTGTGTAGGTTTTGGTGTGGTTGGAGTGATTAAATGCTGGTGAACGTGTTTTTTTTTAATTTTTTGGTGACTGATAAATTGTAGCATTTTGTACATTTGTTTTTCACTATGTGTTTGGTGAGTGCAACTTACAGTTTCAACATCCGCGGCGGCGCCGTCACAAACGCCGTTCGTTTCCGCGTTCGTGCATTTCTTTACATCGCCATTCGGCAATTTCATTTCGGCTTGCTTTAGCAGTGGCGATGATGAGGACGACGATGGTGTTGACGCCGCATCCTTGTGCAGCAGCGCGCTGGGTGAAGCACGCTCGGTAGCACGCAATGCTGTTGCCTCCTGATGACGATTGATGGCGGTAACGGTAGTTGTATTGGTTGTGGCAGCCAAAACGCTGCCAAGACTTTTCGTTGGCAAACTATTTGTACTGCATGCGCCGCTGCGTATGGACGACGCCGACACACCAGTCGAACCGGTCGTCAAGGTCGGTGCATGCATTGTGGCAGTAACTTTGCAGGCGGTAGCCGGTGCGGGCGACACTGTGCGGTAGGGTGCACGCGTCAAAGAGCCGCCACCGCTTTGCGCCAGTCGCAAGAGACTACTGCTACCGGTGGCGTGATCAAATTCACTGCCACTATGACGATGATGTTGCAAATTGTTTGTACTACCGCTGCCGCCGCCGTGCGAACGTAGCGTCACCTGCGCGCCGCGCTTCTGCTCGCTGAAACTATCGAACTTCTCAATGGACGCTCTTATGCTATTCGAATCAATGCTGTGCCGCAGTTCGTTGCGGCGCGCAGCCGCTGCTTCGGCGGCAAATTTAGCCGCGCTGCTACCGCCACCGGCGCTACCATTGGCATACTTATAATTGTTGATCTTCTCGAAGACGAGATTGCTGGTGGAACAGATGATCGTCGATTTGGGACGCATGCGTGTTTTGAGCGACGCGCTGGCAACGCCAACGCCACCGCCACCGCCTCCACCGCCAGCAGCAGCACCTGTCAGCGTTGCCGTTGTAGACGTCGCGCAATTGGTATGCGGACAACAGAGTTGCTCACAGCGCAACTGTGTTTTCCGCTCCAACTGCGCGCCGCCACGCGACGGTGTGGTGACCGTTGTGGCGCTGGCATGCGCCGCCGCTATCGCTGCCGTTGTCGGCGCGTCATCACTATCGATGTACTTGATATCGTCGTGATCGAGCGTATGTTGCATACCGTTTGCGCCACTGCCGCCGTTGGTGTTATTGCTCGTGATATTGTTGTTGCTACTGCTGCTATTGTTGATATGGCACACAGTATGCACACCGTTATTGTTAATATTATTGTTGTTATTATTGCTAAGACGATTGCTATTGCTGCCGTAGCTGTTGAATAGTTTATTGGAGTAGGCGTTCACGTTCTCGCGCGCAGCAGCCGCATTGGCCGCCGCCACCGCAGTCGATGGTATGGTGCGATGCACCAGCGGACGCACCAATTTGCTTTGGCCGTTGCTCAACTTAGTCGCTGTCGCTGCCGCGTTGACGCCGCCGCCAAACGTTGCAGTGCTGCTCGTAGTTGGCGCGCCCGTCGTTGTTGTGGTGCCGGTGAGCGGACGCGTCACGTTGTATGTACTATGTGGTTGTGTCGATTTCGCACTTTTGGACGACGTCACGAAACGTCCGCCACAACTGGTTTGCGTAGGCGCGCGATTATTGAAGACAATGTCGACTTTGTGGACGGTGGTATCGGTTGTTGCGTTCTTCGCCGAGCCGCTGGCGGCGTTGGCAGCGCTGCCGTTTGTACTCGTCGTCGCCACAGCTGACGCTGTTGTACTGACGTGATGATGGTGATGATGTTGATTGATATTGACGCTGGCGTTGGCGCTACCGCCGCCGCTGCGTCGCACACCATTCGCTGTTACCGCCGCCACTGTTGCTGTTGCTGGCGCTGTTGTTGTTGCTGTTGCTGTTCGCCTACTACTAATACTCGCGTGTATGCTGTTAATGATGGCGTACGCGTTGTTGTTGGTTTTTTGGCTGTGATTGTTGCTGTTGCTGGTATTGTTATTGCTTTTGCTTGAGTCTCCGCTGTTGCGCCTGTGGTTGCCGCTCGCTTGTTGGTTAGTTCTTGTATTATTGTTGTTGGTGTTGTTCGCACTAATTTTACCACCGTCACCATTGGCTGTGACAACTTTTTGTTGTTGTTGTTGTTGTTTCGGTGCCACTTGCGCATGCGCCAATTCACATTCCTCCTTCAGAAAGTTTTGATCTTGAAATTGCGGTACGAGAAAGAATGGCTTATTGGCGGCGCGCACCGGATTCGTGTCGTCGCTGCTGTGCGGCTTACTGTTGTTGTTGTTATTGTTGCTTCTGGCGTTGTTGCTGATTTTGGTGTTGCGCGTGCTGCCCACCGATGCAGCACGCCTACCAACGCCGTTGTGCAATTTTGTTTCCGCTCTGCCGTTGACACTTATTGCATTTGTTGTTGTATGTGGCCGCGTTTTTGTTGTGGTTGTAAAGACGGTTGCTGTTGTACTTCTTGTTGTTGTTGTTTTTGGCTTGTGTACGCTCGTATAGGTATTCAAGCTGTTAGTGGTCGGCTGCTGTTGTTGACGCTGCGCTAATATAACGGTGTTATCACATTTTTCTTGTAATGTTGGAAATTTTTCAAAACTATTGCGGCCTTTTTTAATGTCTATCATTATACTTTACGTATATTTGGGGTTTCAAATGTTTTTTTCTGCGCCGTTACACTCTTTGTTTACTGTTTTTTGTATATTTTCTATTGGCTTTCTTTCTATTTACACTTTTATCACTCTGGCGGCTTGATTTATGTATGTTTGTATGTATTTAATTGCGTATATCTGCAAATATGTTTTATATTTATGTTTCCTTACGCGCTATGGCATACAGCCGCTGTAGAATGTGGAAGGTATTCAATTAATTATAAGCCTCGTTAATTTGCTTTGTCGTTTGTAGGTTTTTGAGTTTATTTTCTTGATTTTTTTCCTTTTTTTTATTTTGGCAATTTGCCTTATTTTTAAAGTGTTTTGTCACTTTTTGTTTCTTTTATAATTTTTAGTTTATTTTCATTTATTTTTTTTTTTTTTGTTTGCTCGTCAGCCTTTCGTTCAATCTATTATTTTTTCGTCGCTGTTCGCCGCGTTTTTGCGCACACTACTAATTATTTCGAAATATCATCATTTTTTTTGCTTTCACTGAGAATTTTTGCCGAAATTTTCGCGTTAAACTTGTTGTTGCACACATCTTGTTTTTGTATATTTTTTTATACTTTTACTGCTGCTTTCGTTTTGTTTTTATTTTTTATTCTATATTATTTTTGTTGCTGCTCTTGATTATTGGTTAGTAATTATTTTTGGTTTTGGTTTTGTTTCGCTTTTTCTTTTGTTTGTTTGTTTTTTTTTGTGGGGGGTGAGGAGAGGAGTTCAAAAATACATAGGCGTTCTATTCAGTGACAGCAAGGCCTGCGAATATTCATCTAGAAAATACACAGAAGAGGAAACACAAACAAGTTACATGACGATGCTTTTGGTTAGTAATGCGTATGTATGTATATGAATATGACTGTATGTTTGTATGTATTGGCATTGTATTTAGTTTGTTAGAAGGTGGGTAAAGGTTGATCATAATACTGAAAATGGCATGATGACGCTGTCGATGATGCTACCGTTCATTGCTTGTGGCGCATTGCCTTTACGGAACATTCAACTTTATTTATACACTTATTTGCACATGTATGGGTACATACATACATGGCTATCTATGTACTTCGACATAATGTGGGCGTCGCAGTGTCGGCTAATTTGTTTAGAGATTTGGTTACATTCAGATAAACTATACACTATACTATATATGTATGTATATGTATCTATCTACATATGTATATCTATGAGTATGTATGTACGTTCCGCACTAAAATCTCTAATATTTTAAGATTAACTACATACATACATATGTATGCCTGTGTGGAGGCGAGGCTATAAATTTGAATTAAAAATTGTTGTCTATATCGTTTAGTTGTTGTTTTTGTTGTACAGTCGACAAAGTAACAAATATTGAATTAAAACTTCTTTAAACCGCCACTAGGGTTTCTATTTTTTAAACCTGATATTTAGAATTGTTTTTTTATTTTCCAATTTTTTAATCCGGGTTTTAGGGTAGCGCTTTTTTAGTTTTCAATCTGGTGTTTGGGATTAATTTGTTTTCAATCAGGTAATTGAAAACATTTTTCTTTATTTTTTATTTAATTTTTTAGTATTCTTTTATTTTTGTATTTTGTTTTTTTTTATGTTTTTATTTTATTTTTGTATTGTATTTTACTTTTTTAATTTTTTCTTTATTTTTTATTTTATTTTTTATATTTTTGTTTTATCTGTTTTTTTTATTTTTTTAATTTTTCCCCCAAATATTTTTTTCAATCCCGTATGTATTTCAGATTAATTTTTTTTTTTAATTTTCAATCTTGTAATTGGGATACAATTTTTTTAATTTTAAACCTGGTATTTGAGATTATTTTTTCAAAAAGGCACTTGCAACCCTGTATGATCATATGTTTATTTTCCAATCAATCATATGTTTTACTAATAAATAAACAGAGCTACTCAACTAAAAATTAGTTTAAGGCTTAAAACTGAGTTAATTATGATTAAGATCTTCTTTTCTCGAAGAATATTGAATGTTAAAAAATAATTTATAAAAAAAAAATTTGTAATTAAAAAAAAAAATTTTTTTTAGCAAATTCGTACAAAAACCGTATTTTTAAGTTAAGTGTTTTCGGTAATAAAATTCTTGAGAACTTTTCACCTATTTTTATCATGTGTTTTTGAGCATAAAAACGATTTTTAAGACGACATAATATGTATTTGAAATTCGACACAAGTATTTACTTTGTTGTTATTGTATAGTATAAATATCATCGATTAAACTGCACGGCACAGAATATTGCAACCATTTTTGGTCGACATGACAGTCCTCCTGACAATTCTATGACAGCGGAAAAACGTTTGAAGGTCTCGTAATTAATTGTTTTAACTACTAAAGTTCTATATGAAATGTAAGTGATTCCAAATTTCTTTGTAACACAAATTAGTTTTAAAAAGTTTTTAAAACTCAATTTTATTTGTTTATATAGAAAATATGACAATTTTATGACAACATGAACGTTAAATGATTCTTATGACTTTTTTATGAAAGTATATGGTATGTAAGTCCATTTTAAATGAAACAAAAGCAATGCTTAAAATTCCAACGCTATGTTTGATAAAAAAAATTATTTCAATGAATTTTAGAGTATTTTTTAAAGAGAAAAAATATCTCATATTCAAAATAGTTCATATTTTTTATCAATATCCCAAAAATTCCAATTTTGCAGTTCAATATTAAACTTGATACTGCGTCTATCGACCTCAGAGATAACAAGTTTTTTTAAGTCCTTCGAAACACACTGCAGCAAATAGCGAACCATTGACAAGCGTCAATGTCCGATGTACTGATTGTGCGTGGATGTCACGTGGTGGTGGAGCGCATGCATTTCCTAACGGGATAATGTGTACTATAGGCGCAGTGCTTGCTATTCAAAAAAAACCTTAAATACCTTAAACTAGAAGCAAAAATATCAAGTGGACTGTAGCTCTTTCCGCCAATCATAAACAGTTAAATGTAGCCGATTAAACAAGTATTCAGTTTAGCCAAACATTGTGGTTAGTAGTAGGCACATGCATTAGCAAAGTGCGCGCTGCCCTTAGCAGGAGCAGCACAAGCTGAACAAGGCAAAGTTAGTGTGCAACGCAGCGGATAATGTGAGGAATAAACGCGTTCAACACAAAAGCACAGACATCTTAGAAGCGACAGCGCACAATGCGGCGCGTGGCGTTTGTCGCCTGCGATTTACCTTCTTCGCCGTGATCGGTGAGTCCACCATATTGAGCGTTGCACTGGCGCACACCTCAGCGCCGCCAGCTGCCGCACTATTCGATTTAAGTTCGTATGTTGGGGCGCTATGATCGACCACATCCAAATTGTTGGCGCTGTGATTGCGCTTCAGTTCGCTATCGCTGTCGTTGTTTGAGGTAGTCAGAGCGCTGAGATGACCGCTGCTATTGCTGGTGCTGAGCGATTTCTTCGCCTGCAGCGGCATCGTGAAGGTGGTTATGCTGCCGCTACTGCTATCCTTATATAGGCCGCTGCCGCTGCCGGAGTTGGACAACTTTAGCTCCCTCAAGTTGTTTTCAAGGTCATTGGTGTAACTGTTGTTGTTGCTGTTTAGGTTCGTTTTGCTGCCTTGTCGGCTGATGCTGTCACCCTTGCTGCTCTTGTCGCCATTGTTGAGTGTTACGCCTTCCTCTGCCTTTGTCACTGTGGTTCTGGGTGTGCGATTGCTGCGCAAAGTAAATGTTGCGGTCGGCACATCACCGCTGCTACTGCTATGACTCAGCACAGATGAGGCCGATGTGGAGGGCGCGAGGGCGTTGGCCTGTTGTTTTGCTGTCGCTGCGGCGGCTGCTGCCGCACGTTCGCGGTAACTGGAACGGTGCGGCTTTGTTGCTGTTGTGCTAGTTAAGTCGTTATCATTTTTACTGCTGCTGTCACTATATTTGCTGTTGCTAAAGCTGGAAGACTCATCACCGGCGCTATACAAGCGACTATAGCGACTGCGTGGTCGGTCCAATGTTATGTTTGTCGTAGTCTCGTTGCGTAACTCGTCATTGTTCGTTGTCGTCGTTGTTGTGCCGCCGATGGTGGGTGAAACTGCGTCTACCTCAGCCTCAGTTAGCGCTGAGCTGGAACGTGGAAGTTCACAATTGGGTTTATAATTAGCGGGACTGTATTTTTCATAGATTTCCAGACCAGATGTCGCTACTAAACGTGCTAGGGATGAGGATGAATATGAGCCTGACAAGCGCTTGTTGCCCCCATCCGAACCTGAAGGCGGCTTCTTAGCGCCACCACCGTTCACATCGCTGCTGTCATTGCTGTTGTTCGTATCTCTGTCCTTACGCTTGCGCAATGTATCGGATGATGTCTTGGGTGATTTGGGTAACTGAGGCGCGTATGTTTTTTACACGAATTTTCGTTTTTTTTTTTCATTTTTAACGAGATTTTACCAATTTTGTTTATGTTCAACATTTACAGATGCATTGAATTTGTAACGGTTTGCCCCATTAGATAAGTGATTTATGATGCAAATAGAAATATGAATATGACAATGACCATGGCAATTGGACAGATATTGTTGTTGATTGTTGTTGTGATGGTTGATTTGATAGCGGTGTTGTTGTTGTTGTCGTTATAATTTTGTTTTTACACGTTCACATGTGCATTGGTTGTTGTGACAAAAACAAACGAATAAATATAACATAAATACAGAAAAGAAAAATATGAGTCACGTATGTACAAACAGACATATGTGTGTACAGGTGTTGTTTTTGCAGCCAGTGTACATAGTTAAAGCAAAAGCTAAGGTGTGATTACTTATATATTATATCTACATGTACATATGTACATATGTATGTGTGTATCTTCGCAGGTAATTTGTGGCCACATAAGCATATGTGCGCCAGTTAAATGAAATATTTGCCTTTTTGGCATGGAACATATGTATGTATCTATGTACATATGCATGATTTTGTTTATTTAACGAAAGGTTAGAACGAGCGTAACAATTATCACCATATGAGCGCTAATAGCTAGTGTAGTGTATAATTGATTAACCTTATGTAGAATTAAATGTTAGCTTTATGAGCCTCATAAACACAGTGAAATAGTGCATTAAACTTTTTCAGACCTTCGGTAATCAGTAGTTTATAAATCACAATAATTTCTTTTCGTTTTATTATCAACCATATTAAATAGTATTGCTCATAAGGAAGTGTGTGCGAGCTCAATTGAGATTTTTGAGGTGTTAGAACTAAAGATAATGTGGTTTATGTAATCATTTGAACTTTATACATAATTCCCCGCCTACACATACCGATGATTGTTCACTTAGTTTTTATCAATTAAGATCACGTAAAGTTCATTAGAATTAAGGTATAACACAATTCCACTATTAATTAACGCTATGGCAAAATTAAATCACAATTAATTATTTTCAAAATAATAATAATAATACACAATTAACTTTATTATATTATTTAATTTCACAGTACACTTTATCGTTTTGTTCCAAAAATAAAAGTACACTTTTTTACCCTACCTAACCTAAACGTTCCGCTTAAGAGTTCAAATAAAAACGTGTGACTTGGAATGTGAACGATTATGAACTTAACAACTAAACTGTATGAATGACCATGCCATTAAGCACTTAAAGCGCTCGGCAAACTAATAGAAATTTTACAATTTAAATCTAACATAGATAAGATGTGAGTATGATTGTCACACACACACAGTTAACAGCAAACTTTTATGTGTGCTAAACATATTTCATAAAATATATATCTTGGATAGCAACAAAAATGGTATATAAAATATTTATCAAAATTTGTACATTGCAATTAAAAGTCACAACTTGCAATTGACTTGTTAACTAACTACTCTAAAAACAAAAAATAAGAATCCCGCCTAAAGGTGTATGTAGAGCAGTAGGGTTATTAAACAAACGCTTAACCCAATGTAAATACCGCACGACAGTCCCAAGGGTTTGTGCGCTTGTATAGGTGTATGTGTGCACGAGTGGGTGTGCTGCAAATGAGTAATTGGTGAAAGGTTCACGCAATGTTTACATATGGATATATGTACATGTATGCATATGTTACATGCGTATAATGCAATTCAGCAGATAACACTCACAGCTACACTATTGTATTTGTTTGCTAATAACACTACTAAATTAGACATTACACAAATGTCCGAAAATGCCCTAGACACTATATACATACTCAATGCATGTATTAAATGGTTTAGCAAAAGCATTTGAATAACACACAAGTTGTGTGCTTTTATGTAGTAGTTGTTGTTGGTTTATTTGTCTACTCACTCCATATCTACTGGATGTAATTGGATCATTGCTGCCGGCTGACAAATAAGATGAACTACTGCGATAGGTTCCTAATCCAGAGGAGCCGCCGCTCAGGTACAAAGACGACAAAGAGTTACGTTGCGATGCTGTACGTGGCGAATACGATGACGAATTCGAACCCAAATAAGAGCTATAATAGTTGGGTGTATATTTCGATGCTCCTGACGACGATGACGACCACAATGAACTGCTTGGCGTTGTGGGTTTCGACAAGCTATTCGCACGATTCAAATACGACGATGCACTACTATATGCACTGGCGGTACTAGTGCCTGTACTGCCAGTTCCGGACGACGAGGTGCCGTATAGACTGCCACTGTTCGATGTCGATGATCTGCGTGGCGAAATCACAGGCATATTAGTAGATGTATAAAGAAGGCTGCGACCGTGCACACACTGTGTTGCTCGTTTTTTTATTGCTACGTTGTTCTTAGCTTTTGTTCTATTATTGTAAAACTATTTGCGGTTTTGTGATTATTTATGTAAATTTGGTTGTGGAAAATATTGAATCACTAATGCTGATCGACTGTAAAATATATAAAAAAAATTGTACATTAAGTTAATTTTTTAATTAGATAATCCGAAGACACTTACCTAAGTGGTTGGTACACTTGTTGTCCAGATTATTGGCATCAGTTCTATGCGTACATCCATTACCTTACATAATTGGTACTAGCTAAACAAAGCTATCTCAATTGCAATGTCACAGATAAGTTAAAAAGTTAGCTGCTGCCGTAAATTTTTTTCTCTTTCGCTTGACCAACGTTCAACTATTCGAAAAGAAATACAAAGTAACTAATTAATGGATCATCTTTTTTCGTGGATACGCGGAAATATAAGAGAGCAAGTAGTTGATTGACTTAGTGCCATCCTAACCCCATTGTCTAATTTCATGTTTTTGATCTCAGCAATTTGGCTTAGGGACGACTGCCAAGTAGTAATCGATAAGTGGTAGAAATCAGGGTTGCTCTCGTATTATAGTAATTGTGAAAAAAAAGCAAAAGCATAATGTGACTGGCACTGCCACCGTTGCTGCGGTAATTGGCGCTAACTACATATTTAAGAAATACTACGGGTTTCACGTGCACAAACGCTTTCCACAGTCAGTAATATTAATTCATATCATAAAACACTTTGTTAATTTTAATTTTAGTTTACACCATTTATTTTCACTCAACAACAAAGTCATGGTCGGCATGTTCGCATACCCCAAGCCCGCAGAATAAGAATATGTGAAACTATAAGCAGAGTAAACGTCAATGGCAACCGCAACGATAGCAGCGCAGTAGGGAGCAATCAAAATATCAACGACGACGTTGACGCATACGACAACAACATTTGCAGCATTTCGCCAATCGTCGTCAACAACAGCGATTACTCCGTTGACCTCGTCGTCGCCTCCTTGTCGTAAAAGTGCTTCGGGGCCAGCACCACCCACATTTTACGAAACTCGCCTCACACCTCCACCTTTCTTCCACGAACGGATAGCCAGCTGATCACAATTGAGACTTGTATACGCACATATATACATACAAACACAATGATACGAGTTGAACGTTAACTCTCATTCATTTTCTATGCTCCAGCCCAACAATTTTACACTTGTCCGAGTACAACACCACTTCGTCCCACTACCACTATTATCACGTTACAACTCCCAACTATCCCAGCCGCCTTGGCGTCGACACACTTTTTTATTCCTTGAATATATATTTTCTCGTCGTGTATTACCGTGAAAATGCGCCTCTATTTAATAGATAAATGCACAAAACGCGCACGAGAAAAAATGTCTCGAAAAACACAAACACAACAGCGTCGAAAGTCAAATCATCATTAAAAAATTCTATTTTTAAAAGCGCTGAATACACCAACCAACAAATCGACCAGTCAGCCAACAGCAATGCGACTCATACATAAAATAAACTACATAAATATTACGCAAAGTAAAATATTTTCCTCAAAATGGAAAGTGGAAATGTGGCGACGGCGATGACAATACCTGTGACAGTGGTTGTGTTAACAAGATTTTGTTAGCGTCAATAAGATTGGCTGCTATGGTATCAATAGTTGGTTACATCCAGCTAACCAAAAAAAAAATTATTTACTCGGTTTCATTGGTTATGTGTGCTCTTGGAAATACGACATTTAAGGTGGAGGCAATGGGATTTGGGCTCACGTTAGGAAACGAGGTCGCAACGCCTCCTACTAGCATTTTTGACTTTGACTTTTTTTCCACCGACGACAATTGATGGCTTTGCATCGATCGATTACTCGAGTAGTAATAGTTATTGAAAATCACTTCAATGCTAATATTTCATCACTTTAAACTTGATTTCACTCACTTTTCTAATTGCACTAATTCTGGGAAGGAATATTCGAATTTCTATTTATTTTTAGCTGCGAAAAAATTTTATAAGCACAGTGCGCTTCTGGCCAGCCTCGTCCGTTCGTCGTATTCGTTTGTAGTACTGCCAGATCAAGTTATTGCGGAAACATAACATAGCTTATGAAATCCATACATTAAATTCTGAAACAGCGCATATGATCGGCTAAAATTAATCTATATAAATATGTATATAAGCGTTTTGAATAAGTTCCGTAAGACGTTTGCTGTATATAGAACAATTATGCTTAAATAATTTAAATAAAAATTCATAATTTTGTAAGATTTAGTGAAGTTATGCAAGCCGGTAACACTGCGATTGGTGAATTGTCAGCCACTGAACTTTATTGCTGGATTATGTTACGTTAATTAAGATGCCATAGCGTTACGAATTAACGTCACTTAATTCATTTTTCTATAGGCTGAAAAGAGGTAGAATTATTTGAATTTTAGCAGAATTTAGAAGAAATACCAATCTTTTACAAAGGTAATAATTATTTATGTTTTAAATACCGCGAATTTTTTAATTATATATATTAACAACAATTGAATTAATTAGTGAATTATATGTTTCGGCAGAAGTATTTATTTTGTAGTTGTTTTTTTTTTTTTAATTGTACACTTTTGTAGATTTAACTCTACTTTTCACAAATATCTTGTATAAGTAGTTGCGCCGGATATGTATTTTTCTCGGAAGTACATGTGTTGCCAAAGTGCTTCGTTTTTTCGCAATAGTGGCACCACCCTTTGAGAACTTTTATTTTCGTCGCTGTTTACTACAAAAGTAGTTGCCCAATCTTTGCAATAAAATAGTCGTGATTGGAATCGTCTTTATTCTAAGAAATGTTTCTTAATTTTATGTTAATTTCAACACATTAAAAATCAGAAAACAAACTAAAATTATTCACTTCGGTTAAAGCCTTCTTAATGATTATGTATTTATAAAAACATTTCGTACTTCTACACTTATAAAGGTTGGGCAACGTCGAATTCATTATTTTTGCACCTGATCGTATTTTGTGCTGGTTTTCGTACGCCATATTTATCTTCATACATTCTTCCTGCAACAAATGCAATTAAAAGATTTTTAGTCCATATTTATGGAAGCAGGAGTAGCAGTTTCAATAGGTTTAGTTGCCTCAAAAGCAACGCACGTTCAAAATAAATACGCGGAACAAAGAGGTGGACCGTTTAGTTGAGTAACTCCAACGCTTTGTTAAGTGCATTTAATTGGCAATAAACGATTCGTTGCCATTCCGCTGCTGCAGTTTCAAAGTGTTGGTGCTCTTTTTGTTTACCCTACTGGAGTGCAATCCGGAATAAAGTACATAATAAAATTAAAAACGCAAAATACAATAACCCGTAAAGCAACTATTAAATCGAGAAACGTAAAACTTCTTAAGCACAATTTTTGCATTTAATGAATAAAGGCAGAGAGCTTGTAATTGAGAACTAAACTGCGATTTTAATACAAACATACGGATATACAATTGTTTTGCTCTACAACGTCGCGAATATGTCTACTAACAAAGATAGCCCTAGTCGTGATTCCATGACATCCTCATCTGCGCCCATATCTCTACTGGCTGATGGTGATTCCCTAACCCGAGACTATAGTTTAGGCAGCCTTACATCTGCCGTAAGTCAAGATGAATATTTCCGCTGTCGTGATCACGCGGAAAGTGTATTAAAGCGCTTGCAGTTATACTTGGACAGTCATCAGCTCTGCGATGTAGTATTAATTGCTGGAATCGACGGCAAGCGGTAAGTGTGTACTTTAGTTCATATCTACATACATATCTAAATATGTACATCTCTAAAAGAAAACTACTGATCATTGTTAATGAAGTGCACTTCCGGCGCCAGAAACAAAGACATTTCAATTACAAGAGCCTGTATATTATAAAAAGTGCCACGCGAAACAGACAGCTAAGGTCAGGTCGCATTTTGCATACAGCAAACAAAAGTAACAGTCGAGGGAGAATGTTTATGTGCATAAAGAGTTGAGTACGGAATACTGCGTCACAAACAAATCGCCAGTAAACCGTATACATTCACTTTACGTCGAATGCTGTTTGTCTATCATCTTCCCGTTCAAATATAATATGTATAAATATATGTGTATGTGAAGTTTTTTTTTGCACTAATCGTAGTGCGCCTCGTTCTTTGTCTGCAAACTGCTGCGCTGTAGGAAAAGCCACACCAAACAAAGAAGTGCTAGCCAGTACGACAATTGTATAGCCCCATCGCTATGCACTTGTCTCCCCTTTTGCACATTTTACTATTCGTTCCATGTGAAATGACAGCGAACTGTTACTCTATGTGATATATAGATGCCGACTCTTGTAAATTATAAATACATATACATATGTATGTTATAAATATATGTGTATGTAATGTCGCTACAGCTGTGCGTTGGTTGGATGAAGGTGAAGGTGTCGTACGGAAACGGACAAGCGTTTGGTTTCTGTTTTGTTTTGAATTAACTGTTGCTCTTACCCGATAACTTGTGTAAATACAAAGGTATATAAACATATGTATATACCATATGGTATGAACACATATGATACCAACCAATACACATCGTAATGTTTAAACTCGTCAAAAAATTAATAGCACTATGACTAAACTAAAGTTTCTCCCCTACATTGATAAAATAACGGTGCGATAACGAAAATAGTACTGTGATAATAAAATAAATAAACAAAATCTAAACTAATACGAAGATATGGATATCAAGTAAAGTCGAAAAATTGCTGACGTTTAGCAATTTCCGTGTAATCAACTTCTTCATTAAAAATTTTGCAAACACCTGGAAAGTTATGCCTGGATGACTTTGTTTATATGAATCATTAATTAATGCATGCATACTCAAAAGTTCATAGGAATATACATATACTAGGGCTAATATGTTTATATAATTACATATAAATTGGGTTGCTGACATGTTGCCGATATGTTTATAGCGCGAAGAATTTCGTCAGTTGCTATGAATATAGAAATATTTCTATAACAAGCAAATTCTTTAACTTCGATCACACCGAAGCTAAAATACCCTAATAAAATGGTTTTCTTACAAGAACTTGATTTGATCGCTCTGCTTTTATACTTGCCATATAAGGATACGATCTAAACAACTTTGTTTATATTTAAACCATAACTTCTTTATTTCCCTAAATTTGCGTAGAGTGCCAGCCCATCGTGTAGTATTGTCAGCATCGAGCGCCTACTTTGCCGCCATGTTCACCGGTTCATTGCGTGAGACCAAAGAGCAGGAAGTCACGCTTGGCGAGGTGCATGGCGATGCATTACAAATACTAATACAATACTGTTATACGGGTTATATTGAGCTGCGCGAAGATACTGTAGAAACGCTCCTAGCCACTGCCTGTCTGCTACAGTTGAACTCTGTAGTCACTGCCTGTTGCAACTTCCTTGCGCGCCAGTTGCATCCCTCAAACTGCCTGGGCTTTGCCTTCTTTGCAGAACGACAAAGCTGCACAACGCTACTACGTCTGGCCAAATCCTACACATGCCAGCATTTCATGCAGGTAAAATTCGCTGATTTTCTTATCCATTTTATCTCCAATAAAAATTTGTTTTTATTTTTATACAGGTTTGCAAAAATCAAGAATTTCTGCAACTCGACTCCGAGCAGCTGGGTAAGCTAATTTCTAGCGATGATCTCAATGTGCCCACCGAGGAGGACGTAGTGCACAGTCTCAAGATGTGGGTGCAACACGATCCCGCCAGCCGCGAGAAACACATTCCCGAGTTGCTGGCGTTAGTGCGTTTGCCGCTGCTGAAACCCTCATTTATTATGGATCATGTGGAAACGCTGTGCAGTTCCAATGAATGTCAACAGCTTGTGATGGAAGCGCTTAAGTGGCATCTATTGCCCGAACGACGGAATTTGTTAGCTTTAATAGCTTCGGAACGCACAAAGCCGCGTAAGTCGACGGTAGGTCGTTTATTGGCGGTGGGCGGCATGGATGCGCACAAGGTACCCGTAAAATATATGCAAGCACAATAAAATATTTAACAATAAAATAATAATTTTACAGGGCGCTATAAGTATTGAAAGCTACTGTCCGTATGCGGACAAGTGGTCCGTGTGGAAGAATATGTCCGCACGTCGTTTACAATTCGGTGTTGCTGTGATGGATGATAAGTTAGTTATAGTGGGCGGTCGCGATGGCTTAAAAACGCTCAATACTGTAGAGAGTTTAGACTTGAATACGATGGTATGGACAGCGCTGAATCCGATGGGCACGCACCGTCACGGTTTGGGCGTGGCGGTATTGGAGGGTCCACTTTATGCGGTCGGTGGTCATGATGGTTGGAGCTATTTGTCCACTGTTGAACGGTGTGTGCTGCAAAAATTAGCATAGATTTTTGTTTAATACAATCTCATATTTGTGTCCACAGTTGGGACCCAAGCACACGTACCTGGAGTTACGTGGCTTCGATGTCCTCAATGCGTTCAACCGCTGGTGTGGCAGTGCTTGGCGGGCGCTTATATGTGGTAGGTGGTCGAGATGGTTCGGTGTGCCATCGTTCGATCGAATGTTACGATCCGCACACCAATAAATGGACCATGCGTGCGCCAATGAACAAACGACGCGGTGGCGTAGGCGTAAGTACAAACGGTTTAATGAATGTTAACGCAAACTTTACAAGTTTTTTCGCAGGTTGCTGTGGCTAATGGATTCCTATACGCGTTGGGTGGCCACGATTGTCCGGCCAGCAATCCCTCTGTTTGCCGCACCGATACAGTGGAGCGCTACGACCCCGCAACAGATTCTTGGACTTTGGTAAGCGGTGAAATATTTTTTTTTTTGGTGAAGTAAAGAATGTTACTATATTATACTTGCAGATCTGTTCGCTTAACGTCGGGCGCGATGCTATCGGCTGCGCTTTGCTAGGCGATCGCCTTATGGCAATTGGCGGTTATGATGGCAATCATTATTTAAAAACCGTTGAAGTATACAATGCAGAGACAAACGAATGGACTCAAGCTGCACCGCTGACATACAGTCGCGCTGGCGCAAGCGTTGTGGCAATACCGAATATCATACCACCAACACCACCATTACCCAGCGCAACAGTTTAGTTTTATATTCAATTTTTTTTTTGCTCATCCTTCATCTATCTATCTTTTGTTGTTGCGTTATTATGTGAAGTGGCTTATTTATAGTATTATTGCTTTGGAAAGTTGGCAAATAACTTGGTTTTGAAAAGAAGCATGTTAAGTTGATAAACAAATTTTTGGTTAACGTGAATACGAAAGAAGTGCGCTAACTGCATCCCGTCTAGCTTGCATATTTCGTTACTGCTCTTGCGCTCAAAACATTCCGTACGCATTTATGCATTCCATATATATATATATACAATTTATATATAATACTTGAGTTAAGTTCGATGTTTTCTTTAACTAAAAACACTGATCGTTTTTTCTTTCTTTATCTTTTCTTTATGTTTTCTCACATTGTTACGTTTTCTGATACCTTTTTTGGTCTTTGGAATTTGTAGAAGAAATGGAAACCGGTCAGATTGAATCCGATGTGTTACAGACGCACCGTTGAATTTGTCGATTATTACAACCTTTAAGCAACTACATACATACATTAATACAACAATACATTTTTTATCATATTTTTTTACCAAACGAGTATTTAGATTTAAGAAGCAAAAAATCAAATTTTACTATTGTAATGTATTCTTACTTTGCATACGCATATACATACATACATACATACATTATATATAAATAGGAATTACATATGTGTGCTCGAAACTATTTTTTGAATTTACGAATATGAGTATTTATTTCTTTAATAAAATATACATATTTTGCATGTATAAAACAACAATGCGTTGTATTTCCGTTAACCCGTGCAAATAACTAAAAACAAAGCAGAAGGTTAACGTTAACTTCGGCTGCATCGCCGCTATAATGCCCTTCCCAAATAAAAAAGTTGCCATAGAATACTTGATTTTGATTATTCGGTTGTGGTTGCGTTGTTCAATAAGCCATATTTCATGAAGATACATATCTCTTCAAATAAAAAAGTTTTCCATGCAAGAACTTGATTGTAATCGATAAGTTTATCTGACAGTTATAACTTATCAAGGTCCGATAGCTGCATTTACGACAAATAAAACTATTTGGGGAGAAAAGAAATTGTGTAAAAATTCGTTTCAAAAACTGCGTACATACAAACAGACAGGGTATAATAATTACAGTTAGCTGATAAAACGACCGCTACGGAGAAATTCGGTTGTTTGAAATAAAAAAATTTAGATAGATTTCGCACAGATGATTCGTTATTGAGTATATTTATTAGGGAGGATATATAAATAAAAAGTAAAGCAAATGCACATTAATTATAATTATCAAAAATTAGTATTTATTTATTTTTATTGATTGGGCGATGTGTTGCGTTTCGGTGTCGATGGTGGCAGATCCATTGTTTTGCACACCCAACCGGCAATATCCACCTCCTCAACCTCAGCCTTGCGTATCCATGCGTGATCCTAGGCAAAACAAAATCAATTTTAATATTTATACAAATTTTAAAAGCAATATTATATATGTTTACCAGCAGTGTTTTAAGATCAGCACGTTCATCGGGATTTTTCTTCAGACATATGTCCACGAAGTTTTTAAAGTCGTCGGAGAATATTTTGTGCTCCAACCTAGGCGGTGGTTCATTGACAATATAATCGAGAAGCTCAAAAATCGCCATCACTTTTGGTTCCACAACGGTTTGTTGTCCATCCTCTGGATCGTCATTGAAGATCGCTTCCAGTGTACTGGCGTCCGGTGGCGGTATCGGATACATGCCAATTGCCATCTCAACTAGTGACAAACCGAGTGACCAAATATCCGATTGAACCGAGTAGTGTGTACCCTGCAAACGTTCCGGCTGTGTGGAAAATAGAAAACTTTAATGCCTGAAAATAATATAGAAGCACAGCGCTACTCACCGACATATAGCTGCGCGTGCCTACAAAGGAATTGGCCATGGAATCAATTAGCTGTCCGGACACGCCAAAATCACAAATCTTTATCTCGCCACTGCTGTTCACCAATATATTACTCGGCTTCACATCACGATGCATTATAGCATGCTTATCACGCAAGTAGCTAAGACCCTTCAGCACGGCTACTGTTATTTTGCCCAGTATTGATTCCGGTATGCGACCGGCACGTTTTAATATCAGATCCAAAGAACCACCATCCATATACTCCATACAAATACTGATTTCACCGTCGCTGTAGAAGGCGCCATAGAAGCCAACAATATGCGGGAAGTTACACTCATGTAATACTTTCAGTTCGCGTATTATTTGTTTTTTAATTGCCGGTTTCACCTCAAGGTGTATTAGTTTACGTGCCATTATCAACTCGGTGGGTATGTGACGCACTTTCATAACTACACCACCATTACCGGAGCCAAGTTCACCCAACTTTTCGAGATCATCATCAGAAAGTTCACCGATTTTCTCTTTTTGGCTGAGAAACACCTTAATGCGGTTTCGTGCGGAATCATCCATTTCCAACTCTTCCAGTGTCTCCGTTAGCGCCTCGATGCTCGTCTTCGGCTTCCCCAGTAAACTATGTTTTCTTTAATTTAACTTTTTAATGAATTTTTGTGCAACAAAACGAAAAGCAAAAAAATTAAGAGAAAAAGATGTTCGATAGAGAGGCATGGAAAATAAATACAATGCTCAGCAGCCCAAATTGGCCAATGCATTGAATTACTCCATATAGCGAGATGTATAACATATTTTAACAGAAACAGATAACTTTAGCAAAGCCAACATCGTACAAAACCGTTTGTCGGCGCAGAGATTTTTTTAAAGCAGCAAAAAAGTTAAATCTCAAATTAGAAGGAATCAACAAAGTGCTAGTGCAGAAAATGAAAAAAATCAATAGAAATATTTATTGGGATATTTACTCTGTTCCTGATGGTGTCTTGAATGGCGGTGTTGGTACAACCTGTGACGCGGCTACAGTTGCATCTACAGCTCCAGGAGGCAGCGTTAAATTTAATTTATTTTTCGACATATTCTATTTACCGTTGGGTGGACAAAATAATAAAAAGATACCTCTGCAAAATACCGAAAACTCCTCCTTGGCAGTGCTGTACTTTCACAGTTTTAATTGCTAAAAAAACTTCCCAGAAGGGATTTCTGTAGTTGATCCTAAAAACTTATAATACATATCTAAACAGTTTTTCCAAAAAGATATGATGGATAAATGTTTAATATAAATTAAATCTCAATTAAAGCATTCCAAAATATAACTATAATGATATATAAAAAAGGGAATAAAGTTGGGGTTGCGGCCAAAAATTGAAAGTGTAGACTACACTGTGTTTTGCTGATTTCATCGACCCTACGCTGTTGTTTTGTTATTGTTGTAAGCAGCTGTTGCGTTTATTTAACTTTAATTGTCAAATATATTTAATAATTTAAATAAAATTTTAATATAAAACAATTTACAACTTACAAAACATTATAAGTTCTAAAAGATAGGTAAAAGTAAATTATAAAGGAGATTTATTTAAACCAACTACAACTGTTTAACTCATTTCTAAATTCTGTGCAAAGAACTAAGCTGAGTGAATATTTCTTTAAAAACAGTTGCAATAAAAACAGTTTAAACTATATTATTAATTAAATACAAAATATTTATAATATTTTTAATTCTTATGAACGATGATGGGTAACACTCGCATTGTTTTTGCGCCGCATGATGCCAATATGTGTGGAACGAAATGAAAATGGAACGAATCTAATTAGAAAAGTAAAACGTCAAAATGAAATCTCTGATCAGAAAATGAATGCAGGGAAAATAAAAATTTTGTTGTTTAAAAAAGTCAAAAACAACAAATCGGTGAAAACGAGCAGACCAGACCGTCTCGCTTGTAAAGAAACGCGTATCGGAGTTTGTGAAGATTTTGTTACTATTTAATTCTTACAGTTATTTACTAAAAAGAAAAATTATGTGTTTAAGAATTTGCAAAGAGTAACACATTAAGAAAATTAGCGAAATTGAGCGAGTGTGTGTAGTGCGCGAGTGCAAGTGTACGCAAAAAATACATACAGGAAATTTATTGAAGTTTACGGTGCATCAAAGAATTGTGTTGAAGTGTTGTTTGTGTAGCAGAAAAAATTTGGCTCCCCAACAAAATTATATGCATTTCAAAGTAATTTTTATATAAAAAAGTGTTTGTATTTTGCATATTGCTATATGTATGTACTTCTCACCAATTGGGAGCGGTGCAAGTGAATAGAGAAAAACAAACAAAAAAATCCATGAAAAAAGGGAAGGGTAATACAAACCAAGCAAGAAGCAGCATCAGCACTGTCGAAAAAAGCTTAAGTTGCTAGTTTATCTGTGAAATATCTTGTTGGAGAAAAATTACTGATTGGATTTATATACTTATAACAGGTAGGCAGTGGTGTTGTTGGTAAATCAGTGAATAAGATTATGCATCACCTGTTATAAACGACCGATGTGTACGGCAGCTTTAGAAAAGGTGAGTTGAGAAACATCTTAAATTTGCACTTCGGAGATATTTATTGTCGTTCCTATGATATTTTAGAGGTAGATTCGTGTGATTTTCAAAATGTGGGTGTGTAAATATAAAATTTGTTTGTATTTGAATCTCGTCTCGTCAATTTTGCCATAAAAATGCTTATAAAACTTACTACTTTCTGCAATTTATTCGGACATGCGTATATATGTATGTATGTATGCCTATGTATGTATGTATGTTCTGCCACATAGTATGTTATTAATTTTTCAATTATTCATTCAATTAAAATAAAGTTGTTGATTCATTTTTTGCTGTTGCGTTCTTGTTGTACATATTATATACATATGCGTATGCGTATACTTTTTTTATTTCTGCTTATTCAAAGTATTAAAATATGTTGTTGCGGTCGTTTGTTACAGAAAAAAATGCCAGTGAAGAGTTCACACTTTAACTTGAGCTTCTAGTTATTTTTATGGTCATCACACCATGCTCCTGCGACCACACCAGTGGCACTTACTTTCCAGTGCTTTAGTTTGAAAACAATTTTATTTTCTCGTTTTACTCTCACCGGTTTTACGGTTTTGCGAATTTTTACTGCGGGTTGTTGGCATTTAAGACTCTGAAATATGTTTCTGTGAACGCAACTTTATTTCTGCCACAACACCGCGGCATTTGCTCCTGCGGTTGTATTTTTTTCGATTAATTTTTCCATTCCCTTAACAACTTCGGCGCCTGCCACTGCATCAACCAGCGACAGCGCTAATCTAATTTCTGTCCACAACTCGTGGCCGATGTTAATTCATTTTATTTACTTTTAGTTCCCCATAAACCATCCTTTGCCTATAAAACTCGAATGTATTTTATCAGCTGTCCATACTGCTGGCTGGTCCTAGCACCATCGTCATTTTTCATCCTTTTTCACTTTTCATATATATTTTTTTCACTTAAGTTATATTTGTATTACTATATGCATCCCTGATTATGAACAATAGCTGTAGGTATATGGAATAGCATTTGTCTTGTTGTAGACATCTGGCGCCACGGCTGTCTGCTCGTCGAAACAATAGACATCTGGCGCCGCACTGTCTGCTTGTCTAGGTAAACAATATCTGAGTCTGGCGCCGCGACTGTCTGCTTGCGTCTGGCGCCGTATAGCCGTATGTTCTGGTAATTTCCAGACGCAATATTCTAGAAGGACACGTCGGCATCAGCGAGAAGTGCGTGGCTATATAAGCCGTGGCAGCGCCAACGTAATCAATCAGTGCTAAGAGTAAACTGCTATAGTGTAGACGAGTTGTGAAATAAAGAGTTGTTGAATTAAATTAAACAGTGTTGATTTTATTTGTCAATCCAGAGATACGAACCTAACAAAGTAAACTAGCAAGCAGTAAATTCGTAACAATTGGTGTCAGAAGTGGGATTGTCAAATAATCCAAATTCAAGATGGTTAAATTCGGAGAATTGAGAATTCAGCAATTAAAAAAGGAACTGGAGGAGCGTAATTTGCCGATAAGTGGGCAAAAGGCGGATCTGCAGGCACGACTACGTAAAGCAATGGAAGCGGATGGAATTAATGTGGACGAGTTCGATTTTGATGGGCCAGAAACTTCTACAAAGGTAGAAGAAAAAGTAGAAGAACAACGAACATCATCAAGTGCAGACATGAACATGCTGTTAGTGGCTATACAGAAAATAGCTGAAAATACAGAAAATGCAGTGCAAACAGGAAATCGTCTGGCACAGCAAATAGCTGAAAATGCAGAAAAAGCAGTGCAAACAGAAAATCGTCTGGCGCAGCAAATAGCCGAAAATATATCACAAATAACAGAAAATGCAGCGCAAACAGAAAATCGTCTGGCACAGCAAATAACGCAAATAGCTGAAAATACATCACAGTTAGAGTCTCGCCTTACACAACAAATGACTGAAAATAATACGCAGTTAGAAAAGCGTTTGGTACAACAGATTACAGAAAATAATACACAAGTGCAAGAGAAATTTTCAAAATTTGAAGACGAATTAAGCACAATAAAAAATGACGAAGAAAATTTAAGATCAGAATTTCTTCAACTGAGTAATCGTGTGCGAGAACTGCAACTACATGGCCCTGCACCATCAACAAATAATCAAAGATTGAAGGCACCCACATTCGATGGAAGTATTCCATTTCAAATTTTCAAACTTCAGTTTGAAAAGACAGCAATGGCCAATAACTGGAATGCAGCAGACAAAGTGGCATCCTTGTTTGTATCATTGAAAGGACCTGCGGCAGAAATCCTTCAGACTATTCCAGACTGTGAACGGGACAACTATGAGGCATTGATGAGTGCGATAGAAAGACGATATGGTAGTGAGCACCGGAAACAAATATACCAGATCGAACTGCAAAATAGGGGTCAGAAAATGAACGAGTCATTGCAAGAGTTCGCAACTGAAATAGAACGACTGGCTCATTTGGCAAATGCAGATGCACCTGTGGATTACATTGAGAGGGTAAAAATTCAATGTTTCATAAATGGAATTCGTGATGTGGACACCAAACGCGCCACATATGCAATGCCAAAAAGAACGTTTGCTGAAACGGTTTCGCACGCCCTCACACAGGAAACAGCTTCCCTACTAAGTAAACCAGCACACAAAGTACAAAGGATTGAAATGGAACAACCGGCGCTGATGGAAGAAATATTGAAGACTCTGAAGACAATTGCTGCACAGCGAGTAAATACAACAAGCAGATGTTTCAACTGTAGAAAAGCGGGTCACTTTGCCCGAAATTGCAAGATAAAAGTAAACCCATCAAAATGGAAACAACCAACAGAACACCGAAAGAGGATTCACCACAAAAATCCGGATGCATTATCACATCGCCCTTGTCCACTGGAATTTAAACATTGCTCCAAATCAGAAGGAAAAGAAGGTATAATCGACGTGCGATCACTGAATATAGAACCTGAAGATGATTGGACTCCTCACCGCATCAGAATCAATCAGCTGGAGGACCCTGATCTTGCAAAGCTGATAATAGCCAAAGAAAATGGGGTACGACCACCAAAGGAACAAATAAGTAGCGAGAGTCCAACGGCAAAAGCATATTGGGCCCAATGGAACAGCATAAACCTCGTTAATGGATACCTTCATCGTACCTGGGAAAGTGAAGATGGCAAACGGTCTCGTCTGCTGATCATAGTACCGAAGTCCATGATCCCGAAAGTATTGAAAGAATATCACAATGGACCTAGTGGAGGGCACCTTGGAATTACAAAAACTATAGAGAAGATTAAACAGCGGTTCTACTGGATCGGTTGTCGAGATTCCATAGCAGAATGGATAAGTAATTGCGTAGAGTGCATGGCAGCTAAAGGTCCTAAAGCCAAAAGTCGCGGTAGGCTACAACAGTACAACGTGGGATCACCATTTGAACGAGTCGCAATGGATGTTGCAGGTCCGTTCCCAACCAGTACGGCCGGTAACAAATATCTACTGGTTGTCATGGACTATTTCAGTAAATGGCCAGAAGTATATGCCTTACCAAACCAAGAAGCGAAGACAATAGCCGAAGCGTTCGTAGAAAATTGGATAACAAGGTTCGGAGTGCCCGTCGAATTACACTCAGATCAAGGCAGGAATTTCGAATCTTCCATTTTCCAAGAAGTCTGTACATTATTGGGCATCCACAAGACACGGACAACAGCGTTACACCCACAATCAGATGGGATGGTAGAGAGATTCAACCGAACGCTTGAAGAACATCTGCGGAAAATCGTTGATAAAGATCAACGGAATTGGGACAAGTGCATCCAGATGTTCCTGCTGGCGTATCGTTCAGCGAAGCACGAGACAACTGGTTACACGCCAGCAAAGATTATTTTCGGATCTGATCTGCGACTCCCTGCTGATCTTAAGTTTGGAACGAATCCTACAGCTGTAAGAAATGATGGAGATTATTGTTCTGCCTTAAAGGAAGAAATGAATGAATTGCATCTAATGGTAAGACAGCATACGCATCTGATGAGCAATAAGATGAAGGACCGGTTCGATCAAGCGGCAAATTCAAAAGGTTTTGAAGAAGGTGATCTGGTCCTGTTGTACAATCCACTTCGAAAGAAAGGCTTGTCCCCGAAACTGCAGACAGCTTGGGAAGGACCCTATATGGTGATGAAACGACTTAATGACGTGGTGTACCGCATACAAAGAAATGGAAAAGCACGATGTAAAATGAAAGTAGTACATTTGGAGAGGCTCGCCCCATTTGGTTCAAGAGGATTTGTGCCTAATCGGGACGATTAGGCTTTAGTGGAGGGCAGTGTTACAAAAGTAGTATTAAGTTATATTTGTATTACTATATGCATCCCTGATTATGAACAAAAGCTATAGGTATAATAGGTATATGGAATAGCATTTGTCTTGTTGTAGACATCTGGCGCCACGGCTGTCTGCTTGTCTAGGTAAACAATATCTGAGTCTGGCGCCGCGACTGTCTGCTTGCGTCTGGCGCCGTATAGCCGTATGTTCTGGTAATTTCCAGACGCAATATTCTAGAAGGACACGTCGGCATCAGCGAGAAGTGCGTGGCTATATAAGCCGTGGCAGCGCCAACGTAATCAATCAGTGCTAAGAGTAAACTGCTATAGTGTAGACGAGTTGTGAAATAAAGAGTTGTTGAATTAAATTAAACAGTGTTGATTTTATTTGTCAATCCAGAGATACGAACCTAACAAAGTAAACTAGCAAGCAGTAAATTCGTATTTTTTTCACTTGCTTCTGCTTCCGATCCCGCTGACACTTTGCTGCCACTGGCTCCTTCTTCTTTGACCAAACGGGTTGTAGGAACGCCCGCATTTAATCATTATATATACACATACATACATATACATATATGTATGTATGTATATGGGGATGTGTGCAGATATTTATACATCACAAAGACCGTTATACACTCCTATGAATAGCGTGTGTGCACCTCGCATTTGCGTGGATTGAAAAGTTAATAATGAAAACCTAAAGGATTGGCTATTTTGTGTTAGGAATTCACTTTTGCTTTGCCTTAAATAAATAATTGTTAATTCCGTTTGCATATGGAAAATTTTTGAAATGAAAAATGTGAAGCACACTTAGTCAGTCCACCTGTCGTACATTGACTTGGCGCTATTGTCACAAAAAAGGTGTGGCAATTATAGAGCATTAACTTACTTTTAACGATTTTTTGCAAACAACAACACTACTTATTAAATGATAAATGGAAAAGTGAAATTTCATTGTTATTTTCATCGCACTCTTACTCTTTACTGTATTTCCTAATTAAGCGCGTACATATGTATGTACACACATTTTTGTTCATTTGTAACTGCGTCTACATTGGCACATTGACCTCGGTGTCATTTAGTTCATTCATACTTTAAATGACAAACTAGTTCATAATTGAAATTGGGAATAGGTACAAAGAAATTCGTTGAACTCGACGCAAATTATTTATCAAAAAAAGAGAAGAAAAAACTTTAACTTCAGTTGCACCTAAGCTATAATATCCTTCAAAATTGCATTTCTTATAGCATAAAAGAGTAAAAAGGTCTTTATCTTGATATTGATGGAGGAGTGTATTTGACAATTCCTATATGCTTTAGTGGTCCAATCGGAACAATATCTTCGGAGATTGTACCGTTGCTTAGAAAAATAACCCATGCCAAATTTCCAGAAGATATCTTGTCAAATAAAAAAGTCTTCCATGCATGCTTGGATCCCCTCTGTTGTCTCAAAATCCTTACCTTTCATCGGCCTTTTCAAGCAAGGTAACAAAAAAAGTCCGGGGTGGGCCGCAACTTGGCTGTAAGGCTGCTGCGGGGGTGGGCACTTTTCGGAACCATCTTCGCACATACCTTATGCATGTTCAAGGTCTGCATCACAATGTCATGAACCACAGATTTTGATAAATTTAACATCTGGGCAATTAAACGAATACTTAGTCGACGGTCTGAGTTGAAATCTTTGCGCACACTAGTCACATTGTCGGTGTTTGTCGAAGTCGCAGGTCTCCCAGCATGGTCTTCATCACCTCTTCTCAGCGCTCCAAAAAGCGTGTGTCACCGAAACTCGCCACTTCTTGATAAAGCAACGTCTGAGTAAGCCTGCTTGATCATTAAAACGTCTCTGTCGCAGATTTACCGAGTTTCATACAGAATTTAATCGCCTACCTCTGCTCTAACGAACGCTGCATTTTCAGATTGCGCGAAAAAAGGTTTGTCCTGACTCTCCAGGTGCTCGGAGACAACTGACCAGTCGCTCGTTCATTAGCTAGGAACGCCCTCTACCCAATCCAGTCGGTGTGCGCGCGCTCCGAATTACAATCGCGACGGAAGAAAATCAGTCCTATTACTTTCCGGACAAACCCGAAAGGATAATTTCTTCGACATTTTCTACTACGCCGTATTTATTTTAGCTGTTGTTGTCGCCAAATAATTCCGAGAGATGTTGTCGGGTTTAAAGTCCTGGATGAAAACTAAATACAAACAACTATAACCCTATGGGCGTTGCTTCTTCTCTCCACTATAAAACTCTACACAGTATCGCTAATATCGTGCTAAAGTAAAAGTTAACCTTATAAAGCCATAAATCGTATGTGGTATCAAAAATGTGTAGTCAAAATATCAGTTGTTGGAGTTAAGTATATTTAAACATGGCCTCTGATGTCAATAATAAACAAGTAAGCAAATTTTCTTCTTCTTAAATGCAAATTATAGAAATATAATCCCACATATAAGCACGCACGCATGCGCACGTTTATTCAAAAGCAACTGAAACTGGTCATCCTTGATTTAAGTGTGCTTCAACGCCTCTACGGTGCGCTATTTGTGCCACACAAAACTTAGAAGATGTGTCAGTAGGTGAGAATAATATAAAAGACACCAAATAAATAACACCAACAACTAATAGGAATATATAAAAAATATTACCGTTGATAAAGCAATTCGTATTGCTGGGAAATTTTTTATTTACTTTATTTAAAAGTGTGAGAAAAGATCACAAAAAATATTTTGACAACAGAGGCTGCAGAAGAGTATGTAGGGCAAATATTAAATTTTTGGGAAAATGTTCAAATATATTAATAGAATTTGTATTTTATTAAAAATTTGTTGAAAAAAAAAAATTTTTATGCCTGTCGACTTTGTACCTGGGGTAATTCTATGTAAATTGGTCCATATTGAGGTGAATAAGTAAGATTTGATGAGGTTAAATGCCTTTGTTTTCTCGACCAAAATGAGTTGCTAAAATCAGAGCAGATCTTCCGTATACCTAATATACTGATTATAGACCTACGGGTTGTCTATATGCGATAAATGATATAGTGATCAATGTGTGAGATATCGTAGGTTCGGTTAGATGGCTAATCTAGATATATCGCACGTGGATTGTAATATATAGTTCTTTGTGAAACCACAGGCATTTAATTTCCATTACCGCCAGTTCGGTGAGATATCTGAAGGTATACGCTCCCAAGTGTTTTAAACCTTGATATCCCAAACGCTAACGACGGATAGTCAAGCAGAAAGTGTTGAGTTGTTTCCAGCTCATTGTCTTTCAAACAGCTTCTGCAGATGGCGTCTGGTAAGATTTCCACCTTACAGCGTAGACACCAATAGGTTAATGGCTTGTTAAAACCGCCACAACTAGGGAGAGGCTAGTCTTACAAAGAGATCACTAGATCTCTTACGATTCTAGGGTGTATTCCCTTGCTAGCTCATCACATTTACAACTGCTTGAGTGACTTGACTCTCATACGAAGACCCGAAGCTATTGATAACAAAGTTAGGCACTCCATGACCAACCCTGAACGCACTGTTAATGAGTTCAAGGCTGGTATCGCCGCCCTGTTATCTAAGTGGATTGTCACTTCTCTGAAGGAGGCTGCACTCCGGAGCAGTAAATCTTCTGCTACCTTAATAATTGCAACCTCGGCTTAAAAAACACTGCAATAGTCAGGAGCTCTAAAGCTGGTGTTCATAGAGAGCTTCTGATAGTAAACCCCTCCACCACTGACAATGCCTACGGAGGCTGCTCCCTCATGCGACTCACTCTTGGCCCACTCGAGTGTATTATTTATCACCGTAGTGTTTCACGATTTCGGCCGCCAAGCAGCGGTCCGCCTTCAACTGACTTTTTTCTGCCCCTGTAGAGCCATGAGTCTAGCAGAGGTTCCTTAGGTTTTGCTGGTGATTTCGCCGCGTTTGAAGGCTTCCGCCAACCTATCGCTCGTAGAAGGGGCTGATGTAAAACTTTCCACTGAGTGGTCCTGTTCCTGCATTTCGCCAGCGTCGGTTTCGTCGCCCCAATAGCAGGCCTTGACCTCTCTTCACTTCCTTTCGTTACCTTTCCGCTAACGTTCTTGTTTTTTGATTCTTGCCAATGCAAATAGGGTCCCCTGCCAAAACCGGTCTTCGTCCCCCGGAAGGTAGTCGACTTTAATGGCCTCAAGGTTGTCTCAGTAACGAGACCAAGCCGAGGGTTGACATACGACCTTACTATGAGGCTATACGTTTAGAGCCGACTAGCGCAGGGGGACCGTACTCTGAGGCCTGCCAGGGTTTTAACGGGACGGGCGCGGTTGCGACATTAACCTGTCACCATTAGAATATTTGAAAAATTGCATACGAATTTTTGTTTTTAATTAACGAGTTACGAGCGTATTTTATATTCGGTTGCACCCGAATTCGGCACTTCCTTAACTTTTTTATTACATTCTTTTTATTGTTTTTTGACGGTGCAGCGCTCATAAAGTGCGTATGCATGTACTTAACATTTTTGTAAGCCTTAAACGGTAAATAAAAGCCACCGTTTGGTGACCTTCACTTAAATCGAAAATTATGCCAAATATTCGTTTTAATCATTTTGTGCCCCCGTGGCATAATTTGCACTTGAAGTCAGTTAACGCCTTCAACAAAGCCAAAAGACAGTTATTCGCGCAAAAGCTGGCTTTGAGTGTGTGAAAATTGCTCTCAAGCTGACAAAGCATGTTGTACGTAAGTGTGTGTGTATGTTTGTTTAAGCAACATGTGTCCCATTTTACTGTAAACTTTATTTTGCTGACTCTTGCTGGAACTGATTACTGCAGTTGTTAGTGATATGGTTGTTGTTTTGATAGCTTGTGTTGTAACGGTGTCTGATAACCACTACTTTATCTGATATTTTTCGTTGTTTTTTTGGGGCTTATTTTCATTTTTTATTTATTTCGTAATATTTATGCAATTTTTAATTAAGTCATGTTGGTGGGACCTGCTTCATGCACTTACGTACAGACAGACATAATTATTTACTTTCCTTATGGTTTTTAACAGTAATTTGCATACGCTGAATTGGGTGTATCAAGTTTGTCACGAAGTTTTTAACACACAAAAGGAAACTTCGGAGATCGTGTAAACATATATGATCCATATCGAGCTTCCCTGCCTTCTTTAAAGAAAAAGCACAAAAACATCAAATTTAATCTAAAATATTTATTTTCATTCCAAAAAACAATCTTAGGCATTTATTCTTTGAAGATTATCTCTTTCAAATGTTGACCGCGGCTATGTCTCAGATAGTTCATGCGTTGAGTACAATTTCCGATTACTCGGTTGAGCATTTCGATTGGTAACTTGCGAATGTCACGCGAGATGTGCGTGAAGACCTGACTCGAATCGGGATTGTCTCCATAGACTTTAGACTTTATATATCCCTAAAGGAAAAAAGTCTAACGGTGTGATATCAAACGATCTTGGTGGCCAATCGACCGTCCCAAAACGTGAAAGTATCTGTTTACCGAAGTGTTCTCTGATAAATCCATTGATTTATGCGATGTGTGGAAGTGGCGCCGTCTTGTTAACGAGATCACGAGCTTCAATCCCAGGCATCAAATAATTGTTCACTATGTCGCGATAACAATTGCCATTGACGGTTATGTGTTTACCGCCGTCATTTTTTAAGAAATTTGGGCCGATGATTCCACCGGCTACAACAACCCGTAGTTTTTTCTGGTAGAAATTGCACCTCTTGAATCTCTTCAGCTTGCTCTTTTTATTCCAAATGCGGCAATTTTGCTTATTTACATATCCCTTGAGCCATAAATGGGCCTCGTCGAACAAAACTTGATTCAAAAACGTCGGATTTTCGCGAATCTTTTCAAGAGCCCATAGAGCGGAGCGTTGTCACTTGGGCGGCTTCAGTTCTTGCACAAACTGTATTTACGTACGTTTTCAAGTTAAGATCTCCACGTAAAATGCCCCACGTACTTTCGTACATTCGCCCGAGTTGTTGGGAATGGCGCCGATTGGACTCTTCACGGTCGTCGTGTCTTTCCATGATGAAGTGCCAGACAACGTTGTACACGAATAACACGAGCGCTTGACACGACTCACTCGTGATCTGTCTAAAGAAGGCTATTGGAAAAGTGCCTCTACTTGGATCTCCCGTTATATACATATGTATATTGGCATGACAATCTTAGTCGGCTTAGCCGTGTCCACCTGTCTGTCTGTATTCATCTCTGAGTTTTGAGATATTCGCCGATATACGAGGTGTGTTCAAAAAGTATCGCGAATTTTGTGTTTTTTCAAAAATTATTTATTTATTCATGAATATCTATTTTGTCCCCTTCAAAGTAATCCCCATGAGATATTATACACTTGTGCCAACGGTTTTTCCAATCTTCGAAGCACTTCAAAAAATCATTTTTTTATCTTCTTCAGCTCCTCCTTCGACGCCGTCTTTATCTCGTCAAGAGAAGCGTAACGTCGTCCTTTCATGGGCCTCTTCAGTTTAGGGAACAAGAAAAAGTCACAGGGGCCAGATCTGGGGAATACGGTGGCTGCGGCATTAACGATGCCTTAATGCTGCCTGTTGTTTTTGGCCAAAAAGTCGCGCACAAGCAACGATGTGTGAGCAGGGGCGTTATCGTGGTGCAAAAGCCAATTTTTGTTCTTCCACAAATTCGGGCGTTTCTGGCGGATTGCTTCGCGCAAATTGCGCATAACTTGCAGGTAATATTCCTTATTGACCGTTCTTCCCTGTGGCAAGAACTCATGATGCACCACGCCCCTGCAATCGAAGAAAACTGTAAGTTACGATTCGCGATACTTTTTGAACACACCTCGTAGGACCACTGTATCATGCTATACAAACTGACTGATAAAAATCAAGTCCCTGTATGGAAAACTTGTTTAGTTGTCAACATATCTCCACGAAATTTGGCATGAATTGTTGTTCAAAGCAGCGGTACAATCTCCGAATAAAATCAAAATATTTGTATGCCCTTATATGCTACAAGAAATGCATCTGTGAAGGGTATATAGCATGGGTGCAACAGAAGTTAATGTTTTTTCTCTTTTTTTCTTTTTTTCGTAATATTTATGAATTTTTTCATTGAAACCATTTTGAGGAGACTTGTTTCAATTACCTACACTCATACATTTGTACATATTTCTTATGTTCATAGTTTTTATATTGTAATTTGAACACATTTTTTTTGTTGTCGTATTAGGTAACAGTCGCTCTTGGTCGTTTATTGTGCATACACACTATTATAATGTTTTGGTTATTATTTTTGTCTTTTTTCGAATTTTTGCAATTTCCAATTTCGTTACTGCGCAACTTTGCCAGCGAAATGCCAATTGTTAAGTGCACAATATATGTACATATGTCTGCCTGTATACATATACATATGTAAGATTGTGTGTATATGCGTAGTTATTCAATTTACTGTTATATTCGATATCTTCAATTGATATCGCATGGAATGGATTTGTTGCCGCGCCAAATGATCGAATTTAAAATTTATTCTCACTTTACATTGCACGCCGACAACTCAAAGCTATGAAAATCAATCTACAGAATCGGGAATGGATGCTGCTGGCTGCAGTCAGCTTGATTGGCTTCGACATAGCAATTGCAAAGTGCGCCGTCACACACAAACACACACATAAACGCATATACAAATACCATGCCGCACCAGATGTTTGGCTTGCAAGTTTTCTTGTTGTTGTTGCTGATGTTGTTGCCACCATAGTAGCTGGTCCAATAAGTTGGCATGCGTTCAATAGCAATTCGCCGTGCAGTTTCCTTTATTGCTTTGCATTGTTTGTTGCATGAACAATTCCTCAGCATGCAACATTAGCAAGCGAGATATTGATGTCGTTGTTGCTGGTTGTTTTTGTGTTGCTGATGTTTTCCCCATTATCTATTTACTGGCTGTCAAAGGGGCTCAATTTCATTTTCAGTCACTAGCGAACATCATAGTTCAGCTCCAAAGAAGCAGCACCTTGAAAATGTTACGAAGCGAAGCTAAATCTTATCTTAATGTAAGAACAGCTTCTAACTCCAGTCAGGCTGCACTTGAAAGTTTAATAACCAATTATGGAATATATCTGCTGCATGAAAAAAGTTGTCACTTGTCATGATCGGTTAGATTTTTAGATTTGGTTTAAATGTATTTAGAATCATTACTCTCGAGCATAACATAAAGGGTATAACCGCTTGCATGTAAAAAACGCGTTTTGTTTGTTTTTTTTGAAGAGACATTTTAGAGAGTGAACCATTTCAAGGTTCCCTCCTTTTTGTTTTAAGAAAAAAAAACACAAATTTCAATTTTAATAGAGAATGTTTATTATCATTCGAAAGAACATTTGTTTTAGGAAGATTAACTCTTTCAAATGTTGGTCTAGGCTACGTCTCAGATGGTCCATCCATTTTGTCTAATTTTCGATGACTAGTTAGAGCATTTCGATTGGTAACTGGCGGATGATCATGCGTGATGTCTTACTGCAAGGCCTGAATCGAAGCGTGATTGTCCGCATAGACTTTAGGCCTTATATTTCCCCACAGGAAAAAGTCTAACTATGCTGGCCAATCGACAGGCCCAAAACGTGAATTATCTCTTCACCAAAGTGCTCTGAACATTAATTGATTGAAACCAAATGTCGCTGAGATCACGAGCTTCGATTTCAGTCATCAAATAGTCGGTTATCATGGCCCGATAACGGTCGTCATTTTTTAAGAAATTATACCGATGATTAAACCGGCCAACAAACCACATCAAACCGTTTTTTCTGGATGAAGTGACAATCTCTTCAGATTTCTCTTCGTCCCAAATGCGGCAACTTTACATGTTTACATACCCATAGAGAATTCAGTTGAGAAATAAGCCTCATCGCTGAACAAAATTTGGTTTGGAAACGTCAGAACTTCTTGGAACTTTTCAATAGCCTATAGAATGAAGCGATATCGCTTGGGAAGGTCAGCCTCTTCAGTTTTTCTACAAGCCGTATTTTCTACATTTTCAATTTAAGATCGCCAAGTCGTTCCATACCTCACTCCGAGCTGTTGCGAACGGGCGATTCGACTCTCCATGGTCCATGTATACACTCTCAAGTCCGGATACAATATTTTCTTCACTGCGTGGTGGGCGTAATCTATTCGGTCCAATATTATCCAATAATGAATGCTAAGTCTCAAGATGGATGAAGGTGTTGCGAATAGTATTCTCAGTAGGCCGATTATATTGACCATAAGTATACCTTGTATATGTTTTGTCAAAAAAAAGGATATCGAAAAAAGTACCTCGAAAGGATCACCCTTTAAATCATCCGCTTCCCGAAATCAGTATTAGCAACTTCGACGAAGATTGTTTCGATACGTTCTGAAGCTTATATTGCGGATAAAATATGTGATAGGCAAGAAGACAACCTCTGGAGTCAGAATTATTTGGAAAAACTCTCACAAATTCTCTAAGCATCTAATTTCGCGCCTACAATCTCACGCTGTTGAATTTTTGAATACCTTCTCAAATTATATAAGCCCTCGCGCATATTTTCTTTATTTATTTATTGCTGCAATAAGAACTACAAATGGCTCTTCCCGCCGCTTTTGTCGTTTCTAGCCTTTGCTGTTTAGCTTCTTGTTTATTTATATTTATTTCTTACCTCCGCTGTTTCTCTCTATAGTTATTTATGTTGCGAGCAAGTTGGTGTAGTAATTCCACCGCCAACAGACAAATAGACAGACGGACAGACAAAGTTGCAATGCCATTTATGGTAGTGCAATTCCATCCGTTGCAACAGCACAATGCAACCACAATTTACTACACATTGCTATACACACACACTCGAATGATGTATCTCGTCTCATTCGTATCTGGTATCTAGCGTATCTTATGTGCATCTTACATGGCCGGTCGTCCAATCCAACAGGCTGCCGGCTGCCAAACGCAGTTACTCACACACACACTTGCAACTTGTCAGCGCCAATTCCCAAAGCTCACCACAATTTAGCTTAGTGCATTTGAAGCTTGCCATCTGCTGCTTCGGCTGCCTCTGCTTCCTCCTCCATAGGCTTTCATCAGTAGAGGTATTCATATATTTTATTTCGTACTCTTTCATTTTTGCTTCGCCATTTTATGACTCTTGGTGCTGGCGTACGAAATTAACTGCAATTGCTAACCGTTATTAGTGTTGTTGCTGTTTGTGAAGCAGTTTTTATTTCTTCTTTTCTTTTTCTTTTTTTTTGTTATTTTTGCTCTAATAATGCCTACCTTCCTCCACATGTTCAGTTACGCCCATACAAACTAGTAACATGTTCGTACCTGTGCCTACTGTGCACCCTACTGTTGTTGTTGCTGTTATATCGACTATTGTTTATGCTATTAGCGCAAATGTTGCTTACTGTGCCATTTACGGTTGTTTTTATCATCTTTTGTTGTACTCGGCTGTGCAACTCTTGCTTAGTTTGTGCTTTTTGCTTCCTCTTTTCCTTTGTTTTTTCTTCCATTTTTCTTAATTGCACAATAACGAAATTAATTGAAATGAGTTACGGTGCCACTAATATTCCAAAAAATATCAAGAAACAAAGTTCCATCTATCACTGTGTATGTTTTTTTTTTTTGTTTTATATCAGAATATTTTCTGCTTGCATTTTTCGCTTGTGTGATTTATTCGCTTCTTGAAATGATGCTTCTAGCTGCAAAGCACTAAACATGGTCGCACACTTAAGATCAAATTGGATCGGGACTGGTCCAGCTACACTACGGTCATAAATGGAATCGATACATTTTTTTTTATAGATTGTCACAACCTTTTTTATATTCGTGTGAAGTTTGATCTCATATGTAAATTAGAGTGTTTGGCAGATTTTTGGTTTTTGGAACGACTCATGATAGGATAGGTAAAACTGGTAGGCAATAAGCCACGTATAGACCAGTTTTGGTCCTTTGCGATACCAGAAAGAGTTCAGTTTCTAAATCCAAGAGAAGTAGTCATCCTTTAGGACGCCTGTGCTGACGCGATTTTTAACAGACTCTGCGGCCTCACTATCGATACCTCCTCCAGTGTACCATGGGGACCAAAGATGCTTACAGCGTAATCTTGTCAATGAGGGACAGATGCACAAGATATGCTCCACTGTGACCAGTTAGTATTCCGATCAATTTCTTACAGTCTCTTATATCGAGTGACAATAGGAATTTTGTGTATTTCCGATATACCGTTTTGCACATAACTTTTGCGTCTTGCACCCAGGTAGCTCGTTCCATCGTGCTTTGATTTTCCTTACCATGCTTCTATCGAGATCGTCGAGACAATGCATAGGTTTACAATATTTATCACGTTTTTGGATGTTAGCGAAGTGAAGTTGCTTACTTCTGGCAACACTTTAAATGCTGATCCGTTTCTCAAGGCATTTCTGGCCAATATGCGGTAGGAGGTTATTTCTTTGAATGCTACTTGGCTGTCTACGTAGATGTTGACTCTGGAATTGCTTGCAGGTGCATTAGAGGCCAGCTTCGCAATAGCAAAGACCTCAGCTTGAAATATACTGCAGTGGTCCGGTAACTTAAAAGGTTGACTTATGCTAACTCTGGGTAGTATACTCCGGCATCAACTCCATCCTCCATTTTCGAGCCATCAGTAGATGTTTAGAGTACTGCGCGTAGCTAACATACCTTTACACCAGCCATATTTTCCTATGTTTACTTTGAACCTTCTTTCCCAGTTAAAAAAAAGTCGGGTCATGTAGTCATTGTTTGCCATTACCCATTGAACTATGAACGAACGTTCCATTTGTAAATTCCCCTGCAGCCAATAGTCGTCTCGCCCATTTTGCTGCGTAGTTTTCTGCGAAGAGGTCTATAGGTGGCAGGTTTAGTACCAGTTCAAGGGACGCCATTGGAGTTGTTCTTAAAGCATCCATTATGCACAGCTACTCATGATATGATACTTTCATCTTGAATAAAAAAAAATCCTAAATGTATATCTTTACCGCTTACGCGGTTATAGCCGAATTTGCAACACCACGCTAATCGTTTTTTCTTTTCGCAATTTGGCGCCAATTCGAGATACCAAGTGCAGCCCAGTCCCTCTCCACCTGATCTCTTCAACGGAGTAGAGGTATTCCTCTTCCTTTCAGAGCTGGGGCGTTTCCATCCATTCGGACGACATGACGTAGCCAGCCCAGCCACTGTCTCTTAATTCGCTGAATTATATCAATGTCGTCGTATATCTCATACAGCTCATCGCCAATGCGCAAAGATCATAAATCTTCCGCAGAACCTTTCTCTTTTTCTAATATTTGGTTTGGAAATTCAGTTAGGAAACTAAATCATTGAGTATTTTCTGGAATTTCTACCAATTTTTATGCTCCTGCAACTTGATTTTGATGGATTAGTTTGTAAGGCAGTGGTACAATATCGGTGGTTCGAAGAAAAGAACAGCATCTTAACGAGAAAAGGTCACGTACGACCTTATACAGAATAAATCGAGCTCGTCGCACTGATCACTTTTTACATACATATGTATATTTTATAGGGTCGCCGACGTTTCCTTCTGGGTCTAACAAGCTCCGTAGCAAACTTAATATACCATGTTCAGGGTATAACGAATATGAAAATGTTGAAACCGCGCTTTCACACCTCCACATTGAACTCAAAAATGTATATGAGTCGATCTAATTACGGCAGTTCGCGATTCTTTCGAACATGTAATATTTGAAATAACGCTAGAAGAGTTTTTCGTTTTGTTGGGTCAAGTCAAGTTGTCACTCCCGGAGTTTTCTACAAACCAAACATAATAAATCAAACGATTCGATCGTAAGATGATGAGGCTGATTGAGAAAGTTTCGCATCATTATCATCATCATCATTTTGAATGAATGTAGCTACATATGTATGGTAATCAGCTTAGTTTTCCTAAGCTATTCAAATAGAACTTAACACCTTAACTACATAAAGTATTAGATGTAATCGCGAACGCCGCAGGTACCATCTAATATACATACATACATATATAAATAAAATAAAAACAACTCCATATAGCTTAGTAAAAGTATTCGTAAAATTTAACAAATTGCCCGCATCAATGATGGCCTCCTTTCTCAACAGTTTAATTTCAACTTTTTCGCCACTTATTCGTACGCATGCAATCTGCTTTTCTACAAACTTGGTCAACAGAGCTGCTGGTTTTTGTTTTAGCCAACAGTGCGCTACCAGTTAATTGTCTATATATAATGTATAAGTATGTATGTGGATATGCACATGTGTAAAAAGTTGTAGGTTCTTTGTCGGTTATCACAATTAATCGGCGTGGAACTGACAGATCTGTGTCTTGGACTTTCTAAGAAAAATATTAAGCTGTCTATTTTTCTTTCATCTTATGAGAAATATTGCAAAAAATAATTTTAACACTTTGGTGTCAAGCTGATTAAAGCTTGAGAGCAATAATTAAAGTAGATGAGTTTAGTAACTCAGTTTTATTTGCCCCACTTTGCTGGCCTATTTCTCAATTGCTTTCCTAAACTCGAATTTCAATTAAACCATTTGGGAACTTCATTAATAAAATAATTTATTAGTCCATAATTTTGCTTAATTTTTTAGTCTACATAACTTTCTCCATTGCTTATTACACTTGCAAGTTAAAATGTGAGTATTTTTCAGTATTTCTGTTATATGTGGTTATTTGTATTTTGATATAAGCGAAGTACTTAGTACCCTTTAAACGTTATTGTAATATGACTTGAAGAATTGAGGTCCATCGTATCGCTTGTTGAAAAAATATTTCGACAAGAAAACCTACTAAGCTCCGGGAAGTTCTAATGACAAAAAATTTATGGCGGGGATCGTATGGGCAACCTATTGGTATTGGTATGTATCTAGAACAGTATCACTCTTATCAATTTTTAAAACCAAATATTGTCAAGAATATAAAAACGAATCAAAATCCAGCGCCTACTCTGTCTAGATGACTGTCTATCTCCTAATCTACATTGTTACTACTAAATCCGTAGTCTGAAACTTTTCCCCTTCAGCGATTTTCGTAGAAGGTATTGTAAACGAAGCTTTGTTTAACTCAGTTCCTTTAAAATATTGGACGGTTTACTTTGGTGACAGCTTTCGTAGTACTAGGGCCTTGCTTTTTATGATCTAGTAAAAATATTTCCATAATTTTGTGTTATTAAAGGTTTTAATTAGTATAGCATGAATAAACCCTTTTAGCTGAAATATGTACCGTTTTTTCGATAACTTTTTGTCAATTTAGGAAGGTAATTTCAGAAGGCACCCTTTTTAGCAACTCTCGTCCCTATTTCCAAAAATCGATAAGCTTTTGTTCAGTTGATTTTTTCTTAAGCGAATTCATTCTCCATAGACAGCAGCAGATAAGAATAAATGCATGGTACCAGGTCTGGAATATGTACATAAGTAAGGCGGATAAATAAACCTTCTAACCAAGCATCTGGTGAGCCATTGTCGATGTGAATTGCCTGGCGTTGTCGTGATAGAAAACGATTCCTTCCTTATTGGACAAAGCTGACTGCTTCATGGCGATTGCTTTCAAGACGTCAAGCAGCGACTAAGCACATAGAAAAGTCTTCCTGACCGTCAATATTGCCTTGGCCACCGTTTGTGCAGGGGCACTGAGATTTGACCACAATTTGTCATCCTCTTCAGAAATTGATAGATTTTTTGACGATTCCCAGATACGTTGGGTGCCAAACCAGACACATATATTGAGTTTTTCTTTATATCCAGCTTTACTTACGAATTTTTTTTACGAGAAAAGTTATGGACAGAGCGATATCCTGAACCTGCTGAAAATATATCTAATCGATAAGACTATATCCTCCCAAGGTTGGATTTTAATAGATATTTCCAGGTTAGAATACCCTCTAAACGTGAATGGAGAAGTGGTTTTGTAGGGGAAGAGAATGCTATCTCAATCAATACGGACGAGTTTAAAATGGATTGCGGAGTAAGGACAGGGGTATAGATAGATAGATAGGAAAATTGAGGCTTTCAACCACATATGGTCATAAAGGTCCTGCATCCTGAACAATTCCAGGAGCCTTCTGGGCGCGACTGAGGTGATGTGATGTGATTCCATGTAGATAAAACTTAGGGCCTTGAGCCTGCTCCTTTAAATTGCTGGGCTAAAGTTTCTGTGCCATGTCGCAGAACCGCCATTTTGCGCAAGAGACTATGTCCATGTTGGACAAGTGCTTCCTGGGCCCTATATAGAGTGCAACAAGGGGCCGGAATTTGTCTCCGAGGAGCTTTATCATTTCCTTAAACCTTGCAAGGTTGTGCACTCCTAGAAGTAGTTTGGGATGGCGCATTTCTGTTGCCTGCTACCAATGCTGTCCTCTTCCAACCCTTTCCTCCGTGCGGAGCAGCTATTTTATAGTGTGGAAGAGATAATACTATCTTAATCTATATGGACGAGTCCAAAATGAACTGCGGAGTGAGGGCAGGGGTATACTTCGAAGCACTTGATCCAAGCGGAATTACAACGTATTGAGAAAGACTGTGGAGCTCTACTGAATAACCATGGGAGGATACAAAGAGCTGCTATATACACGGATAGCCAGAAAGTATAAACTGGCGCTTGGTCAACAAATGTAGGAGGAATTTAAGCTCACTGCCAGGTAAACTCTACTTGTTCATAATTTAGGTTCCCGGTAATAGGAAGGTTTGTCGCAACAAAAAAAATCCAGATGAGTTTGTCAAGTCAAGAGCCTCTCTAGATGAGCCTGAGGTGCAAACACGCTAGGAACGATCAAGAGGGAGGTAAATACGCAATTTGATCAAATAGTTCAGAACAGATGGAAATCTGCAAACAAATGTAAGATAGTGAAACAGTTATGGCCAAAATATGACAATACAAGAACTGAGGATTAAATAGGTCCAGGAAAAGTATATATATATATATCGACTTACAGACACAATCCCTATGTAGAAAACTTGGAATCCACCAAGTATCAAACTTTGAACGTCTTATTGTGATTCGAACGACAATCCTTAGAGAACATAGCCACTGTACTCGTTGTACGTATGTTCCATAGTTGCAATAGTTAAAGCAAAGAGATAAAATGCAGCCAGCCAAATTTATCAACTACTTCACTGGCTATTTCGATATCAGCAATGGAAACGTAAAACTGCCCTCGATTCACTCATTATTTTAAATAAAATAAAACAGATTTCTTTGCTTGCAGTTTTTATTAATATTTTCTCTATGCTGTTTTCCGTAGCTTTGGTATTGCAGCACTCCCGCAGATAACAAATAAAACGTTCCACGTTGCGCCTAGCACGCCACTATCACTCCACTTGTTTTGTATGCGCAGGTCCCCCTCGTTCGAAAAACAGCTTTGCTTTTGGCGTCAGCGGGCCACTCGAAAAGTACTTATTGCTTTTTTTTATTCCTACATTTTATTGTAAAACATTATTCAGACTTTTTTGTTGTTTTTGGTGCAGTTTTAGTCTTACGAAACTTATTTTTATTTCTATTTCACTTTTTAGTTTTGTTTTTTGCTCCGCTTGTATAAAAAAAACTTTATGCTGAACACATTCTTATTCCAATTAAAGTTCTCTTGCAATTATTACGCCTCGCTCTGACGAATTAACGCGTTTCTGCGTTTGCTTATTAATTAAAGTGGCGCAGAAGTGCAATCACCCATGAAGTGTGGCCCGCCCTCGTAGCAAGCGTCTGGCAGGAGAAGAAGGCTGCGATAAGCTGGCAGGCTATTTTAATATCAAACTACTTGGACTTTAGATATCCACTTATTTCTATATATGTATGTACATAGCTTGCAGATACATATGCAGGCCTTTTTGTAACATAAACGGCGTAATTTTCTTTCAAAAAGTCAATGGTAGCTTAAGCATTATGAAATAGGGTGCTTTCTACACATAAAATTTGTTGTATTTTACATTATCCGCACAAGTCAGTCGACCACACTTTTGCGGTTTTTAAACCACCATATTTTTGTTTCTTAAATATTTCGGATGAGTTGATTTGGCTGCATAATCGCAAAAGTTTCGCAACAGTACCGCTAACCGCCCGAGAAAGTCATTGAAATACTCAATTTAGTATTCGCAAGTAAATAATACAATCCTTGGAATGACCTAAGTTTTGCGAGAAGAAATATCTGTCGTTAGATGGAGACATATCACTAGCTAGCTTGGCTAAAATATAGAAATAGCTGTAAGTCCTAAATTATTAAATAAAAGACAGTCTTCATAAGAGCGTTGGACTTCCATAACAACTGTGAACTATTTGGTATTAAAAAAGCTCTATACATCCAGCAGAGCTTTTACCAAAGTGAGAGCTTTCTAAATTTTTTAAAATGTTAATTTAATGAAAGTTTTTAAGAATTATTTATTTACGACTCGTAATTATATTTTCGAATATTTGAAATGCTAAATATATAGAACAAGATTTCCTTCTTACGTCTTCATCAGTTCTTCCTCTCTCCTCTACTTCCTCTGACAAGTACTCCGTCAAATACTTTCAGAGCTGGAGCATGTTCATCCATTCGGACGGCATGACATTGCCAGCGTAGCCGCTGTCTCCTAATTCAATGAGTGTCAATGGCGTCGTATATCTCGTACAGCTCACTGTTCCATCGACTATTCGTATTCGCCATTGCCAATGCGGAAAGAACTATAAAGCTTCTGCAGAATTTTTCTCTCGAACACCTCTAAGGCAGACCCATCAGACGATTGTCCATGGCTCCGCACCATATTGCAGGACGGGCATGATTAGTGTCTTGTAGAGTTTGGTTTTTGTTCGTCAAGAGAGGGCCTTTCTTCTCAATTGTCAACTCAAAAAGCAGAACTAAGGGCGCCGCCAATGATCATTATCAGAATGATTGCTAAAGTGGTGGTCCAAACTTATTAACGATAGCAATGATCAGTTCCGAATCGCACTACTTGCATAAAACTATAATTTACCCACTCAAATCTATTTCTAGTTCGAGAATAAATAATATATTAAAAAAAAAAACTATTTTGCATAAATATGGTAATATACATAAGTCAAATCCATATATGAAACGTCGTTCCAAATGATGGAACATCGCTCTGTTCTGTGTTTCCATGTTGCTTTGCTCTTGATCTGTCAGCCCCATTCTGCAGGCGGGTGCCGCCACCAGGCATTCCAATCATGTTCCTACAGACCCTTCGATCGAGTGCCAATGAAAACTTTATACTTTATATTTCCGATGTACATACTGTTTTTCACATGACTTTTGCAGTCTTCATCGTTTCAGCATGTTTATATTTTCCATGCCATGCTGCTATTTAGATCGTCGTATAGACAGTACATAGGTCTTCCAATCTTGAGTATGTTTTTGTATGAAAGCCTTATATCATTCTTGACAATCTCGTCCACTATTTTATTACCGTTAGTGCCTTTGTGATCAGCCACCCAATAGGAATGATATCGCTTGCTTCTGGCAAAACTCCTCTGCTGCCCTGCTTTTCAAGGCATTTCTGGCCGTTACCTTGACTACTGCTTGGTCGCCCACGTAGATGTTTACTCTGTAGTTGTCTGCTAATGCAATCCGCGAATTTCCCAATCAATAGCAAAGACCTTAGCTTGAAATATACTGAAGCGGTCTGGCAGCTTAAAAGGCTGCCTTATTAACTCCTAACACTTTGTGGTAATCCCCGCACCAGCTTTATCCTCCATTTTAGAGTCATTTAGCTTCGCTATTCTTCAGTTAAAATCGTTGATACCATAATCAATAATCGTCGGTTACACCGACAATTCTTGGGGTATTCACATGCTAATGTCGTGGATATACTGGAGAAAAGTGTGAACTTTCGATAATATTGAACAAAAAAGTGGTCGAATAATGCCGATAAATATAAAGGGTTATACTTAGATAAAATGTTTTATTTTTTTCTCAAAATTGGATTTTAATTATCGCTTTAGAGCTTTTAAAAATTACTAAATAATCCTACATTGTTAATCTGAAAAACTCTCTCTCTTTAGTGAGAAGTTTTATCAGTTGAAATACATGCAAAATCTTCAATTTGAACACCAGTTCGGGTGTACTGAAATGATTTACAAAGCTTGGTTGTTAATATATGTATGTTAGCCCTTAAGTCTATGTTCAGTATTTATCAGTTACATATATCAACCTAACCTCAAACATTCCCGATTCAGATGTTTAAAATGAACTTTGAAATTACTCGTTGGGCAATTTCACACCAATTTCCGGTCACGATCAAATTCAGTTAATAATAATAGTATGCGTCTAAAATAACACAACAAATATGAAGGAAAAATTTGCGACTGATGTGCTAAGAGGCCTGTGAGGTATTTGAGGTGTCCTGATTATGAATTTGAATTCAAAAATTTTCCATTATGCGCTTATGTACAGCTAATTTTGTCATTTTTGTAAATTGTGGTGCTTTGACTCCTACAAAAAAATCCTACGTGTTAGCAAATTTTTGCTGTATATAATTATCTGTTTTAGTAATCCAAAATTAGCAAGTACAGCCTCTAATATCACAGTCGCAAAATGACTCTAGTTTACAGTAGCGGTACAATTAAACGGCATAGTGAAATTCTACACCCAGACTTACATATTATGTATCAACATCCGTTAATTTTTTGCAAAACTCGCGAAAATATTCAGAACATCAGATATTTTGTTAATAATAATAACTACAATAATTCTATGTACTTTTATAGACAATTGAATTAATAAACATGCCTTGACATATATTTAAATATAGTTATACGTATAGAAATAGTTCCAAAGCGTAATGTTTTAGCATTTTCATAAACAATAAATTCATACATAAACTATCATACATATGTACAAATTCGTATGTACATTTGTATTGTTATACCGCATCGTATGTGTAAACACGAAAAACCTTTAGTATAACAATCAAGACTGACAACAAATGCTAATTGTAATTAGTTAGATGAAAAATTACTTGGCAAATTAGTGGCAGATGTGCGAGAAAGCGAACGAGCCAATGAAAATAAAAATCGAAATTAGCAAAATGTTCACGTCAAAAGTGACAGCCCGGTGGGTGGGCGATAAGGAAAGGAGTACATCTGTATATGTAGCAGCGCTCAATGGAGCCTGTTATCACTCAGAAACTTTATATAAGAGCAAATATAATACACATGTATACAATGTATGAAAGCAAAAACAAAATACCATTAGAATTAACTAATTAATTATAGTAAATTGTTCTCGTACACATTAAACATATGTAAGTTCAAAAGTGAGCAAATAATTATATGAATGCGGGTATGTGCAGAGTACAATAGGGTTCATTGGAAAATGAACACAGCCATTTAGCAATTTAGTTTACAGTGTGTGCTAAATATTTTGGAAATTTCACTTTCTTTGGATTCTGGGAAAATCCTCATAGTATTTTTTGAATAACAATATTTTATTTATACTTATTATAGACTTTCGAAGGGTATCGAAAACTTATTGGGCACTAAGAGAAAATCTAATAATTAGTTTTGCCGAAAAGAAATCAATTATCTTTCGTGTAGATGACTTTAGTAATCTGCAAGACTTCTACAAAAAAAAACTTCTCAGACAGTTTTGTGATTGCTTGACTCAGTATTGTTTGAGCCCGTGTCAAAGCGCCAAGAAAAACTAAATATTGTTTCATCGATAAAGACAGACATATATAAAGACAGAAAGTCAAAGACGGCTGAAAATGTGCTTATGATTCTTATATTGTAACAACCAACTGTGAGCAAAAAATAGTAAGACTTTGTTCATAATTTTAAAATTCTTTATTTATTCTTCAAAATCTATGTCTTTCCTCTCAAAGTAATCCTTCTTGGCTCCAGTACACTTGCGCCAAAGTTTTTCCCAATCTTCGAACGAATTGTTAAAGTCAATTTCCTTAGTAGAACGATTTCTCCGGAGCGGTGGTTGAGTTTGCTGAATAGCCAGAAGTCACTTAGAGCCAAATCAGGCGAATACGGTGGTTGCGGCACGACTGGTTGGAAATTTGGCGAAAAATTCCCTAAGAATCTATGCAGTATGCGACGGTGCATTATCGTGGTGCAAAAATCAAGAGTTGTCGGCCCATAATTCTGGCTTCGCGCAAACGACGCATAATACTCGAATAGTATTCCCTGTTGACAGTTTGGCCGGTTGGAGACAATTTGGAGTTACCACACCTCGATAATCAAAGAAAACAATTAACATAACCTTGACTTTTGACCTGCTTTGATGGAGTTTCTTCGGCTCACCTTTGCCACGATACTCTGCCGATTGATCGTCTGTTTCCTGGTCGTACAGATATAGTATAGTACACTTGTAATATAGATCCAAGGCTCATTGCCAGTAATAATACGTTTGATATTCCGAAGATCTCAATAAGATCTCTGACTGTTAGTCGTCGATTCTTAAACACCAATTCTTTTATTTTATTGACGTGTTGGTCGATCATCATTAATGATCGTGGTTAACACGTTCTCCACCGTCCTTGAATAATGTGTACCAATCAAAAGCACTTGCTCGTGACAAACAAATATCGCCGAAATTTAAACTAAAGTCTTACTATTTTTTGCCCACAGTATGTATGTTCGGTTTCATCGATTCTGTTCCGTCACTTTTGATTTTAAATATGCACCATGCTCTAGTGTTGTTTCCCTAGATATAAACATTGCAATAAAAAAACGTTTTGAACCATTTAAATAATGTTGGGTACGAAGATCATTCATAATTCGAATCTGTTAACAGTTGGACCATCTGAAAGAGACAATTGTTCTGTTCCGTCCGGCCAACGAAAGGCTCGGTTGGGAGGTTCTTATGCATCCACCTTAGAGTCCGGACATAGTACCAATTGATTACTACATATGTATTTCTGTCTAAAGCGAATGATTATGCTGGTGAAGGGACGAGGGTTTCTGTGATAGCCGCAGTAAGGAATTATGTACTTTAAAACAACATCGAACAAAACGGTGCATATTTGACCTAAATCGGATCATTTTAACTACACTAAATGAAACATTCAACTTTATTTCATGGTATGACATGTTGTTCTCCTTTTACTATCATCAGCTTTACCAAGTTAGAGGAGCTTTATGAAATTTCTCAAACTGACTTTATCTCTTTTAAGATTCGAGCACTTTGATTCCTTATAATTTTAAATATAGCCATTTTAGGGTATAACTTTCTCAAATGTTCGTGACGTTTTCATACAAACTTTCCTTGATGAGCGAATTTTTCGCATAATTTTTACTTTAAATATTAAACTTATCTGCCTCTTTCAGCTTTCATACGTATTTTTTAGATTTTTTTGGAATTTATTGGAATTATTTTACAGAAATAGAGTCTTACAAGATCCGACTGGAAATAAAATCATTATCACATGCTAGAGGATCCTAATAAAATAAAATTTCTTCGACTGAGATCTTAAAAACTTGTTTCCCTAAGGACGATATACAGAAGATGAACTTAACCGAACCAAATTTTGTGTTGGGAACTCAACCCTTCACTGTAGGAAGCTCATTATGAATAAGTAATCATTGTTACACCCCAATTACTTATGGTACAAAGCATAGAGCTTTTTGAAACTCTTTTTCTCTTCTGAGATACCTCAAACATTAATTTTGTTGCTTTAGCAGAATGACTGCAACTTTACTAAAATATTTATAATAAACTTACTGAAACTTTCCGGCCTTTTCGGCATTCAGGTTAATGTGAGTGCCACTTAAGTCTATGAATTGCACTAGAAAGAAAATAAGGCGGCGTAGGTCTTTCACGAAAAGGAGTCATTTGCTGATTCCGGCGACTGGGAGGCACAGAGCTTGCACATTATACAACGCAAATGAATAATTATATAAGGGCAGGTAAAGCAAATAAACGAGAAAAGGACAAAACGACTAGGAAACTAACGCAAATATACCTACATTTGTATATACATACATATGTGTGTGTGTATTCTTCTATGACTGTAACATGGGCATAAATAATTTTTGACATCATCCTTGACTTGGTTACACCAACACGTATTGAATGAGGCATTGCCATTTGTGTGCCGAATGCGCGTGCTTCGCTCTACTTTGGGCTTTTACGAGCATGTGCGCACAGCCTCTTGCCCACAACAGGCACACACCGGCACACATTTATGTAGTTTACATGGAATTGTATATGTATTTGTAACACACCTTTATTTCATGGCATGACTTTCGTATTCTGGGGATTGTGCGGGACGTGCTAAGGCATATGAGAACCCAAAAATGCCAACATAAAAAATTCCGGTCATTCAACGTAGAAAGAAGATACACATATGTGTAAAAAAGGGTGAACCATTTCGAGTTTACCTACCTTTTTCAAAAAAAAAACATAGAAATTTCAAATTTAGTAGTGAGTTTTTATTATATTTCGAATCTTTGGCATTTATTTTTTGAAGATTATCTCTTTCAAATGTTGGGCGCGGCTACGTCTCACTATGGTCAATCCGTTGAGACCGATTTTCGATTACTCGTTCCAGCATTTCGACTGTTAACTGGCGAATAACATCTGTGACGTTTTGCTCCAATGCCTGAATCGAAGCGGGATTGGCCTCATAGACTTTTAAACAAACCAAATGTCGCAGAAATCAGGAGCTTCCATTTCAGGCATCAATTAGTCTGTTATTATGGCGCTGATGATTCCACCGGCCCACCAACCACACAAAACTGTTGTTTTTCTGGATGAAATGTTAGCTATTGAATTTCTTGAGGTTGCTCTTCTTCTCAAATGCGGCAAGTTTACTTCTTTACATACCCATTGAGCCAGAAATAGGCCTCAACGCGGAACAAAATTTGGCTCGAAAACGTTGGATCATTTTGGAGCTTTTCAGGAACCCCTAAAGTGAAGAGATACCGCTTGGTAAAGTCGAACGGCTTCAATTCTTGCACAAGCTGTACTTTGTACGCCTTTAACTTAAGATCTCGACGTAAAATGCGCCAAGTGGTTCCATACGTCAGTCCATGTTGTTGCGAACAGCGCCTAATCGACTCGCCACGGTCTTCGTGTACCTTCTCAGCTACGGCTGCTTTTTTTTCTTCACTGCTTGCTAGAAGTGATCTATTCTATCGAATATTGTCCAATAATGGTTGCTGGGTCTCAAGATAGGTGATGGTATTGCGAATAATAAGCTTAGTAGACCGATTATGTTGACCATAAGTTGACATTTAAAGAACGTAAATTTTCGTATTAAAGTTGAACGATTTGTAAACGTCTTACGTCTGAACCAAAATAGCATGACAGCTGGACCCGACTCACGCGTGATTTGTCCAAAGAAGGCTGTTGGAAAAAGTACCTCTACTTGATTCACTCATTATGTGTGGAATAGTGGATGAATATCATACTACTAGAACACATTGTACTGTGAGAGTTGAACCTTCTTTACTCTTCCCAACTGAAGACTACTAATGTTTGTCGTGCCACAATGGCAAAATGGTACCTTCCATTACATATTTATTTACTAAAAGCACATACAATACACTTGCACACACATGTTTATATGCTTAAGTAGGAATAATAATAGCAATTTGTTCTATAGTAAAGTCGCATGTAGCCGTGAAAGCGGCAGTTAAACAAGTGAACACGAAAACAAGTAAATATAAAATAGAATAGTGAAACTGGAGAGAAAACAAAATCGACAAAACAAAAAATGACACACAAACGGTACTACACATACGCGTAAATAAATATATATGTATATAGGTCTGTTTGCACATGTGCTCTTAAATAAACGCTGACCAACCATGCCACCTTTTCGTTTTTATATGTACTTATGACTGTAATTGCATGCATATGCTCAGAACCGAAATGACCATTCTGGCTAAAAATGCTATGTAAATGACAATTACAATTATAAAAAAAAAATAATATGAGCTGCCTCAACATTGAACGCAACGGTGAAAATGTCGAAAAGACCAATGATGAACCAACCGAAATTCGATTTTAATCAGCAAAATGCTGTACAAAGTTAAATCACAGTAGGTAAATAAGTTGGATAAAATATGTATGTTGTTAGATTACAGGTCACAGCGGAATCGCTGGAAGCTTCAAAGGAGGTCATCCCAATTTCTTAAGATTGACAGCGAGACGTAACTTCCCCCTCCTCTTGCTTTCAAACGTTGAAACTATGAACATCCCCATCTCTTCTCAACGGTTCACCTTTTAGTAATGAGTCTCAGTAATCAGACCTTCGGTGAACCTAGCGAAATGGCTACTTTAAACGCCTTAACAAATTTGTGATGGGCTAAAAGCGTTTCGTCGATCTATAAGGGTCTGGTGATCCATGAACTAACAATTTTTTCGGAGTTGGTCTTTTTGATACTTCATTAATATAAAAAAGTTGTCGCATTTGGAGTGCTGATAATCCATTCAGACGCCATTATATCCTCGAAATGTCTCTGTTTGGTGTGCTTTATGGGCAGAGGCAATATTTTGGTCCACCTAGTTTTTTATTCTATTTCTTCTAAAATGAAGCCAGTCTTAATGCTACAGTCAATGAAAAACACTATAGAGCCGTGGTTAATAATTTTTTCGTGCCTGAATTGGAGGCTGCTGTTATGGACGACCTTTGATTCTAAGAAGACGGCGTAACATGCTATACAGCTAACGAAAAAAATCAATTTATTGAGAGAAAATGTTTGTGAGCGCATTATCTCGCGTCGTTGACCTGTAGCTTGGCCTCAAGATCGCGTGATTTAAAACCGGTGTATATTTTTTTGTGGGGTTATGTGAGGTCGCTTGTCTACTCAAGCAAGTGCGAGGCTATAGACGCCTTCCACGTGTGTTAAAACACTCTTTAGAAAAATTACAACTTACTTGTTCGAATAATTTCCGTTAAATTGAGCTAAATGTACAAAAAAAGTTTTTAAAAACCTGCTTTTCTACTAATCCACTGGCAAGTTTAAAAAATTGACACGCGGCTCTCTATTTAAAGAGGTGTGTCAGTCTAGATCTCTCAAAATATTTATTTTGTCATCTTCAAAGTGATCCCCTCTAGATGTACATTTATGCCAACGATTTTTCCAGTACTCGAACACTTTTCATAAGCATTTTTGCGATGGTCTTCAACTCCTTCAGAGAATTTTGTTTTATCTCTTCGATCGACTGAAAACAGATTCCACGGAGCCGCAATTTCATTTTGGGGAACAAGAAAAAATAACACGTAGCCAAATCTGGTACTATTCGCAACACCATGACCCATCTTGAGACTCAGCAATTATTATTGGATAATATTCGACCAAATAGACCCCGTCCAGCACGTAGTATATAGCTGCCGTGACTGGCAGTGCACATGAAGACCGTGGAGAGTCAATTCGACGCCGTTCGCAGCAACTTGGACCGGCGTTTGGAACGACTTGGTCCATTTACGTCGAGATTTTAAACGAAAAGCGTATAAAAGCGTAAGCGTATCGTGATCTCGGCGACTTTCGGTTTCAACAAGACGGTGCCATTTCCCACAAATCGTATCAATCAATGGATTTATTGAGAGAACACTGGTGATAAGATAATTTCATGTCGATCGTCGTTGGGTCGGTCGATTGGCCACCAAGTTCGTGTGATATCCCACCGTTAGACTTATCGAAAATTATCAACGTATTGACCATATGAGACGTAGACGCGGCAAACATTTGAAAGAAATAATAAATGCAAAATAATGTTCTTTCGATTAATAATATACATCCCCATTAAATTTGAAGTTTCTGTGTTTTTTCTTAAAAAAGTAGAGAACCTCGAAATGGATCACCCTTTACATAACTTCTTTCAAAACTCATGTGTTGAATAATTGATTTTCTGACGGTTATTCGGTGAAATCACTATTTGAAAAATAGTCTCGAGAAAAGCTAGTTTAAAATTGTATATACTGAATTGATCCAAATTGAAAAAAATTTTAAAAATTATAATTTTCCGAAATTCTTATGCCGAATATAAATACATATTTTTTTTGTATTTTATCATTAATTTTTCCATCATCTGCCACAAGTCACATTCGAAATTTGCCAATGTAAGGGCAATTAAAGCTCTGTTCTGTGTTGGAATTTCGGTGTCGATCCAAAACAGGTACAAATCAAATTGCAGAACATTCACGCATACATACACACATATTTAATTTTTTTTATATGTGCCTACACTCTTGTATATGAGTTTAACCGAATTTTTCGGCCAACTCGCAATACAACCCAGTTCAATTGCTTTGCCGGTGCAGCGGTGGCGACTTTATTTGTCTTGTCTCTGTTCGCCTGTGCGTATGTGTGCATGTACGCGCGTGTGTGTGCGTATACAGGTATTTTGGCTTAAATTTGGTTTCGTTCAGTTTGCCTTTTCGAATATTGAATTTCGTGCCCAAATTGCTTAACGCTGCAACGACAACAGCAACAAAAACCTTATACGAAACAAAAAAGTTGCACCAAAAAATAAAAAAAAAACAGTTAATATGCTACGGGCAGCCAGCAGGTTTATGACTAATCAATATCTGTTGATTTCTGCGTACAACTACCTGAATGTGTACACACAATCGATGTAAAGTAATATATGCATGTATTTATATAGATGTATATAAATATATAGTATACAAGTATGCTTATATGTAAGTATAGAAATGATATTTTGCATTCCAAATAGGCGTATATTATATACATACATATGGTATACGTATAGAGTGCATATGTAATAAAATACATATATAATATTATATTTACATTTTTTGTTGTCATTATTACCTTTCACCTTTTATTCCTTTCAAACCACATTGAGCAAACGTTAATGTTTCGGGTAATTAGGTTAAAGTGCAAAGTGCAAGAAGTTGCAGTGAGACTTGCAGTTACTCCCGCGTCTACCACAAAAATAATAGTATTTATACATAATATAGATACATATGAACATATTTCTGTTTATTATTCAGTTTTTAATTAGTTTTAGCTGCTATAGAATCGTAAAGCGCAGAGTTTTAGTAAAAGGTTTTTTAAATACAGAATCATATATTTATTAGGCAGTATTCTGTATACTAAGTCAAATTTTACGGCATAAAAGAGTTTATGAGCAATATAAAGACATTTTTACGCATATACGGGTGCGTCATCTTTTGTGTCGCTATGCAAACATTGCAACACTTTGAAAATGTCAGATAATTTAGTTTGAATTGACTTTATACTACTTTTGGACTATTTATTCAATACGAAGACGAGAGTATGGAGAACTTGAAAGCTGCCCGGCAGGGGTAATGCAATGAAAAGATGAGGTAACAAACAACAGGTTTCAAGACCAGACCATACTCTTGTAAGATCCAAAGTGGTGATCTAGTGGCTGATGTTCAGAGCATACTGAAGTTATGAAGGGAACACGTCTCCATCCCGCTGAACATCTGGAGACAGCGAACCCGATACGGCGAAGAACTCACAAGGTGCATACATTAGCTTCTTAGCATGATATGGTCGGACGAAAGCATGCCCGACGATTGGACCATAAGTGTGTAATGCATAAAAAATGTGGACTCCACAATCTGCGCCAATTACCGCGGGGTAAGCCTCCTAGTATTAACACCAACAACAACAACGTCAGCTTCGAAATTCAACGCAGAATATATGCTACTTCGGACTGAGTAAGCAATTGAGAGGTAAAGTCATCTCTCGACGAACAAACAGAGGCATGGACAATGACAACATCTGATGAACCGGCCTTGTGAATGTTCAAGACAAATGTTTGGCGGAAGATTTATGGATCTTTGCCCATTGGCAACGGCGAGTACCGCACTCTATGGAACGATGAGCTGTACGAGATATATGGCACCGTTGACATAGCTAAGCGAATCAAGAAAATAGACAGCGGCGGCACTAGCTAGGTCATGTTGTCCGGATAAAAGAGATCACTCCAACTTTGAAGGTTTTTGATTCAGTTTCCGCCGGTGGAAGCAGTGAAAAAGGAAGATCTCCTCCGTTGGAGAGATCAGGTAGAGAAGGACCTGGCTGCATTAGGTATATCGAATTGACGCCAAATAGCGAAAAGAAGAAACTGGCACTATGTTGTTATATCTGCTATAACCGTGTTAGCTGTATCCACGCCAATAAAGAAGAAGAAGACCTGAATGATTTGTACAAAATGAAAGAAATCTAATCACAAGAAATCATACTGCCTAAGACCTTGTTTAGATAAAAATTTCGAGAGATATTTGCCAATCCTACTGATCTGTATGGTAGTCTAATGTAAATTTATATAACCATTCAAATTTCTAGCTACCAAAATCAGCCTGAAATTCAACAAATAGATGGCGATCGCCGATCTTTTTTCGGGTACTTCCCAAAATAAATTTGATTATACCTTTGTACTAATTCTGATTTCTTAAAATAATAGCGCAGATATATGTGAGAACAGAGATTTGCATAATTTCAGGGTTTAAAGATTAATTAAAAAATCTAACGTCTGATAGACTTATTGAGTAGTTGATTAAGATATCACTAATGCTGTATTGGCTCGGTTTCTTTCATTATAAATGTGGATAATTGCCCTGCAAATATTCTTCCTAGTAAATGTTGTCTCTAGCCAACGGTGCTCAACACTCCAGTCGGTTAATGTTTAATATTCCAATACAAACTCCATGAAAAATGGGAAGAGATTTTCGTAACTGTTTTTCTTTTATCGTTTTCATATCGATTGTTATAGCTGAGAGCGCTACAAAGTTTTAATGTTTTTTCTTTCCATTCACCAGAATAAGTTGGGCCAATTCTTATATGAGTATAGAGTCATTCTATGAATCACTTCCCTTCATTCCGCATTTAACATGCTTCGTCAGTTTTTCGACTGGGTTGTGGCCAACGACTCAACAAGCCTGCACGCGATCCCAATTTTTACTTTCCACATGTACGCACGTCGAGATATACATACATACACACATTGCTACTCAACAAGTGCACAGACATAAATACTTGACTGTACTCATTGAGCATTATTATTTGATATTACTAAAACTCAAATCAAACTCGTTTCAACAGGTTTATTTGTGAGTATGTAGGTATTTATATACATATTTATTTTAGTGCAGTGGCTTAATAGATAATTATTATGAGGGGTGAAGTTTAACTTAGTAATGAAGGAATTGTATTATTTTTATTATAGATATACATATGTTTTTGAAATATTTTCATCACATTTCAAGAGGAACATAAATAAACGATTTTTTGTCTCTTTCCAGGTTCTTCCTTCATTCAATCAATGAAATCGTCATCTGGCATAATATTAAGTGAGTAAATAATTAAATAAGTACTATATATTATATAATAATACGTTATTGTTGGTTATTATTTTTTTATCCATCCAAAATAAATATAATAATTTATTATTTCCTATTGCATGACAGTACAGTTCAAATGACCAAGTTATTTTTTCATTTGTCCGTCCTAATGTTGTCCAAATATTATACATCTGTCACTTCCGAAAGCCTACTGGAAAAAAGGATTATACCCACTTGCTATTGAGAAAAAAGTTTTTTTGTGAAAGAGCACTTTATTAAATACATTTTTAATTTTTTGATTCTATAGCCGATCTCCAGGAATAGCTTCGAAGAAAAGTGTCTGAAAAGATTTTTTTTACTTTAAATTATAGTAAATCCAAAAATCAAAATATTTCCTATTTAATCGAAGAAAATTGTCAACATGACCTTGATTTTTGAGCGACTTTGACATGGTTTGTCCGGTTTCGGCTCGCCTTTAGCACGATATTCGCTCGATTGATCGGTTGTTCCGGGATCGTAAACGTAGATCCAAGTCTCATCTCCAGTTATGATGGCTTTCATTACATTTTGATAGGCAGAAAGCATTGTTTCACATATTTTAACATGACGGCTTTTTCGAAAAAATTGAATGTTTTTGGAACCATTCGAGATTTGACTTTTCTTAAGCCCAATTCGTGTTTCAAAATCGCCTGTACCGATCCAAATGATACGCCCAAACTATCAGCAATGTCTCGAATAGTTAATCGACGATTTTCAAGCACCATTTCTTTGACTTGTTTGTGTGATGTTCATCAGTCGATGTTTTTGGTCGATTTGAAACCAAATTTTTCTCAACACTCTCACTGCCGGCTTTGAACTCGTTATACTCACTTTTAGAAAACAGAGTTTGATCCCAAAAGGCTTTTTGCAACATCCTCAAAGTTTCTGCAAACAAAATTCCGCAAACAAAACTTAATCGCACTTCTTTGTTCAATAAATTCACACATAGTAAAAATCGAAGAATTCACTTTTAGAGCGTCATAAAACGACGCGTATCTAATGAATACGAGTATTTTGACGTAAAATTTAGCACAGATGTCACTAACAGTACTACCAACTTAGAGAAAAAAGATTTACCGAATTTGATCTATATGCCATACATTTTTTAAAATTCACAGTGAATATGACCCCTTACTGAGATCTTTTTCTATATACAAAAATATTTTAAGTTTTCGATTCCTGGTTTTATGTATTACTTTAACCATGAAATTCATTGTTTTGGAGCGATTGGCATCAATTTATGACATTGTGGTCAATCCTCTTTCAATCTCACGGTATTCCGTCTCTTCAAGATATCCTACCATTATGAAAATTCAAAGCTTTTACGACAAGTAATCTAAATATAGATGAATCGAGTTGATCGACACGCCGCTATTGCTTTAGTTCACGTCTGAAGGCGGCATAATAAATAATCGCAGTCAAGTTTTCGGCTTTGATTAGATTTTTGAACAACCAAAAATCAGTTAAAATTTCAACAATACAAAGACATTCTTTTATACTCTCCTCAAATTGTTAGTTAGGTTCAAATGTAAAGCGAAGTCAATTTCAATAAATATTTTTACAATTTTAATTGAGATGAGCACATACAGCCATCTTAAGCGTACCCCTTCCTAGCTACGCCCCTGTGTATGCATGACTACATGTCTGTATGTCTACCTTATAAACGTCAGCTAGTCAGCACCGTCTCATATTAGTTGCTTATGAATGAATCAGACTGGAAATATGCACCGACATTGTCGCAGCCATACTTTTCAGCACGATCTCTCTTTCGAACATTTCGTTCTTCCGTTAGTTAGTTTTGTTTAATTATTTTCAATAATATAGTCAGTTTGATTCGTTAGACGCGATGTATCATTTCTTTTCTGCGGCGCTTTTTCACTCTATCCGCCCATCGGTCTGGTGTGGCCTAGTGATGTCAATTGTTCACATGTTCATAACAGATGGGCTGAATATTTTGAAAATATTTGATTTTATTATTCAATATACATACATATGTACATACATATGTGGTTATCTTCGAGGGCCATACAATGATTATAGCGGTCAAACAATTTTTCAATATAATTTTTATAATACATTTGCCTTAAGCCTCGAAATAAGTTTTAGTTTCTGCGATTACCTCTTCATTGTTGCTGATTTTCTTTCCAGCGAGCATGCTCTTGAGGTCTGAGAATATGAATAAATTCAAAGAGTATGGTGGATACCGAAGCTATTCGAAGCTCAATTAATCAAATTTTGACATCGATCGTATTCATTGATTTATGCCACGATGCATTGTCTTGATGAAACAGATAGTCGCTATTAATGGGTTTTCCTTTTTGAGGATAATTTTCTACGCTTTGGGGTCCGTTCATCGTGTGCAGTCTACTCGGCTGATTGTCTATTGAATTGTGGTGTGAAATGATGGGGCATGAAACATGACCATTGTCACATATCCACACAAAAATTTGTATTACGATTAAAGAGCTTCAAACACTTCCCAGAATCAGTAATTCGTTGTTGATTTTGTTGGATAGTGAGCTTGCGCGGCAACTACTTTGCACAGAGCTTTTATATACCCAAATATTGAATACATACGTTTCTTTGATATCTTTAGGGCCTCAGTTCTCGCAAACAACTTCACTTTACGGCATTCGAAATTGTTTTGGGATTTTTTATTGATTTTTTCCTCGGTAACAGCCTTTTTAGCGTCTCCACTGTCTTCGTCGTCCTCGGTGCTCATTTCGTCTCGTTTCGTCCCTTTTCAACGATTGCTTTCCCTGGTGCAGAATCTATAAAATGTTAATCAATCTATACCTTGGTTTCAACAGTATTTTTGTCCCAAAAAGCAATGCTTTATTGACACACGAAATTCCTTTTGATACATTTTTTGTAAACTAACTAAGTTGCTTAAGCAAAATGTTATACCCCTCATAAACTAATTGTTCGTCAACTGTAAAATTTGTTCACGTATCTGTTGTTGGTACGGACTGACTTAATATCGTATGGATTTAATATTAGTAGTACCATCTTTGTATGTGTCAGCTTACGAACATTTCATCCTATTTCTTATTTAAAGAAACAAAAAAATGTATTTAGAGTAAAAAAGTCACCGACTTTTTACACTGTCCCGTAGGGTAAGGTATTGCATAAATTATCATTAGCAATCCTCATGGTGCAACAGGTCTACTCTTAGGTTACCCACGTGAGTCATGCTTATCTGTTGACGTACTACTCTATTACGATAAAATTTAATCATGCTTACACAGGTATGAATGTATGTGTATGTATAGACGAGGAGTGCCGCTGTTTCCGCTTTCAATGCCTCGGTATGCAACAGATATGGGGCACTTGCCCATCACATTTCTATAGAGGTGTTGTTTTTTATTTAATATATTGTAAATACTATCACGTGGTGAATACATCTTTGACTTAACAATTTGGCCTAACTTTGATCTCGACGTCCGCATGATCCATGTAGTATAGTTCAATGCATTCCCATTGCTTAATCTTTCAAGCTTCAAGTGAATATTTTTATTCCCCGCGGCAATGGTATGTGACTTACTTTATCTTAAACAATACTAACAGTTGTAATTTTAGCTCACTTTAATGCCGATTCTATTGTGAAAACAGATTCACAATCCAAATTCATAATATATATTTCATCAATACAGTTACCCACACCCTAGTGTCCACATTTGCTGAGAATTTTACCGAGGAGGAATATATAGTTTTATATATTATTCATTAATATTTATTTTGTCACCTGCCAGATGTAATACTTATGCCATCGATTTTGCCAGTCCTCGAAACACTTTTCATAAGCAATCTTTGGGATGGCCTTTAGCTACTTCAGTGAGTTTTGTTTTATGTCTTTGAACGACTGAAAACGGGTTCCATTGCGATGATTGTTGATTTGTATGCATATCAAACTCTTAAACATATGTCTCATCGGCAGATATAAAGCTCTCCACGAATGAGAATTCGCTCGATCAAGATTGGATACAAGTTTACGGAACTCTTTTTGAAAAAAATTTAGCTTTATCACAACGAGTTGAGCAAGAATGCGTTTCATACCCAAAATATTCACCAAAATCATTCGAACGGACTCGCTAGAGATGTTGAGCTCCCTTGCCATCTCTCTAACACGTGCCTAAAGATTTTCAAGCAGCATATCCTTAACTTTTTTTTTAATATTTTCATGAGTTCGAAGGCCGTCTAGAACGAGCCACGTCTTCAGCGATCTCTCGACCAGATTTGAAGGTCACAATGTATTTTAATATATATGTAAGTGCTCACTTTTCCAGAGAGCGGCGATGAAATACTTGAGATAATTGTAGATAGTTTTTCCCAAATGAATTAGTTAATATAGTCTCGAGACTTCCGCTAGGCCAGTAGATTTTACTGTTTCTTGTTGTTAATATCTATCTTATGGTGTCTCAAAAACTATATTTCGCATTTAAATATTCTTTATGATAAATTTAATTTTCGTTTGTTTTTAATGATGAGTTTCAGTGAATAATTTTATTTCTATTGTCGGGAGTATACTATTCATTGTAAGATAAACATTTTGAAATCAACCCTGTCGGTTGATATTAGAGTCATTAGACTTATCATCGTTTATCTCAGTGATTTACTCGGTATACAGACTCTACTTAGCCATTTACAGTAACAAGATCAACAAAAGCTACACATTTTAAGCTCTAGCAGTAAAAAGCTCGAAGCCTAAAGTAGCGACACCGTAAGACCTTTTCAAAAGATCTGTAACGCGCAAATCGATGAGTTTCTGTGTTGTTTCGTTACCGTCGACGCAATAAGGTATAGCATAAAAGCTAAGGAACACTCAAAAGAATGAACCTCAGCGTCGAACCGTTCCGAAGTACTTGTTTCTCGGCACTGTTTTGTGAGATTCACAAGGTGTGATCTATACCGACTACATTGATAAGCAAAAAACTGTCTCAAGATTCTATCATGCCCAATTATTAGGCGAAGAAAAGAGTTCAAAAGTTCTCTTCAATCAAGACAATGCAGCTGTGGCATTGCTACTGCCAAATTTATTGAATTGCCGCCACATTTACCATATTTTCCAGTTTTGGCTTCTTACTAGTTATTTTCATTTTCAAACGCTAAAAAGTCACTTGCCGGGCAGAAAGTCGAATGAGGAAGTGATAGCCACCGCAGAGGTTCTTTTGTAGACTTCCATAAAATGTATACGAACGGTTACAGACGGGTTAATGAAGTCGTATGCAGCATCGCTGCCTCAAGTATATCGAGTTAAAAGGGATCTAGGTTAAGAACTAAATCGTAATTTTTCCAAAACTTTCTTTCTTCCTATGTAGGCTAAATGTTTATTGAACAGACCTCATACCAAGACGGTATTATAGTACTAATGCCTCTATGTTCCAAACACTTCAGTTTTGTAAATTTGAATTTTATTTTGTATTCTGTAATTATTATGCTTTTTTTTTGTCTAATGGAAATACATAAAATGTATTAAAAAGTTTTGCATACTTTCAGGCGGTTTGCACAATCAATAAGCGCTTTTATACTATATGAATCAATAAATGAATAAATCAAACTGAAAAATTAAAAACAAAGCATTCCTATTGGAAAATCGTGCTTTGCCCTCTGATAAGCAAATTGCACATTCACAATTACGTTAGAATTGCATACTTTTTAACACAATCTTGAAAATATCAATCGCTACAATCTAATCTTTGTCAATAATAATAAACTTCGGCTGATTCGATCAGCCATCTGCTATCACCCTGCGATAGCAAGTGGAACAACTGGCAATTCGGTTGTTAAGCAGTTCACACGCATACATACGAACACATGTAGGTTATTGTAGCACATTCATGTATTTTATTTGATATTTCCATGTTTACACGTATGATTCCACATACAACATTCGTACATACTTAATAATAATAGAATAATTAACAATAAAATACTTATTACGATTAAAAACAAACCGCACTAGATGTGGCCTTGGGAACAACAAATACTTGCCATGTAAAAACTGCTGAATATATTCACTAAATACACACATATATGCATGTAGATGTGTTTTCGGTGTCAACTGGAGCTATTTGTGCGCTAGTCGATGGCATTTCCATTCGGCACCATGACTTTGATCATGCCTGGCAGTACTTCACCTTGCAGCGGACCATAGTCCACACGTTCGCCATCCACCGCCATAATGCCCTCTCTTTCGGGACTCGGTTCGATGCGAAAAGCGCGTACCGGCACCACTTCAATATACTTGTTCGGCTCCTTTGGCAGGTGTGTGCCTGAACTCATGCCAAGTAGGAAATTCGCCAACTGCGAACGTCCAACGCCGCTACGTACTATAACTAGATAGATGATGCCATCGTTGAGACGAGACTCAGGCGCAAAGAAGCAATCTGCGGACAGATGTGTGGTGTAAGCCGCGTGCACCATAACGTATTCACCCTCCTCGGTGTGCCAAGTATCTGTAGGCACCGGCAGATCCAGTGACGGTATTGTGGATGGTGGGCGACGACTTTCGTATTCCAAATTGATCGATTCGAGGCGACTTAGTACGCTGCGACGCGAGCGTATGCTTTGGTCGGTGAGCGAGAAGTAAGCTGTGCGTTTCGAAACAGCCGAATGCCAGCTATCAGCATTGGAATGGAAGCTCATATGATCCAACGATATGGCATCACCAAATTCATCGTCTCGATTGGTGCCAGTATTTGTTGAGTAGAAATCATCTTCTTTGGCGCCCGCCGGCGTGTTTGGTATATCATGGAATTCCTGTACTTCGGGTGGCAAACGTCGTTCCTCATTCGACACTGTGGAAACGCGAGTACCAAAGGCCTTACGGCCATCCTTACGGTCACAGCGTATATAGGACAATCTGCCCTTATAAGTGCGCAAGCTAATCAGCCGTCGTATAGCCCAAAAAGTGAAGCGTGATGCACCGATCGAACGCAAATGTTCACTCTCGATATCAACGTCAACGATTAAACCCCAACCGACCGATAGAAATGAGTACATCTCTGAGGCTTTACCCTCTTTGCCAATATCGATACGCACCAGATCCATCGGCGCCAACTTGCCAGCAATGCATGTCAATGTAGCATACAATATGGGCTTCGGTCCGTATGGTTCGTTATAAAGATATGCAATACTGCGCGCCAAGCCATTACCCGAACCGCAGGGTACAATACCAAGCGGCAATTGTCGTGTAATTGCGCGCCAATCCTCACGTTCCATTATCCCGTTCAGCACTTCGAAGAAGAGTCCATCACCCGATGCGACCACAATGCCACTATAACTACGCAAGAGATCGCTATGTTTGCGCACATATTCACGTGCAAAATTATAATGTGCGGTCACGTGCAATTCATACGGCACATCGGCTTCCTTCAGCACGGGCGCCATTTGTTTATGGAACATTTCACGTCCCTTACCCGAACCGGATTTGGGATTTAGAAAAATCAGCAATTGTTTCTCGACCAATTCATGCTTGAGCGCCGCTTTATTAATGCGTATTGCATGATGCCAACGTTCGGCCACCTTTAAGTTCTCCTCATACGTATCGAAGGAACGAAAACGTAATATGCGCACGGTACGCTCTCGTCGCATCGAGTGCTTCTCGTTCTTTATATACGCGTATATATGTAAATAAGCGCTAATGTCCTTTTTTGTCGCCTGCTCAACTTCGGATTCTTCATCTATGCGACGGCAGGGGGCCAAAGAGACGCGATGACTCTTCTTCATACTCGGTCCACAACTACTGCCTATAATATCGTCCATACGTATGCGCTGCTCATTGATTTCGTCCACTTCGCCAGTTTCGCGGCGCAAATATATGCCCTCGCCATTTAGTTTCAACTCGACGGGGATGGGTGCTTTCTGCTTATTATTGATGTAAAAATGTTCGCTGAGCTCGATGACACCCGTAGGCGAGATTTTCGTTACGCTGGACGTGGGTGTCAACGGACTGCTCACAGCACTGGCAGCCGTATCGTCATACACGAAATGCGTGTCGGACAAGTCGAGTGACAGATTGCAAGGATCCATAATGATACAAAACGATTTGCACGGATTTTTTAAAACTTTTCCTCTGCTCATGCAGCTTAGTGGCCAACTTAGTGGGTTCTATAAGTAGTTCGTTGAGTTCGTTTCTTTGAGGATGCTTTTGCGCTTCTTAAACCGAGGAAAATCATTTAATTATTCACAATACTAAGCAGTTGTTTTCGTTGCTTTTTCGAATTTGCGTAACACTCCCTTTGCACTTTGTTCGCTGCTTTGTTACCTGCGTGGTTCGCGCACAGCACAACACCGTAATCCACCGATTTACTTTACACACTAACACCTGTGCTGAAAGTTCACAATTTCCTGATAGAAATATTTTTATCAGTTTGTTTTTTTTTTTTATTTTTGTTTTGTTGTTTGTTAATTTTTACTTACGATTCCCGATATTTTGCCTCCAAATCTAATCAAATAAAACAGAACCGTTAGATATGTATGTATTCTTTATCTAACGCTAGCTTGGCGCACTGTAGTCCGATAAGAGTTGACAGTTGGCCCGCTGTTCGTTGTTTACTTCGTTGGACGATTTTTGTTGTTTGACCACCAAACCAGCTACATACTCCTCTTCTCGAATTTATAGCGTCTCCTTACCGCTATTTGTTGTTGTTATACATACAATTGTATGTTGGTTGTGTCACTCTTCGTTGCGCTCTTTGCGCTGCCAGCTATAGTTAGTCTTTGATTTACTATTTAACACTGCCTTCTGCACCATTATCTTCGTCTACCTTTCAACTTTTACTCTTTCACTTTGTGCTCATTTATATTTATCATTTATATATCCCCTTTGATTTCCGTATGATACCCGTTTATCGGTGAACCAGTCAACCTGCCAGCCAGTTTACCTTCGTCTGATGAAGCGTTGCTGATCTTATGCGGCAGTAGACGAAATACAGTACCCACGGAGCGCAGCTTTTTCCAATGTGTGATTTGTTCAATGTTTCACGCTAATATAAAGCTCGTAGTTTTTTGTTGTTAGCTTTTTGTTTATCGCAACGCAATTTTATTGTGCTGTTGTTGTTCACTCATAATTTGAGAGCGCAAGCGTTTTCGTACATACATATGTATATATTATGTGGTTGTTGGCTATTGTGTTATACACTCCATGTCAAATGTTTAGAAACAATAGTAAAAGCGGCGAAATACTCAGTAAAGCACTTTAGAATTCCTTTTGATGTGTGTTTTTTTTATAGATCAGTTACTTTGACATAATTGTGCTTGAGCCATGATCATTCAACAAGTATATTTTACATATATTTTTATTGTCGAATAGCACAATCATAAAATTTGGTTACAGTACTGAATATGAAAGAGGAAGGTATAAATAATCTGTGAGATATTTGTGAATTAGATAAGCAAGAAATAATCGTTCCAGATATTCTCAAAGAACTGCCAGTAGTTTTTTTTTTTGTCAGTTAAATTCAACAAGGAAATCAGTTTTCAATTAGCTCGTCTCAACTCTAGTCTTTCTCCCTTTTTAGGAGGAAAAATTATTGAAAGACTGTTTCCTAAGCTAGTTGGAACTTTAGTACCTCATATACCATACCCTCCCATCCATCATAATATAATATGTTGGGCGGTGGTTTGAGCAATGATCATACATACATTCGTTATAGTAAGGATGAACTCAGTGAAAATTATAATTTTCTCAAACTCTTTAAGCATCTGGTTTATAAAACCTTTTGGGATTGGGTATATAGTTATCAATATCTGCGATAATGTGAATGCTATCGAAGGAGCTAGTATCAGAACCTTCATTATTAACCCACTCTTCTTGTAAACGTTTATTTGACATCATATTTTATGATTAAAAATATTTATATTTTCTTGGATCTCAAATGGCAAATAGATCATTTCTTCGAAAAAACAGGAATATGTATTTTTGATGAGGTGAGATAACCTCAATTTCATGTTAAAAAATTAATTGCCAAAACCTACTGAATATTACGATTTCAAATTAATTACACCAAAACAATATTACTTCTCACCGAAAAAACAAGAAAAAACGATAACTTCCCTTCAAAAATACAAAATATTTCACGATTTTTATCGACCATATTGTAAGGCAGCTATTGTCGTTCTGTGTGATGAGTTTTTCATCTAAAATTAAACTGAACCTCCATCTGATATTACTAAGGTCTATGTATAGCGTGATATCCGGCCAGTATAACCTACCCTAACCTACATATATGCTATAATGGGCCGACCCGAAGAAATTCTTCGAAGATTATACCAGAAGATATCTTGTCAAATAGAAAAGTTTGTATGGCAGCTATATGCTACAGTGATCCGATATGGGCTGTTTCGACAAATGAGCAGCTTCTTGGGGAGAAAAAGGGCGTTTGCAACCTTTCAGATCGATGTCTCAAAAACTCAGGGACTAGTTTGCTTGTATACAGATAGACGGATAGACGGACATGGCTAATTCGACCCAGCTCGTCACACTGGTAATTTATATATTATATATGTATATGTATATTTTATTTACATATATGTAAGTATATATAATTTTTGGCTTCGGAAGCCTGATTTAACCCATTCTTAAAACCAATGTTAATCGATATCCTTTATAAAAAAAATGTTTTCTTGACTACTTTTTTTCTTTTACAAAAAAAAAATTAAAACCTTATAGCGTTTTTCAATTTGTTATTTAAACTGTCGATCTTATTCGTATATACCGATGTGTACTTGTCGGCACTTTTCTCCAACAAAATCGACTTGAGTTATTACTCGTCGTTTGAGTTAAGGTGTTTGCGATCATTTGATGACTCGATCGTCTCTGTGTCGCTTATTTTCTATTTAGACACGGCTGTATGTGTGTGTGTGTACAATTTTGAAACGCGAGTACTTTTCAACAAGTACGAGTACTGTGTTTATTGACTTTAAGCTGGAATAATAATTCGAGTGCCGGAGTGGAAATTCATATGTACATACTTATTGGACGGCACTCGCGGCTTAATGGGTTCTGTCGGTTAAGGTCGCCGATAAATACACAAAGCTGATCGAATACCCACATATATTTATGTGTATGTATGTATATGAATATGTATGCGGCCGTGTAATTATGGGTAAAATTTTGTTTAGACTACTTCGGCGCTGTAAGAACAAAGAGAATTGAGTTTCAAGCGTAGAAAGTTATTGATTGTGGAATGAAATTTTAGATGATTCATTTTTTACTAAAAGTGTATTTTTTTTAATTTACGATCATTTAATGTATTTAATCAAAAATTAAAAAATTTTGTGTAAAAAAATGAACTTATAATGGAATTCCTCTTTTACTTTATTTTTTTGAATCTACTCTTAAAAAATACAATTGAATTACGTTTCACAAACTTTAGACACGATTGTTTATAGAACACTGTCACAAAAGCATTTTTATATACATGACTCTATTAAATGGGAACCTCAGATGCCTATAAAAACTCAACCGACTTTCCTTTGTGCTTGAAATATTTCCGTGACGTTAATAAACATTAATCACTGCTAAGCAAATTATGTATTATATTTATAGTAAAACGACATTGCGTCATCCAAACAAATTGCCATTATTATTAATGTTTGATTTTCACATCATTGTTTTCGCAGCATTTTACTAATAGATAATCTATTGGTTGTTGTATTTATATTCTCGCAACATGTTGCAACAGAGAGTATAATAGTTTTATATCTCCTAAAACTAAACAATATAGATATAGAGTTATACATATATAAAGAATGATCCATTTCGATGTTCCCTACTTTTTTAAAGAAACAACACAGAAACTTCAAATATAATGTGAAATGTTTTTTTGTCATTTGAAAGAACATTCTCTGGTATTTATTTTTTGAAGATTATCTCTTTCAATTTTTGGCCGCAGCTGGGTCTGATCCGTTCCAATTTTCAATTACTCGCGTGTTGTTTTGCTCCAAGGCTTGAATGAAGTAGGATTGTTTAGACTTTACATACTTATTTTCACAGAAAAAAGCTTAACGGTGTGATACGATACGATCTTGGTGGGTAATCGACCGGCTCGAAACGTGAAATATTCTGCCCACCGAAGTGTTCTCTGGAAAGTGGCACCTTCATTGACGGTTACATTCTCACCGGCATAATTTCTCTGGAATCTCTTCAGATTGGTCTTTGTCCCAAATGCCGCAATTTTTGCTTCTTTACTTACTCGTTAAGCCAGAAATGGGCCTTATCGCTGAACAAATTTTGGCGTATACGTCGGCTCTTCTTTGAACTTTTCAAGAGCGCATACAGTAAGGCGATGTCACTTGGGTATGTCGAACGGCCTCAGTTTTGGCACAAACTGTATTTTGTACGCTTTCAATTTAAGATTTCGACGTAAAATGCACCAAGTCATTCCATACGTCAGTCCGAGTTGCTGCACACGGCGCAGAATCGACTCTCCAGGATCTTTGTGTACACCTCAACTACGGCTGTTTTTCAATAATGAATGCTGGGTCCCGAGATGGGTGTTGGGTTTGCGAGCGAAACACATCCTTTATAGAACGTGACTTTTCGTAATAAATTTTAACGATTTGTAAACGTGTCCATTTGTAAGTCTTTCCATGATGAAATGCCAAACAATAGTGAACAAAAATAATATGACAGCTTGACACGACTCACCCGTGATCTGTCAAAAATAGGCTATTGAAAAAAGTAACCTTGCTTGGATCACATGTTACTTAGGTATATAAATGATCAGGACGACGAGACTACTACTACTACTAGTACTACATACTAGTTTTATTATTCATTTTTTTGGACAAATATTTTCCCAGAGGCTTATATGAATATAGTAAATCAGAGGTTTATATAATATGACATTTCACTTTTTCATTGATCCCTGGTAATATGTGTACTCTATACAATAAATTGCTTGATCACATGACAATTTGGCTTTCCAAAATACTGAAGCTCCACAAATGAATTCGAAAAAAAAATGAGAAACAAAATTTTGGTGGAAAAATTTTTTTAAGTATAATTATTGCACTTGTCTAACCAACCGAAGATCAGGACTGCAGGGCGGATGATCAATTTTTTTGAAGCAGTGTTGAATGCTTGCATTTAAGTTTCCTCCACCATCATCCAAGCCCACCAGGAAATAAGTGTTAGTTATTATTCAATAAAAATAAAAAGTTGTGTTGTCATGGTATTCACAGTTGCCACATTTCTCTCATAGACGAGCAAATAATTCTAATTTAATTCGTTTGATAATCAATGATAAGTCTTATTTTAAAAGGTATTCAATTAAGCCTTAATATTTAAACCAAAAAATATAGTTATACATATTATAAAATATTAATGGTATATAGAAAATTTAAGAACATACTGTTGTACATTTTTTCGACCTTGAAGCAAAAGGAGGACTTTGAGCTAGAATAGCAAATTGGCTGTTTCTGACAACATAGAGAATGACGCTGCAAGAAATCAAACAAATATATGTAAACCGTAAATAATTCTCTTGCTTAGACACTTGTTAAGTGTGGTATGTCGGTAAATATGTATTTCTAAAATATACAAAAGTATATGTATGTTTATACAATTTATATCACACACTCAAGTTCAATGTTTCTAACTGATTAAGTATTATTTTTCTATGTACACACATATTCAACTATTTAGAAGTATGAAGGTATACATACATATGTGTGTAAATCCCTACAATTTTCTGAATGAAACTTAAGTTGTTATTAAATAAATAGTCACCATGTATTACAGCTGTACAGCTGTGTTCATGAAAATAGCAGTGCCGGGTGTTCTAGTCATAAAACAAAAAGTAAATAAAGTTAAAAATAAACATCAAATTCGATAACATTTAAAAGTATTTTTCAGTTATTTCTTCATAAATTTCTATATATTTTTTACTTACAAGATTTCTTAAAAATTAGTCTGTTCCTGAAAATGGTAGTGCCTACCTTATGACGAACGAAAAAGTGACAATTAAAATCCCAATTTTTCTAAATGTTTCCTATTGACTACAATGTAAAGCCTTTATTTATTAATGTCGATTACATTTTTACCACGCTTCATAGGGATTTGAGTCCATACGGCCTTGACCACAATCCAAAGTCAGGACATTATGTCGATCTTTTCTTTTGAGTAAAGTCCTTTTTTTCTCTAAAAAGTTATATATCAATAGAATATTTTGGGTTTCCGAAGCAGTTTCCAATAATTTTGTTCTGAAGTCGCATACTTGTCAAGTATGGAATTTGACTTGTTACCTATGGTATATCCCCAAAATTCTGATAAAAACATGTTGTTCTAACCTATTCAAACACTTAGAAATATATTGTACATAAACCAACCAATTAAATGTTGTGTCATCATGAAATGACGTATTAATCATTAATTTAACACCTGGGGTAGTTTACCAGTACATACAATAAATTAGCAAATAACATCTGGTTGAATAATATGTAGATATCACAGGTCAATTGAAAAGTCCTCGGCCTCCCATAGTAAAACACATTTTTTAGGCAAAGTTTGTAGTTTTTTTTATTCAAGGGTGATACACTAATACATGTATTTGCGATTCTCCTACTTTTCGATACAATTCTTATCGTACGAGTTGTCCTTTGCTTCAAAATATGTCTCAATTTCGGCGATCACCTCTTCATGCGACGAAAATTTCTACCCAGCGAGCATTTTTTTTAAGATCTGAGAATATAGAAATAGTCACTGGGACCCAGAGAATACGGTGGATGCGGAAGAAATTCGAAGACCAATTTATGGATTTTTGTCATCATTTTCACTGTTCATAATGGATCAATGGTATTAGGAAAAATTAAAACCAATTCTATTTCTATATTTTCAATTATTCAAAGTTGCTCTTTTAAATGTGAAAGGAAAGCATGAGTATCGAAAATATGTCGAATAAGAAAGCATTACACTCAACTTTTATTTACTCAATATTGAGTTTTCCTTTCCAGACAGGCTGGCAGACAATACATTTGCCTCAAGAGTTGATCACATTCATTTAATATTGCGAAAATTATATCAACCTTATCATTATCTATTTCTCCAACTATTTTTATTTAGTATTCTCTTATGTAAGTATTCGCGAATAAAATGAGCACTTGTTTGACGCTTGAAGTCTTTCTATCACCAACATTCAAATTAGCGAATCCTCGTTTCAAGTGATCGAGCTCTCAATCATTATGCATACATACGTATGTTGTCTTTTATATTTCATGGTTAGAGAACAAAAACAAATATTAACCACCGAAAATCGCTTTATTGTATTACAAAATATTCTCCAATAAGGTATATATATATACTTTCTCATGCATTTGAATCAATTCGCGAAGCAATTTTGCTACTCTGATTTGAGGTATCTCCAAAACATTTCTTGTTAACCACCTCTTCGGAAATAAGAAGAAGTCATTCGGTGCCAAGTCAAGACTTTACGGTGAATTATTCAAAATTTCTCGATTCATACATGTATTCATCTATAGTGATACTAAACTTTTTTGGTTTTTGCTCATCATCTTTTTTTCCTCATTTTTTTGACTTGCAAGTGCATAAAACCCCTTAAATAATAAGGGACCACAGTAGCTCAGGCGTCGGAAACATGTTAGCGCAGGGTTGCAGCGTAAGTGTATCCATCTTGTTTGAACAACTGATATATAAATGTCAAACAATTTTTTTTGATTTGCCAATTTCCCTCTAAAAAATTTTGTACCCCCCAAAAAAACACCCTATTCTTATTGCCTTGTTGAAATATATTTCCTATTACACTCAATTTCTTTTTTTCTCTACTATAGGGAAGCTATCCGTGCTATATTATTTGCAAAAACTACTCACTTCCTCACTCATATACTCATCGGTGTGTATATAATCGAAGTTGGTAACGTCGTCACAGCCAGTAGCTAAAGCTAAACCAGCAATTATCAAATAACAACAAATAAGCAACTGCACCAACACCAACAAGATCAGTTTCGAAACCCTGTTGTTGTTGCGTTTGTTGCAATGCCTTGCTTTGTTTTTTTTTTATCGCTTTGGAGTGATCAGTGCCAGTTGTGAATGCTATTACCTCAGCTCTGCTATTGAGTATTACTCGCTGCTTTTATTGTTAATAGACCCTGCATGGGATTTGTTGCTATTTATGGGTGTAATTGCAGTCATGCGGGTATCGTATAATATACTATACTGTATATGTGTGTATGCATATATGTATGTATGCCGTTAAAGTTGATAGCGTCTGAGTTTGTCAATTTCAGCAATTGTTAATGATAAGCAGCGTTTTTTATTTATTTTTATTTTATTTTTGTGAACTGGTATTTCTCCACTCTCCGTTGTATTTTGAAATTCTCAACGCTGTTTGCTCTCCGCTTAACAAAGTCATGTATCAAATATGTCTATGTGTGTGTATGCATTTATTTATTATTTTTTTTTGTTTTGTTATTTTTTTCTCTTTGCTGTTTTCGCTTCATTTTTAACTTTGTTCATCAAGTTTGTTGTTGTTTGAGTTTTCGCGTTTTTTGCCGTGTTGGCATTCACTTTGGTTGGCAGTCAGCTGCTCACACACGCATGCACAAACCTATACATACATATAATGATAGTCAGCTACTCACACACGCATACTCAAACCTATACATACATATACACCTGCACATGTCTAAGCTCTCTGCTTGCCTCTGCAGAGACGCTTCACTCTTTCTCCGCCACTGCTGATTGACTAACTGACTTTCCGTTTGCTCTTTGCCTATTTCCATCGGCTGACTGCTAGCTTAGTTGTTTAGTTGGCCATTTGGCTACTTGGCTGTCAGTCCGTCCATTCGTTGCTGCAATTAATTGTTATTACCAAAATTTTCATTTGCATTTTCCCGCAAAATCAAACTAATCGGTCTATTGCCGCAACGAGAGACAGTTTAATACAGCGATCTGTCGCTGCGTGGCAGCTTTCGATCAAACTTTGGAGTGGTAAAAATGAAATTGAAAAACTGTCTCTTTGGTGAATGGTGAATTTATTGTTATTGCAGTCAAGTGTTTTGTTTTGCGCTTTGTTTTTGTGCTGACACAATTTTTGTTTTGTGTGTTTTTGTGGTTGGCTTGATTTTTGTCTAAGAAACTGTGTTTAACCAGCCGCAAAGATTGTCGATGTGCATTAAAAAAATCAAGTACAATTGTTTTTGTAATTAATTTGTATTAAATTTTACTTCGTCTCTTCTTTTGTTTTCATTGCTTTTACTCCGGTCGTGTGCGGTGAAAGTGTACTAGTCATCAAATCTGTAAAATAATCGCAAGCGTAATGAAGAAACAGTCGAAAATATGTGCTGCGTTTTAATTATGGCTTAAAAGTGCTTTGACCTAAAGTAAACAATGAATGAAAACCAGTTTTATAAAAATTAATTGCCATATTCATGCTCGCAACAGCTGTTACGGCTTAAAACATTAGTGATTGTAATATTCATACCACAAAAGTGCTGAAAATATCTACATTTAGTCGTAAAAATAATAATAATTACTTTCAAGTGTAAGTAAAAAAGCAAAACAACAATAATTAATCTCACTATTAACCACTTACAATCATTTCACCCAGTGACATTACGGTACACTGCTTAATGAAAGTAAAAGTACATGGCGCTCCGAGTTCATTACTTTCATAACTTGTCATACGAAAAAACGGTAATAATCACAGATAAAAATTAAGTATTGGACTTAGAATACACAAGTCATAAGATGCAGATCTCTCAATAGATACAAATGTTTATTTTAACTTTTAACAGGAAATTTAACATAACTTCGGTCTCTTCTGTTTTGTGGTTTTGATTTTTTACTACAGCGCGTACCAAACAGCAGCGTTAGATCAGATCATCGAAATAATAGCCCCTTGGGCGAATACAATTCGGTACGTAGTATCGACTGTTGTCTCGAACACAAAACTTGCAAATTAATGGCGTATTTGCACACCTTCGGGTGCCTAGCTATGCTCCTGTTAGTTTTCGATCAAAAATGAAAATATACTCTTAGTTATATGAATGTTGATATTTTTTGATATGATTGATCATATAATGCTAGGCTTTCATACATCTTTGTTCACGGATCAGGATCAAAGCCGGGAAAATTTCTTTTCGAATTTCATTAATATGTGTATGTATCTGGCAGATTGAACGATATTTTCGGTAAAAGTACGCAATAGGAACTGATGTCCAAAGATTTGGTATCTGGAGGCTTGGATTTACTTTTAATGGCATTTTGTGGGCGTGGCTGTTGTTCGGATACGACCATCTACGAATTCGTCCTCATTTTTTTTTTTACCAAGAACCGCGTTGAGGTAAAAACATAACTTATGTTTCACCTTTTACAGGGGCGTTACTTATGTTGTATACGTATTAAGGTATTAAAAAAGTATTATTAAGTCAGTTTAAATAACGGCTATATGCTATATGACGAATTTGCTAAATATGCCTTGACAAATTAAGGGGTTTTTGATCCATAAGTTTGTATAACATCTATATGCTATAGTGGTCCAATTTGTTCGGAGATTGTAGCGTTGCCGTCTGCACCAAATTTCGTCTAGATAATTTGTCAAATGAAAAAGCTTTTCGTATTTCACAAACACTACTGAAGCGTGCTACAAAGAACCTGAAGGAAACTCTCTAGAAACTGTGCAACATGTATTCAAAAGTGTTTCTGGTTGCTGGAAAACCAGAAGATCTAGAAACAATCTGTCCAGCAATTTTTTTTTAATGTTCTGTCCCTATATATCCGGCCGATTATACAAGTTAAAGGCATATTTGCATTATAGAACGTTCTTCGACAGGTATCATGATGCTGCGACGGATCTGAAGTCAAAGGGCTGGTGTAACTCAAGGTAGCTGATCTTTTTCCTTTGCACAGCATACGCAACAATGATTAACTCTGACTCCACAATTACGGCAACGGCTGCGAAAAACACCGCACTGCTGGCGTGGAGTAGCAATTCTACTGCCGCTTCTGGGAAACTGCAAATATAATTGACCGCTTTAGAACCCTAGTTCACCAAATGCAACATTGAAATTAATACTGGAAAATTTATACAAGAGGTGTATGGCTTAGGCACGAAATATGCTCATAAAAGGCCTTATGTGCTCATTTGCTACCAATAAGTACAAGCGCAAAATATCTTTGGCTTACAATTGTTAAGGTGGCACGTTCAAATCAAAAGAACTCAGCTCAGGTTAAGGTTTGTGCAGCTGTACTGGGCGATAGCTAGACGTTCTCCACCGGGGAGATTGCTAGGACTCGGCGACGGTGGCTCTCTCCCACTACGAATCCCACATCGAATTAGCGCTCCCTTATATGGCCAGTATAGTAAATGTCACTAGAATATACTCGTCTCAGTCCTTGTCCCGTTCATCACACTCATTGAACGGCTGTGATGCGAGCTTTTACTCTTACAAGGACATCAACCAGCTCAGCAGCGAACACCTTTCCAATTAAGGGACCAGACATTCCCATAAATCGTAATCTTTAATACGTTTGCGGTCGTCATCAAAAGGGTTTCTCTCATCTGAGGCTGTTTTCTTTTTCATTAGGGGCGTGTTTTGGCTATCCAGAGGATACTTGGTCTAAGACTCGAATCCATATGTAAAAGATTCGTTCATAGCTGTCATAGAAACTGAACGATCGGAATCAAATTCTTGGAACGATTAACATTTTTGTATTTTTAAAGGATATTCAACATAGCTTCGGTGCAATCAAAGTTAACGTTTTGTCTTATTTTTTTATTAATTTATTTCTTTGAGTTCGGTCAGTGTCTCAATCTAAAATAGTACCTATGTATTTCTAATATAGAAACGAAAGAGTAAACCTTTGCTGGATAAAATTAAATCAGTTCCTCACAGCTGAAAATTGTAACGTTTGGTCATTAAGAACTTAGAGATAATTATATAATACATAAATGGAATTCATCTAGCTTTGATGTTGAAAATTATGCATAATTGTATTTATATCTAGAAGTCCTTTGTTAGACACCTTCTGCTTGTATTCTTTCTATTATATATGTATGTACAAAAAGTACAAAAAACGTTGTATAACTATCTATGTGTTCCTGACCTATATCAAACAATTACAGCTAACTGTATAATTATATTGATTAACGGTGAATTTTTGGCGGTTCAATAACACATATATATATGTATGACCATAAAAAGCCGGCTAATGCAAATATAGTTTTATCGTCATCGCCTTAATAAGCCATCCCACCACTTTTGTTTACTCCGCGAAATTCCTTATTCTAAGTTGTTTTGTTATTTCATATTTGTTTGTTTCTTATATTTATTTCTTTTTTTGTTCCGGTAATCTTTTGGGTTTTCTTCCTTCGACTTCTTGTTGTATACCTTTGCCTTTCTTTCATAGAATTTATCTTTTATGGTCAAGGCTGCATTGTTTATTAAAACAAATACATTTCCTATATTTTTTCACTCACACACACACACACGCACAAGACAGTCCGCTTTGCTTTGAGGCAGGGCAGTGACAGAAGGCGTGCGTCAGGTATTGGCTGCATTAACGAGCGTTTTAAGTAAATATTGCCCAAATTGTTTAACGATTTGGGTCAAATATTACTGATAACGCGGTGAATGGTGAACACCAATATGTCTATGTGTACATTTTTAGAAATTAAGCAGGCGCATTTTTTTGGTGAGTCTCAAGAATTAGGGCAATAAATGTCGAACATGTCGAAGCTGTCATTATAACAGCAACTGGCGACTGGTGTGCATAAGATAGTGCTTGTGATTGAGTCAAATTATAGTGTTGAAATAGTTCGGTAAAAGTAAAAGATATCTGCATTTAAATCTAAGTGACATTTCTTGCTTATTTTGTGATTTTAAGCAATGATTTGAAAAATAATTGAACGGTATTATATACATAAACAATATTTGAAAAAAGATAATTGCAATGCACTTCTTTAAATAATATTTTTATCCATTCATAGCCGAATGCTTTTCTTCATTGACGCGGCTTGGGTAAGAAAATCGGTGGGACAATGTCTTAAGTTTCCTTTTTTTTGGAAAAAAATTATTTTTGAAAGCATACATTTTTAAGATAACATAAAATGCTGAAAATAAGAACTGTGATTATAGAAAAAAATAACCGATAAATTGTTTCCATTTTGAAAATAATTTCATAATAGCATTTTAAATGAAACCCCATTATTAAAAAGAACTGGAACAGTCGATTTTCACAAGCTTCTTTTGAGGCGAATTTTTGACCAGCCAAATTATTTGCCAAAGACAGGAACAAGCAGGAATCACTTGCTACCCGATCCGCATTATAACTTGCATGTATAAGAATCTCCCAACCAAGCTACCGGAGCTTTTGGGAAATCAAGAAAGAAAAACTATTATAAATAAATGTGAGTGCCCTGGTGTAGTCCTTTCTCTTTACTGGCGTGCACACCGCTTATACGATTATAGTCGAGTTAACAACAATGCGCCAATCAATTCTTCTTTTCGCTATCTGGCGTCAATTTAAGATAAAAAGTGCAGCTAGGCCCTTCTCCATCTGATCTCTACAACGGAGGGGACTTCTCCTTCCTTCCTTTATTTCCACCGGCGGGTACTGCGTCGAATACCTTCAGAGCTGGAGTGTTTTCTTCCATCCAGCAACGGGGCCTAGCCGCGCAGCCGCTGTGTCTTCATTCGCTGACTATGTCAATGTCGTCGTATATCTTGTACATTTCATCGTTCCATCAACTGCGGTACTGGCCGATGCCGATGTGCAATGGACCATAAATGTTCCGCAAAACTTTTCTCCTTTTCCTCGAACACTCCTAAGGCGGACTCATCAGATAGTACCGTCGACCATGCCTCTGTATTTCTGGACCGAAATGATGAGCGACTTGTAGAGTTTGTTCCGCAAAACTTGTCTCCTTTTCTCTCAAACACTCCTAAGGCGGACTTATCAGATAGTACCGTCGACCATGCCTCTGCATTTCTTGACCGAAATGATGAGTGACTTGTAGAGTTTGGTCCTTGTTCGTCCGCAGAAGACTTTTCAATTGTCTACTCAGTCCAAAGTAGCCCCTGTTGGCAAGAGTGATGCTGGCGTTGACCTCATGGAACATAATTCCTCTGGTACTGGCCAAAGTTGACCACTTTTGCGACTGTTTCCTTTAGCCAGTCCAATCATTGACAGTACATTTGCGTATTGAGAGTTTGACTGTAGGAAAGCAGGTCCTAGTAGATGATTCCCTGCCAATTCCCACCAAACACATGTCAAAACCTTTTTGACTGTCAATAATAGCTTTAATACCGTTTTCTCCGGCTCACCGTGATTTGTACACGACCCGTTTTCACTCCCATAAAAAATTAAATATTTTATTAGAATTTTATATCTTTACGAACACATACTATAAGCGAAGAAATTCTGAAACTTTCGAAAAAAAATTATATAATATTTTAAACTCGGCCATTGGGACGCCATTTCCGGTGACGCTTCGGAAAAAAGAAGCGTCCACATTGGCAGAACGACTCCTTACAGGATCATCCAAAATGAAAGATACTTATTTTAGTTAAAACATTAACAGACATTTTTACAAAAAATGAAAATTTTAGTGAATATTTCAGGCATTTTTTTTTCAAACAGTTGTAATGAAAAAAAATCCTTCGTCTAAGTCTTTAAGTATTGTATCTCAAAGACCTGTGTAAAATTTCATGATTTCGGTTGAGTAGTTGTCGAGAGATTTTGCCAACCGACTTCAAAAACAGAGTTTCGAGAAAAACGCGTTTAAAGACGACACACTTAGCCTAGCTAGCCTCGAGCCCACAGGTTTTCAAGGCCGTATCTCCGAAACTGTTACTCCGTTCAACATGAAAACTTAGGACAATAAAAAAATAAATTTTTTGAAACCTGTAAACCTATGTAACTTACAATAATGTCGGGACCATAAACATATTTTCAACCGTCTGGCTTGCATTTCCGCCTTTATCGAACAAAAAATATGGCGTATTTTTGCTTTGCTGGTGTCCATCTTTGACGAAATATCACCATGCAATTTTGTATGGATTATAATCTCCAAACAAATAAGTCAGATCAGAGCACCATAACATAAAACTGCTATATAACTAAACTGGCCAATCAAAATGAAGATAAAAGTTTTTATTTCCTTTTATGCTATGAGAAATGTATGTACAAGTGTAGAGTATCAAAGCTTCAGTGGAGGAAAGTTAAATTTTTTTTCTTGTTTTACTTTAGTCGATTATTTAAGTCCAAATCCTAAACTACTTTTTATAAAACAACATTTTAAATTTAACATTATAAATTAAACTTTAGTCCAAAATAACCAAATATCCGTATTTTACCAACTCTGAACCGATTCTACAACTTATCATACATGAATTAACACAACATTTTGTAATAACCATTTGCACTTGCTATTTTCATAATTCCAGAGCTGCTTAATGTCCCAAATGGCATTATGTCATGTCAGTGAATATATAATTCGTCATCGTTAATGCTCGCATAAAAGAAAGTTCAGCAAAACGGCGGTGGACGTACAACTACAGCAGCTGTTCACTTGGGTGTACTTGTTGTGGCACAACCTGAGCCCAGCAACTCGTGTCAAAGGCCTAGAACGGCAACGACAGCAGCAACTCGATTGTACGAGCACCACTTCCAAAGCCACGGCTTCTTCAGCAGAAACGCCGTCATTGTCATCATCATCAAGAAACATAACAACAGCATCTTTAATCGGCGAATACGCTAATCATCATTATAATCCGGTAAAGCGTAAAGAAGCCATTAGCCAAACTTAAGTGGTTGTCACGACGGGCGCATACACTTACATCCACATACATACACATTCACTTTCGCCACCCGCGGACGCAGTCGCTGAAACGGGGCAGCATTTGTGGCAATAATTCGCTCCCGCATATTTGCCTCTTCACCTTTTCGCTTTTCACCGACAACGTTTTCAAACGGTAAGTGACAGAGTGGCGGCGGCAATGACCCTAACCACTGCTACACAACCGGAGAGTAGCAAAAAAATGGATGCCAAGTGTGCGGCTGAGGAGAATTTGCCATCATCAGAAATGGATCTATTAGCCAAATTGGAGGCCGCTAACAAGCTCATCGAGAGCGACGCAAAAAGTTTGAATTCGTTGCATTCGACGCATAGCCGTAAGAATTCCGACACCAGTCAAATCAGTTTGACTTCAAGTAAGTGTAAGTAAAATTTTGAAAATCTTAAATTAAATGGTTTTTATTGATTTATTTAATTTTTCATGTTAGCTGGCAACTCGAATGCTGAGGAAGACATTTGGACGCAATGGGCGACCATATTGAGCGATTGGGAGGGTGCGCTGAAGCGTAAAAATCCATGTGTACGCGATCTGGTGCGTCGCGGCATACCGCATCACTTCCGGTAAATACGAAAACATCATATTCACACATTAAACACATATATACTTGTATGTATATTTAACATATATGCATATAAATATGAAGTATTTGAAATTGGCCATAAGTAACGTAACCTCAAATTCTCCTAACATGAAGGCCAAAATGTGTTTCCATCGAAATAATAATTACAATAGTAGCCACGCATGAATGATTGAATGTCTCTTCTGAATGAGAGCTTTTATTATAATATTTGAGTGAAAATCCACTTATTTAATGTTTGAAGAATGCTTAGAAATGAAAATCGTGTAATAATCTGCGCCATGATTTAAAAGATCTAGTAAAAATAAATTAATTATTTTTGCATTAAATTGCGAAATTTGAACAATAGCATTGCCAGCCCAATTGCTTACAGCACATATCCGAATTAAGGCTTTAGCCCCTGTCTCTTAATTTAGTACTAATATTCATACATATGTACTTATTTAATTTCTCTGCAGAGCTATTGTGTGGCAACAACTATGTGGTGCCTCTGATACGGACAAAAAACAATATGCTGACTACATTAAGGCCACCTCGGCCTGCGAGAAAGTTATTCGCCGAGATATTGCACGCACCTATCCGGAGGTGGATTTCTTCAAAGAGAAGGATGGTCCTGGTCAAGAGGCGCTCTTCAATGTGATTAAAGCATATTCGTTGCACGATCGTGAGGTGGGCTACTGTCAGGGTTCCGGTTTCATTGTGGGATTGCTGTTGATGCAGGTGTGTAAAAAAAGAGTAATGAGTCTTTGGTATAAATACAACTTAGATGCAATATAATATAAGATATGTAATATTTAATTATAACCTTGTTTTTGTCTAGATGCCCGAGGAGGAAGCTTTCGCTGTGCTCGTACAAATCATGCAACAGCACCGCATGCGCGACATGTTCAAGCCATCCATGTCGGAATTGGGTCTGTGCATGTATCAACTTGAGAGTTTGGTGCAAGAGCAGATACCCGAAATGCACATACACTTTCAACAGCAGGTAAGCACGAAGTAATAACCGATTACTTTGATATTAAGTTATGCATTTCGTAAATATCTCAAGCTATAATTTTTTCTTCTTTTAAACTTTTTCATATCTCTTTCGATCTTTCTAAAGGGTTTCCAAACAACCATGTACGCTTCCAGCTGGTTCCTTACACTTTACACCACTACACTCAATCTAAATCTAAGTTGCCGCATAATGGATGTATTTCTTAGCGAAGGCATGGAGTTTATATTCAAAGTGGCACTGGCGTTACTTCTGCTGGGCAAGGAGACGCTATTGTGCTTGGACATGGAGGCGATGTTGAAGGTTAGTGTTCGTAATATTACATGTTTGTGGTAGAATATCGGTGAAGAAATTTTCACTGAAACGGTTAGAGATGAACTACGGGATCAAGAAAATCTAAAAGTTTGACTTTTTACCCAAACACAGTATATTTTCATTTAGATATTATTGACTCACAACGTTTAATTCAAAACTTTTTGTTCTTCTTTATGTTGTAGTTCTTCCAAAAGGAGCTGCCCGGTCGCGTCGAAGCCGATCCTGAAGCATTTTTCAATTTAGCTTACTCCATTAAAATCAACACGAAACGCATGAAGAAAATGGAAAAGGAGTATCAAGACTTGAAGAAGAAGGAGCAAGAGGAAATGGTAGAATTGCGTCGTTTACGACGTGAGAATCGTTTGTTGAAACAGCGCAACGACTTATTAGAGGCTGAAAGTGCCGAATTGGCCGATCGTCTGGTGCGCGGGCAGGTCTCACGCGCCGAAGAGGAGGAAACTAGGTATGTGGCTGAGTATGGAAATTAATTTTAATGTCTACAACGTACTTATTTGTTATTAATTTTACGCATCGTATTACTTTTCAGTTATGCAATTCAAACAGAACTGATGCAGCTTCGTCGCTCATATCTCGAAGTGTCACATCAGTTGGAAAATGCCAACGAAGAAGTGCGTGGTTTAAGTCTACGTTTACAGGAAAATGTAAGTTTTACCATCTTATTAATTACATTTATCATATATATTGTGCCTAATCATGCAACATGTTGCTAATCAAACTGAAATTGTCAATTAAATAATATTTATTATATTATCTTCTTTCTTATTGCGGTTTTTTGGTGTTTAACAAAAATTTAAATTTACACTCTCTTTCGAAAAAATAAAACACTCACTGAAATATCAAAAAATAATATAAAAAAATAAACTCAACAAAACTCACACACAAATTCTTGCCTTCTCTAAACAGAATGTATCCATCGATAGTGTAAGTAATGCGCAGCCGCCGGTGAAGGAAATAAAGGTTAATGTTTTTTCTATCCCTCTTGCTTGCTAACATCAAATTTATAGCATGTCTCTTCTAATAATAATTTAAAAAATTAACAATTATTTTCTTTTAGAACTAACATAAGTTGTTATAAAGTCTTTTAACTTCTAACACTACTTTACAATTTTTCTTAATATAATTGATATATGTTTCAGCAGAATGAAGATGAATTAAATTTTGACTGCTATTATATTTTTTATCTTGTATAGGGTATATTAAGTTTGCCACGACATTTGTAAAATCCAAAAGGAAATATGTGAGACTCTATAAAGTATATAACGGGTTTTTTCTATAAGCGCTACAAACGTTTTTTTTTTATTTTTGATTTAACGGGTGATTTTTTTGAGGTTAGGATTTTCATGCATTAGTATTTGACAGATCACGTGGGATTTCAGACATGGTGTCAAAGAGAAAGATGCTCAGTATGCTTTGACATTTCATCATGAATAGACTTACTAACGAGCAACGCTTGCAAATCATTGAATTTTATTACCAAAATCAGTGTTCGGTTCTTTTCTTTTTTATCGACAAATTTTGTTCAGCGATGAGGCTCATTTCTGGTTGAATGGCTACGTAAATAAGCAAAATTGCCGCATTTGGGGTGAAGAGCAACCAGAAGCCGTTCAAGAACTGCCCATGCATCCCGAAAAATGCACTGTTTGGTGTGGTTTGTACGCTGGTGGAATCATTGGACCGTATTTTTTCAAAGATGCTGTTGGACGCAACGTTACGGTGAATGGCGATCGCTATCGTTCGATGCTAACAAACTTTTTGTTGCCAAAAATGGAAGAACTGAACTTGGTTGACATGTGGTTTCAACAAGATGGCGCTACATGCCACACAGCTCGCGATTCTATGGCCATTTTGAGGGAAAACTTCGGACAACAATTCATCTCAAGAAATGGACCCGTAAGTTGGCCACCAAGATCATGCGATTTAACGCCTTTAGACTATTTTTTGTGGGGCTACGTCAAGTCTAAAGTCTACAGAAATAAGCCAGCAACTATTCCAGCTTTGGAAGACAACATTTCCGAAGAAATTCGGGCTATTCCGGCCGAAATGCTCGAAAAAGTTGCCCAAAATTGGACTTTCCGAATGGACCACCTAAGACGCAGCCGCGGTCAACATTTAAATGAAATTATCTTCAAAAAGTAAATGTCATGAACCAATCTAACGTTTCAAATAAAGAACCGATGAGATTTTTGAGAATTTTATGCGTTTTTTTAAAAAAAGTTATCAAGCTCTTAAAAAATCACCCTTTATTATTATTATTTTTCTTTTTTTTACAAAACAAAAACAGTTTGGGATATCAACGAATAAAGTTCAGCAATCGTCGCTGATTTTTTGGAATAGACCATTGACTTGACGTAGCCGCACAGGAGATAGTCTAACGGCGTCAAATCGTACGACCGAGGCGACCGATTGACTGAGCCTGACGATTGCCACATTCGCTGTATGGCTTATGGCGCCGTGCTGTTGAAACCATATAAAGGGTGGGCCATCTAACGTTTTAAACTTGAATTATCTACATATATTTCGACATTGGAAACGTCAAATACCATTCGTGACAGATATTCAGTAAAAAGTCTAAAATTTACGAAATTGGGCGCTATTCACTATTCTACAGTTCGCAGATTGGGCAGAAGATCGTTTGACCGAGGATGGTCAATTTTACCGAAAAATCATCTTTTCGGACGAGGCTCATTTCACCTCGATAGTTACGTTAACAAGCAGAATTGTCGCATTTGGGGCACAGAAAACCCGCACGTAATCGTCGAGAAGCCATCACGAATCACTGTATGGTGCAGATTCTGGTCTGGTGGAATCATCGGCCCATTTTTCTTCGAAAATGAAGAAGGAACCGTCGTAGCCATCAATGGTGAGCGATATCGCGCAATGTTAACCAAATTTTTCTTTAAGCAAATTGAAGAGGAAGACTTGGACAACATTTGGTTCCCACAGGACGGCACTACGTGCCATACAGCAAACTCTACACTCAAACTTTTACGCCCTATCTTCGAAATTTAAAATTTTATATGGCCCACCCTTATTATCCAAGTCCTTATCATCCGATTCGGGCCAAAAATATACGGTTTTCATTGAGCGGTAGCGATTCCCATTCACAGAAACGTGCCGATCTTGATCATCATAGAAGAAGTACGGCCCAATGACGCCGCCGGCTCATAAGCCGCACCAAACCGTAATTTTTTCGGGATGTAATGGTAACTCATAAGTATATTTGCTTATTGATAAAAATCTGGATCATTTTGAAGTTGTTACTTAGCCCAATTCACGAACATACGACGATTCTGGTTTTCAAGCTACTTCAGTTCTTGCGTCAATTTGATCTTCTAAGGATGCAGGCCAAGATCTTTTCGTAAAATTCGCCACAACGACGTCACAGATATGCCCAACGATTGAGAACGACGTTTCAGAGACTGATTTGGGTCTTCTCAATTGACTTCTTTGTCCCACCGACAATGTAACATTTTCTACTGTGCCTCTGGATTAAAATTTTTTCCACTAGTCCCTCAGTTTTTGAGGTAACGTTCTGAAATTTTCCACACATTCTTTTCTCCACAAGAAGTTGTCCATTTGTCGGAGCATCTGATATATGTATCTATAAAGCTGCCTAATAAACTGCGAGCGATGAAAATCAAGTCCTTGTAGGGAAAATCTTTTATTTGTCAAAAAAACTATAGCTTCGATACAACCGAAGTTAACTCATTTTCTTGTTAGAATTATTTTTGGTATTAAACTTTTTTGATTAGACAGAACAATTTCTCAAAAAATTTTTAAAGATTTTTTTTTTTAATTTTTTTCCTGTAGTTAGTATATGTAATCTATGTTGAGCTTTTGAATTTTGCTCGGAACAATTTTTTTTGCCAATTCATTGCCTTTAAAATCCATAATCCAAAAGTAAAAATGTGTCATTATATCACTTCAGCGATCAAATCATTTTATAGTCTCTAAAATGGCATCCAAACTCTCTTTTCGAAATTAAAATTTAATAAATTTATTTCTAAAACTAACACTTGCATGCGTAGCTAGTACTGTAATGGAATGTTTCATACAAAAACTAATGCATGTCTATTTATCCAACATTTGACTAAGCACATTTTTTGTAATGCAAGTATTTTTCTTCTCTTCTTCCTGCCTTTGCACAAACAAATAATCACAGAACAATTCACGTCAATCATCCATCGATGAGTTGTGCATGAAGGAAGAGGCGCTTAAACAACGCGATGAGATGGTCTCATGCCTGCTCGAAGAGTTAGTCAAAGTGCGTCAAAGTTTGGCCGAGAGTGAAGATCAAATACGCAATCTCAAATCGAAAATCGAGGAACTCGAAGAGGACAAAAAGACACTACGTGAAACTACGCCCGACAATTCGGTTGCACATTTGCAAGACGAACTGATTGCCAGTAAATTGCGTGAAGCCGAGGCTAGTCTCTCACTGAAGGATCTCAAACAACGCGTGCAAGAGCTGAGCACACAGTGGCAACGCCAATTGCAGGAAAACCGCAACGATCACAGCCAACAGCCTGTTGATTCGACACCAAAGAAATTGCTTACGAATTTCTTCGATACTTCCAAGTCGAATGAGCATACGCAACGCTTGGAGGAAGAGTTGATGACAACACGCATACGTGAAATGGAAACGCTCACAGAGTTGAAGGAGTTGCGCTTAAAGGTTGGTTCACCCACAATTTTTATTAATTTGCAGGCATTTCTTTAATTTATTTATTCATCTTCATATTTTTTTAGGTTATGGAACTCGAAACACAAGTGCAAGTATCAACAAATCAGCTGCGTCGTCAGGATGAGGAGAATAAGAAATTGCGCGAACAACTTGAACAGGCTGTAAGTCGCGAGAAAGAAATGGCCAACAAAGCGCGTGAGCAACAACACAGGTATTATTTTTGTTGCTCAACCATTTTATATAATATCATTATCTTAACGACTATTTAAATTTTACACAGATATTCCGATTTGGAGTCTCGCATGAAGGATGAGTTGATGAATGTGAAGATTAAATTTACTGAACAAAGTCAAACTGTTGCTGAACTGAAGCAAGAAATATCGCGGTTGGAAACAAAGGTATTTAAAATTTTGTTTATCTTTATACCCAGAGCAGGGTAATTAAGTTTGTCGCACCCGGGTGAATCGTGTGAGACCCTAAAAAGTATATATGTACATTAGGGTGTTTTTTTTAACTATTAATTTTTTTTCAGTCCCGTTACGAAATTTCCTTGGAAATACCCTAAAAAAAAAATTCCTTGAAATTTTAGCCCTTTATATTAACATTAAGAACTGGACCAAGGCATGTAAAAATTTTCCATAGAAAATACGCTACAATCATGATTTTTTATCTTAAAATTCCTACAGATTAGAGCTATTTTATGGTATTACTTTGACTTTAGACGCTGCTCACTCTACAAAAGTGCCCTGTGCAACAAAGTTGTAACTCACACCGGCGAGGTAGTACGGAACTCTAATCCCGATTTTTACAAAAAATTCGCATTTTTTTGTATTTATCTCGTAAATGACAGGAGCTATAGAAAAAATGTAGATCACAAATTTGTAGGAAATTTTATTTGCTATAAAAAACGGTCAAAATCGCTATCATTAATACTTCTCGAGATATTCAGCGACAGGTTGAAGACCCGTCCGGTTGTTCCTTCTGGGTATTGTTGTTGTAGCGGCAGGAAACATTCCTGAAGTAATTTCGACGAATCGGGTGTTAGAAGGATGGTCAGCGCCGAGTTGAGAACCTTGGTTTCCTATGTCGGTCTGTCTTTGACCGAATAAAAATTCGGGTTATTTTCGGTGACGTAGACCCGACTATCTCTGGATGTTACAACTTGTGTCGAAAACTTAATATTCTCTGTTGAGGGTATTAATATTTGAATTTTACTATGTATTATGTCTTCTATTCACCACTAATTACATTCTAATAATTTATGAACATATTTAATTAAAATATTTTTTTTTACAGAATTCGGAAATCTTAGCTGAAGGCGAGCTGCGCTCCAATTTAGATGAATCAGACAAGGTGCGTGATCTGCAGGATCGTCTGGCTGATCTCAAAGCAGAGGTAAGTTGCTATTCTTATTAATTGAAAGCAAACAAAGCAGTAAATATATTTTCTTAATTAATTTTTTGTTTATTAACAAAAAAATCTGCTGTAAATATTCAAAATTGTTGAAAAGCTCATCAAACATTAATGTCATTTACATAATTGCCGCGCGCTCATAACTACGCACAGTGTGACGAAGCAGACAAAATAAATATTAAAGAATGGTTACATACATACAATATTTTCTGTGTTAAAGAAATGTATACAAATAATCCCTGCAGGTTGTAACAATCTAGTAAAAGTGCGATTTATCGTTTGTGAGCTGTTAGGATTTCGTTATTGTTTTTGAAAGTAAATATTTTTCTTTTGTCTTTTTGTTTTGTTTTTGTGTTTTTTTTTTTATTATGCGAATTAACACTCATGTGTTTGTAAGGGAAATGCATCTAAAATTCCTATGCCTATGCTGTCTGGCTTTGTGCGCCCATTTATAGAGAGAACAATTGCCTGTAACACTCATACACACACATACTTGCATAATTGGAATTTTTGCTATCGAGCAGTCTAAGCGCTGCTCATAAGAACATTTTGCCACACAAACAATTATATATGCGTACAAAGGCCCATGGGTACGTATTAGGGTGAGCCAAAAGAATTAATATTTTTGTTTTTCAGTTTAAATTGAGTTGAAAAAAAATCCCCTGAATTTGATTTTTTGGAAAATTGAGTGCGGTATTCGCAAAACCATTCTCTCGAAAACTCGTAAAGTTGACTCATCAACTGATTTTGTGTTGTTGTTGGTGTTTTAACGGTTACTCAATCCCCTTTAGGATGTTAAGGGTTATCTGTGTTGTCGTCGACGTCATCTAACGGTAGGCCCAGGAAACGTGCTGTGCGAGTTAATGATGAGACTACGAAACGTACGCATGTCTAAAACACTGGAGACGTGTCTTCCGTTCATCACAGCATGACCGATCTATTTGTTCGCTGTTCGATCCGGAGATAGTCCTCCTATTATTGTTTTTTTGTCTCACCCTAATATGTACATACATCTGTATGCTTTCAGTTGTTCAAATTACTGAGAAAGCTTTGCGTTCATACTTGCATACAAACATACATACTTACATATATGCAAATGAAACCAAAAAATAAATTTTTTACATGTTATTCCGCTATCTCGTATGTATGTATGCGCTATTTTGTTGTTATTCCATTATATATTACAGGAAATTCTTGATGAACCCTTTTTTATATAAAACAAAATAATAAAAATTTGGTTTATGGAATAAATGTTTTTCATAATAATTCTTTGTTGCTTTTGTTTTGGTTAATTTGTTTTTTCATTTCTCTACATACAAACTTAAATTGAATTACTCACATTTCAAAATGAATTATTCACTGTATATGTATTTTTTTAGTATCCCACGCCAATAACAAGCCCCGATACTGAACCATGGAAGTGGATAAGCTTAATAAACAAAGAATGAAAATATTAATGAAAAATCAGGTCATTACTAACCAATCAACCAATCAATTTACATAATTCAAATATTTACTGATTTTACGAAAATGTGCTCTCATGTGTACAATACAACTGCAGAACTAATCATTAAGCGCATTAGAAATCAACAACAAAAAACATCATGTTTCGCAAAAATAATCAAAAAACAAAAATAAAAAAAAGAAATCTGAAAAATTATGCTCTGGTAGTACAAATTTAATCACATAACTACATACATACATATATTCCGTTGCATGCCGTTTCTTTAATTAATTTGCTAAAATAATAGCATTTGCATGACTTGAAAAATATTTTGTATTGGCAACTCAGTATACATTTAAATATTGGAACTAAAATTTATGAAATGCATGATTTTTTGATGAAAATAATATTGGGTATACTATTGTTGGCAAAAAATAATAAGACTTTGTTCATAATTTTCAAATTCTTAATTTTTTCTCCAAAATCTAGGTCGTCTCCCTCAAAGTAATTCCCCTTGGCCCCAATACACTTGTGTTAATGTTTTTTCCAATTCCCGAAACAGTTGTTAATGTCAATTTCCGGAATAGCCTTCAATGCACGTAGCGGTTAACTATTCATGTCTTCAATTGAACGGTTTCCCCGGAGCGGCCCGGAGCTGGCTGAAAAGCCAGAAGTCACGCGGAAGTAAATCGGATTCGGCGGATACGGTGATTGTGGCACGATATTGATTGAAAATTTGCCGAAAAACTCACGAAGAGTCAATGCAGTATGAGACGGCGCAAAAACCAAGAGTGATCGACCCATAATTCCGGTCTTCCTTTTCGAATAGCATCGCGCAAACGACGCATAACACTCAATAGTATTTCTTGTTGACAATTTAGCCGATGAGAAGGTATTCGGAGTGCACTACACCTTGTTAATCGAAGAAAACTGCCAATATAACCTTGGTATTTGACCTACTTTGACGTGTTTTTTCGGTTTCGGGTCACCTTTTCTATGATTAATCTTATGACCTTTGTTTCCGGGTCGTAAGCATAAATCCAAGACTCATTGCAAGTAATAATACGTTTCATGTCATCCTGATGGTCGGAAAGCACTGTTTCACAGACGTTAACGCAACGCTGTTTTTTTTCGAAAAAATTTAGTGGAACAAATCGTGTTTTCACTTTTTTTTAATCCCAAATCAAAATCTTTTTCATTGATCCTTCCCATATTCCACGATGCCAGTAACATCGCTAACTGTTAACCGTGCATTCCAAAGTACCAATTTCATTATTTTATTGACGTGTTGATAATCAGTTAATGTTGAAGGCTGTCCTGAAGGTAGTTGGTCGTCAAAGCGTTCTGGACTTTCTTTAAATAATTTGTACAAATCAAAATCCTCGCGGCAAACAATTATCACCGAAGGTCTCTTCCAACATTCTGAACGTTTCGGCACCAGAAGTTTGACTCCGTACACCAAATTTAATGGAACTTCTTTGTTGAATAATTTCACTCATCGTAAAAATCGCCGAATGCACTGTATGTACTTCCGAAAGATAAATGTAGACTAAACACTAATGTCTATTTTGATGTGTAATTTGCCATAGATTACTTTGACAGTTATACCAACCAAAGAAAAAATAGTTCGACGAATGGGTATTTCGCGCAAAAATTTATATTAAAAGGTCTTTCTATTTTTTGCCGACAGTTGTGGTTATAATTTATGGTTTTTATTTACTAGTCCTGACTTTAAAAAAGTTTAAAGTTTACTCAATATCTCAACATGTGATGTATGTACTTAAATATATGTATATTAATCGATTTAAATTATAATTTTAATTTTCTTCAAACGAGTATTCCTCTTTGATGTTGCCATAAGCGACAAATTACCGATATGGTCGACTTGGCGTCAAAAGGTCGTTTGTAGCATGGTTATGTGGCATACAAGTATACTTGTATAGTGTAAAATTTGCTGCAACCAAAGTATATCCACTCGTTTGTTATGTCTTACCTTTATGGGGTTGTATCTACTTGCAAGTCAGAAAAAATCGCGTTTTCGAAGAGGCATTTTATTTAATAGATAAATACAAAAATGCACATTTACGGAGTTCATTGTATTTTAATAAGATTAATTTTGAAATTATTTGGATTCTCTATGGGATCGCCAATCTCCAAGATAACCACCCGAAAAAAAGTGTCTGACGGTGTCTATATTATAATTATATTTATGAAGGTCGTGTGAAAATTGTATGTCGACGACTCTGAAAGCAGCGTTTCGAGAAAAACGGTGTTTAAAGTTTTGGCTGCTGAATAAACAAATGCCCTCATACATCCGAAACTAAATACCGGATCAACTTCAAATTTTCGGAAAATATTCTTAATTATACAGTTGTCCACAAAAAAAAAAGGAAATTGGTATTTCTTTCCAAGCCTCTTTCACTACCCGCCAAAAATCTGTTTTCTTGTTATCGGTCCACATCGGTCAGGAGACTGAGCAGGTTTTTGCGAACTTGCTAGTATGTTTAGGATTGGATTTTAGCGTGCCTGAATATACGTCTCCCAGTTCGACTTAGTTGACTTCTTAGGAAGAGATTTCAGCTTCAGAATTTTGAAACTGATCTTATAAACAACCTCTAAACTCCAGTTATGACTAGACACAATTTTTTTTATTTGACATTTTGACAAAAGGAAAGAAAATAAATTTCCAAAAAAGGTTATTTTTAAAAAAAAATAGCGAGATATTTACAGATCTTTTATATATCTTTTAAAGTTTCGTCAGAATCATCTCAAAAATTAAAAAAAAAAACTACTTTTGGTGAAAAGTTAGAGGGGACCAGATTTGGGGTCCGATACCCCGTAAACCAACATATTTATAATCAAATTTTTTATAGGGATTCTTTATACTTAGAATATTACATAAGAAATATACAAACACAGAGAAGTTTTCAAATCGTAGAAGTAGCAAAATTAAAGATAATTTTTTAATAATTATTTTTTATTGTTATTTGAACTAATACGAATGAAATGAAATCCTTCAAAAAGAACATATATATTATTAAATTATTTCATAAAAGTACTGGACTGGTAATTTTTTCAGACTACTTTATTTTCAGTTCAGAAATCCTAGTTGCACGCTAGTGCTTTACGGACTAGTTCTATTCCAGTCTGAAGTTTTATGTTCTCAACTAGTATTTATCATGTTTTTATGCATTACTTAAAAACCGTTACAATGTTATATCGGTGTCTTCATTTTGTATTGTTCAAATCTTTCAAATAATAAAATATATTTACATACACTTCGCTCCTTCACCCCATACCTCATGACTCACTGCCACACAGTAGAGTTATTCAAATTGGTTTGCATTCGTATTAGAATTCTGTAATATTGGTTAATGAAATTTATTTGAAATTATATGTATATTTGTTAATATTTCCACGTGTATGCATGCGCATTAAATCTGTACTTCTATATATATTTTATGTATATAAATATATCAAACAGTTGTATAGTGAACTTAAATATTTTTGACTTTATCACGCATTAATTTCGAAAATTTATTTCAACATACTTTACAGTTAACCGCCATTCGAAGTCGTGGCAAATATCCAATTAATAAACTGCGCAGCTCGTCGATACAATCGATCGAATCCAACGAGATCGACTTCAACGAATTGAATATGCGACGTGAGAGCGCCGAATTGTCAACCACATAATACATAATGCGGCTGCGGAGAGAGGAGTTAGCACACAAATTGCGAGACACCATTGCACGGTTGTCCCGTTGATATTCTAATTTTTCATGTGGATATTATGTAGACAGTTATTGCGAGCATATTTATAACGAATAAGAAACCAACACACAAACATACTGCTATTATATTACGCAAGTAGAAAATTCCAAATTAACTTAAATTAAAATAAATTATTTTATTTAATTGCTTATTATGCCTTTAGATGTAAGTAAGTTTATGCATGTGTATATTATGCTTTTGCAGCGATTATGTTGAAACCCATATTATTATAATAATTATTATTAATTAATTATCAATTATTGATTCTGAATAATTTGCTTGCTGCCTGCATGCCAACGTTCATATAGTCTAGTATGTAATATGTATTAATAATTTATTAGCAATTTGTTATAGCGTCTATACCAATTGATGATTATTATATGATTATTAACTATTAATATATTTAATTGTTGTAATTTGAAGAGCAAAATATATAAAAAAGTGTATTTGTCTACAATACGCTAGTGCTGAAGACTAAACGTTTTAACTGCGCGCTTAAAAGTATGCAAACGTAATTATTATTTAAATTTTTTTTTGTGGTTATAAATCTGAAGACATTTTGTAGCATATTAGAAAACAAAAAAAATTTTAATTAAAAAAAAAATATTTAAAATATTAATTTTTATTTAATAAAAAAAAACTGTAAATTAAATTAATTTTTTTTAATTAAAAGCATATAAAAATATTTTAATTTTAAAAGATATTTTAATTAAATAATTTTTTGAATTAAATTTTTTTTAATTAAAATATGTTTTTTTTATTACAAATATTTTTAATTAATATATTTAAAAAAAAAAAATTTAATTAAAAGAAATAATTTAATTAATATACATATTTTAATTAAAAAAATGTAATTAAAAAAAATATTTTTTTTTAATATTTTTTAATTAATATTTTCTTACATTAATTATTTTTTTAATTAAAATGTATTAATTAAAAAAATATAAAAAAGTATTTTAATCTAAAAAATTTTAATTAAAAAAATTACTTTAATTAAAATATCTTTTAAAATTAAAATATTTTTTGTATATGCTTTTAATTAAAAAAAGTAATTTAATTAAAAATATGAATTTAATTAATATTTTTTAATTGAAAAAAATTTAATTAAAAAAAATAATTTAATTAAAATAATTAATTTAATTAAAATATTTTTTTAACTAAAATTTTTTTTAAAAATTGAAATAAAAAAAATTAACCCCGCACACACAGACATTCAATTTACAATACAGACAAAAAACTGTGTTTACATTAAAATTGATACACAAATTATAAGTGAAGCGTATAAATAACTATGAAAGAAATCAAAAAATATAAACCACTAATTGCCGATTAACTGAGCTGTCGCATAAAATATAAAATTGCAGCTAAAAGGAATTTCGAAAACTGAATTGCAGCGAAAAAGAAGATTTGTCTCAAACTGAAAATGTTTTTATACATACATTTATGACTTTTACATAAATACATACATACATATGTAGCGTTAGTTTATACAAATATGCATAATACAACAAATTACGGCAATGAAAAGCTAGAGTGTGAAAACTAGACTACAGCAACAACTATAATAACAACTTAAACTTAGCAGAAAACTAACGGCATTGAACGAGTAGAAATGTCGGTGGCTTATAGCGAATATTTGACCACACATACACATACAGGCATAAACTTATAATACATAAAGTAATCAACATATTTTTGGCGGGTATTTGCTGTTGAGTGAGAAGGTGCATTGAAATACATAAGTGGTTGATATGGCAAAAAAGTTGAAAATATTAATCTGACTAATAACTAGAAAAAAGGAGTTAAAATGTATATCTTTTTCACATAATTACATGTTCGCAGGCTTTAAAGTCAGAAATTCGTTTTTTTTTTAATTTTAGTATTTTTTTTTTAATTTTTGCAAACTCTCTCAAATTTAAAATTGAAAATTAAGCCAAATTTAGCTCTCCACCCTCTCACTCAGTTACAAAAAAAATTCCAACATTTCAGTACACAACGCAATGCAGTGAATACTGCCATTAAAATTTTAATATATTAGTGTTCCATATTAACTTTTACAAACAGACATACATAAATCATAAATATGTACTATTACAGGTATTTTCTGAAACACAAGTGGCCAAAATTAAGCAAAATCAAATAAAAAGGCAATTATACTCTTTGGCAAAGTGTTGCGCGTGTATAAAAAGTTGGTAAAAGACGCGAAATTATGATTATATTAAAAGTTTAAGCAAAAAAAGGCAGACAACAGTCAATATATAAATACATACACATAATTAATTATAAAAGGCTATACACATATTATTCAATATTGTTTTTTTGAAAAATGCATGCAAATGATATTAAGTGACTGACCAAAAAACTGGAAAAATATTCGATTTTTTTACAAAACACATTTGCGGGTTTATTTGTAGTAAAAACTAAGCAAAAAAGTAGTTATATTTGGAGTGAAACAAAAACTAACCTAAAAGTTTTAAACAGTTTGTCGTGGCAGTAAGAAGTCTTGGCTTAACCAAAATCCATTACATGCACACAATTAAATACAGAAAATTGCTGGTTAAAGTTGTGTTTTATAGTGTTTTTAAAATTCTACAAGTAATAAAAAAATATAAAATCTTATTAACAACAACAATTACACAAAACTTCGCCACAACAAATTGTAACCGAAAAAATAATAAATATTATTAAATTGTTTAAACACAAAAAATCGCGTTTATTAAAAGCATTGAATTGCTTCTATTTCGAAAAATTTGTTTGGAGAACAGCCTAAGAAATCCCTGCTCAATAGCTACATATACTATATACTGTGTTTATTATTACAAACATATATTAAGTCGCAGTTCCACAATTTTTTAGCTGTACGATTTTATTATTATTATTATTATTATAAATACTATAATTATTATTATTATTATTATTATTGTTATTTTAAAATACTTTATTTTATTTACTTTTATTTACTTATATACAAACATACTTTATATAATGTGCAATATCAGTCAGTGACAAAAACACAGTTTAACGAATTTTTGAGTTTCTTGTTGTTTTAAGTAATTATTAGTATTAGTTTTGATAAACTTGTTGAAGCAAGTAACTGCCACAGCGATAAAGTATTGAAAGGCATATACGTCTGCATAAAAGCAATGAAATTAGGATGTATATAATTTTAGCGCAAAAGTAGTATTTTAAGTTTGCGTATTGAAGCATAAGAATTTAAATAATTTTAACTTAAGCGAAACTTTTGCGAAAAGTATAAAACGGCGACGTCAACTGTGCGATTTAGGCGCACGAGAAAGCACAATTATGTTTAATTAACAATTCTATAAAAAAAGAAGCTTATGCAGATAAAAAAAAAAACGAACTCATGCCTACACGTGTATAAGTACTCCATATAAATATTATGTATGTATATATGAAAATATTATTTAGATGATTTTTTTTTCGTTTGAATTTCAAATTTTATGTATTTAAATTTTTTTTTAATTTTTTTTTTTAATTTTTTTTTAATTTTTTTTTCTGTTCCTTTTTTATCTTTAACAATTTTCAAATATATTTCCAATTTTAGTGTTTACGAATTTTTTTTATATTTTTTTAATTTTTTAATATTTCTTTTTTCTTTAACAATTTTCGATTAATTTTTTTAAAAATTTTTTCAATTTTAATGTTTACGTATTTGAATTTTTTATTTTCGTTTATATTCTTTTAATTTTTGAAATTCTTTTACATTTCTTAATTTTTTTAAATTTTATTTCTGTTTTCTTATTTTTTTCCATCCTTTTTATCCTGAACAATTTTCGATTCAATATTCAAACATTTTTTTTTTTAATTTATTTTTTTTTTATTTTTTTTTTATATTCTTTTAATTTTAATATTTTTCATATTTTTTAAATATTTTTATTTTTAATAATTTTAATTTTTTTTTATATTTTGTTTATATGTATATTTTTTATTTTATTTTTAATTTTTTATAATTCTAATGTTATCGTATTTGAGTTTTTTATATTCTTTTAAAATTTTTTATATATTTTTTTAATTTTTTTATTTTTTTTTTATTATTTCATATTTTTTATTTTTATTTTTTTAATTTATTTTTTTTAATTATTATTCTGTTTTTTTTTTTTAGTTTTTTAAATATTTTTTTTTTTAATTTTATTTAAGCACAGATGTGTAAAATTGGTCGTTTAAGGGGCTATATTCACTTGCAAAACAAAAATAACGTGTTTGTTTGTGATTTTTTTTAAAGAGAAAATTGAAGTATTTAACAAAAATAAATACAAAAATAAACAATAACGTAAAATCACATAATTAAATAATTTTTTTTGAAAAATTTTGTGTTTTTGAACCCTTAACCTATCATGGTTGGTTTCGGAAAAGAGTGTCTAGTGGCGAAAAGATTTTTCTGCTTTACATTATCTCAAATCCAAAAACCAAACATAAATATTAGTACAATCGATAAATACAAATAATGATAAAAGAACTTTGACTTTTGATAAAATAGCGGCTTCCAAAAGTTTTTTTTGTTATTTTATGAAAAAATTTGCACTTCAGAGTTACTTGATAAATCGAAATTTTTAAAATCTTATTCGTTCGATGATTACCCTTTAAATATATGTAGAATTGTTTGAAGTGGACCGGTTCAGCCTTTTCCGGAAAAATTTCTTTCACTGACTCTGAACACAATGTTTCGAAAAAATCGAATTTTTGAAATTTACGAGTCGATATAACCCCTTATTATAATTTTTATTAATATAATTTTATATTATTATTATTTTACTTTTATTTTTGTCTTATTTTGAAAATATAATATTTTATTATTATCATTTTGCTACGTTACTCATTATTATTTAACTGTTATTATTATATTGATTTAGTTTTTAATTTTTTTTTTATGTTATTATTTTTTATAATATTGTTATTCTTTATAATATTGTTATTTATATCCCAAAATACGTCCACTTTTTAATTTTTATTATATTTTAGCCATATCTATATACATATGTATAATAGCTATCTACCTGTATAAGTGCATACTCTTACTCAGTCAAGTCAACATTTGTATTGTACTTACACTAATTAAAAAAATTTCACGCAAAAAAATATATCTATGCATATAAAAAAAACACATAGAAAATAAAAGAAAAAAACTATAACATATCTGAATACTTACCACTTAAAATTCAAAAAAAAAGGTTAACGAAAATTTATACAAAATACGAACGCATACAAGATCTTTGTGAAAATTTCCCCAAAACTGTATTGAAAAAATTACAAAACATTCCTAGTAGCGATTTAGAAAAAAAAGTATTTGAAAAGCAAAAAATTTTCACAATTTCTAAATTAAATTTTCAACTTCAAAAGCGCAAAAAATTATAAATTTTATTATAAGCATTTGAAAAATTGTTATTTCATGCACAATGTTGTTGGTATTGCAATTGTTGTATTATATTTTTTAATTTAATTTAATGAATTTAAAGTTCTTAATTGATATTTAGTATTTTGTAAAAATAATTCGTCAAAAGTTTTCTGAAAGCAATTTTTTTTGTAATACCGTTATATGCGTAAATATACAATATTTCGCAGTGAAAATCAACCGTTATAAATGTTCAATATTTCGCAATAGTGAAAATGCCAAAATAACTCTCCTGTGACTAACATTTCTATAACAATAAAATATCCCACAGTTTTTACAGTGAACAACTCACCACACCACTTTGACCACTCTGAAATAAAAACAGACAGACATCGCCACTTTACAAGTACTCGAGCACTTACTATAATTAATATATACATACATACTTACATTCAAAAATTAGTACGAAGAAACTTGTAGACCTAAACTTAACTTAACTTAACTTACCACAACCGATGCTGATTAGCTGTTACGAGTACCACATACATACAAACAAGTGAAAGCATGGACGCTAAGGCATGTTTCCTTATTGTAAACTGTTTTTAGCCAACGTTTTTAAACGACATAATATTAGCCACTTTCATAAATAATATTACGAGACATAACCAACACACAAACACGAGCGCATACGCGAAGCAAAATGATATTACCGAAGAAGACAAGCTAAACATTTTATGGAAGAATTATTTGTGTATTGCCAGTAAGCGAAGACTTTGAAATTGCAAACGAAATTAATGTTTAATTAATTTTAGAAATATGAAATAACAACAACAAAGAGAAATTAAATAAATTATGCAAAGAAAAATACTTAAAAACGTTTGTCATCCACTTACAATTTAGTGAATGAATATACTGTACTTTGATGACGAAATACAAAAACAAATACATAAATTATAAAAATTGCGAATAAAACCCTTGAAATCAATTAAGCACAATGGTATTATTCTTCACAAAAATACGTTATAGTGAGTATTGAATAGCAATAACAACATTTCGAGATATTAAAAAAAAAACAGGTAAAAATCGTCGAATTACCAACAAAATGTATTATTTCTAGGCCACCTATTTTAGCTAGGTCAACATTTTTGATGCAGAAAGATGCGCCAAGCGATAACACTGGCCATACAATTTTCAGAAAAATAATTCCTCCAGCGGTGTCCGAGATATTCGACAAAAACCATTCCGCGGCTACCTACTATGTACTTCTGGGCGCCTAGTACAAATCCTGGAATTAGCTGCAAAATTTCAATGTTTCTGACAAAAATTTATTTGAAATAGTTGGAAAATATTTGTTTACAGGTGAGCATCCTCCAGTTTGTATGGCAGCAACAGGCTATAGTGAGCCGATATCAGTCGGACCTGGCTAAATTGAGTCAGCTCATATCATGTTAATCATCATTTTATATATATTTGATAAGGTCTTTGATTTATTCTTCAGAGTGTTACAAACAAACGTAAAAACGCTTTTTTCTTAATTTCTTCCAATTTCTCAAAACTCCTCTCAAATCCCTTCAATTTGACACCAAAATCATTAAAATCGGCTAAGAATTGCTGAAATTACGAAGAATCATAATTTTCTTCCAATTTTCTAAAACTCATTTTCAACCCCTTCAATTTGACACCAAAATCAGCGAAATCGGTTGAGATTTAGCGGATTTACGAAAAAGTCATAATTTTAGATATTACTTTTTATTGCAACCTTGAATTGTTCCATTCCATGCATCTACATATGTATTTACAGTTTATGATATATTTTCAATCTCTACTCAGTACAGTTCATTGTAAGCAGCCCATAAGAACATACGTGAATTAAAAGGCTTTATAACATAAAACTCAAAACTCCTCGTTTCATTTAAACACCCTTTAATTTGATACTTAAATCATCAAAATCGATAAAGAATTGCTGAAATTACGAAGGATCATAATTTTCTTCTAATTTTCTAAAACTAATCTTTAACCCCTTTAATTTGATTCCAAAATCAGCAAAATCGGTTAAGATTTAGCGAATTTACGAAAAAGTCATTATTTTCTTAATTTCTTACAATTTTCTACAACTCCTCTCAAATCCCTTTAATTTGACACCAAAACAATCAAAATCGGCTACGATTTGTCGAAATTACGAAAAAGTGATTATTTTTTTTTAAATTTCTTATAATTTTCTAAAACTCCTCTCAAATCCCTTTAATTTGACACCAAAATCATCAAAATCGGCTAAGATTTGCCGAAATTACGAAAAAATTAAAATCTGGTCACCCCAGCCACACGGCGGCGCAAACAAAAAATTGCATTTCCCAAATCGCCAATTTGCACCAGGCACCCAGAACCGCCCAGTAGGTAGCTGCCGCAAAAAAATTTTTTTTCTGTAGCCTACCTCAAAGGCGCAGCCGTATGAGCTGCGTTACCGGCATATGCAGGACAGCCGGAACTGAAGGCTGATGCCACGTTTACTTGAATAACTTCCATAATACAGCACCGATTTCGATCGTTCAAGCACCAAATGAAAGAGCAAGTCAGCAGCAATACAATCAGCTAAAAATAAACATTAACAAATCACAATAAGAAGACAGTTTTGCAGGAATATGCGAGCAAGCAACACTGTGATGAAAAACCCGAATTTTGTATTTACAAAACAAGATGAAACAATCTTTGTGCTACTAATAGATTGAGATATTTTTATATGTATAGTCTGCTAAATAGCAACATTTCAAATTCACTACATTCCGTTGTATTGCTATTTTTAGAAGCGCTTCTTTCACACTGAATTACAATGTTTGCGTACAAGATGAAATAAAGTGCGCTATAAAATTATATTCTCAAGGCATTATCTTTCGTTTGCCACCAAAATCATTGAAATCGGTTCAGTTTTGCCAAAGTTATAGCGGCTATGCGTTATCGATCGCATCTGCTGCATTAGTACTGCATTATCCACCATTGCCTGTAGTTGCGTTAACGCTATAACTTTGCTAAACCGCAGCCGATTTCAACGATTTTGGTGGCAAATGAAAGGTGATCGCTTCCAGAACACATAAGTGTAAATACTTACTTTCATCTGTTACGTGAGCTTGGCAATTCAGCAAGAAAGGAGATCTTCAAAGACATCCATTAACTACGAATGTGTTGAAGTTAAAATGTTGCCGTTAACAGGATATACTTATAAAGCGTATTTCTAGTGATTGGTAACGCGAAGATCCTTTCATCTTACTTTATTGATGTGGAATTTTCGGTTCTATGATAAGAGTTGTTTCGAGACATTTACTTCAAAAAATATCTTCTATTTGTAGTTTGTTATCAATTGTTAGTATTTAATCATGTAGCTGAACGCTTGCCCTTTCATTTGGTGCTTGAACGATCGAAATCGGTGCTGAATTATGGAAGTTATTCAAGTAAACGTGGCATCAGCCTTCAGTTCCGGCTGTCCTGCATATGCCGGTAACGCAGCTCATACGGCTGCGCCTTTGAGGTAGGCTACAGTAAAAAAAAAATTTTGCGGCAGCTACCTACTGGGCGGTTCTGGGTGCCTGGTGCAAATTGGCGATTTGGGAAATGCAATTTTTTGTTTGCGCCGCCGTGTGGCTGGGGTGACCAGATTTTAATTTTTTCGTAATTTCGGCAAATCTTAGCCGATTTTGATGATTTTGGTGTCAAATTAAAGGGATTTGAGAGGAGTTTTAGAGAATTGTAAGAAATTAAGAAAATTATGATTTTTTTTTCGTAATTTTGGTAAATCATAACCGATTTTGATTATTTTGGTGTCAAATTAAAGGGATTTGAGGGGAGTTTTGGAAAATTGGAAGAAATGAAGAAAATAGCATTTTTTCCGTAATTTCGGCAAATTTTAACCGATTTTGCTGATTTTGGTGTCAAATTAACGGAATTGACGTGGAGTTTTGGAAAATTGGACTTTTTCGTGGTTTCACTAAATCTTAACCGATTTTGCTGATTTTGGTGTCAAATTGAAGGGATTTTCCACGAAGACGAAAAATCGACATGCCTGAAGTACCAGTGGGGACTATACGAAAAAATGTATACTACTGTATTGCCCACGTGACGGAGCACATTATGCCATTTTCAAAAACGCATTTCCGTTTCCGGCTGAAGAGTTATTTCAATGAATCTGATAAAAATGGTCGAAAAAGAGAGCAATATAAATTTTTTTGTCTAATTTTTGTTAGCTAGGTAAAATTTTTTGATGCAGAAAGATAGCCCAAGCGATAACGCGCGTAATAATATTTCCTTAACTTGTTTCCGAGATGTGTGATGTTTCTTTTGACGATATTTCATATACAGATTGACTGCGTTATAGTTGTACTTAAGGGTTCCCACTGCTACAAAATATTCAGTAATTATTAATAAATATCATTACTTTTGTAATTGTGCATATGTGTTAGTACTTATAAGAATTTATTAATCAACAGTATCATAACGTCGCGTATTCGGTAATAATATTTGGCGTTTACAATATTGCACTTTGATATACATATGTATGTGTAAATGAAATCTCGTTGCCTCCTACATACTCGTACAAATGTCTGCATGTATGCACAAATGCAGCTTAATTCCTAATACAATGTTATTTGACTAAAACTTAAATAATTGTCTTTTTTCATATTTTCGTCCGTAGCATTGTCTTGCCGCAATATTAGCCGAAGTGTAATTACATTTTCGCATTCTAAATAAATGTTGGTACATAGATTAACTGTATATATATGTGTGTGTGTATATGTAACAATAACAATCATATGTGTGTATGGGGGTATGCGTATGTGGATATTCAAAGGTTAGAGTCAGCAATGGCTGACACACATATGTAGGTTAGTAGTCATCATTTGGTCATCCAACAATTGGCTAACTTGTGGTACACATGTATATGTATGTTTGTAAGCATATATACTAAATTCACTTATGACAAATTGAAAGTTTAAATTAAAATACTTATGTAACACTACCTTTCCCTTGACTAAACTGTTGCTGTTTTGGCTTTTTGTTTTTTTTTTTCATTGTCCCCAATTATAAAGTGTCTCCGGTGTGTGGCTTAAAACTAAATGAATATTTTATTGTCAATTTTATTCGCTTCCCTTTGGTTTCGTTTCACTTTTCCAGTAGCTCGACTTATTGGCTCTTTAGAGAACGCTTTCGTCTAGTACTTTCGCTTGCCATCTGTGTGTGTGTGTGGGTGGGTGGGTCCAACTGCGTCTACTCATCCAAACAGATAGTACGTAGAATGGCCTCCACCACTGAGTAAGGATCACAGTTGGAGCTCGGGCGACGATCTTCGAAATAGCCCTTGCCATCATCGTTCACACCGCGCGGTATGCGTATGGAGCAGCCACGATTGGCAACGCCGGCGCTGAAATCATTGATCGAGCTGGTCTCATGCTGACCGGTAAGACGACGTGCATTGTCTTGACCCTGTTTGGGATCGTAGGCGCGAATGTGACGCTCGTGATGCTTTGAGAGTTTCTCAACGGCACTGAGGATTTCCCTACGAATACGAAAATAAATGAAATAGTATAAAATAAAACCTCACTTAAAGGAAGTTTATATGTATGTGTGTGTATACTCACTTGATGCCGCCATCCTCACGCATTTTCTTGGTGGAAACGTTGGTGTGTGCACCGGCGCCATTCCAATCGCCCGGCATGGGTTTGGGGTCCAATGTGGCGACAATCTGTAAATAATATTTAGCTTTTAACACAACATCCAGTAGTGTAAGCTGCTGCCAGTACTTACACCAAACTCTTCGGATATGCGGTGCAAGAGGAAACGTGACATCCACAAATCGTCACCCACTGAAATACCGAGACAGGGTCCCACCTGATATTCCCATTGGGCGGGCATCACCTCAGCATTGGTGCCAGACACTTTGATGCCGGCATACAAGCAGGCGCGGTAATGTGCGTCGACAACATCGCGGGCATAGACCTTTAGAAAAAAAAAAAAATAAAATTAAGTATTTATACTTTGTTGCTTATTTATTTTTATCTTACTTTATTGGCGCCCACACCACAGTAGTAGGGTCCTTGTGGTCCGGGGAAGCCATTTTTGGGCCAACCCAATGGATGTCCATCAAAATCGAGGAATGTATACTCTTGTTCAATGCCGAACCAAGGCTCTTCATCCTTGCACTTATTCACTACTTCCTGACACGATTTGCGGTTATTGGAGGCGGTGGGTTCGCCGTCGAAACGGTAGGTATCGCACATTACCAAAATATTATTGCCACGTCGGAAGGGATCCTTATAAATTGCGACTGGATACAGGTAGGTGTCCGAGTTGGAACCCTCGGCTTGATAGCAGGAACTGCCATCGTAATTCCAAATAGGCAATTCTGGAAAGAAAAAAATTGGTATTAGTAGCGAGAACTTCAATAGCAAGTTTTCCAAAAAAAAAAAATTAGAAAATAAAAGTTTGGCCTATTTTAGAGTAGTTCCTCTGCTTTTTAGCTCGACAGATTTTGAGATTAATAGCGTTTGCTTCAGTGTTAAATTGGAATTGAAGTTTTACCAAAGTTGGTTTGGCGTTGCTTACTATATATAATATGCTCCTTAATTGAAATCTAGTATTTCCGAAAAAATATGTGCTATGGATTAACTTTCTAAATGTAGCTGAAGTTTGTTTCGAGAATCTGCTGTATAAAAGTTGCAACTCCAAGCTTGGTAAGTATTTAGACCATCTACTATAAAAGACTTTGAGCGGCTCTATCTTGAAAATGCCAACACGAATATTTTTGGTTGAGGTCATCTATACAGAAATGAATATGTGGAATAAAGGTAACGATTAAAACTAACATCGAATGCGTGAAGAAAATTTCGCCTGGAACTTAGGGAGTTGCCGTAAAGTTCGTAACATATCTTATAGATCGACTAAAAACTGTGAAATGTCAAGTAGAGGGGCAAAAAAGTTGGTGGTCAACGGCAACCAAATAAAAACTATCGCACAGCGACCTTATGTGCCAAATTTGCCTCACTGTTCGTATTTTCTATACACGAAACACAAATTTCCACTTCAATAAATGTATTCAAATGAAGTCATATAATTTATTTTGGCATTAACGCCATCAAAAGGCCCAAATGCTTGCAAAGTGCGAACGTCTAATAAAATATAATATTTCAATGAATCAACTCTATTTTCTAGTCTGAAGGACTTATTCTATAAATGGCAAATATCTCAGTGTATCCCAAGAATGCAACGAGAGATTGTTAACAGACATCTCTTAAAAGCTTTTCCAGACATACAGATATATTTAGATACATAGCAAACATTAGGGTGTTACATAATTTAAAATGAAAAAGGATAGTTTTTTAGACAATATCAGACCATTTCAATATTTTTTTATATTTCAAAAGATTACACCTTTAAGGGGTTACATAGGTTTACGGGTTTCAAAAAATCGGTTTTTTATGGTTCTAAAACATCTCTAGATTAGTGTCCTAAATTTTCAAGTTGATCCGAGTAATAGTTTCGGAGATGAAGCCTTCCCGACCTTGTGCGGTCGATGCTAGCTATGCTAAGAGTGCCGACTTTAAGCGCAATTTTCTCGAAACTCGGTTGGCAAGATTTCTCGAGAACTACTCAACCGATCTTCATGAAAATTCACACAAGTCTTTGAGATACAATTCTTAAAGACTTGGACGGAGGATTTTTTTCATTACAACTATTTGACAAAAAAAAGAAATATCGCGAAATTTTCACTGAAACTTAAATTTTTTGTAAAACATGTAATCGGAACTGCCGATATTGGACCACTATAACATCTAGCTGCCATATAAACCTAACCATCGGAATCAAGGGCTTGTATGGAAAACTTTCGTATTTGACGTGCTATCTTCACGAAATTTGACATGGATTACTGCTTAAGGTAATAATATAGTCTCCGAAAAAATTGTTCAGATCGGATTATTATAGCATGTAGCTTCCATACAAACTGAACACATGGTTACTAAAAGAAATGCACCTGTGAAGGGTATGTTAGATTCGGTGCAGTCGAAGTTAACGTTTTTTCTTGTTTTTTTTTTTATTTTAATACATTATACCTTTAAAAAACAAAAATTTCAAATCAATGTCTCACATAGGTTTTTTGAGTTAAAGGCTTCTAAAGTTTAGCCGCTCAGTTCAATCAGCTCAAATATTTTTCTAATTTGGTTGAGAGAAATGATCCGATAACGATAAAATTGTTTCTGTATGTTCTGTATACGCCATGGTACTCCATAAAAGTTTTGGCAGAACAAAAACCTGACAAGGTTTGAAAAAATCTGATTTTTTAAATAATTTTTAAAGTAACATTTAGTCAAGTTTTGATTTTATACGGACAATATCTACAGTCGATTTTTTTTGTGTTTTATCCATAAAGATGTCCGAAAGCACTGCTGCAATAAGTTATCATGTAACTCGTAAAATATTTAATGTTTGGTTTTTTAATAAATTGACTGTCTATACTTAGAATATGTATAAATATACAAGCTTGTATAACTAAAAATTAGTATGTTTTTCCCCCCGCTTTTTGTTTTATATACATTAACATCATATTTTATATATTATTACTACCGACAAGCGGAACAAAAATTAATTAAATTGCAGCTAATATCAAAAGCTGCTAAGAAAAACAACAAGCGGGGGTGTGTAAAACAGTGTAAAGTGTGGCGCGCATCAAATTGTTTAGAGACCACCTGATCCGACTGGCGCATATGTGCAAATATCTAAACGCTTTAGTGTAGATGCATGTGGCTGAAGGTCGTTGAGGTTGCCAAACTTGGCGGAAAAGCAACACATGTACAAGTACACATATGTATGTTTGTATATAAATTTACATTAACAATATATATATGTATATACATACATTTGTTTGTTTGTATGCAAACGGCATTTTGCTTCCCCCAACAATTTCATGCTTGCTTTATTTCGCTTTTAACATTTGCTACTAACTGCAACTACCGGCGTCAGTGAATGAAACAACAAAAATGACAACAACATTGTTGAATGCAATTCGAACAAGAAAAAACATTAACTTCGGCTGCACCGAAGCTAATATACCCTTCGCAGATGTATGTCTTTAAGTAACTACGTGTCCAGTTTATATGGAAGGCTATAGTAATCCGATCTGAACAATTTTTTCTGAGATTATGTTATTACCTTAAGCAGTAATCGATGTCAAATTTCTTGAAGATACCACGTCAAATGAGAAAGTTTTCCATACAATAATTTGATTCCGATCGTTCGGTTTGTATGGCAGCTATATGCTATAGACAGCCGATCTGAACAATTTTTTCGTATATTACATTATTATCTTAGAAAATAACCTGTGCCAACTTTTGTGAAGATACATTGTCAAATGAGAAACTTTTCCATACAACAATTTGAGTCCGATCATTCAATTTGTATGGCAGCTATATGCTATAGTGATCCGATGTCGGCAGTTCCGACAAATGAGCAGTTTCTTGAAGAGAAAATGACGTTTGCAAAATTTCAAAACGATATCTTAAAAACTGAGGGACTAGTTCGTATATATACAGACGGACAGACAGACAGACGGGCATGGCTAAATCGACTCAGCTCAACATACTGATCATTTATGTAAGTATATATATATGTACTTTATAGGGTCTCCGACGCTACCTTCTGCGTGTTACAAAGTTCGTGACAAACTGAATATACCCTGTTCAGGGTATAATAATTGTACATATCTATGCCGATACATATGAATACTCGTGTATGTAAGTACGTATGAATATATAGTGTCTGTACATACATACATATATGTATATGCATTTATACTTATGAATCACTGGCTGACTTAGACTAGCTGTATTACTTTTCGCTGACTTGTTAACAGTATTTCATGACACACACACATGTAAACATGCACTCATACATATTTGCACACTGTTTTGTTTTGTTTTTTCCTTTCTTTTCTATTTTGCTCGAAAATCACATTGCCTGTCTTTCTTTGCAACTTATAATTAAGATAATTTGTTTTGCTACGAAATTCGCTTAAACACCTACATATATACATATTTATATAATATACATACATAAATTTACATATGTACATATACATATATACGTACATAGTATATTCACACATTTGCGCGCTATCTTTTGTGTCATTTCCACATACTTGTACATACATATTTGTTTGTTTACGTTCAACAGCTGATCGAGGCGACATTTGTTTAACACCCCTTTGTTAAATTCAGCGCAAATACGCGTGCACAAGTTCAATATTATAAGATGTCAGTTCACAACGGAAAAGTCAGCGGATTCCGCTTAAAAAAACAATAATAACAATAATGAAATTATAACAAAGGAGTAGATAATTGCCTTCTTTGATCGCAGTCGTACTTTAGATATACACGCAATCATATTATATTAATTATACTATATGTCACGTGTTCACTTAGTTGCTGCTCTACAGCGTGCTTTATATTCGAAAAGCTTTACTTAAGGTAAATTTTTACTTTAAAGCAAACCGGTTTAAGAGAAATACGAAATTAGAGAATTGAGAGTATTTGCTCAGAGACAGGGTTAAGATGGGGATTGTTAATAAACTTGTTTAATACAAAACCACAATATACTAAGCGAAATAGTTTTTTTAAGATATCTACCGTTATATGCGAAAAAAATAAACTAGCCGTTCCCATGACAGTCGAATCGACGTAACCGAAACGAACGCGGATTTTTTATCCTGTCAAGGACTGTCAACTCGGCAAAATTCTGTCGCTACAAAAACAACAAAACTAAATGGAAGGCGTAGAGATTCTCAACGGCCTTCGACCTTTTCAACTGATTAAAATATAATATTAAAAATTGAAGGATTTTTGATACATACAAATTTTATAATTATTAAATTTTGTTCTCAAAATAATCGCCCCTCAATTGAAACTTGCATATCTCTGGCAAGGTGTTGCTGTAATAAGTATATGTACATAAGTATATGAAAGTGCTACATAGATTATGGCAACAAAGTATCACATGACTTAAACCACTCCAACCTCTTCAGGCTAGAAGTACATTATTCAAGAATCAATTAATTACACAATGAATTTAAAAAGGTTACAATATAACAATTACTTTCAGTAGACACAATGACTTACGAAATACACTTAGTAAAAGTATTATCTATTCCATAGGCGTATCAATGTACATATGTATGTATTTTGAAATTCACGATCGCATGCGCGAAAAAGACATGTTCACACACACACATATATGTACACATACATACTAGTAACCATATCAGTTCCGTCAATAATATCACTTAAGTGCATTTATCTCGCGGTGTTAAAATGCAACCAATAAATTGATAAAATTGCGAAAATTGCAGAAAATGCAATAAAAAGCAATTTATGTTGCCAATGGGCCGTCATTTGCCTATTGAACATACATATATGTATATGTATAAAGGTGCCGTCAGACGTGGCAAGAAGAATAACACTAAAAGTGTATCTTCACTTTCGATAAGTTGCTTGCATTGCCATTTTGTGAAAGTACTTTTCAGTATTCACTTGCAGAAATCGCTGTGAACTTTTCGTCAGCGTTTTTCCAAAATGTAATGTGAACGCGAACAAACAATGTAAAATAAAATGATAAAAAAATATGGCACCGATCGCTAATTTGCTTGATACGCAGCCCATCTGCCTATTTCCTAGATTCTTAACGCGCTTGCAGAAAGTTACGTTCCTAAATTTTCTCGTTTAGAACTGTGCGCCACATGCACTACTGTGGATGTAAAAGTAACTTTTTGCAAACGCTTAAAAATCTGAAAAATCTCTAAAATAGCAAATTATAAAATATTAAACAATAATAGTTTAATTTTTACTGTCGAAAACCTAAACTTGCTAGTGCCATATCAGCAAGCTGAAAGTAGCCTAGCAAACTGATTTTCAATTAGATATGTACTTATAGCTATGATAGTAACAGTATGCTTGCTTACTTTTGAAAGTTAGGACCGACAAATTGAAATCTACTTTCTGAACTCCCTTTCAGCATGCAATTTTTTAAAACAGAATTGTTTGGAAAAGTACTTTTCAATGCTATGTCTGAAAGCAGCTTAATTGCCGCAACAAAAGGGAGATTGTTTTACATGGAAAAATCTGTATAAGCGGTGCAAAAAAAACAAAAATAATGATGGATGACAAATATGCAAAGCAAGCAAAGTTAAACAACAAATCCTAATTGGGACAGAATAAAGACTCTAAATTAGCGGCAAAATCATTGTCAATAAACCAATAATTAGTACGGAAATGTGATAATGAGATAATTGCTTATTTTCTATGTACACTTCATTAAAATTCATGCGTCAAAAGATTCTCTATGTATTGATAAATGAACTTTTTCAACACTTTCAATTATTTTAGGTGGCACTTCTAGACTTAAAATTAAAAAAACACAGTTTTTTCATATTTTGTTAATATATACCTTTAAAAATAATAATAAATACCTTCAAACGTAACATGCTGGTACTAAAATTTTAAATCGATACCACAAATAGTTTGTGTTAGAGCTTTGTAAAGTGTAGCTGCTCAGTTGAGTCAGCTCAAACATTTCTCAAATATGCTTGAGAGACAAATGATCCGATCACCATCATCATTTATCTTAAAACACGTTTTTCTCAAAACAAAATTTTTACAATTTCCGTTTAAATTTTCTTTCCTACCAATTTTTTTCTCTGTATTCCCTATACAATGATCCACTAATTTTTGTTTTAGCCATTTTTTGATTTGATCAAAAATCGAATTTCGGAAGCTCAAAAAGGACCAACATTTTAGGTGAAATTCCAGTTTTGCATTTTTGGTAAATGCCGCTATTTTGTCAATTTTTGATATTCCATTCATCCGTATGTCATTCTACTGATAATATCTTCCAGAAGAGAGAGAGAGAGTTTTTTTTAGGCTCCAGGTAGAAGGTAGGAATTACAAGCAGTGGAGGACTTTTCTACCACAGTCGGAGGAGATCGCGCACAACAAGATAAACATTTTTTCTTCTAAAATTTTACTATGTTTACTAAAAATATATAAATATTATACCTTTAAATTTTAAAACCCATCTGAATTCTCCTAAATGTCAATCTCGTTCAAAAAACTTTTCGTACTGAAGTGAGTTTAGGTTGGGTTGAAAAGTTTGGTGCCGTAGCAGAGTGTACGAGTGGTTTCAACGCCTTCAAAGTAGTCAAAAATCAGCCGAAATGATCATTTAAATTCATGGAAATGGATTTGAACATCTCCAAAACATCGATTTATCGCATTTTGACCGAACATTTGGGCTTACGAAAGGTGTGTGCACTGTTTGTTTCTCACAAATTTACTGAAGACCACAAATTGCTCAGGATCCAACATTCGAAGGACATAATTGTGACCGATTATTTGACCAAAAATCACATTTTAACCATTAACCACTCCCCGTATTCACCTGATATGGCACCGTGCGACTTTTTCCTTTTCGGAAAAATGCATTTGCCCATGAAAGGAAAGCGTTATGCAGACGTTGGCCTATACGAGGCTTGCACCGGCATACTGGCGGCCATACCGGCCAACGAGCTAAAACACTCGGTCGACATGCTTTTGGACCGTGCAAAAAGCTGTATTGAAGCAGAAGGAGACTATTTTGAATAAAATAAATTGATTTTGCCGAAAAAAACATTTGTTCTGTTTTTTTTTTTAAGTCCTGTTTACTTTGGAAGTCACCGTGTACATAAACAAAGTAGTAGTCATGACGATTTAGCCATATCCATTTGCCCTTCTTTCTCTATGTTTACATGCGTACTAGTGTCATAGTTTTTGAGATATCGATCTGAAATTTAGCACACGTCCTTTTCTGCTGAAGAAGCTGCTCATTTGTTGGAAGTGCCGCTATCGGACCACTATAGCATATAGCTGCCATACAAACTGAACGATCGGAACAAAGCACTTGTAGGAACAACTTTTTTATTTGAAAAGATATCTTCATGAAATTTGGCACTGGTCATTTTCCAAAGAAACGGTGTAGTCTGCGAAGAAATAGTTTAGATCGGATTGTCATAGCATACAGCTGCCATACAAACTGAACGCTCGGAATCAAGCGTGTGTATGGAAAACTTTTTCATTTGATGAGATATTTTCACCAAATTTGAAGTGGATTATTTTCCTAGGCAACGGTATAATCGGTGGTGAAATTGTTCAGATCGGACCACATTAACGTATAGCTGTCATACAAACTGACCAAACAAAATCAAGTTATTGTATGAAATTTTTTTATTAAGCTAACTTTTTTGCTTGTTTTGTTTTGCGTTGCCAACTGCAACTTGGAGCATCACAGGTTCGCAATATTTTCTATTTTCTTATTTCACTTAATGCGCTTAAAATTATTAATTCCTACTCAATATTAAAACGAATCTCATTCTAATTAATTAAAATGCGAGAAAATGCTTGATTACGCAATTAACGCAAGCATTACATGACGACAATGATAATGCGAAACGGGGCGAATTGATAGATTGCAACAGGTGCAGAGATGCGCAACTTTATTATCAGCTACTACACGCTGCTCACTATACGTTTATGCGTTATACATACTTAAATACTTAGGCTAGGCGCACAGTAAAGCGCAGACGAAGTATAAGGCGAAAGATAATGAAATCAAAAATTCATATGCGGACTTTGCTGCTCATTGCATATTATATGTTTGTATATAAGTGCACGCCCTGCTTAGGCTTCGACGTTTGTATATTTTAAGGTTCACCATCAATCATATCAAAAAATTGACAGTTATATATGGTTTGAGTCCCGAGTTTTGTCTAAGAAGCATGCGGTTCACTCATGCTTATACTCGGTTGCCTCCAATTAGTCTCGGCACTGGCCACAACAACACTTTAGTATGACAAACAAATATATGTACATATATATAATTTGGAATATTTACTGCATTTTCTAGCTGCTTATCTTTCTATCTGCCTGGCTTAGCTGTGAGCTGTCAATTGGCCGTCTAAAACTGCCACTGAAATCGAGCAGCTACTGCACTGCGCGGTGCTGTGCTCTGGCGGTTACAGTTCTTGCGGTTTGTTGTTGTGTTGTATTTAATTAAAATATTAAATAGTATTCAATTTCATAGAAAAGTGGCGTCCCACAGTGCGAAAATGCACAGCGTGTCTAGTTACAAACACGCACATACACAAACACATATATATGAGTACGTATGAGTAACTTTATTATTTTATTCGCCATTTGCGCCCAAATGTAATTTAATAGCCCAATTGCAGCAATTACTTTACATGTTTTACATGCAAAAAATAATAAGAATAATGAAAAATTAAATAAAAGTGGAAATAATCGCAAACTATCAATGTCTATGCTATTTGCTTACTGTACTCGCCGCCCCTTTTCTATGGCATGGGGCTACACGCGTCTGATTGATTATATACTTACATACATACACACACTGTGTATGATTGCATGCACCTTATTTAAGTGTTTCAAATTATCTGGGCACTTTCATGTCAAATTATATTTCATTGACAATGCAAATGTCATGCACACAACCATGCAGGCGCGTGTAGCGTTCGTAAGCCTTCGTTTCCGTTTGAGTAAATTGCGACTGAATTGAGTGACTCTCATGAAATAATTTGTGCTTAAGTGCGTTTATATACCGTTAGTTTAAAATACTCGTACATGTGCGATTGACTTTTTGGAAGAGTGTTTCGCAAAAAAAAAAAACAAAAAAAAATGGTAGAGTCTTGAATTAATGACGTTAAAGACATTGCAATTAGTGGACTATTTTTTAATAATTAATAAGGACAATTCGAAATGTGCGTCAATTTGCTATAAAATATTTGCGTTTTCTATTAATGACAGGGTGTTGAAGTATAGAATTTCTTAGAGCAATAAAAAAATAATAAATATATACGCATTAGGGTGGGTAATAAACGAATATTATTTTTACTTGGTGCTCTGAAAAATAAGCCTTTAGACACCGCTGCGAAAAACTCTCCAAATAAGAGCTCTTAATAGTAACAGGAAGGTCCTCCGGCTTCGAGTTTTCTAAGTATTTCTTATTATTAGTTGAATAATTTATATCTCGTTTACAACTACTTGAAAAAATAAACCGTTTGACAGGTTTTGTAGGAAATTTAATGGTCTTCAGAAAAGGTCCCTCATGATTCTTTCATAAATCTAACCATTTAAAGATTGTTAACGGTTAAAGATTATTTTAACGAATGTTTTTTCTTATAATATATTAAAAAAAAATCATTATAAATCGGAAAACTCATAAATTTGAAGAACATTTATTTCTCCACAAAAATGATTGGTTATAATTTTTCGACTAAGTTAAGCGTGTACGAGATATTTAGCGTCTAACATCATAAAAAATCATAATATGTAATAATAAAAAAAATTATAAAAATATGTAAATAAAATAAAAAATAAAATAATAAAAAAAAGTTAAAAGAAAAAAAGATAATATTTTTGCAGAACAATAAGATCCAACATAAGAACTCATTTTTCTGAGTAACAAGCGAAAAATAATATGCGTAATTTTTGACCCACCCTAATTTACATTTTTAAATAATTATTTATATGTACATATATGTAATGTTGTAGTTATCAAAAATTCCATGCTTGTGATATAAATCGTTTACGAGTTATTTAGCGTGTAAAATAATTAAAAAAAATGTAATAATAAAAAATAATAATAATAATAAAAAATATAAAAAATAAGAGACTATTTTTATAGAGCAGTAAGAGTTATTTATTAATAGGCTCTATTTTTATGCGTACCAACCGAAAATAAAAATTGTCGCTATTTTTGATCCACCCTAATATATATATATAATTAGTTATTTATATAATGTTGTAGTTGTAATTATCAAAAATTCCATTCTTGTTATATAAAGTATGCTTTCAATGGGCTTTTATCGCGTGAATTGTGTTACTTAACTAGAAACTACTTCAATAATAGCGGCGATATCAATTTCAAGTATCCAATTGTCTCGTGAATAATTTCCATGACACCATTCGCACAAAAAAAAAAACACTTGAGGAAGCTCATTTAGAGCAATAATAATAAAATTTGTCGCATAAATTAATGCAAATGAATGCTGTGTCGTAGGTTTGGTATAGTTTTGCGAATATTTTTGGGAATGAGGTCGAAATAAAAAATAGCTCATTATTTTTTAATTAGCGTCAATAACGACTTATTTGAAAAATTTAAGAATATTAAACCCTTCTACTTCAACAATTAATTTGTTTATTTACTTGTGAATTTCAAAAAGTCGATTTTTTGTTTGACATACATATGTATGTGTACACATATCGAATGTTCATATATTTGAGAATATTCTACGAAAATTTGAAGTTGATCTGGCATACAGTTTTGGAGATATGAGCGTAATTACAATGACTAACTATTTACTATATCTGTTTTCAAAGCAGCGTTCTTAAACTTGTTGGTAAGTACAAGCTTAAGGCGATAGCCATGACTTTTTTATACCTTGAACAGGATATCAATATATACTCGAACTAGTCTCACAGTTTTTGAGAGATCGAAATAAAATTTCGCACACGTCTTTTTTTCATCAAGCAACTACTCATTTGTTGGAACCACTATGGCATATTTGTAGCTGCCATTCAAACTTGCCGATGAAAATCAAGTTTTTGCAAGGAAAACATTTTTATCTGACCAGATATCTAAACGAAATTTAGCATCGATTATGGTCCAAGGCAACGTCACAAGTTCCAAGCATCTTGTTTAAATAAGACTATTATAGCGTATAGCTGCCATACAAACTGACCTTTCAATCAAATCAAGTAAACAAATTTTTCTACTCTGTTATACCATAGGAACTTGTGAAGACTTGATAGCCTTCAATGCAACCGAGGATCAGGATTTTTCTTTTTTTGTTTTAATTTAAATTTGAAGTGAAGCATTTGCTTATAATGCAATGTCATTTGTAGGATAAGATATTTTCCGAACATTATCTGTTAATCTTGTAATAGGCGAAATTGCTTAGTACCTGTCTAACTATGCATAAATTAAGTTAGCTCTAAGCTAAGTCAATGTGAATATAGTATAATTCTACGAAATTGTAATACAAAAAATAATTAATAAATTATAATATTTCAGTTCGTCTATTGTGCTAAAGCTTTCAGGTCGTGAGTTATCTTTGTAAATACTCGTAACACTTTGTAACAAGCGAGGAAAAATTATCTAAGCAAAAACAAACAAATCCTGACATCAAATTTATATTTAATATGGGCAAATGATTAAAATTAAACGGAACTAATTTACATTTATAATTGTATGGATAGGTTGGTTATACGGTACTCATATTAAATATTCCGATATTAAATTAAATCAATATGAAACAAATATTATACTACTGATGTTTTGGCTCTACTTATGTATGTACAAATGTATTAATGGAATATTGTATTTATTAGCAGTGAACAAAAAAGAGTGGATGATGGCAAGAAAAATGTGACGAAAAATCACTCATACGCCCTGCCCACACAAAATATTCTTTACTTATCCATAGCCGCTATCTATTTTGCGGTCTCTTTGAAACGTTAATAAATAAACGTTTAATAGATAAAATTACAAAAGTTTTCCGATGAAACAGATTACTTTTAATATTTGAATAATATGCAACCCTATGAAGCGGAGCGTTGACAGATTATACAGAAGGGGGAGCGCAGTCCAATTTCTTGAATATTTAACAAAAATATTTTCTCTGACGATAAAATTGCAAAGTGGCAGTAAAAAAATAAATTTAAATCCAAAAACCATTAAACAAAAGTATACAGAGAAATATGATTATTTGGCAACGAAATGCTGGCACTCATATATTTCAGTAAATAAATTACTCATACGCAGTGTGCCATATGAAAAAACAAATTTTCGACTGGTGGACTTTAATTTTTGGGGCAACTTTTTTTTATGTTTGTAGTAAGTTTGATCTCTATGTGTCCATTCGTGTGTCTTTATTCACAATCCGCAAGCTTTGTCTGGCGTTTTTTGGGAAAATTTTCATTGAGTAAAAATTTAACAACAAAATTGCCTGAAATTTTGTGTTTCTGATGGCATCATTGACTGCGAAATAATTGAAAATGTTGCGGAAGCATTTTAGGGTGGTTAGGAAAATAAGTATTTGAGTGCAGTGAAACGAAATATTCAGTGAAACTCAAGAAGTCATCAAAACTAACCTCATGTGAATCACCCCCATCGCTGTTAATGAGAATAAGAGCGAAAAATTGAAGAAACAGTGTTTTAAAATCGTAGCAGAGGATATCAGCAACTCTTATGGAGCCGCTTAACAAATTTTGGTTAATGTTTTGGGTATGAAGCACATGAATGCTAGACTCATATCAAAATATCGCAATCTTTTGTAAAAATGACGTAGAGAAGAGATCGGAAGAGGGATGCTTGACAAAAGAACAATATTAGATGTAGAGATGCTTGACGTAATAGCTGAGCACCTAATATTAATCAAATGCATTATTATTGATATTGAAACTTGGGTTTATGAATATGACGTCGAAAAGGTACAACAGTTTAGCGAAAGCGCTTCAAAAAATGAGCCAAAGTCGAAAAAACTAACATTCGCAGATAGCACTGGAGGCCATCCCAGTCGAGGCTTTTAGCAAATGTATGGAAATTAGATTAATTGTTGGCTCAGTAGCCTATCTTAAAGGCACGAATAAAGATTTTTATTGAAATACGTGCAAATTTTGTTTTTTTTTGTTGTTGTCGGTACGCCTCAAATTTGTAGTTCTGGTTTTGCAATCATAACTTAATTGAAAAAAATATATTTAGCTTGTCAAAATATTGATTTAATTTGCCAAAAAAGTTAAATCAATATTCAGTTTCAGTGAACGCAGAAGGGCATAACACGCGGCCGAAAAGAAACTTAAAATAGAACAAAAGATTAAAAGCGAACATAAAAAAGCAATAAAAAAAATTTCAAACCGACGCCAAGTTTTTCGAAGCTAATCTCAATACCTCTTTAGTAATGCTAGCATTAGAAGCAGTTCAAAAACTTGCTTGACAAATAATCGGAATAATCTTTTTCACCATGGCCCGGGCCCGGCCCGGCACGAAACTTATTTACACATATAAGGAAATTTAAAAGACATGCAATTTATATATATATATAAGTCCACATTTATTAAGGTATATTGAATATTGTTATGTATTAAAAAAAAAAAACGAACTAAGTCATATTTTTATTTAAAAATAAAATTTTTTCTAAATTTGTGCTTTTTAGCCTAGTGCGTTTTTCATTTAAAACATGGCCCGATGTTGAAAAAAGCCTTTCGCTCGTAGACGAACTGGCTGGAATAGCCAGAATGGTCCGAGCTAATTTGGGAAGGTATTTTAAGTCCCTGGCATTTTTCCAGAATTCTAAAATATTTTCATAGAAATGAAAACTGCGCTGTCAAACTGCTGAAGCTTACTATATCTAGTAGCTATGAGCAATGTGGAGTCTCCACAGGCTATGTGCCCGGCAATGCAGCTAGTATTCTATAAATTCTATCGTGTCGAGATGCCCCGTAAGCAATTAAAGTGCGATAAATGGCGGTTCTAATTCGAGAATAAAAAAAAATAACGCGATCAAATCAAAATTGTTTCAGGCCTATTTCCGGCTTTTACGGGCCTATTTCGGGTTTTTACGGGCCGGGCCTTTTTGCTAAGGCCCGGGCCCGCACGAATTTTAATTTTAAGGCCCGGGCCCGCTCCGGGCCTATGTAAGCCCGCGGACCACGAAAAAAAGCCCGGCCCATGCCCACTTCTAATCTCAATACCTCTTTAGTAATGCTAGCATTATAAGCAGTTCAAAAACTTGCTTGACAAATAATCGGAATAATCTTGTTGAAGATAACGGATCACGCATACGGCACGTTAATTGCGTGTAGCAAATGATATGTGCACAAATTCGAGGGCCGCTGATTAAATTCACTTTTTTTAAAGCCTAGACATTTTAGAATCAACATAATCATCGTCGGGTAGTAATATTAATAGACAAAGGTCGTTGTGACGTCAATAAAAAAGATGATTTTAATATAGACTTCAAATTAACGATGCTGAAAGTGCACAGATGTATGAAAGAATGGGTATATAAGTATGTACATATATAAGTATATATGTATGTATATAGTATATGCGTCTAACTGGGAGATAACTCATAAATATTAATGAATAATTACGTTTCCTAGAAAAATATGAATTTTTTTAATAAGCGGTAAATTAATTTTATAAAAATAAAATAAATACATGTGCATAAAATCAAACAGACTAACGTCTCTACAACTATAAAGATACCTAAAATAAAAATGTAATTCACCAACTATGAATTATTAACTAAGCCTTTGTAGCTGTATGGGTGTGTCTAGTACAAACATACATGTGTATATCGTCACCTAAAATGCAAAATAACGTAACATCACTTTTCATAAGTTTAGAGGCGAAGGAAAAACCTTACAATAAAAACACTTATATTGAAATAAAATTTGAGTTTTGGTTATATTTTGGTTATCATACACTCATATTGACATAAAATCTGAGTTTAGGTTAGAAAATGATTATATATCTGTCAGCGATTTTCGATTTTTGTTTTTGTGATACGTTGCTTTGCATTTTAGCTGACGATATGTATGCACATACTCAAGTATTGTGCATAGACACAAGTGGGAACTGCACTGACGCTTCCCATAAACTATTATCACGCTTCGTATAAAATAAACAAAATTAAAATTAGCTGTTTTGCTAGTTTGTGGTTACATTGTGAATGATATAACGGGTGCATAAGCTGCGCGCATTGACGAATGTTCTGTCATACACACACATACAAACATACACAAATGCACATACCAGCACATTCCCACTCATTTGCTTGCATATTTATGGAGATGATTTGGCATATTAGCACATAACGGTTTTCATGGACAATCATTCGTCAGGGCACTTAGAAATTTTTACAAACACGCTGATTTGCAGTGCATTCAAAGGCGCAGCGCTTGTTTGACTTTTGTCTAACGCATCACATCTGCTGCCATAATTGTGTGACTAAATATTGTATGCACAAAAAATTGCTATAAGCGATAAATGTAAGCGCTTATATAGCGCATACACAGACATAAATATTTGCGCTAAGCTTAGACTGATATGCTCAGCAAAGTCTCTGCTAATGAGTATGGTCACCCATTGTAAAAATGGCAGAGGGGTGACTTTTTGTTACGTCGAATATTGAAAAAATGTTTTTTTTTGCAACTAATTTTTATAATAAAGTGGGAGCAAGTGGATTATTAAGGTAAACAGGTGACCCACAGTAAAAAATAGAGTTTTTCTTCGCGAGTAGGGTGTACTATAGCACAATTGCTGACAACTACAGGGCTAGCGGTCAAATTTAAAATAGTGAAAAGCGCTCAAATATCAAAATTGTGGAGACACGTTGATCATATCCACCCAGCGGACAGCTAGCAATGTCGATTTTTTTTATTTTTCAAACCGATATTTGGGATTATAAATTAGAAAATTATTTTTAATTGAGATTTTAAGAATTACAAATTAAAAAAATTTTCATTTATTTATAATTTGATATTTTTTAATGCAGTATTTGCTACCAAAAAGGTTTCACCGGTGATTTCGAGAACTATAAAAGTCATTGACTCGAGTCAGGTCAATGTAACCGTAACAGACTTCGATTTTTATCGACCAAAGAACTGTCAACTAGACAACATTTTTTCAAAATTATATGAAGCATATTTAATTGCCACTACAACCACAACAGTGATGTGAATGGGATACTTATTATCTCAGTCTTCTGGCTAGCCAAGCAGCAATAGAGGCAATTAATTGCAAGTATAACTATGAAAGAGACTAGCTAACAGCATTCACTTTGGAATTTCACTTTCAATAGCCAACAAGGGTAAAAGCGATAGGATTAAAAAATGATGGCGAAGGGCAATAAGAAAAAAAAAACAAATTCCTCAACTGCAGCAGTTTGTATGGCAGCTATATGCTATAGTGTTCCAATCTGAAAAAGATTTTCCGAGTTTTGTAGCCGTGACTTGGACACTAATCTATGCTAAATATCGTGAAGATAAGTTGTCATATATAAAAATTATTCCTACAAAGGCATGATTATGATCAGTCAGTTTGTATAGCAGCTATATGCTATAGTGATCCGAACGGAACAAGATTGTAGCCTTGCCTTGGAAAATACTCTATGCCAAATTTTGTAAAGATATCTTGTAAAATTAAAAAGTTTACTATACAAGGACTTGATTTTGATCAGTCCGTTTGTATGTGAGCTATATGCTATATACATCGTAGACCGCCGATTTGAGCAATATGTTACGAGATTGTGCCAAATTTCGTGAAGATATCTTGTAAAAAAAACAATCCTACACAATAACTTTTTTTGGTTCTGCCGGGCATTTCTTCCTAGTTGTTAAAGACTTCGAAGCAAACTTCAAATATCCCGTTCAGGGTATAATTTGGTTGAAAATAAAGTAAACGAAATAATAACAAAGAATACAATAGAAACTAGTTGTGAAAATGCGATTTGGTTTTATTAAAATAGTTCACGTTTTGACGTCACAAAAACGATGCCACTGAATAATTAACACCCAACTGATAAAAAAATAAATAAATGCCATTTTTTTGGATGCTTGGTTGTGCTAAACACACTTTTTGAAGTACTCCAACAGATGCTTTCCGATAGATTAAAAATTCCGCAATTTTTAAATGAACTCTGAACGAACGAAATATTTGGGGGAAAGGTCAGGTTTTCTAGATGAACCATCTACAATTTTTAAGTGAACTCTGAACGTCGAATTATTTTGAGGGAAAGGTCAGGTTTTACAAAGCAAGAATGTGTGAGAAATGCGCACAAAGTATGTGCGCTATTGCCTGCGAAGAAACGACTGCTAAAGCAACATTTTCATTGATGTTTGCCGTAAACTGAGTGGAAATACTAGTATTAGTAACAGTAGTGATCTAAAATTTAAATTTTTAGCTAGTTTTAAGTATGGAATAGAGTATCAAATTTCCTAAATGCTTAAGTTCGTTTTAAGCTACGTAAAACTTGTAGTGATAAACCAGTCGCATTCCAATAAATTTAACCATAAGGGTATACTGATGTCGTCACTTAAAATGCAAAATAACATAACATCGGTTTGCATAAGTTTACAGTTGAAGCAAAAAACGAACTAAAACAGATACTGCTCATATTCAAACCAAATGTGAATTTTCGCACTAACTTGGTTATAACTGATAGCAGTAACTTAAAATTTTGTACGTGTATAGAATATGATGTAGTGTATCGTAATCAATGAACGACACAATTTCGTATGATTTGATGATATACTGTTTTGCATTTAAATCGAACATATGTATGTATTTAAGTGCCTGATTAACCTTGAAAACAAATACAATTTGAATTTAATAATATTACTTCCCCCCAAATGAATTATAGCAAAGCAAAGCAAAGTAAAGCAAAGGAACTCTGCTGCTTTTGGCCAGACATGTGAATTTTTTATAAACGCGCATGCTCTGTGCATACAAAACTAATTAAAACTTCATCGCCAGACGTGTTAAATTCCTTAATAAATAACATAAATATACCGCGTTTACACATGAAAGCAAATATTGAGCATTGTACGTAGCTAATCTGAGCGGTTACTGAAATAAAACTGAGCTGTGTAAAGGCGCTAAAATATCTACTACATTTAACTTGACTAGGAATTACGGCCATAAAAGCTGACGTGAACGAGTTTTAGTTTAATTTGCTAATTAGTATGAAGCTGATAACGTTTTTTTTTCACAGTTAAGCGGACACTTGGCGAAGCGTGCTCAAGATTTCTGTCTTCCGCTAAGTGTCGACGTATGTTCGTATAAATATATTTATATTTATATACAGTTAACATAATATACATCTGATATTTATCTAAAGATAGTGCGACGCAAGCTTATACAAAGTAAAAGTACTTTATCGGGCTTTATCGGTAACCGCAAGTTGCAGGCATCATAAAAATGTGTAAATTATATTATAAACATATCCGAATAATCATATGGAATAATAAAAAACAACACAGTTTAAGAAAAAGAACCGTTATGCGTCTTTATAGGCTCAAGTACGAATAGTAGTGGAATGCAGAGAAATTGTAAATATTAAAGCAGAGCCAACTGGTTGGTCAGAAGATATAACAAAATATTCTTTTCTATTCGATAATTCGGTGCCACCAAAGCTATAATAAATACCCTTCACAAATACAAAATATGCCATACTGCAGAAAATTTGTTCGAAGATTGTACCTTTGCCTTGGATAATTAGTCATGTCAAATTTCGATAATATACTTGTATTTTGTCAAAAATCAAAATTTTCCACAATGTCCTTAGTTTCTTAGAGAGAAAAGGTCGTATGAAAAACTTCAAGTCGAGATTTCAAAAACTGAGGCACCAGTTTGCAAATATACAGATAATGAGATAATAGTAATCAGCATACACTACTCAACAAAACTGAAGTAAAATTTTGCGACTGATATGCCTATGGGGTATTTGAAGTGTCTTGATTATGATTTTAAGTTCCAAAATTTCCCATCACTTACAGCTAATTTTGCAATTTTAGTAAATTTTGGTGGTTTGACCTCTACGCCCCTTGACTACAACACAATAAAGTCTACGTATTAGGAAATTTTTACTATCAGTTTCGGTTTTAGCAACCCAAAATTACAAAGAAACAGCCCCCAACATCACAGTCGCAAAATGACTGTAAACTAGTGTTGCCACTGAAGCAACCTATTATTACAATATTTCGAGAATTTTCAGCAACTTGAATGCTCGAATAAATGCCCTTGGATTCAGAAACTTATTTCGAAATTTATTCTTATTTTCACTGCTGACAAATCAACCAGCCGTTTTGTATATTTATTGGCAAATATAAATGATAAGTTGACTTTAATGATTACTAACAAATACCCTACGTGCTTTATGTGGAATATTTGAAATTTCTCACTGAAGCATATTAAGCGAGCGTTGAACTTGCAAGCCTAAGTTCTCCCCTTCATTTGAGTAGAACACTTTCTACGCTACAAATAATTTCAAATTCCTTTTCCGTGAGTTATTAAACATTAAAGTTGATACGTAATATGCTAAAAATTGTAATAAATAAAATAATCACGCGATATGTAAAATGAATCGTTCAATGTCTTGCCTTTGAACTCGCTTCTGAAACATCACAGATAAGAGTCTGTTAAACATGCTATATTACATATTATCACTTTTCCCTGTACTATATACTATGAATATTACATATTGTCGTTTACCCTATCTCTCCATCGCTTTTTCGAAACAAATTAGCTATGAATGCAGCTAATAAACAATTTTTAGCGAGTACGGGAGATAAGAGTTCAGCTTTTAAAATTACAGAATGGTTTAGTGTTTGCGTAAGGCTTTCTTAAAACTCTGTTTATAACGGAAATGGTATCAGTAAACAAGTGGTTAGTACCACAAGGTAAATCGAATTCAGGATATTTAATGACGGCTACTGAACTTATAAACTGAAGGCAAGAAAAATTACCAGAAATGCGAGGATTCTGTAATGAATCTCTGAAAACTGCTGGTATTTTTTTTTTTCTTCTATGGTTATCTGTTTTTTTCAGGCAAACTATTTATTCTAGTCAGATGAGGAGAAAGATAAGTCTAACTTATGTGGATGTCAAACTAATCTGAGGCACAATAAATATCTAGTGTTATTTTTTTAATGACGATTATCTTTCAGCAGGCACTGTCAACGTCTTTAAAATGCTATAATTTTTAGGATTTTTTTTACTTAGAAGACATTAAGCTGCATCAAAAAACGAATATGGTTGATTACATAAACTTAAATTGGTAAACAGTTTCAAAATTTTTTTCGGACATAAATATCCAATCAGATTTTCAGCACAATTATAAGAAGTTTAAGAACTTTTTTCTTTTTCTTTAAAGTCCGGAAGCAGAGCTTCAGGCTTACATATGAATATATAATTACATTTCTAAAAACAACTTTTTCTAAAAGTTAACCTTTGCATTTAAACTATTCGTAAGACAGTTAAGACAGTAGATAACAACATACAAAGTAAGAAAAATTCAGTTAATAAACCTTTGTTGGGAACATTACGTAAAGTAAATAATAACAAAAATTCTGCGACAAGAAATCATTACATTTTTCTATCTACTGTCTACTTAGCATGCACTTATGTTATAGATAGTAATCTGATCGAATATAGTAGTGGTACGCCATATATTTCTTACACAATTAAAATGCTATTGAAATGTAAGACAGCTATTAGAGTAAATATTTTGTATATATGTATATATAGTATAGACATACATATGTCGAACTATGTCGCTGATATCGTTTGCACTAGACTAATCAATTATATTCCTATCAATCTATAAAAAAATGAAATGAAATAAAATAAAAGCACTGAGGAAAGCTCACATAAGCATTTTGTATTTATACAATTCAACCGCAAAACCTTTGGGGGATTTTCGCCTCGTGCATGGTTGTAGGATGTGTGTACCTAATATAATTGCACGGTGCAATGTAATTATTTTTTTCCAATGTTGAGTAACAACAAAAAATGCTAACTAGTCAAACCACGTTCGCACAGATTTTAATAAAAAAAAATCTGTCGATTGAGAAAAATTATTGATAATTTATAGCCACAGACAATTATATAATAAAAATAATTATTATGAACCTGTTTGAAAGTGGTTCCACTACATTAGAAATTTTCGTAGTGCTTTATTTTAAGAAAAACTCGTTTAAGAAAGTCAAGAACTAAAAAAAATTTAATAGATTGACATTCTACTACCCAATCAACTGACCCAGTAGGTAAATTGAATAAGCTATCTGAAGTACCGCTGGACTAGAAAAGCTAAATTAAGGTTTGTAAGAGTAAAAGACAAGTTCATAAAGGAAAACAATGCCTTGCTGAACGACATTCTACTTGTATGGCTAGCGGATGCTTATTTTCAAGAACCATTCAATATGAGATACTCCATACAAAAACTAATGGAACGTAAGCTCTTTTGACTTTTTAAAGGACTTTTAACTTCTACTCGATGACTCAGCAAAATCAATTCGAGTCACTGAAGGCACAAATATTCAAATCAAATTGAGTCACTGAAGTTTTGTTCACACTTCAAAAAACAAATAATGGCATCAATCAAATATTTAGCGTTAATCTATAAAGCACTTTTATCACACTTATGTCTGTCCATACTATAATAATATCACTTTTCACTATTTGGTAATTTCGCAATAGAAATTCACTTTGCTGCCTTTTTCCACACATCCAAACCACATTTAGGCGGGCTTTTTGCATACGATATCACTTTTATTAATTTTTTTTGTGTTAACGATAGCAAAATTGCTTTATTGACTTACCTTTGGGATCTTTGGGTATAAAATCTAGTGTACGATCCTTGCAACGCAAATCTTGACCGGTACCATCGATCCAGACGTAGGTGGCTTGCACAATATTCTCCTTCAATGGTAGGTTGCGATAACGCTCCAATATTGTCTTATCGAGTTGAGCATTTGGTGAATCTTCTAAAACGCGAGACGACATCCTGTAATTGAAAAAAAATATATATATATGCATAAATAAATATTCATATAATTACATAATATAGTTAACAAAAGAAATCAATACGTGGCATAATTGGAGTTGAAATAGTGGAGAAAAAACTGAAGGTTTCTACACAACAATTTTACTCCTCTAACAATATCCTAGCAATATACTGAAACTTAAGAATTCAAGAATTCAACTCAGATTTTTATGTTTTAAACTTATATAAAAATCGCTTCTAATTCATAATAATGGATGCTAAAATATCAGGTGGAAATGAGCACTCTTCCACATTTAATAAATTAGTGAGAGATAGAGGCCTGAGTTCAATGAATAAATTCACAATACAAATCTCTCTCCAGCAAGTCTTTAAGAAGTTTCCTACTGCTCGGTTTATTTATGTCAAATTCACAAAAAGTAAAATAAAAGAACAGTTTGATGTTTCTTGGTATCACCACAAGTTTAAAAAAAACCTCAGTACTATATAAATACGAACCGAACTAATTAAATCATTCTAAAGAAACAAAGAAGTTAACAGCTTCTAGATAGCTTCCGTGAATCATGTCATGTTTTATGAGTTGTGCCAGGTCATTTCTTGTTATTGTGGCGAGAGTAGCGCTATATTTCGAGAACACATATTACGCACCGTTCGTGATATTTATACCCAATAGTGAAGTATCTTGATTAGCAGTATTTCTTGTGGTTCATATGAAATAATTTTTCCAAGACGGTGCTGTTTTAAAGCTTATAAAATAGCGTCTGAGTCAATGTCGAAATCTCGATTTCATTCATTTCATAAAAATCCAAAATCCTATAAAATATTAAAATTTATTAAATTTAAAAAAACTTTTTATGAACATCACCTAAATTAAAGCAACAATAAAAACAGTCAAAATTCATTATTCAACTCATTACATCCTGAATATATATTTAATATACATCCTATATATAAATAATCAGCGTAACAAGCTGATTCCTCCCAAGGTACAAACTCATACTACTTGTCGCCGTGTACACTGGCAATTGCAAGCCCAAGAAGCACTTATATAACATGATCCTAGATTTTGGTTTGAAGTGCCGGTTCTGTGTCTTGGAGCCTGAAACTTAAGAACACCTGCTAATTCACTGCATAGTAGTCTGTATGCGTAGAAAAAACGTCCTTGGATCCATGTTTCTAAATAGGGATCACATCGCCTCAATAGCATCTAGCAGTATATTCGAATTTATCAATTTGCTCAATTTCGTTGAGACTTGAGAAACAGCACAATAGACCATAGGTCTTCATTTATTTATCTAATCTAATCTAATCTGAATCGATTTAGCCATGTCCGTATCTAAGTATATACTAGTTTAATTAGTTTTCAGTTACTAAGATATCGATTTGAAATTTTGCACACATTTTTTCTCCCCAAAAGGCTGCTCATTTGTCGGAACCGCCTATATCGAACCATATACTTAGTTGCCATACAAATTGATTGGCCGTAACAAGGTCTGCTATGGAAAACATTTTTATTTATGAAGATATCTTAACGATATTTTTAATGGATTATTGTCTGAGATAACATCATAATTGTTAAGATTAGACCGCTGTAACATTAACGTAGCTGCCATACAAACTAATCAATCAAAACGAAATTATTGTATAGAAACGACTTTATTTGTGAATGGTATTATAGCTTCGGTGCAACTGAATTTAACGTTTTTTTTTCTTTTTCCTTTAAATTTCTGCATTTTAATGTTATGTAACAGCTGAAGTGTGCGAATGTGGAAATAACCTAACAGCGCAACTCACTAATCTACCAAAGCACACCAAAATTCAATAATCCAGGCATTAAAATAATTTCCCGCCCATTTTGATGTTATATTTTTGGTTTTTCAAAAATTCTAGCGAAATTCGTTGATCTAATTATTTTTTATCAAAAATATTTCTTTATCTATAAGTTTTAAGCCGCAACAGACTAACAGACAGGAAAGTTTTTATAATAAGAAATATCAGAAATATACTCAGGTTTGATGAGATAAGATTGCCTGTCGAAAACGGAAAAAATTTAAAAAAAAAAATAATAACTTTTCTTATAATTTAAGATTTTAACTAGATTTGGCCCCAAATTACGTGCACGATAAGTAGAAGTGATTTCGAATGTAAATGCGGTCCATATTTGATTATTGGATATACACATATTGGGTAGTCGAAAAAGTCGTTTCGTATCCGTTCTGGAAATTTCGAAATTTCGATTTACACTGATGAAAGTTTTATGCTGATGTAATAATGTCTCTAGCGGAAAAATGGTAAAAAGTGGTTGACCAAAATGCTACATATTTGTTTAAGTAAGTAAAAATTTGATTAGAAATACGAAAGGACTTTTTCGACTACAAAAATTGTATTAATTTTATCTTACAGTTTTATTTTGGAAGTAAGTAAAGCGGTCAGACAGACCAGAAAAACAGCTCACTTGTGAGTTATACTATAATTTTACGTGAAACAACAAGAGAAATTAGAACTGAACATTGTTTAAAAAAATATTTCCAAATTATCTGATCAGAAATTTTTTACATCACAAAGAACTATTTTATTATAAGAATCTATATTTGTAGTTCACTTTATTGAATTAAGAAATATATACAAATTAATTTTTGTATATTGCCAAGAGATAATATTTTAAATTCATCTGCATTTAAAAACTTCAAATTTTATTTTTTAATACTTCAATATTTTTCTCAGTTGCTATACCAACACAAATTATACCAGAACAAGATTTCTATAGCTAGTCCTCCAGTTCTTATAAACACATTAGAAAAAATTTCAAACATTTGTAAATCAAAATCCACATCAGTTTTCAAAGACACCAACCTGCTGAGTTTTTATATAAATTCACAAGTCTAAAAATTCGGAAAAAATATATTTTCTTTTGGAATGAACCGCGAGATCAGCGTACGACAATCAGCTACGATAACCGGAAAGCGACGATAAAATAAAGGCGCAGGATATACTTGTAGGATACTTTTGAAATATATGTATGTAGGCGGCGGACACGAGAATTAACCGTTTGCGTTCTTTGTTTCAGAACTCTTCTGTTTCGAGAAATGAGCGCAAACGTTGCTGGAATGCAACTAAACACAAAAACGCTGTTTCAAGTCAATTTATAATAACAACAAATAAGCTAAATTAATTTAACAGTATGTGTGTACACAAGGCAACGCTGCGCAACACAAAAGCTGCGAGTGTATATGCACACACACAAACACACACCTACACGATCTGTTATGTATTAGTGATTTTTGTTTTGTTTTTACATTTCACTTTGTTTTATTCACGTGCAAAGGCAAATTGAGCAAATGCAAAAAACAATATCAAAACACACTTCAAAACCAAACAACAACAGGAACAACATTTGTATACTATTTAGATTAGACATGTATTAGGTAGTTTGTAGTTAGAATAGTGGTAGCAATAAAAACAACAATGGACAAGCGTTTTTAAGCACTAAAACGTTTACAACAACAAGCGGTTTGATAATTGTTTTTGCATTTGGTTGTTGTTGGTCGTTGTGTTGCGACTATAGAGCACGAGAATCGAGAGCGTAAGCAAACAAAAGCGGGGGAATGTTGTGAAAATCGCGAATTTTTATTTAGCCGCTCGTGAGTTTTTTGAGAGTCCAGTGACGTTGTAGAAATTTGTAGCCGGTAATACGTTTTCTGAGACCAGCACTATAGTTACAGTGGCACGATTAAGGAAATTCTATTACAGAATTTTACGTTGGCGTCCAGTACTTGCAATGACTCTACGTGTGAATTGAATTTTTTAAAATTAAAAAAAAAAATAAAAAATAAAATAAAAAAAAATATAAAAAAAATTTAAAAAAAATAAAAAAAAAATAAAAAATAAAATAAAAAATTAAATTAAATTAAAAAATACCTTATAACGACCAAAAGATAAAACCTCTTATTGGATCAAAAGATTTTAAAGAATATTTTTAAGGAATTTACAAAACAGAATGAAATTGTGCGCTTTGCGATTCGAAGGTTTAAAATTTTTCAGTATATATTGTGCCAGAAAAGAAAAGTACCCGGGAATTGTAAAAAAAAAACCAAAAAAAGTTATTATTCATCAATATTAATTTTGTCGCCTTCAAAGTAGTTCCCACCAAATGTAATACACTTATGCTAACGATTTTTCCAGTCCTCGAAACACTTTACATAAGCACTTTACTTTTTGGGATCGCCTTCAGCTCCTTCAGCGAATTTTGTTTTAGGTTCCACGGAGCGGAAATTTCAGTTTGGGAACAAGTAAAAAAAAACACACGGATCCAAATCTGAAGAATGCGGCGGTTGATCGATGAAATTCATAGCGTTTTTGGACCAAAGAGACCTGTTTACGGTACTCTTTTTGAAAAAAAAAATCTTTATCGAGACGAGTCGAGCAAAAACACGTTTCACTACCGAAAACATCTATACATTTGCCTGATGACTTTCAAGCACCATATCCTTCACATTTTTAATATTTTGATCAGTTGAAGAGGTCGAAGGTCGCCCAGTACGAAGCATGTCTTCAAAGATCTCTCTAACGTGTTTGAAGGCTTTGTACCAATCTTAGACAAGGTGTAGGTGTTTTTGATAAAACTGAATCACAGTAAGCCTTTCCCAACATTTGCAACAATTACGTACACGAGTTTGGTTAGAAACACAAAATTTGAGACGAGTTCTTTGTTTGCTATTTGTATCCATTGCAAAAATCGCAACGCACTACTGAAGTGTACCGACTTAAGGATTTAGAATTTTCAAAAAACTAAATTTTTTTTTCGTTGTAATCAATTCAAAAACCATTAAAAAATTAAGTCCCGAAGTTTCATTGCTTTACTCCGAATATTTTCGAAGAAATAGGCCCTAGAACCATTGCACTTCATCATAACCGGAGAACTTTAAGGCTCGCTTCCTCGAAACTAACTTTTTTCATCCGGCCATCAAAATTGCGAGCGAATTATTTAACTGATTTACTTCAACTAAAGCCTATTTTGCAGACAATTTTATATTCAAGTGCGTGATAGAGCGCTTTTCCGAGAAAAATGGCATTTTGACAGTTGCTTAACTATTTTCATCTCCGTAAAAATGGCACTTTTTACAAAGTTCTGGCCTACAACCCCGATTTTTCGAAAATTTCAAAACCTCTCTAAAAGCTTCCAGATTAAAAAAAAAAAATAATTTTTTCATTTCGGATAAGAAGCCTAACCAGGAAGTTGACGGCCGCAAAAAAATATCAATCAATGGGATCGTTGATATTTCCGCCATTTTGTTTTTTTTTACATAAAATAATTTTTATTTTGTAGTTCAATAATACCTCTTAATATATATGCAAAAAAATCGGATGTGATCTGTTTTTATTCTTCCATAATAAAATTGGAAAAAACTTTTTTTACGGTACTAAAGGTATCCCCCCCCTTAAGCAGCTGCTGTAAACAAACTGCTTGACAGATCGCGCTCATAAATTTGTTTGAAGTATCATTTACCCAAGAAATTTAATTACAATTTCCGGCTGCTTTTTTTGTTTTAATATACACTGTGGTATTATTTTTATATATTTATTTTTTTTTCAACTACAAAATAGGTTAAAAACTTTTAAGAAGGAGGTAGACTAGACTAATTTTATAAATAAATATATGGTATAACGCATACGCTAACCGACATATCCGGCATAAGTACGTGGCGTCTAGAGAAAGTTTTTACGCGATTTTTTCTACGTCAGGCACAAAAAATAATGTAGGAATGTCAGGATAACGTCATCTACCCAATCTCGAGATGTGTCTTTTCATCTAAATGTGGGCGATGCCTCGTCCGTCCTCATATTTTGACCCCCGGCTCATACAATATAAAGACCTTCCGTACAATCTCGGATCTCTGGCTTTGTTTATTGTTTTTGGCACTTTTAGTACTTTTTTGGGGAGTAAGCATTATCACAATGTTAGTAGGGGTGTTTAAGGGATTTGTCCTGAGCGAATTTATTAACGTGTCTGAAGTGATTTCGCAGATATTTACATTGAATTTTTAAATTTCTAATCCCAAATATCGAAGTTAAAAAAAATGTATCCCAATATGTATTTTAAATAAAATTAGATTTGAAATTTTTAGCCGCAACATCAACAATTGATAGCTTTTAGTCTTTATATAGAACTAAAGTAGCGGGTGGCAGCGGTTTCGCTTGAGTTTTAACTATCTTGTTGTGCAACTTGAGTTCTTCTATTCGCCGAAGATTATACTAAAATTGATGACAATTTTTCTAATCACGTTTTCATAGCAAGCAATGTCAAATATCCAAGTGTTTTTCTGACATGAAACAATTTCACATAGAAAAATGATTTGCGACTCAAATACGGCTTCATTTGAAGTGCATTACTCACAATAACTAAGGTATACCTTTTCACTTAGCTAAAAGTCTAGATTCTATTTTCCTTTTAAGTGCATTTTTTTAATTGTTTTTTTTTTTCCTTTAAAGTAATTTTCCATTTTGTGCAAACAATATATGTAGGCAAATTTATTAATTTTCCACCATAACTTACATGATTTTTTTCATTACACAAATTTACTCTTATTAAAAAAATAGAATACTGTTAGACTATAAATATCACACTAAACGCTTTTTAATTCACAGAATGCGCACTTCCGCTTATCTCAATGAACGAATTGGTAACTTTAGCACCTGTAGCCGAATTATCTGCGTTTTTATAGACGATCTTACTGCAACGATTTTCACACTTAGCCAACTCATAAGATAAAATGCGCAGCTATAGAAATTTTTGTGCATGCATACCCTGCAGGGAAAACAGGCGGAAAACAAACGTACGTTTTGACCGTAAAAAGGGAAGAATGCCCCGCAAGCCACCAATAAAATTTATGAAGACAACGCTATTTATTAGTATAAATATAAAAAAATAAGTTGAAGTTTGATTAAAAATACGAAAAGACATTTTCGACTACACAATATGAGGAATGATGCTAGTATTGATTTTTATAAATGCTCCAGTTAAGAAGAGTTACAATTTCCAACAGGATATTATGTATGCACAATTACTTCGAAGCAAGTTTGCAAAGAATGCATTGAGAAAACCAAATTCAATTAAAAAATAATAAAAAAAATTAATTTTGCAATCCGGTAAATCTTAATTAAAAAAAAATTATAAATTTTTAATCCCAATTATTGGATTGAAAAAAAAAAAACAAATATATTAAAGAATATAAAAATATGTTTCTTTTGTAAAATAATTAAAAATTAGATTTTCAATTTTTAAAATGAAATTTTCATAATTTTCGTTCAACATCTCGGAGTATATAAAAATCTTCTGAAATTGGCATTAAATATTAAAATTTTAATTTAAAATACAAAATTTTTGAATTGAAGAACTGCGCAACCCTGCTTGTAGATGTGTTTATATAATATTGGCTGAAAGCAAGTTTTTTGGCTTATTTTATTTTATTTTTTCCATTCATTGGTGCTAATTAAAAAACAATACAAACTATCCACATTAATGGCAAAAGGAAAGAACGACTAGATCGTTAATTAAACTGAAGGATGATAATTGCTTAAGAAGTTGCAAATGAAAGTTTATTAACAGCTTAATGTGAACACGAAATATTATTTTCTTAAACATTTATTAATTTGAAAGTTTCTAAAAACAAATTATAATCACTTGCACATGCAAATAATCTAAAAAATCTTTCTATGAAAATTTACAATGCGCAAAAATATTAATATAATATTTTAAAGTTGCACCTATAATTCAGTAGTTAGACAATGCCTTTGATGATGAAAGTTCTATTTTAGAATCAATCAAAAATAAGAACAAGTAAGGAGCGCTAAGTTCAGGTGCAACGGAGCAATTTATGCTCTTACAACTTGCAGGGATCAAAGCCAGGGAAAAACCTTAAGATGTCGACCAGAGAATCGAAATCCAAGCAATTTTATATATACATATTCTATATAAGTATAATACATACACTGACGGACATATTCGGCATAAAATTTGCTAGAAAACCGAAAATCATTATATGTAGTATATGGAAGTTGGGGTAGTATCGACCCTATTTTAACATTTCAACTATTATCAATAATAAAAAGTTTGATTTCTTCTTGACATTTCGTAAAAATTTTAAGATAATTGGATAACTACAATCGATGTTATCGATCAAAAAGTGACAGCAGCTTTTGGTCATCGGTCTTAAAATGAAAAGAGCGAATATTAAATTTTGTTTTAAACTTGGGAAAACGTTTACTGAAACATTGCAAATGATGAAAAAAGTTTATGGTGATCAGTGCCTATCCAAGTCCAGTTCCAAGAAGGTCGTGAGGACCTCTGTGACGATCAGAAGTCGATCGTCTTCAGAAGTCAAAAATAAAGACAATGCTGATTTGTTTTTACGATTCCGAGGGTATTGTACACCGAGAGTTCGTCCCACCTGGCCAGACGATTAATGTTGTGTTTTACTCGACCACAATACCGTGAGGCAAGGTCCTGGCGCCTGTTGCACGATAATGCGCCGTGTCATCGGTCGACGCTTGTCACTGATTTTTTGACAAAAAACTAATGGTTAATTAATTACTTCATTTGCCCATGAAAGGATACTGGTTTCATGACATTTCAGCTATCCAAAAGGCGACGACCGATATTCTCAAGAGCATTCCGAAAAATAACCTTAAACACTCATTTGAATTGCTAATTGACCAGGCTAAACGCTGTATCGAAGCACAAGGAAACTACTTCGAATAAAAAAATATAACTTTTGAAAAATATTAATTTTTTGTTGTTTTTTTAAACAGTTCTGTTTCTTTTGCGACAGACCTTGTATATAAGTGAAACTTTAAACGCGTTTTTCTCGAAACGACATTTTTCAAAATTGCTGACATCATAACTCAACGAGAAATTGACCGATCGACTTCGAATTAAAACTGGGTATAGTTGAATAGATTTGCTATACAATGGACACGATCCTTTTGATTGGTTGAAAATTGTCAATTTGGCATTAAAAAAAAACGACCATTTTTTTCGTAAAAACGATTTTTTTTCAAAATTACGCCATTTTCTTAATTTTTGATGTTTTTCAAAGATCGTAGTTCAATGTATAGGAAATATTTCTAAGTTTAATAAACTTCTCAAATTTTTTTGTTTCAGCTACTCATTCGGCCGGTATCATGCCAGCAGTTGGGGCACTTTTGTTTTTTGGCACCTCCGAAGAGAGCCCATAACTCCGTTATTTTTCAACATTTTCGTAAAAAAAATCTTAAGCTATAGCTGAAAATATACCTTATTACATTCAAAGAAGTGTGAAATATTCAATAGCGTACTTTCTTTAAAAAAAATTCACGAAAATTGCTTAATTTTTCATGCGTCACACTGGTATAGCCCCTTAATCTATTTTAGCCACAAAGATACCCACACTCTTTCAATTTTATTAACTTTACTAACCTATTGGCCGATATAGGCAGTATAAAGTCACCCGGAAGTTAGAAAATCTTTATATTAGATAAATGGGGGCTGAGGAAAGAATTTGCCCAATTCAACCCATTTTAAATAAACAGAGTTGTCATTGTCAGGAAAGGTTTCTCCCTGAATTTCAATTGTTTAACACATATGGTGACCGATAGTTTCGGCCAAAAGTCAACTATATATGTATGTATATAACATATTCGTTACCTAGGGACTTAAATCTATCTAAACTACATACATACATACATGGCATATTTTCCCTTTGCTGGTGTCCATCTTTGGCGCGCACTCAAACATACAGCTGTTGACAGCTAATTAGAAACGCTCCCTTTTTGTAACGCCCTAATGAGTTTAATGATTAAATGTTTTGGTATACCGTTATTTATATTCCTAAAAATCTTACATTGTTGGTGTTACTCTATATACTACTAAATTCGCTCGGTTTTGTAGTTGCGTAGTCGAAGTTCTGTTAATTGTTTCCCAAATAGTAAATGCGTTACGCTATAGAAAGTGAATTAAAGTGCGACAGCTAATTAGAAACAGTTGTTTAAATAATTAAAAATCCTTCTGGTGCTAATTTTTATAAATAATATTATTGGTTTCTGGTAAGGAAGTGTTTCAAAGTTGTGGTTTAAAATATATTAAAATGTATTATTCAAGTTTTTTAATGAGAAAAAGCTGCAGCTGAACACCTGCGCTACTTGGTTACATTTTTGACCTTCGTTAGTTTGGAAAGACATACAAAGAAATTTTGAATCAGGTCAAAAAAATTGTTTTCAACGTCCGTAAGCATACATATACAGAATTTTAAAACTATTTCCAATGTTAAACGCTAAGAAAAAACCTTAGAAACTTCAACAGACATTCTACTTTCTTCCACTGACATTCTACATAAAACTCAAGACGAATATAATGGCCAAATATCAAAGAAAACAATTTCCAGGCGTTTGGTCGATTTTGGACTAAAATTCAAAGTGAACAACGCGTAGACTTTTCCAACTCTTATTAATCTTGGATAACAAATCAATGGCAGTATGTTGTTTTGAGCGATGTAACAAAAATTAATCCTTGGGTCCTGATGGTCGAAGGTATGTTCGCCGACCAATCTATCAAGAATTTGATCCTCGCTTTGTTTCACGCGCAGTGAAGCATGGTGGAGGATCAATCATGGCGTGGGAAGGTTTTTCCTGGAATGGTGTAGTACCGCCTCATACGATTGATGTAATTCTAAAAAAGGAGAAATACGTCGACATTCTAAAAAACTCATTCTGCCATGGACTAAGGAGGAATATGTCTGTTATATGGAAATTCCAACAAAATAACAACCCAAAGGATACGAGAAAGGTGACACGAAAGTTTTTTCCTGAAAATTCCTTGAATTTTTGGAGAGGTCTGAAGAGAACACATTTATGTTGATGGCAAAAAAGCTGTATGTACCAAAAATATCACAACTATGAATGTCCTTTTGATGAAATTAGGACGGCATGGCAAGCAACACTAGTGGTGCGCTGTCAGAGTCGTATAGTAGTACTAAAGTAAAAGGGTTAAGCAACAAAATACTAATTGAAGGTAAGCAATTTTTTTTACAACAGTATTTTAATTAGAATTAGAATTTAATTTAGAATTAAATTAAAGACATGCTATTTATCACAATTATTAAAAATTAAAAACAAAACACTATATATAGACAAAATCATTTGAGCTTTACAAAATGAGCTCGAAATGTATGAGATTGACATGCGATGAAAAAGTGATATTTATACTCTCGCAACAAAGTTGCTAAGGAGAGTATTATAGTTTTGTTCACATAACGGTTGTTTGTAAGTCCTAAAACTAAAAGAGTCAGATATAGGGTTATATATACCAAATTGATCAGGGTGACGAGTAGAGTTGAAATCCGGATGTCTGTCTGTCCGTCCGTGCAAGCTGTAACTTGAGTAAAAATTGAGATATTATGATGAAACTTGGTACACGTATTTCTTGGCTCCATAAGAAGGTTAAGTTCGAAGATGGGCAAAATCGGCCAACTGCCATGCCCACAAAATGGCGGAAACCAAAAACCTATAAAGTGTCATAACTAAGCCATAAATAAAGATATTAAAGTGAAGTTTGGCATAAAGGATCGCATTAGGGAGGGGCATATTTGGACGTAATTTTTTTGGAAAAGTGGGCGTGGCCCCGCCCCCTACTAAGTTTTTTTGTACATGTCTCGGAAACTACTATATCTATGTCAACCAAACTCTACAGTGTCGTTTCCTTCAGCCATTTCCATATACAGTTCAAAAATGGAAGAAATCGGATAATAACCACGCCCACCTCTTATACAAAGGTTATGTTGAAAATCACTAAAAGTGCGTTAACCGACCAACAAAAAACGTCAGAAACACTAAATTTTACGGAAGAAATGGCAGAAGGAAGTTGCACCCAGGCTTTTTTTTTAATTGAAAATGGGCGTGGCGTCGCCCACTTATGGACCAAAAACCATATCTCAGGAACTACTCGACCAATTTCAATGAAATTCGGTATATAATATTTTCTTAACACCCTGACGACATGCACGAAATATATGTAGGTGAAATCGGTTCACAACCACGCCTTCGTCCAAAATAACGCTATTTTGAATTCCAACTGATGCCTTCTCTGTATAATATATACATTAGGAACCAATCATGATAGGGGAATAAAACTTTACACAAATACGGTATTTGAGTTGCGGTATCCCTTGTGGAAAAATTGTCGTGATCGGACTATAACTTTTCAAGGCCCCTGATATCGAACACGAAGAACTCAGTGCCTAACCTAACATAACCAAATTTTTCACCGAAAATATCGGTAAATCTCTCAGAATTTAATTCTAAATAATTTTACAGCAAAATAAAAAAATATGTAAATGACGGATAATGAAATCTTGATTATCACTTTATCATGCGAGAGTATGAAATGTTCGGTGACACCCGAACTTAGCCCTTCCTTACTTGTTTTTATTTTATTAAATTTAATTTCATTTACACAATAATTGAAATTAATATTTTATTTTATTTTTTTTTTAGTTGAAACACGAAGTTTAGTCAAGGTATTACTACAGAGTATTATAGTTTTGTTCACCTAACGATTGTACGTATCACCTAAAACTAAGCACGATAGATATAGGGTTATATACATATATAGAAATGATCAAGATAAAGAGACAAATTTATATGACTGTCTGTCCAACCGTGCAAACTGTAACTTGAGTGAAAATTGAGTTATCTTGATGAAAATTGGTACAAGTTCGCAGATGGGCATAATCGGATCACTGCCATGCCCACAAAATGTCAATAACCGAAAAGCTATAAAGTCGAATCTTATCTCTAATAAGAGCGCTGAGCGCAAATATCATAAGAACTCCTATCGACAGCGTAAAAATGGATGAAATCGGAAGATAATACCGCTAACACCCCAATAACGGTCCTGTTAAAAACTACTAAAAGCCCAATAAATCAATAACTAAATACGCCAAAAATATTAAATTTTACCACCGAGCTTTATGGGAATAATAATTCCTTTAAAGTATGGAACATTTTTTTAGTATGTTAATAATAGTTAATTGTTAAAATAGGTTCGATACTACCCCAACTACCATACACTACATTTAATGATTTTCGGTTTTCTAGCAAATCTAATGCCGAATATGTCGGTCAGTGCATGAGTTATACAATATAAGGTTGTCAAATATCCCCTTCCGCTCTTTTGCTCTTTATTCAATGCTTTATAAAAAATTGTTCGCAGTAGATGGTAGAATTAAGCGTTTGGCCATATGGGAGCAGCTCATAGTGGATGATTTCCTTTCAATCCCACCAAGCACACATCAAAACTTTCCTGGCCGTCAATCCCGGATTGGACACTGTTTGGAACGATTCACCGGGCTTCGACCACGACCGCTTTCACTTGATATTGTCATATGTGATCCATTTTTCATCGCCAGTCACTATTTGCTTCAAAAATAGGTCGAGTTCGTTCCACTTCAGCACCATATCGCAGGCGTTGGTCCGGCCCAGAAGGTTTTTTTGCGTCTAATCATGCATCATCAAGCTTTTTGTGCATCCAGCCTCTTGCAGATGGTTTAAAATGGTTTGGTGGCTAACTCCCATCTTCTGGGCGATGCCACGAGATGTCACATGCCGGTCTAACTCGATCTTTTCCATGATTTGATCGGTATTCGTCATCACAGGTCTTCCGCAGGCTGGCTTATCCATGATGTCGTTTTTACCCGCTCTGAATCGTCGAAACGATTTTTCCGCAGTTCGAAATAATAGTGTGCCAACCCCCATAGACCATTAATCTCACGAAACGTTTCTCTAACGGATTTGCCCTTAACGAAGGAAAACTTTAAAATAGCGCGAATTTCGACGGTAGTGAACTCCTTGTTTACACGTCAATAACTGCTAACGCTCGATCCGAATTAATCATGCACAGCGTCGTTTTGTAGGTTATGTCAAGACCTTTCAAAGATGTATAGTATTGCCAGATACGAGCAGATACGAGATATACAAAATTGCTTGCATTTCGATCCTCTCGTTAAATTGTTCGGTTGCATGCGAACTTAGCTATATTTATTTTCGAAGTCAACTTTAAATCAACAGTATTTATAAAATAACTACTCTGTTTGCTTTGGTATTAACGGTGTAACAGCGATAGAACAAAACGAACGTATTAACAAATATGTGAAATGTTTTTAAGGAAATTAGATTCTATCATTAGACCGGAATAAGTGTGATGCGCTAGCACGTGCACTGCGTAGAACGATAATTCAAGGAGAAAGTGTAAATGAAGGTTCATTCGCACGGCTCTGCAAACACAATTTATTAGTATTTCTTAAATAATTAATTTAAAAACATTCAATTAACGGCGACAAGTACCGTGTTTACACACTTGGCAGACAGTCTGATGACGCAATAACATTTTTTTGCGAATATTTGCTAAAATTTATTGTCGAACAAAAAAAAAAAAATGCAGTGAACAACCAAACTGCGCCGATCTCTAGATCTTGGCGTATTAAACGCTTTTTATGCGCTAAAATGATTAGAACGTGTTTTGTTTAACAACATTTTATTGAACTCCAAAATTAGTGCACGTTAGACGATCCAATCATGTTTGTAGAATTTAAATTTCGCAATTGCAATTGTAGAACTTCTCTTCTGGCTAAATGTGGCGTGACGAGATTGTCGATTAAAGGCGGACTATAGGTTTTAACAAGTTTACGTTATTAATTAGCTAAAACGTGCGGGAAATACGTGCTCGTGAACCGGGTGTCTCATGAAGTAGGAATTGCTATTGAGTATTTTTTCCCAATACGAATATAAATATTCGACTAAAAATGCTGTAGCACAACAATGGTTCGCTCGCTTCCGTTCTGGAAATTTCGATTTACACTGATGGAATAATGTCTCTAGCGGTAAAATGCCACATATTTGTTTGTTTATGTATTTTAATAAATATAAAAGAAATAATTTGAAGTCTGATTAGAAATATGAAAAGAAAAAAAGTATGGTTTGCAGTAAGCTCAATTTCGAAATTCGTAAACAAATATTTCGATTTTGTAGGCTAATTTCAAAACAAGAAGAAATCTCTTTGTCTTATGGAAACAATTTTATCTTTATGAAAACAATTTTTTATTTCGAAAAGTCGTTTGCTCCACATTACCCATAAAAAAATTCGATTTTGCTGGAAGAAAGTTCATATATTTACTTTGGATATTCAAATTTGAACACCCTGTAAGGTTCCAAGTTGAAAGCCATATTCGAAAATTATAGATCACTCAGTCGGCGCATGACAATCAAAAGCCGAATACAAGGTAAGAAGTAATAAAACCAGCGCATGTCTGGAGATTATATTAGTTAAGTACTCAAATTGCGTATGAGTGCTTTATTGGCAGTAATGTGTCAAATTCCATAAGTTGCTCATACGCCGGGTTGGTCCAATAAAGATATTGGTAAATTTAACACGCGAACGCTTTTTATATACAACGGAAAAGCTAAAATAAGCCAATAAATGAACCAAATGAATATATTTGTTTATGGTTTTTACAGCACAGGCGTCTCAGTACGAACTTGAGGACTGCCCCACTAAGGGTAAAAGTTCGCTAAGATAATTGCTTTTTAATGACATTGACTTGATAATGTCGTATGAATGAAGTAAAATACTCGTGGCATATGGTAGATAACATACCGAGGCATATATTATCAGTAAAGGTCGGCATAAATATAGTTAAAATGATATAGTATGCATGTGGATAGCTTTCATTTCGCTTTAATTTTTGATTTAAAAGATGCGAGCCAAGGCAAAGCAAGTTCATTCGGCGACATTGTCGTAGCTGAGGAATGCAAGCGGCAACCACCAAATCGAAAAAAATTAGTGCTCCACTTTGGTGGTCTCGGTTAAAATTGTCTACAATAGAGGTAAAAAAAAAACGTAAGTGAGGTTCAATTCAGGCATACAGGCATACTATTATTAGGAAAGTATTCTCTTCGATTTGCAGTAATATCAAATCAATACCAATAAATATTTTTATACATTTCAAAACTTAGGGGTAAAGTTTCATTCCGATATATTCATTGTAGCTTGATTTGTGTACTGGAAAGTGAAAGAAACAGATAGAATATATAATTGTGTTTGACAGGAAGTAGGCGTGATTTTAGTCCGATTTTGTACTTTTCCACAGCACTGCAAAGGATTATGATTTAAGGGCGTGCACCTGGAATGTTCGGCCCATTTGCAAAGGACGATGTGACCAAAGCTTCTTCAACGAGCCCTTGAAGTGCACTTATGAGAGCTGCGCCCACCACGATGTCAAAATCGTGCTTGGTGACAGGGAGGGCCAGAGTGGTTCATGATCCATGATGAAACATCCTCAAATGGGTTGAGGTTGATCGACTACGCCGGGGCTCGAAATACGTTATATGTAGTACTAGATTCTAGCATAGAAAAATTCATCAAGCCATCCGGATCGAAAAGCCACCAACCAGATCGATCATGTTGTCAGAAACAGAAGACACGTTCCCAGTGTTTTAGACGTGCGTACGCTCCGCGGTTCTAACATTGACTCGGAGCACTATCTTTTTTTAACCAATATATGCACCCGGCTCTGAGTAGCAAAAGACGTGAACAAACAGCCTACCTTGCAACGTTACAATCGACCACAACACGTGCAGGATGGGATACATACCCAGAGTTGAAGAGGAAAGCGAGACGTAATTTCAGGCCAAAAAGAGAGAGGCCGAAATGCGTGAGTACAAAGAGCTTGACAAGTTGGCCGACAGGGGTAATGCTCGAAAACAGAAGATTTCAAGACCGGAGCATACTCTTGTAGAACCCCCAAAGGTGTTCTAGTGACTGATGCCCAGAGCATACAAAAGTTATGGAGGGAGCACTTCTCCAATCTGCTCAATGGCAGTGAAAGCATAACATCAGGAGATGGTGAACCCGATTCTCAAAACGATGACGATGGAGCGGCCGATCCATTGCCCGACCATGAAGATGTTCGAATAGCAATTACCCGCCTGAAAAACAACAAAGCGGCGGTGGTCGGTGGATTACCGGCCGACCTATTCAAACACGGCGGCGAGGAACTGATAAGGAGCATGCATCATCTTCTTTGTATAATATGGTCGGACGAAAGCATGCCACCCAACGTTTAAATTTAAGTATGCTCTGCCCAATTCACAAAAAGGAAGACCCCACAATCTGCGCCAACTACCGCGCGATAAGCCTCCTCGACATCGAAAATAAGGTTCTATCGAGCGTATTGTGAAAGGTTAAAGCTTGCCGTCAACAAACACAAACTGATTGGACTTTATCAGTATGGCCTTAGGCCTAGAAAATCATCATTTGATCAGATATTCACCATGCGCCTAATCTTGGAAATGACACGTAAAAGGAGAATCGACACACACCACCTCTTCGTAGATTTTAAAGCTGCTTTCGACAGCACGAAAAGGAGTTATCTTTATACCGCGATGTCTGAATTTGGTATCCCAAAAAGCTACTACGGCTGAGTAAACTGACGTTGAGCAACACCAAAAGCTCCGTTCCTGACAAGGCGACTTCCTATCGTGCGACTTCTTTAATCTGCTGCTGGAGAAGAGAATCTTTTATAAGAGTGTACAGTTGCTGGCGTATGCCGATGATATTGATATCATCGGTCTCAACACCCGCATCGTTAGTTCTGCTTTCTCCAGACTGGACAAGGAAGCAAATGGGTCTGGCAGTGAACGAGGACAAGACGAAATATCTCCTGTCATCAAACAAACAGTCATCGCACTCGCGACTTGGCTCTCACGTCACTGTTGACAGTCATAACTTTGAAGTTAAACACCACCAACAATGTCAGCCTGGAAATCCAACGCAGGATAACCCTTGCCAACAGGTACTACTTCGGACTGACTAGGCAATTGAGAAGTAAAGTCCTCTTTCGACAAACAAAACCAAACTACTCATTATTCCCGTCCTGCTATATGGTGCAGAGGCTTGGACGATGATAACAACTGATGAGTCGACGTTGCGAGTTTTCGAGAGAAAGGTTCTGTGAAAGATTTATGGTCCTTTACGCGTTGATCACGGCGAATATCGCATTCGATGGAACGATGAGCTGTATGAGATATACGACGCCATTGACATAGTTCAGCGAATTAAAAGACTAGTAGCTACGCTGGCTAGGTCATGTTGTCTGAATGGACGAAAGCACTCCAGTTCTGAAAGTATTCGACGCAGTACCCGCCGTGGGAAGCAGAGGAAGAGGAAGACCTCCACTGCGTTGGAAGGACCAGGTGGAAAAGGACCTGTCTTCGCTTGGAATATCCAATTGGCGCCACGTAGCGAAAAGAAGAAACGATTGGCGCGCTGTTGTTAACTCGGCTATAATCGCGTAAGCGGTGTTTACGCCAGCAAAGCAGAAGAAGAAGTGAACCTTCCCTTTATGCTACAGGAAATGCAACTGTGAAGTGTGTTATAGCTTTAATTCAGTCAAAGTTAATTTTTTTCTTGTTTTGGCTAATTTTCGTCACGAGATTTACAAATAATTATAACAATTTCAGTTAAGTAAAATTCACAGATAATTTCAAAAAATAACATAATTTCTTCGGTTTCAATTAAGAATAATTGTGAGATTTTCCCCATTTATAAGTGTGAGCATTTGCAAAAACACGCCACATTCAATTTACCGTATCAAATTGTTGAGAATAACGTCAAAGACTTATTTGACAAAATTACGAGCAATAAAGGTCAGGGAGTTACGGTAATCAACTTAAGCATTTAACATGCAATTGAATATTATATAAGAACCTCGTTTGTTAGAACAATGAAAAGTACATATGTATGCATTTATGAATAACAATTTGCACAATTTATTATTTATGCAAAAATCAAAAAAAAAGATAATTTTAATAAAACTCACTAAAAATATACAGATATATTAATGCATTTGTGTATTTGCACTCTCATGAAAATATTGCGAATTAAATAATAACGCCAATAAAGAACGATGATAGACAACCCCTTAGTTTTTGCCCCCAAATCCCATGATGAAGGTGAAATAAATGAAATGTGACTACTGAAAACAATCCCCCTAGAAACACCCCCACGCACACACAACGAAAGTTTTTCTATGAGTCTACGAGTATGTTGTGCACCAATTTATTAAATATACTATACATAAATACATTCATGGGAGTGCATACATGTATCTAGTAGAATTACTATACTAGAGCACCATTTGGTGGCATGTGGCATTTGAGCGTTCAATGGAAGGTTTGTTGCTTCACATTCTCGTCAGGGTTATAAATATTCGAACAATCCAGGTTTTTTCAGCAGAATCCTGTTGTTTTTGTTGTTATTATTGTTATACCGATGACAAATCTAGGTCCATTCTCGTTACGTAGACCTGTCTCTTGTGGGAAGAAGTATCCTTATTATTAATGGCTCGCACTCATTACAGCCAAAGTAAATTTTATATAAACAAAAAATCATGGGAAATTAAGGTTATGATGACTTGGTAGAACTTTGTTTTGATTAAGTGAAAAACCCATATTTTCGAAATTTTTGAAGGGTTACCTTTTATATTTCGCAATTAGAAAACAGAAACAACTATTAGTCATCGAAAATCGCTTTTTTTGTTTTTCAAAGTATTCTCTATTAATTGGGGAAGCACTTTTGAAACTCAGCGAAAAATGTTGAGCTCTTAGTTTAATGTTTACGTACGGGAATAAAAAGAAGTCATTTCTGTCGATGTGTGAAACCTAGCTGTGCCATGGTGAAGCTATCCTTAATTCTTGAAAGACACTGGCAAACAAACGACTCTGTATTACTCCGAATTTACGGTTCTGCTATTCCAAAGAAAAACACACGCAATACCACCACAATAGGTCATATGACGATGTTGCAATGCCAGTTTGTGCACAGCATCAAAAGTCCGAAACAAGAACTGATTTTGGACGACCATTCCGAAATTTGTCCTGGAGTGATCTACGACCTCAATTGAATCCACCATAACATTGATAAACAGTAGTTGTTGATGGAGCTAAGTTCATCGATGCACGGATGTTGAGTTAAACCACGTTCTGAGTATGTACAACATCAGAAATGTCAAACTTTACGATAAAGTTGTGAATTGCCAGATTGCAACACTAGTATTGTCATTCTCTTTCGGCTAACATGAGCACCAAGTAAAAAACTGCAACTACATTTCAAGCGGATTGTCTCACACAGGTTCAGACTGCGTTAGAATATCGATACAGATGAAAATATTGAAAAAACGCAGTTGAACACTTTTAGCCTTAAGGCGTCAATCGCAGTCGAGCTCGAAACAAAAATCAAGTGGACTTCATTTGTCGGACAGTTTGTATGGCAGCAATATACTATAGTGGTCCGATATTGGCTAAAATGGGCAGCTTTTTGGTGAAACAAGAACGTGCGCAAAATTTCAGATCGACAGCACAAAAACTGAGATACTAGTTCGCATATATGCAGACAAACAAATTGAAAGACAGACGGAGGTATGACTAAGCTCTTCACACTTTATACACCATATGTATTCTAAGTGTTACATCGTGGCAAACTTACACCACTATTGCGGAAGGCTAGTAGATTATAGTTGCTCCTATGCTTGCATTGGCAACTGAAGCAAGGTTGTTATTAGCGGAACACAAAAGTAAGCAAACTCTGCTCTTGAACTATTTCCTGATTTTTACACTTCCACCTACTATAATAAGAGTTAATAGTAATCGATAATATACAGAATTGTCGCCGGTAGCTAGACGATATACTCTCGTAAAGTTCATTTTGTTATCGAATAACAGCTTCCATGCCTCTTCCACGCGCAATTATAGACACGTAATACGGATGGAACGGTTTTCTACTCGAAATGCTCACCTGCTCTCTTAAAGCATTCGTCAGCATTTCAAGCTCCTTACGTACAGCTGCAAACGAAAACATTGGTTTTCAGAAAATACAAAAGTCCAATAGGTAGGATGAAGAGTGTCATGTCGCAGCGGAGAGAAAACACACTGCCTACCTCGGAAGATTACACTGGAACACATGACGGGATGGGATAGATACCGAGAGTTGAAGAAGGAAGCGACACGCATTTGCAGACAGAAAATAGAGAGGTAATGCTCAAAAAATCTATGAAAACATGCGGCGATTGCCAACAGTTGCCACTTCCGATTAAGTAGGTAATTGAGAAATAAAGTCCTCTATCGACTCTCTCAACTCACTAATTATTCCCGTTCTGCTTTAAGGGGCAGAGGCATGGAAAATGACAACATCTGATGAGTCTTCGTTACGAGTTTTTCGAGAGAAAGGTTCTGCGGAAGATTTAGGGCCCTTTGAGCATTGCCAAAGGCGAATGTAGCATATGATGGAACAATGAGCTGTATGAGTTATACGACGACACTGGCATAGTTCAGTGAATTAAGAGACAGCGCCTACGCTGGCTAGGTTTTGCTAGGTTCCCCATGAATGAAAACACTCCAGCTCAGAAAGTTTTCGACGCAGTAACCGCCGAAGGAAACGGAGAAAGAGGAAACCATCTACTCCGTTGGAATGGCCAGGTGGAGAAGCACCTGGCTGCATTTAGAATCTCCAATTGGGGCCATATTGCCAAAAGGAAGAACGACTGGCGCGCAGTTGTAAACTTGGCTGAACCGCGTAAGAAGAATACAGATGGAAGTATAGCCAGATAGCTATTGAACAGATGATCAATATAATGTAAAAAATATATAACATTTCCATTTGTCAATATTATAAAGGAAATACAATACTACATATGTATTTACATAAAAACATTTTTCAAATAGATATATTTGTACCGTTATTGTTGAACTCATGCAACTGATTTACCTCTAAACCGAAGGTGGACTTTTCATTTGCGTTTTGATTGACATTTGTAATGTTTGTTGCCACCCCAGCACAATTTCATATATTTATATCAATATGTACAGATATACATATACATACATATGTAAGTATGTATGTAATAAGATAATCACACGAGATTGCCTTTGGGTGTACTCAAATCGGCTGTGACAATAACAATGTTAAACGGTGGCGAAAAACACGTCACTGTAATGCTCATAGTTAGATATAGTTAGTTGGAGCTAGTAGTAAGAGCAAAATACTTGATACAAATATATTTACATATACGATTATTTTCAATTGTTTTACACACGCAATCCAATTTAGTGCTCAATTTATGGTGACCATTAAAAAATTAATAGCGCATTATAAAATATTAAGATAAGCCATACATACGTACAGATATAAGCTCCCTTGACTCGGCCATAATTGAAATTCTTCTTACATAGGAATTATTTTTAAAAATTTCTTTGTTTTTTGGTTCATTTTGGTATCGGTTGTTTCCGGGCACACTTTCTTTCGTTATCGGTATCGTAAAATCAAAGAAAATATTGTCGGAACGCACTTTGAAGTAACTCTTGGAGTATCATATACCTGTGTACATATGTATGCATATATAATGGAGCAAGGTAACTAACTGTCACAATCGATAGCTGAGAAGGGCTAATTATGATTTACTATTCCTTTATTTTTATACTCGATATAATGCCTCTAATATAATACATATATTAGGTATTTCTATAAAGATGTATATATAAAATAAAATAAACAAGTAAGTATAAACAAGAGCTAAGTTCGGGAGCAACCGAACATTTTATACTCTTGCAACTTGTTGGAATCAAAGCCGGGGAAATACCTTACAATATATAACGTCAACCAGAGGATCGGAATCTAAGCAATTTTATATATACATATTGTATACTATATATACTTAACTCATACACCGACTTACATATACAACTGTGTTCGAAATAATAGCAGTGAGGAATTTACATCAAAAAACAATTAATTCATTGTAATAATATAAAATAAAGTTTAAAAAATTTGTATTTCGTCGAATGACCGTTATTGGATAACACAGCTGCACATGTCCTAGGCATGGAGGCCACCAAACGCTTGCATTTCTCGAGAGGAATGGCCTTCCACGCCTTCTTCACAGCACTCCATAATTGCTTCGTATTTGACGGATACTTTTTCCCTACAGCTTCTTTGATCTCTGCCCAAAGATTCTCAATTGGATTAAGGTCCGGTGACCGAGCCGGCCAACCCATAACGTCAACTTCATTTAGAGCAAACCAATTTTTTGCCAACCTGCTGGTATGTTTGGGGTCGTTATCTTGTTGTTAGACCCATTTTAACCGCATTTTCCATTCAGCGTGTGGTAGCATAGTCGACTCCATTATTTCAACATACAATTTGGCATCCATGTTTTCTTTAATTCAAAATAACGGACCTATACCATAGTAAGAGAAGCATCCCCATACATTGATTTTGGCACCGCTATGTTTTACCGTCCGTGAAACATATTTAGGATCAAATGAAGCGTTTACTGGCCTTCGTACATACTGTCGGTGTCCTCGAAAACCAAATAAAACAATTTTTGTTTCATCGGACCACAATATGTTGCGCCATTTTTCGACTGACCAATGCAGGTGCTCTTCAAGCCACTGCTATTATTCTAAAACCGCTGCTATTATTTCGAACACAATTGTATATTCGGCATAAGAAAAATCATTAAACATAGTCATTATACAAAATCAGCCGGATGTTCGAAAATCTTGGTAATGGTTATATGGGGCTAGGTCAAATTTTCGCCCAATTGCATCCATTTTAGACACAATAATATACTGTTATGAGTAAAATACGTTTTGAAATTTTCATTGAGATAATAAAATTATGGCGCTGATAGCCTATCCTGTAGCAGAGGGCGCGAGTGGGGTCAACGTTTTCAAAGTGGTCGTGAGGACATAAATGACGATCAACATGTGGGCCAATCAAAAGCCGTGATCACCGGAAATTCCATCGAAACTGTGCGTGAATTCATCAAAAATCAGCCGAAATCATCATTGAAATTTATGGAAATGGAATTGAACATCTCCAAAATATCGATTTGAAATTGGATTGGAAAAATTGCTCAGAATCCAACATTCGAAGGACATCATTGTGACCGATTTGTTGTGACCTAAGTGCTTTAGGAGATTAATGGAATTAATGTACATTAATTAAACACATTAGAGAGCGCCCGGTTTTTCAGTTCACCCACAGGTGCCTCTTGCTATTGCGATCACCTATACCAAATTACAGTTTTATATCTTAATTTAGTGCATAGTTATGGCACTTTATAAGTTTTTGGTCAATGGCGACTAAATTAAAATTTTTTATACTAGAAACCCGCATACAAAGTTTCATCAAGATATCTTAATTTTTACTCAAGTTACTGCTGACGGACAGGCAGACAGTCAACCGGATTTCAACTTATCTCGTCATCCTGATCATTTATATAGTATATAAATAACCCTGAACAAAACTATAATACTCTGTGCAACTGATTGTAAGAGTATAAAATTACCCTGACATTACCTCATATATGTACCTATATACTCGTACATTAGCAGAGAGAGCTAAGAGCACATTATCTCATGTCATGGGCTTGTGGTTAGTCCGCCAAGATCGTTCGATCTAATACCACTGGTCTAATTTTGTGTGGTTATGTAAAGTGACTTCTTTACGAAGATAAGCCCGGGACGATTGACGCCTTGGAAGAGATTATTCTGCGCATTTTTTCCCGATTGCTGCAAAATACACGGAAAGTTTCCTTCAATAAATTGCTTGCTTCGTTCGCTGTATGGCATCAAAAATCTCTAATTCGGGGTGGTCATTAATCACGTCTCTATAGAGTTTTCCATTAATTGGAACATTGTGATCGGCTTCATTTGAAAAGAAATATGTACCAATGATTCCCTCTGCCCACAAATCACAACAAACATGAACTTTTTCGAATATCAAGATCAATGACCATCTCATTTTGGGGGCCATTTAGCGAGCGTGCGCCCTTGATGGTCGTTCGGCTTCAATTGTTGTACGAGATTCTTATGCGAAATCCTCCATGAAGTGGATTGACACAGCTCCATTTTTTGTGCGCAATGGCGGATGGCGTACTTATTTGAGCCTTCTTCGATACTCTGCTAGCGTCTTCGATTTGCACTGTACGACGTCTCTGAGGATGCGCGAAACCGATTCTTGGTCCAAATTACCGATTCTACTGAGCGATTATAACAACGGAATATGTGACACAACGCGTGTTGCGGTACGCGAACTGAATCATTTTTTGGTAATAAATTTGCACGAAAAAAATTCTTCCATACAAACACTTGATTCCGATTGCTCAGTTTCTATATCAACTATATGCTATAATGGACAGATATCGTCGATTCTGACAAATGAGCAACTTTTTGAGGAGAAAAGGATATGAGCAAAACTTCAGATCAATATCCCATAAACTGGGAGACTACTTATCGTGTATACAGTCAGGCGAGCAGACAGATGGACATGGCTAAATCGACTCATGTCGTCATGCTGATCATTTATATACTTTATAGCGTTCGTGATATTTTCTACTTCATATAATAACGGGTTAAACGTTGGAATACGAGTCCACATCCAAGCGATTTCATTATATTTCATTAAAACACATGTCAATTACAAATGAAAATAACTTTATAACCAATATATTTAATACTTATTTGCTTTCATTTTACATTTCATTAAATTACACTCTTGGCGCCCCCTCTCCAGATTTACATTAGCATATAGTCGGGGATTTTGTAATTAGCAAAAACGCCGGTGAAATTTATAACCCAACCAGTGCCATCGTAGTTCACCGTTTTGTGGAACCGAATGCTGAGCGAACTGCGTGTGCTTTTATATTTCTTGGGATTATCCTAGAATAAAAAAATTACATGTGAATTACAATATTATATTTACAGGCAGTTTTACGGAAAATAGCTTACCCCGCCACAAAAGCGGCGCACAACATCCTCTGTGCCATCGTCATCGCGTTCGATAACCTCCAAATAGTCGGAATGACAAGTGTTTTTGGTACCGAGATCGAATTCTGTATAGAATTTTGCATACATTTTTTGTATTATATATAATTTTATATTTCCACTACATATTCATAAACATTTATTATACGCATGAGTGCCACAACTGGTTAATTGTGCGATGAAATGATTTGGTTACACAGATGAAAAATGAGCTTCATATTTTTTTTATTTTTAATGAAAACACAGAATGAAGATATAAACTCGTTCTAATCCTTTCATCCAAAACACCATAAATGCACGCCACATCTTTTACTATACTGATTGACCGATTTCACAAGAGCAAACAAGATTTTTGGAGGATTTCATTCGAATGTTTTTCGAAAGTTAGCAATTGCAATGCCAATATGTTAAATGGAAATTATGAAATTTTTAGCAAAATGTTTTAAATTTCAGAACGTTCGTATTTAACGTTTCGTTATTCTGTATTATATTAATTTAATACTCCTATCAATGGTAGAATATTTGATTGTGCTGAATGCGTTCATCTTGAGTACTTGCTTATTTCAAGTGTTCTACGTGTGGGGATAGTTTAGTCCTGTAAAGCCTTTACACAGCTTCACTTCTGTGAACAAGAGATTAAAATCGGCGAAAAATTGCACCGCACGAAGTTTAAGAAAGTATAGTACAGCAGCTAAGTAATACTCTCTTCGATGGAGAGCATTGAATCAGTGTTGGATCTTCCAGCAATATTCTACTAAAGCACGCAAGGCAAAAACCACTCAGCAGTAGCTTAAAATCAATATTCCTGCTTTCATAGCTGCAGATAATTTGCCGACGGTAATTTCAGATTTGAATCCATTGGAGTCAGAGTTGGAAAACAAGGTCAGTCGAATGCCTCACAGAAATTTGGAGAGCCTCAAAAAGTCTTTGGTTCGAGCAGCGTCGTGAATACCAATAGAAACTATAGGTGTTGTTATGACCGAAGAATTTGAGGTTTTTTTTAAGTATTGTAGTTTAATTTTTATAACAACGTTCACGTGTAACAGAACTTATGGCAAGACAAATTACATTGATTTTTTTGTTCATAATTTCTTCGATGAATATAAGGTTACCGGCGCCATTAGACCCCATTGCACTCCTAATACATCATAATGTGCCCTTATATATGCTTGAGAGTGTTCTTTAAATTTTTAGCTTTTAGAGCTTCGCTCTTCGACGACCAACAGATGACACGACAGTCGGATCTACACAACTTTGATTCGAATCGCAAACGAAAGGGTAGTTGTTATATTAAATCTTCAGTATTTGGGAATTTCCCTTAAGAATTCTAATCTTATTTATATAATATAATAATGTTTTCTTCCAGATTGGAGGTTCATTAGATACGGCAAGCAAAGACCACCATAACCTTGACATATATGTATATGTATTAATATATAATTAATTCAGTATTCGCTTTAAGATATATAATATTCGATGGAACCATTAAAACAAAATCAACGTAAAGCAAGGTCGAAAGGAAATATTGGGTAGTCGAAAAAGTCTTTTCGTATTTTTAATCAAACTTCAATATATATTTTTTTTTGTATTTATATTAATAAATAAATTAATAAATATTGGTCGACATTTTGGGTGACGACTTTTTGCCATTTTTCCGCTAGAGACATTATTCCATCATTGTGAAACTTTCATCAGTGTAAATCGAAATCTCGAAATTTCCAGAACGGAAGCGAGCGAACCATTGTTGCGCTACATGAACTTATACAGCATCGTCTCTGTAAATTCACAAATTTCAGTGGTGGCTTGCGTGGCATTCATCCATTTTTTATACAAAAATTTCAAAATATAGTGAATTTCTTCATAATTTCCACTCAGTTTTGAACAGCTGTAAATTTTTTTTCAACTTTCACGAATTTAATTTTTTTTTTGGTTAAATGAAGCTAAATATCTCACCTTTCCAACTCTATATGGTATGGCACAATGTGATTGGGAGCACTGGAGATTTACGACCGCAACGACATCTATTGACAAAATACGAAACGACTTTTTCGACTACCCAATATTTAACAAATATCGACATACATATATGAAACTGAGATAACTAATATTACCTACCGAAAAATATGTTACTTAGGCAGATGGAGAATGGAATTATCTTCCACTACGAAATACCAGTATTTCGAATAGATTTTTCAGCAATCGCATCACATTCTGTTGGTTTTTACAATTACGGGGGTAACAATTTCTGAATTTTAGCGTTCGTTATGAGATTCCAAAACAAAACAAAAAAGGGATTTACCAAAATCCCAAAGATAATCATACAATATAAAAAAATATGCATTACTTTCGAATTTTTCTATGTCGAGATATTCTTGTACGGACCGGAACACAGACTTTTAAATGTTGTACACATAATGTTATATTGAAGTCAGCAGTGATAATTACGAAAAAACCGAAATATCAAATATTCTTCATATTCGCATCCTCTATTAATACAGATATGCTACCACCCACCCTAAGAGTTTTTTTTTAACTTTTCTGTCAGACTAGATATAACAGCACAAATAAGAATCGATTTGGCTTAACTATCTCACATCGACTACTTCAATGATAAATTAGATAATTATATGATACAAAAATATTCATTACTTTCGAATTTTTCTATGTCGAGGTATATCAATACGGAACGGATCTCTTACGCAGACTATTTATTATAATTGACTCAGCGAGAACATCGACTAGTTAGTAAAAATGATTAATGAATGCACTTAGATGACTACTAAAAATGTATAAAAAACTCACCATCAAAGGATAATAAGATATGTAGATTCGCAGGCACGCGTATATTCCAACGGCAATCGGAGTTATTTCGCACATTGTTCGGATAAAATGGATTGACGATAGTACCACGTGTATTATATATATTACCACCACAACCGGGTCCATCCTGGCTGGCTAAATAAGTAAACTCGAAACGCGTATAGTAACCGCTCATTTTCAAATGAATGCGCAACTTGTTCGTGCTTGAGAAGAGCGCCTTGTCATTGCCGGTATATGAGCAGATCTTTTGCAGTGAACTATTGGTGTGAGAATCAAACACTTCCACATATTCCTTAACACATTCATATTCAGCAAAAATGACATCGCTATAGTAGAGACTGAGTGTGTAATTTTGTGGTGCTTCGATGTACACATCACACTCATCCGTTGTATCGGCGAGTTGCACGAAGCCTTGCGTGCCGGTGAAGTTGCGGAAGCAGCCTGTAGAAATTGGAGAAAAGTATTTTATTTATTGATTTTTTTTTATTTTATTATTTTTTTTTAAGGCGTAGTTATATTTTGAAATTTGTAAAAAAAAAATGTAAATTCCACATTCAAATTACTTGCTATTACTAGAGACTTCTTCCAGCACTTTTAAAAGTGGAATAAAATATGGCGATTTTATGAAATGAGTTGAGGTATTCATTAGGAATCCAGGTTCTCCCCAAACAGTCAAAAACATTCAAATAATTGTATATCACACCTACTAGAGGAGTACTAATAGAAAATATTCCATCTGAAACCCCCCAAATACTGAAAGGAACCTAAGCGCCTATGGCTAACTTTTTGTAGAAAATAATGGTCAAATTGTGATAAATTACAATGAAATTTAGATATTATCTTTTCCTGGTACTAAGAAAGTGTAAACTCTGGTCAACTCTTCCCTTGGTCCCCATATACTTAATGTACGGATTTTAAAATTCTGGTTGAATTTATATCATGTATGTCGGTAATATTTGAGGTATCGTAGTGAAAGTCAGAGAACATTTTTCTTAGGTAATATATGACACGGTACCAAAAATGTATAAAATCGGGTCGATACTGCCTCTGGACCCCATATACCTAACATAAGAATTTCAAACTTCCGATTGACCGATATTTAGGCAATATGTAATATATCCTAGCAAAATCAACAGAACGTATAATATCGGAAACACTATGGTAGAATGGTAAAAATGTGTAAAATCAATACATCAATTAGCCAAGCGCCATTATACATACTGTATTAATGATTTTCTTTGGTTTAGTAGACTCTATATCGAATATATTGGTCAATATGAGAGTTGTCTTAAATTACTTTGTCCAACATACCTTCCACAGCATATGCAGTCAACGTGAAGCCTGTCTTTTCGATTTCATCATCAGTTTGGAATTTGATAATCAACGCATTGCCCGTGGAGTAATAATCATCCGGTAATTGGTTGCCGCAATAAACATGATTGGTGGCATAATTACTCCATTGACCGCCACCCATTTGGCCATTGTGAATCACTTCAGTGCCGAAACCACGTTCCACTTCATATGCGTCCTGAAATTAAAGAAATCGGAAAACATGCAAAATAACGGTCACGCTGGTGCACGCATTGAGATGTTACCTCTTTATTATAGATTCTCAATGTATCGCCACCACATTGGCCGGTGACATTTGAGCCTTCCAAATCCATATGTTCGAACTTCAAATGTATTGTTCTCGTGCTCTTCAATTTCCACAAACAACTCAAATGTTTGCCATAAAGCTGCTGTCCGCCGTTAGGTGATTTCAGCACCAGTTTCTGTGTAAATAGATATAAATTTGTCATATTTTTGTATGTGTGTGAGATGAGCACTTGATCTATTAACGAACTCACCTCTTTACTCTTGACCTCCAATTCCATATTGCCACAGATTTTCGGTGATGATGAAATCTTCAAACTAAAGCCGGCGCTTGTCTCCGTCGAATCGCTGACGAAACGCATAAATAACGCATTCTGCGAGGACATCATGCGTGCTGGCACAACATGTCCGCAAAATTGGCCAATCAGGTCACCGAATGGACCACCACCATCACGCACTTCAAGGAAGTCATCTTGACACTTTGCGCTATCCTCCACATGAAAACTATTGAAATCCGCAAACAATTGGCGTCCACTTGTTGTGGTGAATATATAAGCGCAATCCAAGTTATTCGCATAACCATTGGCGTATTTCATAAAATCATAGGTGGCATTGTTGGCGTCCAGATGAATCTTTTGATCGCAATTAGGTATGAAGGTGATTAATGCCTTGAAGCCCACCGAATTTATGCTACGATCCGAATAAGTATGTATTAGACCACGATTGCCAGGAATATGTAACGGTGGTATGATACCAGTTAGATTACCGCAGAACTTCGCAATGCGCTCATTTTCCACGGGATATAAGGACTTATAAATCTTGACGCCATCAAAGTCACAATTTGTATCGCCCTCATAATCGAAAAATTCAAACTTTATGAGTATTTTATAGTCGTCCGGCGCCGTGAGATTCCAAAAGCATTCGGTATTTGGTGGAAAAGTGCCATCCGTAAATTGGCGCGGCGTCTCGATCATCGTTGTATTGCGTACGGTGTAGCCACAGACATTGGTGCTGTAGGCCAACTTGAAGCCACGCGAAGCAAACGAATGATCGGTGCGCAAGATTACGCTCACTTGATCACCACGAAAACCATGCGCGCGCTGCGTACCACAATGCACCGTTTCCGCGATATTACCATCGTTCTGCGTGTAAACGGTAACATTGTCGAAGAGACAACGCGTTATGGGCGGTGACTCGATTTCGAAGTCTACGAAATCCACCAAAACACCAGTTTTGATAGGCTCCTTCGGTATCACAGTGTAATTGCAATTGAGATTGTTAGGATAGCGCACCGGATAGCCGGGACTGACGATATATTGCTGTTCGGCTGTGGCATATAGTATGCCACCACAATTGCGCTCGAAATTCGCGGTAAAGCCATCACCCAGTGTGTCAGCGTCTGTGCGGAAAATCAGACGCATCTCTGTGGTGGTGCTATTCACCGATTGTGGCGGTTCACGTCCACAATACCGGCCCAAATCTTCCCACGTGCCATTTGTTGACTTCTGTTGCACAAGTAAATAATCCTTGGTGCAATTCTTACTCGTTTCAATAAAGAAGCGATCGGTGAAATGTAGGCCAATATGAAAACCAGCCTCAGTGGAAAGAGTCCAAACGCATTCGATATTATTCTTGTACTGATCGCTAAATGTGATCGGTCTAAATGGATAGGTGAGCGTGCCACCGCAACCGCTGCCTTGTTTCAGTGTTAAATTGAACTTGGATTGTGTTTCGTAGTTGCGTGTGTAGTATTCCACAAATACACCACGCTCCACCACCATATTCTCCATAGATGATTGCGTGCAAAAACGTCCCAGATGTGGGAAATTTTGATTTGGTCCGCCATATACTAATAGATATTGATCCTCGCAATTATCCTTGAAATCCGTTGACAATGAGACTTCGATTTGCGTGCCCGCAGCCCAGTAATCCAGATCGTCCATATCATCTACGCTGAATTCATGATCCGGCCACACGGCCCAAGCGCACTCCAACACACCACTATAGTTGGCCATTTGTGGCTCGGTTATATTGAGGTCGTTGTAAATGGAGCGTATGCCGCCGCACTCATACACTTTGTACTTAAGTTCCAAGTTGATAAGACGATTGCGTCTATTGCCCATTAACTTCATCGTGACGGGGTAGGGTAGTCGTGCAACAGCATGCGTTTCGTTTTTACACAGCAACTCGGGCAGTATCTGTTGCGTGTTCAATTCCAATTTCAATGGCGACATAAAGCCACAGAATGACACATATAGCGCTGAGGTCGCATTTCGTTCATATTTCTCGACTGCCAGCGCTAATGTCTGATTGTCTTGCATTTTCAGCATGTAACTGCAGTAGATGTCGGAATCGTTGTTACGTCGGAAATGCATTACACCCTCGCCATTCGCTAATCGAACATTATGTTGACACACCTGTGAGTCTTCATCGGAGGAGAAGCGTAATCGGAAGCCGCGATGTTGTGTGAACGAGAGTAGAAAGGCATCAATGGCCATTATGTTGTCGGTGGAGTAGACTGCGGCCGGTGGATTCGTGGTGACACGTGCAATTATCGATTGCATTTCAAAGTCATTGGCAAAACTGAGACGTCCACGGAAAGAGCTGCTATGTCCGAACGAGTTGGTTACATTCAAGCCGGCGCCGATGTCAAAATCAAGTATTTCCACTTTGACACGTTTGCCCTTCGGTACGCGTATTTTCCATGCGCAATGTGTGGGGCGTGTAACGCCCTGTGGATAGCCGGGCGTAAAGAGTGTGCCACGTGGTGCGGTGATTGTCTCGCCACAACGTGTACCGATGGTTGTATATGTGAGTTTGAATGTGTGTGTAGGTCTAAACTCTTTAATGTGATAGCGTATAACCAGTTTACTACTCTCGACGACGTAATTTCTGTTCTTCCGACTGCCGCAGATGCGCAATGAATCAGTAACATTATCGGCACCATCGTATGAAACGATCTCTTGTAATTCCAAATTGCTATCTGTGCTGCAACCTTCCGTATCCGGCAATTCCATTTTCTCCACTACCAATTTGATTGTACTGCCACGCTCCACCTCTATCGTATATACACATTCCAAGTCACGTGCATCTTTCACTAGCGCACTATCAGGTGAAACGATTTCACCATCGGGTTCATAATAGGAACCACCGCAACGACCGATCGACACAATGGCCTGGAAGCCGACATGCGGCTCTGAGATATCGGTATAATATTTTACACGCAACACATTGCCGGTCGTAAACTTCGTATTTGGCTTTGTTTTACCACAAAACAGACCGATCAACGGCATCAGTTCGGTGGCGCCATCGTTTAACTGCACATATTCGCGATCACATGCACCCGACTGACTGTCGGATGGCACCAAATCGAATTCGTCTTTGAATTCTATTGCTATTATGTGATGCATGGGCGCCGTCACACGCCAAATGCACTCCGAATGTGGGTTCGGTATGTTGGGATAACTTGGAGAATTTATTGTTTTCGTACGGTCGGCAGGTGTATCTTCACTTAAAACCAACATATCGGAACATTCATGCGTTATTTCTTCGTAATGGAAAGCGGCCTTGAAGTTTGGTCCGAGGTGGATGCGTGAGAATTTTATGAAAGCACGGTTCGAGTTGGTCTCCAGCACATCTTCGATGTTATTCTCACAATATTTACCCTTGCCGAGGAACGGTGAATCTTCGGCCAAGCCATTGCGTAGCAAAAAGTACGTGCGACAATTAATCACTTGATTAGCTGGCGCCAAGTTGGATTCCAAAAATCGTATGCGTATACGTCGACTTTGGCGTACGTTTATCTTCCACACACATTCGGTTTGAAAACGATTGCTGCCTGATAATATTTCAGTGAGATTGACTAAAGCCTGTCTGTCGGTCATTACGGCACCGCATTCAACGTGTGCACCAGTTGAGAAACCAGTCTTATTTACACTTGAGTCGGTGACAAAAGATAGTCTAAGATATGGGTTTCCATGGTAGTCTTTAAATTCTTGTTCCTTCTTGTTGCAAAATCGTTCAGGCTCCTCCCAATTTTGCATGTCACTACTGGCCGAGATCGTAATGTAATCAGCCGAGCATCCCGATATATCTTCCAGATCTACCTTAGCTATTTGTAGCACGACATGTGTAGCGGGATTTTTCGGCATGAGAACCCAGCTACAGTTGAGTGAGGGCGCGTAACCATCGGGATAACCAGGTGAATTGATAAATATCGAATTGTCTATAGAATATGAATTTCTGCCACAAAGCGCTGCGTTTTCTTCTAAGGTTTGATTATTTTTGAATTCTTCCTTTGAAATTGTTGACCAATCAATTTGGAAGGGTCCACGATATGACTTTATGTAAACTATATTTGTACTTGTGTGCACATAATGTGTATTGGAATAATCGATTTGAAGTCCTATATCCGAATAGCCATCGTAGATCTATCAAGCAAATGTATAAAAAAGGTTTTGATGTTAGTTTGATTAGTATAGATAGTCATATGCTTCTACTAAGAGCAAAGTTTTTAATAATCCATTATAACTGTTAGAAATGCATGATAAATGGATTAGGCAAGAACTAATAATAAACACTAACTTCGGCTGCACCAAAGGAGGATCAAATTACACCCGAACTAGTCCTTAAGAACAGCACACGCAAATCGAATCGATAAATATTTTTTGACAGTATATGAATCTGAACAATTTCTACGAAAATTGTAGCGTTCCGACTGTCGGGGAAACGGTAGAACCGATAATTAGAGACTGCCGATGAGGACTACTAAATCCCCTGCTAACTTTTATAATAAAACAAAACATAACCGGTTCTACGAAAACGAAATAGGCGCGAATTTATTTCCACATATGGACTAGTTCCTCAGCAGTATTTTTTAGAACTTAAAGAGGTGGTTTGCAAATCGATGATCCCTACAACATTTTCACTTACCTTAATAAATGGCATATCGACATCTATTATATGACTCAGCAACAGTAGGAGCACATAATCTTTATCAACAGTTATACGCCAAGTGTATGGTTCATCTGTACGGAACTTGGTGGGATAATGTGGCGATTGTATTGTGCCATTTTTGCCATTTAACTCATTGTGTGTAGCTTTAAAAAGAGTAAAGGCGTCAGTACTACAGATTATAGTATAAAACGAAGTTTCCACAACACAACTTACCATAATTATAGGATGCGATAAAGCCGTTGCCCACAACATCATTATCGCTGCCGAACTTAATCCACACTGTTTGAAGGCCGGTTATGGGTGATGGTATATCACTGCCGCAGAACAATCCCATCAAACGGCCACTCTCCGTGGACTCACGCACTTCCAAGTAATCTTTATTGCAACCGTCTGACAGTTCCGTATCGAAAGCTTCAATTGTGAGCACAATTGAATTACCTTCACTTGCCACAATATACCATTCGCAATCGATATTCACCGGATACGAGGACGGATAATAAGGTGAGGCGAATTTGCCACTTAACGACATGTAATAGCCACCGCACCAACTGTCCGTCAATTGGTAGTAACCTTCGAATTCCGTTGTTACATTCATTGGCACCGTGATGGTGAGCGCATGTCCGTTAGAAATGACATTCGCGGGATGAGTTTTGCAAAACTTGCTGCGCAGCGGTGCTGTACGATCCACGCCATCATGTATCTATTTGTTTAGGTATTTGGAAGAATGTTAAAAGAATTTTAGAAAATAAGGTATTTGAATATTGTTTTTCAAAAATGTACCTTGACACCTTGCTCCATACAGTCTTCTTCAAGCATTGCCGACAAGGATATTAAGGGGCTCAACTGAACGTGAATGGGCGTGAATTGTACGTGTTTGCTGAGATCCTTTGCCACCAAATGCCATTCGCAAGTTTTATTCGTTACCGTATTGCGACTAATTGACAAATAGCCAACATCATCTTCAACGAGCAAAATATTTTGGCCACAGTTCTGTGTAGGAAATAAGATAACTATATGGTCAGTATATGCAATATGTCTACATGTGTGCAAAGTTGTGAATTTTTTAGTTGAAAATTTTTTGATTAAAAATTAAATTTTAAAATTTTTTCCAATTATGGAATTTTTGGGTTCAAAAATTATCTTTTACCGGATTCCGGTGTGTCTGATTAAATTATTTTTCAATCCGTGGTTTGGAAAAAAAATTAAAAATTAATTTCAATTCTATTTTCGGTACTACAAAAACAAAAATCAAGGAAAAACGTTGACTTCGTTACAAATACAAAAGATTCTATAAAGAATAATTACCTCCTTGTAGGACAATTTGAAACCCTTCTCTTGCATACTATCATCACTTTCAAATCGCACCACTGCTGTATTGGTTGTGGTCACCCATTCGTTCTGCGTGGAATCGGAATAACCACACTCCTTGAATAATAGCTTTTCTTGCGCTTCTTGCGCTGGACGATCACTATCGCTGTTGGCACTTTCGTACGCTTCTACAAAGTCCATTTCGCAAGAGTAATAGTTTTCCATTTCAATTTCTTCCAAAGTCAATGTGATGGTATGATGAGGGTTTACTTCGATGGTCCACTCGCACCTTGCGTCGGGCGGATAATTTAGCGGATAATTTGGTGATGTAATTACACCGTTTTTACTGGCCAGCACACCACCGCATTCTATAAAAATAAAAAAATGTTTCATTGTAATCGAAAAAACATCTGTTCTCTACTTTTGGTCTACATAAGGAGGTGCTTATAGTTTTTGTACACATTTAGACAAATAAGAAACTGCTTAACTTCAAAGAGAAGCTGTTAAATAATATAAATATTTTTTTTCAATTCTTCTTTGTGGAGTTCAAACGTACATGACCTTCTATTTGAAACACAACCGTAATACGCATACAAGAAATAGGAGAAAAAGTTCAGTAAAAACAAAATCTTGCAAGAGTGCTTACGTGATTTCAATATCTTATAGCTAGCCTTGAAGCCTTTTCCATTGTGTTCCTTGTTGCTAATAAAACGCACGTATAGTTGATGACTTGAGCTTGTAATAACTAAACTATCCTGTCTGCCACAATGTCTTTCTTTATTATTAGTGCTGTTCATATGACTGGATATCTGCAATTACAGGTTGATTAGCTTATGTTTTGAGGTTCTACTTCTTTGCAGTGAATCGATAGCAAAACAGTTATGTATTTTTAGTAACTTATTTTCGATCGCGACGTATAGAAAACGGAACGCAGAAGCCATTGCAACCAAAAGTACCCGGAATTTATAAATAAAACGCAAAATATTTAATTATTCATCAATATTTCTTTTGTCGCCTTCAAAGTAATCCCCACCAGTTGTAATACACAACGATTTTTCCAGTTCTCGAAACACTTTTCATAAGTACTTTTCAGGATGGTCTTCAACTCCATCAGCGAATTTTGTTTAATTTTTTCAGTCGACTGAAAATGAGTTTCACGGAGCTGCAATTTCAGTTTGGGAAAAGGGAAAAAATCATGCAGAGCCAAATCTGTTGAATACGATGGTTGATCCATGGTATTCCCTGTCTTTTTGGCTTTTAATTCGGTCACAACCGTACTTTTTTTGACAAAAATTCAGCTTTACCCGGGACGAGTCGAACAAGAACGCTTTTTATACTCAAAATATCCACCAAAATCATTCGAACGGACTCGCGAGAGAAGTTCAGCTCTCTTGCCATCTCTCTAACACTTGCCTGACGATTTCCAAGCATCATATCCTTCACTTTTTTAATATTTTCATCAGTTGAAGAGGTTGAGGTCATTTATCCGGGGATTCAACTACAATTTTCAACTTATTTTCCATACAAGAACTTGATTTCGTTCGGCCAATTTGCATTGCAACTTTATGCTATAGTGGTCCGATAACGGCGGTTCTGACAAATGAGAAGCTCTTTGAAGCGAAAAAACGTGTCACAAATTGAAGGACCAGTTCGCGCATATACAGACAGACAAACATGCCTAAATCGACTCGTCCTCTTAAAATTATTTACATACATTTTATAGGTTAGCCGACTTAACCTTCTGTACAATGTTTAAAAATATACGCAACAAAAAAATGTACTAAATTCACATAACTGTTTTTGGCAATGTAAAAACTTTTAAAGGTCTATTGAAAATTAATAAAAACTACTTCTACTCACCACCAACGCATCATTGGTGCAATTAACCGTTTCCTCAATATCCAAATCCGTAACCGTTAATTCAACACCTTGTCCGGGCGTCGTTTTGATTTCCCACATACACTCTATGTCATTTGGATACGGTAGTGGATGATTCGGCGATTCAAATTCACCTGTTGCACGATGGAACACTTGTACACAACCGAACATGGCATACTCCAAACGGAAATTCATCCAAGTAGTATTCTGTATAATGTTAAGTACATTGCCCGTTGTTGTGTAGTTCTCATTTAGCGATAGTAGATTGAATAGAGTTTCATTTTTGCCAGGCTCTTTGAAGATAAGATCATGGCCTCCCTCGCTTTTTTCATAATGCGAAAATTGCAGTACAATTTTATTGCCTTTCGGCGCTTGAATGGTCCACGAACAATTGATTGGATCTTTAAAGTAGGGATTGCCGTAGTTTGGACTTTCGATAACACCATTAATATCGGTAATAGTACGTGAACAATTTGCATAGTAGGATAAAAGGAAGCCACGCTCTCGTTGTGAGCCATCGGTGCGGAAACGCAATAACGCTTCATTGCTTGTGGTATACAACTGTTTGGGTTCATCGCGCTCAAGCTGGCATAATTTCGCCAAAAGTGGATGCATATCGTTGCGTCCATTGAATATTTCCAAGTAGTCATAGTGACAGTTGAACAATTCCTCAATCGACAGATCTTCAATAGTGAAATGTATGGACGAGCCTTTCGGCACTTGTATATGCCAATCACATTCAGCATTGTGTGGATATGGATTGGGGTAGCGTGGTGAGGCGATTACACCGCTGTCAGCATTTATATTGCCACCGCAGCCGTTCGAGTATACAGCCCAGTGTATTTGGAAACCACGTGCATTGATGAAATTATCGCTATGAAAGTGTATGCGCATCTGATGCGTGAATGATGGTATTTGACGTGGTATGAGGGTGCCACAGTATTTGTTGATTAGCGGTGATTTCTCGGACCCACCGTTACTATATGAAAAAATATACAATTTTATTAAAAAAGATGACATCAATAATTAAAAAACTTAGTTTTTCGAAACTTACCGCACCTCTAGCCAGTCATTTTCACAATTATCGCTCGCTTGTAGCTCAAACATATCGAAATCTAGTTTCATTTGCGTATTCTCTGGCGTATTAATTACCCATATGCAGTCCACACCATTTGTGTAGTTGGATGGATAGTCCGGCGAATAGAGGCGTCCGGTCGAAGAGAATATTTCTCCACCACAATGTTTGCTAAGGTCAAGGAACTCATAAGTAGCCTCAAAGCCCGCATCGCCTTCGGAACTATCTGAGACGAATTTGAGTGTTAAAAGACGCGAATAGCTTGAGAATGAAGGCGGAGACTCGCAGTATCTATTAAACAAAGACAGAAATGAAGATGTTATAAAAAAACGTTTACTTTGGCTGCCCGGAAGCTATAATACGAGGTTTGACAATTAAGTAATGAAACTGATTTTATTGCCGTAAACCTATTTATTGTGGTAAGCCTGTGACCTTGAAATTCCCTTTCTCTTTTTCGCGATAAAATTTTGCGCCAGAGTGCGTACGCTAAAATTGTAAGAGTGTATGGTAATAGTGCTCTTAGTCGTGCCCAGGTGCGCCAAAGCTCACAATGGTTGTCTCCGCGCGCCCCCCGCCCGAAAAAAGCTCGCATGAGCAAGTCGAAGGTGAAAACGATGATTACCTTTTTTGATAGCCGTGGAATCGTCCACAAAGAATTCGTTCCAACGGGGAAAACTGTGAATCAAGTCTACTATTGCCAAGTACTCGAAAGCAACCGAGTCAACAGGGTGCGCCCAGACATCACGACAACGCGCCGTGCCACGCCGGCCACAGCGTGTCCCAATATTTGGCCTCTAAAGGGATTGCCGTGTTGCAACAGCCGTCTTATTCGCCCGACATGTCACCCTGTGGCTTTTCCTAAAACAAAATCGGTGGTCAAAGGAACCCATTTTGAGTCGATTACGGATATCCAGGCGGTCGTGACGAGGGTACTCGCGGACATCCCAGTCGAAGCGTTCCAGAAATGTTACGAAGCATGGGAAACGCGCTGGAATCGCTGTATAGCTGCCCAAGGGGACTATTTTGAAGGGGATGGCAGAGTTGTAGAATAATTTTCAAATATACGGTTTTTATGGAATCAGTCGCATTATTTAATTGTCAGATTGCAGCATAAAAAGGTATAAAAATATTGTTATCTGGATTTTGATCGGCCAGTTTTTGTAGCTGCTATCCACTATAGTGGTCGGATCTAAAATTGGGAGAAGAGGACGTATGAAAATATTTAGACCGATATCTCCAACACTGTGGTACAAGTTCGCATATATACAGACGGACATGGGTAAATCGACTCAGCTCTTTACGTTCATCATCTATACTTATACTTTATATAGCCCCAAACCTTTTCATTTGGCTATAAAAGCTATCAGAGAGTTGGCTTTAAATCGTAAGACCTCTTGAATTTTACTATAAATTGAAGCTCAACATCCTAATATAGATAAATATAATAACAACCATAAAGAAATCAACACTTACCTGCCCAAAGCATGCGCATCATCGGCTTTCGGCAAAGTATCAAAGATTTCCACATAATCGTACATACAATCCATAGTCTTTTCCAAGCGAAATGAATTCCAGTTGATCATAATACCTTTGCCTTCCGGCGCCATTATTACCCAATAACACTCCATATTGTCCAAATACATCTCATTCTCGCCCGTGGGCAGACGTATCTTCTGACCAGGCTTCGTAAAGACGCCACCACAATCTGTTTTGCCCATCGGTATGGAAAGATACTCCAGTTTGAAACCTTTACCCCATGTAGTAAGGCCAGTTTTGAATGTCAAAATAAGCATATTGGCTTTGGAGACAAACTCAATGGGTGGTGTGCTATTGCCGCAGTAAGGACCCATAATATTTTGATTGAGACCATCGTTGATCTGTGTATACATAATTTATTATGTGTTTTATTAGCACGCTAGCAAATACTTACTCTGAGCGAGCTAAAGGCACAACCGCTTGCATCCACGCTGCTATCTTTGATATCGAAATCCAAAAGTTTAACCGATATAACGGTGTTTGGTTCGGTGGTAATTTTATAATTGCAGAAACGTTCAATATTACTCAATACGGGATAGCCCGGCGACATCACAATGCCATTGGGACTCTCATAAGTGTAAGAACAATCTGTAATTGTATGAATATGTTAAATTAGGTTAGGTAAATACGAATAAACCATAGACATACATATGTGGAAAGTAGCAGAATGGTCGACCTACTTACCAGCTTCATATTTCAGTTCGAATTTACCACGCTTGGCAAAGTATTTAATACGCAGACCATTGTATAAGGAATGTAGTAAGACTGGCAGATCAGAGTTATAGCCACCGCAGTACTTGGCCTGCAATGTGAGTTCCTGTGTACTTGGGTTTATATCGAAGAACTAGAATATAAAAATATATTATAAATACAATGTCCATAATTTTAGCAGATTAATAACTTTTGAAATATAGCTTTTCTAACCTCCAAGCAATCATCGTCGCCCAATTCGACTTTTTGAAACTCGATTCGAATCGATTCACTTATTGGCATTTTTATATCATATTCACAAGATATTGAATCCTCCAATGTATTCGGTGATGTGATTGTGCCTTGTTTAGCTGTATAGGTGCCACCACAGCCTGGCACACGTTCCTCAGTCGAATAGTATATTTGAAAGCCCGCATCTGTATCAATGTTGTCGGAATGGAAACGAATGATGGCCTCATTGGTAGGCAGCAATAGCGGTGAAGGTGCAGTTGAATTGCAATATTTCACTATGGTCGATTCGGCAATGGCGTCGATGATCTGGAAATAATAAAGATAAGTATAAATGTATGAAGCGATTGGAAAAATAAAACAAAAACGTTCATTTCGGTTGCAACGAAGCTATAATACCTTCCACAGGTGCATGTTTAATAGCATAAAGGGGTTAAAAAGATTTTAATCTTGATTTCGATCGGTCTGTTTGTAAGGTATATAGCAAACGGACCGATCAAAATGAAAATAGAGTAAACCGATCTGAGCCATTTCTTCACTTAACCTTGCTTCAAAATATAACGGCCACTCACCTCCAAGTAGTCGAAATTACAACTATCATGTTTTTCGATTTGCAAACTGAAGAATGTCAACTTGATGCGCTTATTATTCGGCGCCTTTAAATGCCACTGACAATCACGATTCTTCGGATAGTTACCCGGTGAACCGGGTGAAGACACCGTGCCATGCGATTCGAGCTCTATTATACCGCCACATTGCGGCGGTATCGAATTCCAATCCAATTCGAAACCGGCCTTCGCTGTGGAGTTGTCAGATCTGAACCACAAATACAAGTCACTGCTGCTGGAGATAATATTGCCGCCCCGCGGCTTGCGTGTGCCACAAAAGCGTCCGATAATTTGCGCAGCTGCTGTACGACCATCATTGATCTGCAGCCAATCAAAACGGCACTCAGTGGCGTCTTCCAATTCGAAGGCGCTAAATGTGACATTCAACACCAACGAGTCATTGGTGCGTATAACCCAAGCGCACTGAGCCATGTGATCATAAGCGGAACCTTGGGGATATTTCAAATGTCCCGTCATACCGGTCAGTATGCCGCCGCAACGACTAAAGCGTGCATCACATAAACGACCACTGAAACCAGGCGCGCAACGACATTCGAACTGCGTGCCGCCCGTGGAGCGACAGCGTCCATTGTTGCGACAAGGATTCGGTGAGCACGAATTGGTGATATCCGCACATGTTGGACCGGTGTAACCCATTGGGCACATGCAGATGAATTTGTCGTTAGATTCTATGCAGGTGCCGCCGTTCTACAATGAAAAAATATAATAAAAGTATAAGGATATCATTATAAAAAGTGAGACATTGGAATCTCTTACCATGCATGGCAGTACATCACAGCGTTGATGTGTATTGGGCACGCAGCCATTTAGACCCACGCCACTGCCCACCATGCCAGCTGGACAAGAGCAAACTACAGTGTTCGAGACTTCAGTGCATTTAGCCAGCGGATGACAGTAGTTGTTGAGCGCGCAGCTAGTCGCGGTAGCACCATTGGCATCGATGCTGCCGCCGCGTCGCTCACAAGTGCGGCCATCACCAATCCAACCGAGTGGACAGTCACCACAATGATAGGAACCCTTAATTGAAAATAGATTAAAGTAAAAAAAAGGACGCCAAATCACATGCACATGCTCTTCTTCCTGAGCACCTCATACTTACATACGAATTTATGCAGGCAACGCGTGGACTCATACTGCAACCGCCATTTTGTGTAGCACATTCATCAATATCACGACAATTAACACCGTTACCGGTTAAGCCGGCAGCACACGGACTGCACGTAAAGGAACCGGGTAAATTAATACATTTGGTTTCGCATGGCGGATGCGATTCGTTACATTCATCCACATCGACGGTACATGACGGCGTCAATCCATTGGTTTTCCAACCCACATCGCAAATACACTTATAGCCAAAATCATCGTTACTGCTTACACAGGTGCCGTGACCACAAAGCTCCCATGAGGAGGATTGCATGCAATCTCCTTTGCGTTGGGTACAGTGTATGCCGTACCAACCCGCGGTGCATATGCAATTGTAACCGCCATGCTGATTCACACATTGACCGCCATTTTGACAGCCCAAATCGGTGCCAGCGTAGAGAGCACACTCATTGACATCTTTCTGACAAGTAGCGCCCTAAAATAAATTGAACTCTTGTGAATAGTGTTACGAATTTCATGAAAAACTCGCTCGAGCTAAACGGAACGGAGACCGAGATTTATCCAATAAAGAACTGTTCGACAATATTCTACCAAAATACTCTCTTCTCTGTCGTTAGATATAAATACTTGTGATTAATATTCATTGAGTCTGAGAAATAGAAACTCAAACCTGAGTCTCAAAGTGAGAAACTCTCTCCTTGTTGTTCTCTTAAATTTATTCCTGCCCCAAATCATACTATGTTTTTGTTTATTCTTCAGTGAAACCGAAACACAGAATATTTATAGACTTGGCAGCACTTTTGGATTCCTAAATAAATCCTACCTACTCGTGGTAACGACGATATCTCAGTAAGCTTGGTTTGACTTGGAAGCATTGATTTTTGTGAGACAAACCATACCATAACACTGCATTGCGAACTTTAACGCGATGCCTCTTGATGTTTCCTATAGAACATCTACACAGTAAGGTTTGTATCCTCCCAATTAAGGAGCATAATGAACTCCCCTCCAAGCACTTTCTGCTGGAGTGTTTTCGTAGAAACCATCCCTGCAGTCACCTGCTTGAAGCGGAACCGCCTCCTGGGGGCATCAACAGGTCCTTCTTCAACATTGTCCACGACATAAGACAATACGCCAACCAGACTTTGGATGCAACTAACTTCTTTGCATACCCAGTTAACCCTACACATCTGAAACTCCTCTCCCTATGGCCCGACCTCGTCGAAACAGTACGTCTTGGACCGACCGTTAGATGACCTCGATGGCAACTTACCTGAACCTTACCACCCTAGATAACCGTTACAACAACAACAAAATGAGCCCAGAAATGGAACACCTTCTCTGAACCATAAGAAAGGTCTAGCTAGTCTAGAAAATTATCAAATTACTGAGACTGCCTTCAGGTTTACCTACCCCCAATTTACTGCCTTAATATATACCCTCAGGGGTTTTGAAAGTCTTATGTTTCTCTCATTTTATAATTCTCTCACAGTTTTCCTCTTTCTCTCAATACATCTCCCTCTCCCTACTGCAAGTCTTAACGGTCTCAAAGTCTATTTTCGAAATATCTTCGGCATAAATTTTACAGGATCAATTAAACAAACCATTTTTCTTCCATTTACTACCACGTTAAGCCATTAAATTAAGAAATACTCCACTAAAAATTCTATAACTCACTTTCTTCTAATATATTGCTCCAGTTGTTATCTCTCACTCTCAATTTGACAAATTGAATTTGTCTCTCTTTCTCTTCTCTCTAAATTTGCCAAATTGAATTTGTATCACTTTCTCTCCTCTTTCAATTTGACAAATTTTATTTGCCTCTCTTTCTCTCCTCTCTCAATTTGAAAATTTTATTTGTCTCTCTGTTTTTCTTCTCTCACAATTTGACAAATTTAATTTATCTCGTTTTTCTCTTCTAACACTTTGTCAAATTGAATTGTCTCTCTATCTCTCTTCTCTGAATTCGTCAAATTAAATTTGTCTCTCTTGCTCTCATCTTTCGCTCTCTCTCGTGCAAGTCACTTAACTTTACTTACCTCGAAGTTTTTCGTACATTGACAAAGGAAGCTCCCAAACATATTTATACAAGTTCCGCCATTATCGCAAGGATTACTCTTACAGCTGTCCAATTCGAGCCGCTGTTGCAGGCTCTGTATTCTTCGTTCTACGCCCTGCAAACGAGTTTGGAAGCGTTGTATCGATCGATTATACATGCGTGTCCTAAGAACGATGCCAAAAAAGAAGGCGTTTACTATGAACAGTTATGCCATAACGTACACTGACCACCACCGCTTACCTATTCAACATCGTATTCAAACGTCTATTCAAACCATTTGTACCGAAGACATAGCTGCGCAATGTGTTATACTCATTGGAGAGTTGTATCAAGTTATCCGCTTCAATGACATCCTTACGCTTCGATGAGGAGCCATTGTAAGTGCCACCGACCAAAAGAAGATCCAATAAGTCATATTCGTCGTTGATATTAATGCGTGAGCTGCCATCCAGACGAAAAGTGATGTTGCGATTTAGGCCAGATTCCACAATTAGATTGCCGTCTTTGGTTATAATTTTCGGTCTGGAAGCGAAGAAACACATTAACGCACATAATACTTTGAGGGGGCGTATAACACATATTTTTTTCTGCACTTAACACTTACGAATTAACAAATCCATCAACGGGATTCTCCAAGTATATTATGTATACGATTAGCAGCACTGAGACGCGGCAGGATAGTGTTATCCTGTTCAGCGACATGTTTCTTCAGCAAGCACTTCACTTCGGCATCAAACTTTTGCTGTTATAAGTCTTATTATAAATCACGGTGATCACAAAATATTTTTTGCTGTTGCTGCACGAACTGCTGGAACAAGACTGTGCAGCTTGGTTAACTGGATCTCACGAAATAAATTCGGGGCGTTACATTTTATCGCTAACGTTGTAACGCCCCCATAAATACCTGCACACATTCACATATTTGTAGCACACATTTGCAAATTAGATAACAGTTTAGGATCAGCTCGTACCAATTGGTTACATAGACTTTTATCAATATATGACGCCATAGAACAGGGTATAAGTAAAATGCAGTAAAAAGCAAGCTTCCAAATAATCACACTTTTCTCATCGAGCCCCCATTTTTCAACTTTGTGGGATCGATATTTGATAATTTATCGGATAGCAGGGCGGTTCAATAAGTCAGTGATTTTATTTAACATGTGGAGAAATCAAATGCAACATGAAGTGCAGTAAACCCATATTTAATTAAGATATTAAGTTCCAAACCTAATGCAGTTAACAAAGACGTTCGAACCTGGTTGTGATCTTAAGAGCAACTAAAAATACCATTTGACCCAGGCTTGTTCATATAAAATAAGCGCCCAATCCAAGTTTTTCCCTAGATTGGTACGAGTACAACTCTTTTTATGTTCGTGTGAAGATTGATCTCCATATGTCAATTAGTGTGTTCGGCAGCTGGTGTCAAAAGTTTGTCTGGCGATTTTATTAGTTTATCTCAAACTTGTCTCATGTGAGTCATTCGTCCATCCTGTTAATGACGATGACATCGTAAAAGTTGAAGAAACAGTACTCGAATATCGACCCAACACAATTTGGTTAATATTTTAGGTATGAAATGTCTCAATGCTAGACTGAATATTTTGCAAAAATAACATCGCGTAGAGACTGCTAAGGACATTCTTGATAAAGTTGCTAACGACCCTACTTTTATCAAACGCATCATTATTACGTTCAACAATATAGCGAATGGCACTCCAAAAATGCTCTGAAGCCGAAACCAAAAAAAAAAACAAAATTCTAACTACTTCAAGGCATATATTACAAGCTTGGTTATAACAAGAACGAGAACGAACAAGAAGTGGTGTTAAAAAAATAAAAAAAAACTCAAATTTGGTCAAACAAAATGGGTTTCGTTTTTTTCTTAAACAGATGACTTTATGCCATTTGCTTTAACATACCCCGAGAGATAATAATGTAGAGACTTTAAATCGAATGAACTTAACGGTAATTTGACTGGACCAAATCGCCTAACTTTGTACACAATGTGGAAATAGAGATCGTCTTCGTCGATTTCATCAAAATCCGGGGAAAAAGTCGATTAACATCGTGTGGTTTGTTGGTAATGGTACTTCTTGCCTCATTTTGAAAGAAGTAAAGCCTGATGATGTCGCCACAACACGATCCGCACCAAATGATAAATTTTTTATCATCTGAGAAAACTATGTTTTGCGCGAAGAGCTCTTTTGGTAACCATCGGAGAACGTGAATTTACTTACTAGTCCTCAGGATTCCTTCGCTTGACGCGAGTTTTAACAGACTCTGCGGCCCCACTATCGATTCCTCCTCCATTGTATCATACCATGCTTCATTATTTCTCTGGTGCCCCGTTTCCTGCGGTCTTCTGGCAGCCCCATTCTGCGGGTGTGTGCCACCACCAGACAGTGACCTTTTAGTATTCCGATCATGCTCCCACAGTCTCTTTTGTCGAGTGTCAAAATGAATTTTGTGTACTTCCGATCTACCACTTTGGACATGCCTTTAGCAGTTTTGCACCCAGGTAGCTTATTCCATCGGGTTCTGACTTTCTTTACCATGCTTCTGTCCAGATCATCCCATAGACAAACAATATATCTACGGGTTTCCCAATGTTGATCACGTTTTCGTTTGTTAGCCGTACACCATTCTCGGCAATCCCGTCCACTATTTCATTGTGCTCGTTGCCTTTGTGGCCTGGCATCCAGCAGAAGTGAAGTTGCCTGCTTCTGGCAACACTTTTCACTGCTTCCCAAGACACTTCTGGCCGATATGCGATACGTGGTTACTGTCTTGAAATTATGACATTGTGAGCTGTGGCACCCATTGCGCAGTCGTCATTTTCTCTTCAAGAAACTGCTCATTTGTCGGAACTGCCGATATCGGACCACTATAACATATAGCTGTCATACAAACTGAACGATCTGAATCAAGTTCTTGTATGGAAAACTTTCACATTTGACAATGAATCTTCACAAAAATTGGCACAAGTTATTTTCTAAGGCAACAATATAATCTACGAAAAAATTGTTCAGATCGGCTCACTTTAGCATATAACTGCCATACATTCGGTGCAGCCGAAGTTAACGATTTTTCTTGTTTTGTTCAACTTTCGGTATTTTTTTAATTTTTTTGAATTTTATCCTCAAAAAATATTAAATTTTGTCCTACAAAATTTTTACAGTGTACTCATAAAATGCTTGGACGAAATCGTGGGACAGTTTTTTGTATTATTATTTCTTTTTCTGCTCTCAAGGGAACCAAAATCAACAAGAACATTAAGAAGAGATATATAGTAGATCTAGCCGTCCCCACAACAGTCGGATCTATACGACCGGAACGGACTCGGATTTTTATGCGGCCAGCGACTGTCAACTCGGCAGAATTCTGCTGCTACAAGAACAATAACAGCACGTTGTTGCTTAAAAGGTAAAGATTGGCGCTATATGAAAAGTATAATGATTTTAGACATAGTTTTTGGTGTAAGCTCTCAACAAAATACATTTGAAAGACATTACTATGAATGCTTGCTTCGTATTTTGATTGGTTGATTAGCCAGAAAAAAATGCCCTAGCATGAACAGTACAACTACAAATAAGTTACTATTTTACGCATCACCAGCCAACCAAAAGGATGAAGGTTAAGGTTGAAAAAAACAATATATACATCATTTTCATATTTCTTTCGCTTATTTATTTCTTGTTGTCACACTTTTACAACTCACACTATAACTATAATATCAATAAACTATTTGCAATAAATATCATACTTATAATTCGAAAATTCAATAAAGCAATGCAATGAGTATGTATGTACTTATGTATAAATACAGAAATTCATAAATATGTGTGTATTTAATATTGAACGCAATATTTGTAGCAAGTACAGTAATTGTACAAATTTCAATATGGTCAAGTGCTCAAAACAAAAAAAGTGAGGGAATCAACAAAAAAAATTACTTGCAGAGAAATGAAAAAATAATTGAAAATTAGTAAAAACTAAATAAAAAGTAGTTGCATAAAAACTGAAAGGAGTTGCAATAAAAACTATATTTATTATTGAACTTAACATAAGTACGCTTGCTGGTCCAAAGACTGGGTGCTTGAGTCAAAGGCGAGGAACAATAAAAAGGCAAAAACCTATGCTCTTTTAAGCTGTAACTTATAATAACACTTTATGCTCTATTTGCAACTGCGCGAATGCATTAAGGAGAGATCAGCAATTCGTAAATGTAAACGTAAACTTAATAACGTGCAGGCGATGTGCAGTTTTTGCATACTTGTACATACATACATTATACCATTATACGTAAGACATAAGTATTGTATAGGTTACTAAAACTATTAGTATTCTTAAGTGCTTGAATGTATACGTCAGGTATTTCTATATATATATATAATATATGTACATATAAATATGTATATATTTTTAATTCATAAATAATATACTTCACTTTCGGCTTACTTGCATACACAAGTTAATATAATATATAGATATTATTGTATACTACATAATAAATTTGGCAAACTATACATTACGCCTACATTACTAAAAGTCATATAGATCTATTTGTATACTTATATTGGCATTAAACGTAAACGTACTCAATATTGAACTAATATGCAATATTCTTTCAACGTTTTTACGCTTTTAATTTGCTACCATAAACGCTGATTTCAACTTTAGTTAATATAAATAATGAAAGTAGCAGCAAAATGAGATTTTTTACTGTAAATATAAATTAAAGGACTGCAGCGCACATTGAGCCAAGTAGGGATGACATTTTTACTTAAATTCTATTAACTTAATTTGCATATGTCTGTCATCATGTGTTTCATGTGTGACAAAAATATGCTTAATACAAGTACACTCCGGTTTAAGAGGTTATATCCACTTATGAATGTATAGAAAACTATTTTTCGATAATATACTATATATCGCATGTGCAAATATTTGCAAATGTTCTCAGAAAATTTTAAGTTAGTCCGGCTAATCGAAGATATACAGGGTTTGTTCGGAAAGTAACTTAAGTCGACTTAAAAAAATCGTAACAATTCTTTAAAAACTTTCAAAATAGGCTCCTTCTGCGTCGATACAGCGCCACCAGCGCGATTTCCAAGCATTGAAGGTGTCACCGAAGGCATACTCCGGAATAGTCTCGAGAGCCGAGGTGCATGCTGCTTGGATACCCTCTGTCGTCTCAAAATGTTTGACTTTCATCGGCCTTTTCAGACAAGGAAACCAAAAAGTCAGGATGCTGTAGATTGACTGCGGAAGCGTTGGGATGTCGGCCTTGGTTAAGTAGCTGTTCACAAGAAAGGCGGTGTGAGCCGGGGCGTTGTCGTGGTGCAACTTCCAATCGGCTGCGTTGTTTTGTCGGACCCGATTGAACCTTCGTTTGAGTCTCTTGAGGATTTCCACGTAAAATTTGTCGTAGGCGGTTTTTCCAGAAGGAACAAATTCATGGTGAACGCTGCCTTTGATGTCAACAAAGACAATGAGTATCGTTTTCACTTTGGATTTGCTCATTCTTTTATGGACGAGTAGACGTCGGCGTATGCCACTCGGTAGATTGCCTCTTTGTCTCGGGAGCGTTAGTCGGTTCCTGCACGCTCCGAAGTACAGTCGCGGCGGAAAAAAATCAGTCCTATTACTTTCCGGACGAACCCTTTATTGAAGTACATAAAATTCTCAAAAAATACATTATTTTATTTAATTATTAAATAAAATGCAGCTTAAAAAAACTTCAAAAAATACGCGTTTTTTCTGACTTGCAAATGGATATAACCCCTAAACCGCGATCTCTCTTCATGCATTATCAAATTTTTGATTTTATAAAAATACGTCAACTTTGGATTGTCTCTCTTCTAAGCTTTGGTTTGTTAAAAAATACACTTGTGTTTTTTTCATTTTATATCAAATTTGCATTTTTTGCTTCTTATTTGCTCAAATTATACGGTTTTTTACAATTATAGAAAATGTTTTACTTTTAACTTTGTTAAGCTGACGTTTTAAAGGGCTTTTTTTTAAATAATATTTATGAAATTAATACAATTCTTGCTTTAACTTGACATACGTCTGTTGTGTTTGGTTTTAATACTTAAATCCATTATAATTTGAAATTGTAGTATTCTTGACAGCAGACATACATACACATCCACACACAAGCGTTTCTTTGCTTTTACTTTTTCTTGCTTTTTTATACTTTTTCACTTTTTCTAAATTGGCTTTTTTACATTTCCGCCCGCTTGTGTCCGCCTCAATTGCTCCTGCTTCTTATAAAGGAATTTGTACTGCGGATGATCCTTGGTATAGCGCTCGAAATCATCTTTTATATGAAAACGAATATATATATATAATTAATAAATAAAAAATAATGTTAAAATAGCCAAACTCACCAAATGAAATGCAGCTTTTGTTCGTGCTATCGATGGCAAAGAATAGTGCATCGCACTTTTCCGGCGTCATTTTGCCCGTGTGCCGCAATATGCGTGCGAAGCTTTGACGTGTAATACGTTGCGTTGACTCCGTGTACAGCTGAGGGGGTATAAATTAATATTATGCATCAAACACAGTGGGCTAACACCCAATATTTTTTATAACTCCAAATAAAGCGTATGAGTTAGTAATGAGATATGTTTTTTTACGAGATTCAACGCCTAGTCGATCAATAAACTATGATCATACTTGTATGTCCTCTATCGTGTGGTGAATGTAAATATGGTGAATATGAATGCAGTGTTTAGTGTAGCATTACACCAAAATGGGGTAGGTTAGAAAGATTGGAAGGCAAGCAATCATGATTCGTAATTACTCCGATCTAGTCTTAAGTTATGTTTAAACACAGTACATTCAAAATCAAAAAAAGCATATATCTGAAGAAATCGTAGCAATTGAATGAGTGGGTAGAAGTTTTGACTAATCCATTTCTAATTGTATACAATTAAAATTAATTTGGGAAGGTATGGAAATTAGAGCATTCATTATTTAAGAAGTGGCAGTGGTGAGCAAAGGATCTTAACATTGAAAACACTGAAGGTCTTCCGTGGCTTATAACAAGTGTATGGAAAATTGCACAGAAAGGCGGTTTTTAATTTTTTTTTCTTTTCAAATTAGTCTCTCACAGGTTGTTCTCTGTCTTGGTCTGAATCCTCACAAGATCAAATTAATCCAAGAATTCAAGCCGTTTGACCACCCGAATCTTCGTATGTTCATGAATTTGGCTGACCAACAACTTGAAAATGATCCGGATTTTTATCGAAAAATCATCTTCAGCGCTGAGGCTCATTTCTGGCAGAACGGCTTCATCTATAAGCAAAATTTGCGTTATTGGTCAGGCAGTAATCCACTTACTGTGTATGGGAATCGTTACCGCTCAATGATAACTGAATATTTTTGACAATCGATTTATTGAAAACCAAGTTTCTACATTAGTAGAAAATTTCCTCAAATACGTTAGTTCATGAAAGAGTCAAAGATATGCTCTGTGAAGCTTGAAAAAGTTTAATGTTGACAGCCGAATTTTTTCTAGTTAATCATAAAGTACAAATTTATGAAGAAATTGTCCACAATATGCTGACAAACTTTAAGATTCTAAGAGCAAATATGAGTATCAAGTTAGCCTATAACCGCAATCAACTTAATATATTTTCGAATAATTTAGATAATTATAGTAGCAAACAGAAAGAGCGGTACTACTAGGATCTAAAATTATAGAAAAAAGTATTAAGGATGGTGCAATCGTCCATCCTTAAAGTTAAATTAATTAAAAGCTCATAAAAGACGTTGTTGTTGTTTTTGTTAGTGTGATGAATTGTAAGCACAAATATAACCAAAATCGCGAATATCAAGAATATTGCTCAAGTCGATTGGAGCAAAATTGATAAAATTATGATATTTTGTGAGTGACACCAAAAAATTATTTTTTTCGGAGGCACGTTCGATTTCTATATTTTAATTTTTCTTAGTATAAATATTCCATAAAATTCCTTGAATGTCATACTCTATTAAAAATGTGGATGAAAACTACCTAATGCATCTGTTATCAATTCAGCAAAAGTTAGAGAGTAACGAATCGAACAAACATCTGACATAAAGTAAGTAAATTATCATAATAATAATTAAGAATACTTTGAACTTTATAAATTTGTTGCTGCTCACTGGTAGGACTGTCCTTAATTACAATATGAGCGCGATTCGTCAACCAGTTTGTGTACAGCAGCAGTCGGTATACCTCAGCATTGCATTGCGATTTTTACAAGGGATACAAATATCGAACAAAAAATGTGTCTCAAATTTTGTTGACATCTCTCGCGAGTCCATTCGAATGATTTTGGTTAGTATTGTGGGTATGAAACAAGTTCGTCCCGACAAAGCTAATTTTTTTATTCTAAAAGAATGCCGTAAACAGGTCTTTTTGAATTCCATTCATGAGAGCATTATAACTGCCGATGAGGCATGGGTTCATGAGTTTGACATGCAAACAAGACAACAATCATCGGAATGAAGGAAAAAAAAACGAGCCAAATAAAAAAACACGACAAAGCCGATCAAAAATCAAGTTGATGCTCATTATTTTTTTCGATAATAGTGATTTGGTGCCTCATGAATTTGTTCCGGAGGGGCAGACAGTCAATAAGGAGTTCGAAAACGCTCGGAATTGTGGAAGAACAATTCATGGATTTTACACTAAGATAATGCGCCATCACATTGAGCCACGATTATGCCGAAATGCAAAAATACATATGAAAATTTACATTAAAACTAAAATTCTCGGGAAATAAATATAAAAAAGCTTGTATTATGATTAAAAAACTTTACCAAAATAAAAATATTAAATTTAACCTGCCTACTGTATAAACCCCTATCCGCGCCGGGGTTTAATTTTACAATCTTTTGAATTTTTCAATTTTAATCTTCAAATTGTTTTAATGATTAGAAATGTAGACAGAATGAGGTGTCAATAAAGATAAAATAAAATAAAATAAAAAATAAAAGGTTTTTCACTTACAGTAGCTATGGCGCGCAGAAACACGATAATCTCTTCGTTCTTTAGTTTACAAAACTGTGAGCATAAAAGAAAACTCTTCAAATTGATTGTATACCTGTGATGCTGCAAAAGGAATAAGAGCGAATTAATCAGCATGTATACAAAGACGATATTTACAAAGCTTACATGATCTAGTAATGCAAAAAGCTGGAGCAGTTGCGAATTTTGGGGGTCAATCCGCAGTAGTTCAGCAAAGGTGAATATGTCTAAACGGTCAGTATTGTTTATGCTAAGAAAATCAGCAACTAATTCTTGATCACGCACGGAATCTGGGAGGAAACTGTAGAATGAAAAGTGGGATAAAGCAAAATAAGCGATTGGTAAAAAATGTTAATATAAATATTAAAATATATATTAAAGTATCATACGTTGAAATAAGCAAATAATAAGTTAAATTGAAGTAAAATATTATAATTTTAATTTAAAAATTAGTATCCAAAGTACAAAATTCCATAATAAAGAAATATAGGTTATGATTTTTACTTGAAATCGAAATATCAACTTTAGCTTAATTCGACTTAAGCTACTTTTAATATATTGCCACAGAAATAAAATAGATTATTATGTGATAAAAAGCTTTCTGCATTTTTGTGGAGAACCAAAGAATATGAAATGCATCTGCTTAAACTTACCCCAAATTGTAAAGCACTCGTTCAATTTCAATAATATCGCCCGGAAAGGGCACACGCATATCTTTGGCACGACTCATTGTAATCACATCTTCGAAAGAGTATTCTGACGTTGGCACACCAAGCGCTCTGTCGATAGAAAGAAAGTTGAAAAGAAGTATAAAGAAATTCAAAATGTGCTAAAATAAGTAAATGTATGTTAAATTCTATCTCGCACTTACTTGGCCATAACATCTCGCACATTTTTCGCATACAAATTCGCATCAACCTTTTCCTCCTCTGACGGTGTGTACACCGGTAAAAATTCGATTTCACAACGACTATAGAATTGCGCCATTGTCATCCAAAGCAGTTTAAGACTAAAAAAGTAAATAAAATCAATTGATAACTTTCATGAAGATATTTCGTCACATGAAAAAGTTTTCCATACAAGAACTTGACTTTGATTTGTCAGTTTGTATGGTAGCTATATGCTACAGTGGTCCGATTTGCACGAGTTCTTCGGAGATTATTCTATATACGGAGATATTCTATACAAAACTAGATTTTGAGCCTTTTGTTAGTATGGCAGCTATTTATATGCTATAGTAGTCCGATCTGAAGAATTCCTTGGGATATTGCGGCCCTGCCTCGGATAATGATCCATGTCGAATTTCGTGAAAATATCTCGTCAAATTCTATACAAGAACTTGATTTTGATCGGTCAGTTTGTAAGGCAGTGACTCCAACTGAACAATTTCTTCGGAGATTGCACCGTTGTCTTGGACAATAACTCATGCCAAATTTCTTGAAGAGATCTTCGCAAATATAAGAGATTTCTATACAAGGACTAGGTTTTGATGCTTCATTTTGTAAGGCAGTTATATGCCAAAGTAGTCCGAAATGGGCAGATTCGACAAATGAGCAGCTTCTTTGAGAGAAAAGGACGCAGGCAAAATTTCAGATCGATATCACAAAAACTAAGGGGCTAGTTCGCATATACACAGCCAGACATATGTACCTCAGCTCGACATGCTTATCATTTATATACTTAGGTTTCTACTTTATAGGCTCTCCGATGTTTTCTTTTGGGTACGAACATTTACTTGGGGTGTTAGTAACTTCGTGAGAAAAAATATGGAACAAAAATGAGCATACTTACACGCCTGGACCGTCCCAAGTCCACGTGAATGAATCATATTTGTTAGGATACTTGAGCAATACTGGTTGTACAGGTACACCTGGATAGAAAGCACCAGGCTTAAATTTAATCAAGGCCTTGCGATTCGTACACGTGCCCTCCGAAAAGATAACAACTTGTGGCCACTCCTCTTCAGAGCGTGCACGCTCTACAATCTCACGTATGGTGTTCTGCCGAGAATTCGGATCCTCACGTTGCACATAAATGGGTTGCGCGAAATTGATGATTTCTTTGGAATGAAAAATCAAATTTATCAAAAAAAAATTTATAATTTTTAGTGGTATGGTGAACTTACTGCCCAATAGCGGTATATCGGAGGTCTCACGCTTCGCCACAATCGATGGTGGACCAGTTGCTACCACAATGATCGAATCGACGTAGGAAGAGTGCGGCGCCACCACCATGATGGGTGCTTGCTTCGGTGACGCACGTTCGCCAGTCAATTTGACATGATGAAATGTTCCGGCAGCGAAGAGTGTACGCATTGCGCCGGAGGTGATTCGTTGAAACTGTCTGAAATGAGGCAAATGCGTAATGACGTGTAATAAAGATTTGTAATTTAGTGCTTTCCATATGTTTACCTTCGCCAGCCGGTTATAGGTCTCGCCTTTAAGTCGTCGAGTGTGAGACCGTACAGGCCGATGCAGGCGAACATCCATGCGGATAGAAGTGAGAGAAGACAGCCGAACACGCGAATCGGCATCAAAAGCACTGTTAGCACGTAAATCTGCAAACAAAAACAATACAAATTTTGTAAACAAAATATAAATAAACTTGGTAAACACCAAAATTTTGCTTGAACCTAAAATACACTGAATGATTTACAATCAGTTGTTCGAAAGAATGCAGTTTAGCGCAAAAGTAAAAGATTGGTTGCAATAATTTTAGATTGATCGGGTGATTCTTAGAACACTCGACAGCGATAAGATAATTTTTTGTTTACTTTTTGCTTATGCACTATGGACCCACCGAGGGGCTTAAAGAACAAAAACTCGTGGACGAAATCAAAATCCAAATTAAACACAAAAATTGTCGAAAGAAGGAAAATTGTCGGAGAAGAACAGCTCTGCAAGTTAGTGGTATGATTAAATTTTACCTGGACTAACAAAGAAAAAAACTAGATTTTCACATATTTTAATATAAATTTTTATTATCGCCTTCAAAAGAGGGTCCTGAACCAGAAGCGCTCTAAAAATATCATGTAATCATATTATTAACGAATATTTGGGTATGACAAAGCTCTGTGCAAATTGGGTGTCGCGAGAGCTCACTTTTGATCAAAGACAACTACGATTTGATGATTTGGAGCAGTTTTTGGAGATGTACCAGCATAAAAAACCTTATCTTTTGCGCCGATATGTGACAATGAATGAAAGATGACTCCATCATTTCAGTCTGAATTTCAATCGACAGTCATCCGAGTGGACTGCACACGATGTGTCCGCTCCAAAAAGTGAAAAACGCAACAATCGTCTGGCAAGAACCATCAACAACAATTTTTAGATAGCGTCATTGGACAGTTTGAAGAACAAAATCGGCGAAAAATAGTCGCATTTTAAGAACAATAAAGTGCTGTTTCGCCAAGACAATGCATTATCGTCAGTAAAAACGATGGCACAAATCCGTGATTTGGGCTTCGAATTGCTTCGGTATCCACCGTATTCTCATATTTTCCTTATCTGGCCACAACGACTATGTATTTCCTGTTCTCAGATTTCAAAAAAATGCTTGCTAGGAAGAAATTTTCGTCGAATGGGGGGGTGATCGCTGAAACTAAATCATATTTTGAAGCAAAGGACAAATCGTACTACAAAAATAGTATTGAAAAGTTGGAGGGATACTTTAAACAGTGTAACACCATTGTAGGGAACTATGATGAAAAAAAAAAATATTGTCAAAATAATGGGTTTTATTATGGAAGGCCGAGCACTTGACCTGTTCTGTGTATGGAGCAAGGTCCTTGTAATAATTTTACAGACAAGTTTCTTTACCACCAAAGATAATCTCAACCGACAACTATAGAATTATGACCAGGGACACTCGTCATTATTCCACTGGCTAAATGAGCTTCCGACCCCTCTCACAATAACACAATACCACAACTACACCATATATATCATCCACACATCAGACTCAACACACCTACAGCATATTCATCATCCACACCTCACACTCAACACACCTGCATCATATAAACCACACACACGAGGACACCGGACACAAGGGACAAAAGGGACTGACGGACGGTGCCGAGCCTCTTTCTATTACGATCCGTACGCATATACGCATCGACAGCCAGCTCGTCGCTTGATCCTCTCCTTCATTTTCGTCGCTAAATCAACGGGTGTTAGATCGAATTTCTAACCACTAAGACAACCAGTATTTTGATGAGTTTCCATCACCATCCATTTTTGGATGGCTCGATAATTTATGAAGAGCTTTAATACACCAACCCAACTAACTTAAGCATATTCATAACATTAAAGAAATTTGTAAATAACAAAATGAGTCCGTCAATGAGTGGGTGTATTTCGCATTTTTTTAATAATTTAAACAAAATACGTATAAATAGCTACATTCTACGCGTACATACATATCTACGTTCGTAAATAATTTAAAGAAATGACAATCATTCATGCAAAACATTTTTGTACATACATATGTATATATAAAAGTTTGCAACGGTAAATAATTGCATAATTTTTTCCATGGAAAATTACATAAATATTATTCCATTGATTGCAAACCAAATTGCTCAATTTCTGAAAAAGAACAATTACTCATGGATAAGAGACACATACACATGAATGTATATGTAAATAAAAATATAATATACATATATATAGTTACAGTTAACGGAAATATACTAAAAAACTAAAGTAATATAAATAAAATAAAACAATTACCACAAAAATGTGCTAATAGTTATTTATATTGAAGGCGTTGAACTTGCAAATACAAGGTGCGTTCCAAAATAAACAGGACTTTTTGAATCTAGCGCCCCCTGGTGGCGCCATCTACATATGTACATATACATATGCCGACTGGTGCGTTAGAATCTGCTATCTTTATCGATTGTCCAGTGAGAATTTCATGACATTTCATTTATTGGAAGTGAAGTTATTGCGTTTTAAGTGTCAGTATGTTTGTGTTATCGGTGCGAAAATGAGCTTCGAACAAAGAGCCAACATTAAATTTTGTTTTAAAATTGGTAAAACTTTTACCGAAACGTTTGAATTGATGAAACAAGTTTATGGCGATTTGCCTATCCCGTAGCAAAGTGCACGATTGGTTTCAACGTTTTCAAAGTGGTCGTGAGGACATAAATGCCGATCAACATGTGGGCCAATCAAAATCCGTGAACACCAGAAATTCCATTGAAACTGTGCGTGTATTCATCAAAAATCTGCAGAAGTCATCATTTAAATTCATGGAAATGGAGTTGAACATCTCCAAAACATCGATTTATCGCAATTTGGACCGAACATTTGGGCTTACGAAAGGCGTGTGCACGGTTTGTTCCGCACAAATTGACTGACGACCAAAAACGCCGTCTCATCGATCGACGCTTGTGACCTATTATTTGACTAAAAATCACATTTTAACCATTAACCACTCCCCCGTATTCACCTGATATGGCACCGTGTGACGTAGAGGCCATTCAAAAGGCATACTGGCGGCCATACCGCCCAACGAGCTAAAACACTCGTTCGACATGCTTTTGGACCGTGCAAAGCTGCACTGAAGCAAAAGGAGACTGTTTTGAATAAAATTAATTTATTTTGTTCTGTGTTTTTAGTATACGTTTTCAAGGTACCTCACATCTGGTAGTGAACGAGGGCAAGACGAAATAGCTCCTGTCATCAAACAAACAGTAGTCGCACTTGGCTCCCACGTCACTGTTGACAGTCATAACATAAATAATTTCCTCTAGCTTGGAACCAGCAATAACACCAACAAACAACGTCAACCTAGGAATCCAACGCCAATAAGTGTTAAGTGAACGACATTGACATAGTTCGGCGAATCAAGAGACAGTGGCTGCGTTGGCTAGATCATGTTGTCTGAATGGACGAAAACACTCCAGCTCTGAAAGTATTCGACACAGTACCCGCCGGAGGAAGCAGAAGAAGAGAAAGACCTCCACTCCGTTGGAAGGACCAAGTGGAGAATGACCTGGCTTAGCTCGTAAGCTCAATTGCGAAAAGAAAAAACGACTGGCGCACTAATGTTAACTCGGCTATAACCACGTAAGCGGTCTCTACGCCAGTAAAGAAGAAGAAGAATAAGGTACCTCACATACCATCACCAATCTATATATAGTAAAGTCAGCCGGTTGTTCGGAAATTCTGATATTAGTGACATAGGTTCTAAAGTCAAGTTTTCAACCAAATTAATCCATTTTAGCTTGCCATACGTTTTTCTAGAAATCAGGAAAACCAACCGCCGAAGACAGATCATTCATTGACTGAAATAACTTCATTCGGAGTAGCAAAAGTGCTTCGACAATTGGTTCAAACGTATGCAAAAGTATATATTGTAGATCTTAATGGAGAATATTTTGAAAAGCAATAAAAATTAAAATTACATAGAGGGTAGGCCTCGCAAAAACACATTTTATATGAAATGTATTACGAGGTCAATTCAAGACAGCTGCCGCGATTAGGCCCCAGATCATAAGTGCACTAGAACGTAGCGAAACCCCGACTTACTTGGTTAAGATTATATACATCTACCTGTCGGACCGGCTGTTACTGTATGATACGGATGACGAAACAAAAAAATATGCGGTAACGGGCGGAGTTCCTCAAAGTTCTGTGCTTGACCCATTGTTGTGGAACGTATTGTACGCTGGGTGCTAGATGCTGCGTCTCCCATTCCCGAAGCAGGTATACGCATATGTGAATGTGATAAACATAATCGGCCTACTGAGCGTACTATTCGCAACACCATCATTACTGGAAAGTATTTGACCGAATAGACCACGTTCAGCAGGCAGTGAAAAAAATAGCAGCCCTAGCTGTGAGTGTACACGAAGAACGTTGTGAGTCGATTCGGCGCTGTTTGCAGCAACTCGGACTGACGTATGGAAAGACTTGGATATGGAAATATACAAAATTGTCGTATTTGGCACGAAGAGCAATCTAAAGAGGTTCAAGAGCTGCCATATCATCCAGAAAAAACAGCGGTTGTGTGCTTTATAGGCCGGTAGAATGACCGTTATCGCGCCACGATAATCGACTATTTGATACCTAAAATTAAAGCTCGTGATCTCGGGGACATCTGAGACTATTTTTTTGCCGAACACTGTATATACGTATAGCATATACAATAATATATATATTTATGTACTTATGTATCCTAAAAAATTGTTTTTAAATATAAGATGTGGAAAAAATCAACTATTAAAAGTAAATCCTATAGATATGAGCATATCTACTATATGTAGACGTACATACATATGTATGTATGTACATGTTTGGTGGTTTAGCTCGTGGCGCAGTAAATACATACACGAGTCTTGTTTTATTTTTAAAAATATATCATCAGACTACATAAATATACATAAACATGTGTGCAAATTTTTCTTTGCGCTTCGGCCAGCCGGCGTACACACGTGTAGATATGTATGTATTTGCACAATCAATGTCGACATTGAAAACAGCAGTGAAAGACAAAAAACAGAGACAATTTTAAATAAGAAAATTAAAAATAAAAAACAAATTTTTAACTCAACGAGCAAACGCAAGTTAAATGCAGAATACCGCCTATCGGCATGGTAATCGGTGAATCCTCGAAGGTCTGCAATGTAACGTAATCGGACTTTAACATTACAACAACGCTAACTGAGGCGCTGAATGCAGTCAAGTGCAGTTGTGGTAGGTGTATATTTGCATACTTAATGCAAGAAATTTGGGTCAAATTCGTAAAAGCAAATTTCATAATAATTTAACGCCCTTTTATTTCATTTCAATGATAGACATTTCTTTTTTTTTGCGGTCTTGGACTTGGATGTCTGAAGAGATCAAGTTGTTTTGTATTTTTGGAGATTAAAATTTAAACGATGTTTTTTTTCAAACCCAAAAGTACGCCATAAAGGTGTTTATATGAATATAACTCTGAAGTGGGTACCAAAATATAGCAATAGATTACATAATATATTCTTCTTCTTTATTGGCGTAGACATCGGAAGAATGGAGTCAGGTGTAGAAGGTTACGCAAGTGAGGAAAGTTCTCTGCGGGTCATTCATTTGGAAATGGCCAGAAACGATTCTTTCACTTATGGCTCAAGCAGCTCACGATTTCCGATTCGTAGATAAAGTATCCTCTGGGTACGATGCTTTATCACAAACACAACAAACACAAGGATTGGAGGGGCACAAAGCTTTCAGTGAGGGTTCTGAAGTCAAAAAGTAAAAAAAAAAAAAAACAATAATAGATACCACAGTATCACGGCGATGACAGGACGGACGCGATGGTAACAGTTTTTCCCTGTTGCAGTCGGCATTTATCTAGCTAAGGCCCGACTTTATATTCGGCTGTTCGTTGCTTCACAATAGCGCAGCATTCAAAAAGGCAGTTTACTATGATTGGGAGTACAAAAAGGGTTTGATCTAAGTGTGATGCGACCCGTGCCTTGGATCAGCCTCTATTAGCGTCGTCTTGAACAGAGCTTACAGACACCTTCGTAATAAGATAATCCTAGACATTATTTTTAAGAAAAGCGAACATAACATTTTCCAGTAACAACTAACAAGCATTGTGACAAAAAAGCACCGGGAAATTGTTTCAGTTTTATTGAAAACACAAGTCTATGTGTGGTACAAAGCCTTCAAAGACGACCGAGAGATCGTTGAAGGAACAATCATTATGAATGCAATGAAAACCATCGATCATCAACCACGTCAAATCCGGTCAAAAGTCAAGGTGATGCTCATTCCTTTTTCGATTTTTTGTTCCCCAAACTGAAATTGCCGCTCCGTGGAAACCGTTTTCAATCTATCGAAGAAATAAAACAAAATTCGCCGAAGGCCATCCCAAAAAGTGCTCAAGAAATGTGTTTAGAGGACTGGAAAAGTCGTTGGCATAGGTGTATTATATCTGACGGGGATTACTTTTAATGCGAACAAATAAATAATTATAAATAATAAAATATGTTGTGTTTAATTTACAATTTCCGGGTACTTTTTTGTCATAATTTACATAACATACAGCGGATTCTAATGGTTCTAAGTAGACTTTTAACTGCTGATGGAGTTTAATAGAGAGAAGGAAAAAAATGTAAAAATGTAGTAAAATGTTTTCTTCAAAATACACACGTAAATTTCACAGTTTTCGAACAATTTTTTTAGACGATGAATCCAAGCCTTATGTACTTGAAATGTTAAAATAATTAGCACAAAAATGTTTTTAAGGGTCGTAAAACATTGTTGTATTGTAGTGGCAGAATTCTGCCGAGTTGAAAGTCCATGACCAGATAAAAATCCCGGGTCCGTTCCAGTTACGTAGATCCGACTGTCATAGGAATGGTCATAAAATATTGATCGAGATTGCTGGCATTCTGCAGTTATCAAAGGAACTTGTTTAACATAACTACATATCTACGCAAGCTCTTTGCTAAGTGAGCGAGCACCTAATCTACCAAAAATAACCACTGATTCTTGACCTGCCTTCAAGCGACTACTTTCTACCCTTAGATATCAAACAAAAAATAAAAGATAAACTCCAAATTAGAGACCTATTTCCGTGTATTCCTCGAGAGTGACTATAAACTGAATAATAAAATCGCACTTTGATAAAAATTTAATGATAGAAAATGGGCCACCGATAATAGCCAAGTCTAGCAAGTCAGTTCTTCCGGTCAAGGACAGTCAACTCTGGTGCATTTCCCAAAACTATTGGGAAACAAACTTCTAAAAGAAATAAGCCGTATGAAGCAAGTAATTTAATGAGATAGTCAATAAAGTAGACCCTTCAAATGATAAACACTGATAACTACTGATGCCGTCATTTAAGTGAACTGAGTGAAAAAATAGCAGAGTATATTATTAGCACATGTATCGTATTCATGAGACAACAGACGCACCAAGCGGTCTCACATTAGGTGGTCGAACACTTAAACCGTTTGTTTAGCTAAATTGCATGCACTGTTTAGCTATCAATCGGGATTTACGTGCTTTAGCGAGCTTACCAGATGTTACTAGTTTTGCTCTATAAAAAATAGAAATAAATAAATAAAAACGAAAAACGAGAGTGAAAACAACATAAAGCAGAAAACAACAAATCGTATGATCTGATGATGCTATATCTAATTTAAATACATTAGTGCAAATTTGTGTTAAGCACTCACTCATTAGTTGCCAGCGAGGCCATGGCAGATACATACGTCATGTGGAAGTATGACGAAGTCGGAATATATGTTTACACTCGCATTGAAGTCCGAGTGTGAGTTAATGTTGTCAATGATAATGTCAGTGGTGAACTTTTGCATCTCTAGAATAAAAATGTCTACTAAATATATGTATGTAAGTACCAACCACTGATGAAAATTTGTAAGGTTTCGTTGATTTCGAAATATGAAAATAAAATCGGAAATTTTTATCCAGAAAACTCAGGCTTCCTTGATTTCGAAATAAGAAGCTAAAATCGGAAATGTTTCTTCAGGAAACTCGGGCTTCATTTATTTCAAAATATGAAGATAAGATAGGAAATATTTCTCCTGGAAAGTCAGGCTTCATTGATTTCGAAATATGAAGAAAATATAGGAAATATGTCTCGAGGAAACTCCATTAAAACTTAAAGAAAATAACCAAATAAAGAATATTCGATATGAAATATATTCTTCGGAACAAAGGTGAAATATAATATATTACCGCTTTTTGAGAAATAAAGCGTTATCGTATCAATTCGAAAGTCGAATTGCATCTATTTGAGACTCTTTGGATACAATCAGAGAAATCCGTTTTCTCATCAACAGCTCGAATATTTTTTTGGTCTTAATTTTATTCATTTAGCACAAGCCGTTTTTTTTTTTAAATTGAACACAAAATTTCATATTTGCTCTTTGGAAGAATGGAATATAAGGTGGAAATCTCAATTTAAAAAACCGCATGATGTGTGATTTAAATTTACTTGTAGAGTGCGGTTATTTTCCAAACAAACCTTGTGGCGGGTAGGGCTTTTCCGCACAGTTCAAAAATACCTACATATGTTATCATTACTTAATTATACGTACTGAATCAACTTTAATGTTAGTCATTGTGTTTTTAAGGCATTACAATATATAGAAATTTGTATATGCATATACCACAGAACATTTCAAAACAATGCTTAGGAGTCAATTAAACGTTGACATTGTTTTCTTTCATATTTTAACATAAGTAAAATTAAACAACGATTGGACTTTAATATTTTCACTTTCTAACGCTAACTTTGATGAATTTTGCACTAAATTACGAACAGCTATTTAAAAAAAAAAACACAAAACAAAAATACAATCACTCACTTTTTTTAACACGTAGATTACATTTGTACATACATATATACAACACATTCACAACAATAACATTATCTTAACACATCTGCAAATAATAATTAACATTATTAAAACGTACTCACCTTTGCCAAATCGATGTTATTCTCGATTTGTAAACGATGAACAAATGGATTTATGTAATTGTATCCGGTTGAAGACCAAGCATCTTCCTCAGAATCTGTTTTTTCCATTGTGTGATTTAAATCTGCGCTATTCAAATCATTGGAAATGTGACCATCGGCTTCGGCATTGTTGGATGCCGCGTTGTTACGCTTACTTTTAAATGCTGATGTTGTCATACTCTTGTGGTGGGGTCACTGGTGGTGGGATATTATTTTACTTTACTTTATTCTTTTATTGACCGGAACAATGTTTCCTGTCACTTAATTAGTTTATGTTAGTATAGCATATACACACTGACTATGTCGATAACCGAATAAATTAGTTTGCAGAAGAATTCAATACTTTAATTTCAATTAGAAATGGTTTTTGTTTTTCTCAATATCTTCGTTATCTGTTTTGTGTTAATTTTTTGCGACGCGTCAGCACATGTCAATTTATGGCATTCACTTCCACGCTAATGTTAATTACTTTCTCTTATTTGTTAAGCAAAGTTGGCGAATGGTGATTCAACGGCGCCGTCACGCCAACCGACTCTTGGATACTGATTACTTTGGATTGCGTTGGTGTCAACTATTGCTAGCAATGTTACACTTGGTGAGCGACGCTTTGAGTATGTTGACTTCTGAATAGCGCTTGCGCGCTCAGCTATTGAGCGTGAAGCACTCGATCTGACTATGCTTGCTCACAAATTTCGCGCTTACTGAATGCTCCTCGGTTGGTCTACTATATCAGACCGTTCACTACGTCGGTTGATACAAACATTTACTCTGGCGTTGATTCGTACCGTTTTTAATTTGTTTTGTTGTTTTCGGTGACAGCACGATTATTTGTTCATGTATGTGAGGAGCCACTTTTTCATGCAAACAGCGTCTGAAATTTAAAGAAGAGTTATCAACTTCAAAAGGTAAAATAAAGTAAATAAGTACAAACAACTAAGATAGTAGAATTTTGGTAGATATTAATAATATTAATAACTTTTTTAATCCTAAAACACACCATTATGTTCAAAAGGTTCCACCCATGTCAAATTTTACTATGGATGCTATAAAATTTAGTTTCTTGATTTAATTTCATACTTATAAACAATTTAGAAAATATTTTCAATTACAAAAACATCCAAGACGTTTTTATTCAATTATGAAAACAAACGAGTATTAGAAACAAAGCTAGCTCCGGCTACACTGAAGCTAGAATACCCTTCACATGTGAATTTTTAGACCATAAGAGGGTATAAGATAAGATAAGATAAATAATTGAGGCATGCACTGCGACCATGGATCTATTGTGCCCTCTCCTAACTCACAGAGACTCGCTTAGCCCCAGCATATTGATAAAGTCCAATATCCTGCTGGGTGCTAGCGAGGCGATGTGATCCCTATCCGGAAACATGGATCCGAGGGCCAGAGGGTATGCACATATCTTTTTTTGTTGGCACATAAAACGGCAAAATTACGTCATGGGTGTATGAATCTCGAACATTACTGTTAACTTCCGTTTTGCCGAAAATAATTATACAATCTTCAACAACAATATGACATTACTTGGACCTAAGTGCTTACGTACTAAAATAAAAAAATGTGATATATTTTCAAAATATAGCAGATGTAGTAAAACTGTTAAGCTTACAAAAAAATGACAGATAATAAATGAAAAAAAAAAATCATATGTTTTTACTTATTTATTGCGTGCAAATGACTCGAGTTGTGCTACAAAGGCAGATTGTACTATCTACAAGACATTTATAGGCCCAAAATAAAGTTTACCTATTATTTATTTAAACTCACAAGTTGGATTAGCGTCCACACATGTTAGTACATATGTATGTACATAGCTAAGCTTTTGCTGCCCCATAAAATACCATCGATTATTTGCAAATAAATTAAGAATTAGCCGACAGGTGCTGTTCAGCACCTCTGTGCTGGAATGAATTATGACATCTAATTGGGAACTATATACCGAGAGACCCGAACAGATTATTATGGTATAATCAATTATACAATAAAGCTGGCCATAAGGTGAGCAGCGAGTAAATTGTTTACTAAAAACATAAATATTTAATGTTTATATATTTACATACAAATTAAATTTTCCAAAGTTGAAGCACATGTGAGTGAGGAAACTGCAGAGAAAGCACAATATCTGCATAAACACAAGACCTTTTTCTAACTGATTGGACAAATGCGGTAAATTTATTTGAATATTTGCCATATGAAGATAACAAACTGGCTTACAATTATATAAATCACTTCTCCCATACACCTTAAATTCAATTTTCGCAAATTAAGAGAAAAGAACGAAACTCGGTACCGCCATTGCAGCCGCAGTGTCGCCTAAATACCCCAACTTTCTTCCACAAAAAGAACAGTACTTAAAAGCTTTTTCTTTAAGGCGAATGGAGTTTTTCGAAAAGTCTAAGTTAAAGTAGTAATATCCACGGAACTCACCAAATTGTTTAATCTCTTCAATATGATTAAATTATTTTTTGAGAATTTCTTTGCATTCTTTAAAATCAAATACAATTTGCGACATTCCACAAATGTGCCAATCTTTTCCTTGCTCTTGTCCTACTTCTTGCGCTTCTTCCTTCTCAAAAATTTGGAAATTTGTGCGTTGCCATATTACATAATTGATTTAAAAAATTCAAGTCAAAAATTAATAAATTTTATTTGCCGACGAGTTATTAATAAGTATTTTAGTTGTATATTTTAGGTATAGTTTTCTGATTTATTTAGCATTATTATAGATTAAACCTTAGTCATGTCTTATCTTTTTTTGCTTTAAGTTATTAATACTTTTTAGTTTTAGTATGCTCTGTGATACGAGAACATACAACACTGCGGAAGACAAAACGGCTGAGCAAAAAGAAGTGGGAAAAATCAGTATTGGCAGAATTGTCAGCTGGTGGTGTATAGAAATAGTTGGATGAGCAAGTGGATTTGGGATTGTATGAAATTAAATAATTTATGGAAAATTTATTAACTTCAATATAATTAACTGATAATAAAACTGTGTAAAAGCTATAAAATTTGTGAAAAAATAATTTGCGTGCATTTTGACGCTACGAAACAAATATTTGAAATAAAGGTATTAGAATTTTCCTAAATTAGACTCTTAAAAAACAAATGAAAGGAATTGAGGTGGATGTGTAAATCAGTACTAATTCCCTGTGTGATTTCACAAGAAAAATATTGTGCTCAGAGGAAGGCTATTAATTAGCTATTCAGCAAAAATTATAAATTGTGCAAGTGAGTATTACAAAAGAGCAACCAAAGTTTTCAACCTCCTTCCACTTTATGTATCCGATGAGTGCACTCGACGAATATGCCCATCAATACTACGTCATAGCTGAAGGTGGGCAATACAAAAACAAGGAAGGTTGCTAGTTTAACCCCTTATCGATTGAATTTGTAGTCATTCGTTGCATTCTTGTAAAAATTTGCTGCTAATTCTAAAGGAATTATTAAAAACAGTTTGTACTTGCTAACCTCAAAATAGTTGTGACATTTATGTGATGAGGAAATAAAATTGCATTTGCGCCTTACTTGTGGTGTATGGAGTATGGCATATTAGCAATGCCACGCAATGCTTCAACTATTATACTACGCATATTTATGTTGCTAAAGTCGTAATTTGTTTTCTCTTTGCCCTTAATAAATACCTTGATGAGGCAACATGGTCTAATGTCTCAACACACTACTACGCAATTGGGTTGATAAATACGTATAATCCGCAAACAGCATGTCGATAAATACTAAATTGAAATTTTGTAATGTATTTAATGGATTCAGACTATTAACTAACAAATCAAATTTATTTTCTTTAATTTTATTTGTTCCTTTTTTAAATTGGTTATTATCATCTTTTGTTCTCATCGTTTTTATATTTTCCTATATTGCGTTTTTATCATCTACTTTCTATTTCATTATCGCACGATTCGTTTATTACGCTGTGTAATCACTTCGTTGCTTTTTTGTTGTTTTTCTTGTTCTATGTTTTTACCATCTCTTTCTTATCTTATGTTATATATACATACATATATATGTATGTATTTTCGCATACCTAAATAAATAGCTCTGTTATGTTTAATATTGACTTTATATATTGATTTTACAAGAAAAATTAACATATGTATTTACAAATATTTTATACATAATAATAAATATAAATATATATAATTTCATATCAAAGTTTAAAATCACATGAAAAATGTAATTTTCTTTTAATCTCGGCTTTGGCAACCCTGACAAAACAGCTGCTCAAATGTTTATCTGCTGCAGTTCTATGCTCAGGCGCATTTCTCTTGTAACATTTCTGTTTACATCTGCTCACATACATTCATACATACATGCCCACATGCAATTGCATTTCCCCAATTCCACCTCCAGCTGTTCCTTGGGTGCTATGTTGGGAAATTTGAAGCCTTTTTATTATATAGGCGCATATGTATGCAGTTACATACCTATTTACAAATACATATATGACTGTGCGCTGTTGTGCTCATTTTGAGCTGTTCCATTACTTTTGTTTTTGTTTAGGTTTTTTTTCTCTTTACTTCTACCTTACAAGTTTGTCCTTGGTTATTTGCTTTTCCGTCATTTCCCCAGTTTCCAGTATAGAATTGCTTTTGTTATTGTTTCTATTTTGTTTGCTTTTTATATACATATATATGTATGTAAGTAGCAAAGGTATCGCATATAGATATGGATGTAGATACATATGTATGTATGTATATAAAAGATGTTTACATACCTATTTTTATTGTATATAAAACTCTCCCTGTAGGGAACTGGACTGTCTCCAAAGTGGTACTTTGTATCAAATTTGGCACCTCCAACTTTAGCTGGCTTTATGTATCTAAAAGAAGAGTAAATATGTATGTACTATATATTCGAGAAGAAGAAAATCTGTTCATTAAAAATATTTTAAAAGAAGTAATTCTTAAAACATGAATATTTATAATCCGGAAACTGTCAATTAGATATTTTAAAATTATAAAATCAGAGGCACCAACAAAGAGTTCCCCTTGCAAGTCAGAAAAAAATAGTTTCTTTATTGTTATATAACCCCTTAAGAATCTCTTCATCAAAAATATATAAATAATATTTTTCTTTACTTCGGTTTAGCTTTAGTTTTCCCTACAGGGCATTTGCTGACATCCAAATTGTCAAACATATCTATAGAAAAACATCTGTAGGTACAAATGCATGTACATATATGAGTGTGTGTGTGTTTGTATATGAATTCATACACACTAAATTACAGAAATATGGAGGTTTGGGCATACACAAAACGTTCAGTTGCTCAGCGCTGCATAGCAAAGTTCAGTTCAGTGTTTGCTGTGCATCGCAACCGAGTCGAGGTGAGTGCGATTCCGAGTCAGTGGATCCAGTCTAGATTGTGCGCTCGCATTTTAAGTATCCACAGAAATAAATAAATAAGTTGTTTTAGCTCTCTGCTCGGCAGCAAAGAAGTGTGTGCTCTACCTAAAAGCAAAACAAAGAACTAAAGCTAGAAAAACAAAAAAAAAAGCAAAAAGGTAAAAAAAATACAATTAAAAATAAATATAAAATAATATTTTGTATACGACTGATATGATCGAAATCTCTGCTAAAATTGCATTTTAAATTTTTCAAAATTAGATTTTATGAAAATTGAAAATTGCTGTTTTTGCTGACGTTTGCTTTGTTGCTGTTGTTTTGTATTTCATAAGTGCGAGTGTGCAAGCGAGTGATCCAAATTGTGTGATTGAGCGAACTGTCTCATATCTTGTTTGTGCGTTTGCACGTAAATACGGACATATACACACATGCTCGTGTAAATATGTATGCATGTAGGTAAATTTGATAATCAATCCACTTACCTCACGCGCATACACGCGTACATACACGTATACCTACTTGCCTTTTCATATTGATACATGCAATTGTTGTTTTTATTTGTTTACGAATTTAAATCTTCGCAATTGTTGCTTTTAAATGCATGTTTCACACGTAGAGAAACATACATATGTACGTACATACGTATTATATATTTTTTATTTTCATGATTAATAAGTAGCGTCTAATCTCGCTTCTGTAAACGTTTTTATGTATATTTATTGACATTTTATTTGTTGGTCCCTTTTAAGGCAACGTTTATGATTGTAAATATATATTTATTTTAGGCCAGTGTCATCGTTATATTTGTAGTCATTCTTTAATTGCTTTGTCATAAGCAGCTGCAGTGAAAACAATAAAATACACTTAGAACTAAAATGGTAAAAACAAAAACAATTACACAAAGTCATCAACACAAGTCCAAAGCAAATAAAAAAAACTTAAGAGAACAACAACAAAGTCACACAAGTAGGGAAAATACACGAGTTGTCCAACCCAACGATTAAGCCAAGTACAGGGTTGCCAATAATTGAAAATACATTGGGAAACCCCATTATTGGTGCCTTGCAGTATTTATTCATAATCCCCCGACAAGCGGATTTTTCAGTTTGGAAAGCAGAAAAATATTACAGGAAGCCAAGTCTGGCGAATACGGAAAAGTCAGGCAAGTGCAGTAGTGCAGTGTGACGGCGCATTATTGTGGTAACGATATCATAACGATACCATACCCTACCACGATAATAAAAAAATTATCAGTATCACCTTGATTTTAAAAAACTTGAGTATTTTTTCGATTTCGTATAAATTCGTGATTTTTGCATAGTTCCGCTGTTGTATTCAAAAATCCACGTCCCGCCTTTGGTTTTGATGCGTTTGATTAATGTAGTGCCTTCCGCTAGGTTGCCAATCAGGTCATTTGCAACGTCTACTCAACATCGTTTTTCCATAGATTCAGGTTTTTTCGTATGAGTTGAGAATTGACGCGTTTCATACCCAAAACATCAACAAAATGTATTGAGCTGTTCCATAAGAGATGGTGAATTCCTCTGCTATCTTCTCTGATGCTTTTCAAGCACTGTTTATTTAACTTTATCGATGTTGTCGACATTATTAGAGGTAGGTGGAAGACTCGCAAGAGCAAGTTTTCGTTGACTTTCACTGAAGGCTTTGTGCCTCCCAAATATTTGTGTTCGTGACACCCAAAACATTTTCGAAAGGAAACTCCTTGTTTACGCGCTGCTGCAAATGGATTAGTCCGATTCAAATTTGATCAGATGATGTATACTTGTACGAATGAATTTCTGTCCCCATTTTCATATATGTACATACCCGGCAACCCTACAAACTAATCAAAGGCAAAACAAAGTCTGTTCGACTGATTCTGATATTATTTTTGTGGCAGTGTGTGCTTATGCGCTTTGGTTTTATCTTGTTTTTGCTGTTTGTATATAAATCAGTAAGATCAAATGCATGCTATTCGTGTTTTATATACATATGTATACTTGTGCATATGTATATACGCTCAGCGGGAGGGCATTTGTAGTAACTAGTGGGTTGCATTAAACAAACAAGAAAAGAAAACAAAAACCAATTATTATGACATTAATTAAAAATATAGTAAAAAAAAAACAAAAAAAATATAAAACTAGGAAATATTACTTTTTTTAATATTATTTTTAGTAAAATTATGCGCATCAAAATACTGGCTGATGCAGTAATGCCAGCAAATAAAACAAAACACCTAGGGAGAGAGCACAAATCAGCGTGAGAGCGTACTGAACAGCTGAGTGTCAGTTAAAATATAAATAAATAAAAAAACTTGAATGAAGAAAAACAAAACTAATTCAAATATGAGAAATGAAATCATAAATAATGTGAAATAAAATAATAAGTGATTAGAATAGAAAATTATAAAATAATAGAGTAATAATTATTCTATGGTAAAAATAAATATAAATGACAAGAAATGTGTTTTTATTGCAGAATAACGTGTTTCTTCGCCTCCGTCCGTCTTAAAATCAAAGCGTCTGATTATGCACACCCATCCCTGTCGTTGCACACTTAAGGCACTACGTGCCCCCCTGCGTTGTTAGCTGAGTGCGATCTTTTATTTTTCTCGCGGCGTAGCTTTTGCTGGCGCGTGGGCTGTTGCGTCTGACTATTCAAGCGTATAAAACGTGCCTTATTTAATTTTGCAATTGCAATTAAATATATAATTTACTTTTACGAATGCATGAAGTGCTCACCCACATCAAAATACTCATTAATAATCGTTAATAGTAGAGAAATTATATTTAAAATTTAATAATGGAAATTATTGCATGTTATGCAGCTCTTCAAATTGTTTTGCAAATCTATAATTCCACATTCGATATATGTATGTATGTATATACATGCATATGCATATGTATGTGTTGAATATATATAATCAATTTTCGCTTGTGTGTGCTTGTCTGTCTGCTCTTCCTCCTTGCGCGTTGGTCAAATTGGTTCTTTGTTCGTTGCTCCTTTGCAATGCTTCGCACTTAACTCCACAACAAACAGTCTCTACAGCTGCTTAGCGACCATATGTTTGTGTGCCTGTGCATTTACATACATATGTACATATGTATATGAATTTAAACTTTTCTGTCTTTATTATTTTGGCTCACTTTTATTTACTCCTTTTGCATTTAGTAGTGTAGTTGTTTTATTTCATTTATCTGTGCCTGTGTCAGAGCAGTGTGCGTTGTAGAATACTATAAAGAAAATGGGTGAGTTCAATCACTTTGGCCCACTACGACGCTGTCGGAACAGTGCCTCCGCAGGCAAGTAAATACTTTGTTATTCGTAAAAGTGTGTAGACAAACACAAACACACATACACACGCATATATGTATGTATATCCACTTAGATGTGTTTGTGTGTATGCACACGCAGTGAAGTTGAATGCCCAGTGGCGTTGCACTCTGAGAACGCGACGCGTCTGGCGCAGCTCTTTCCATAATTTGAGGATTTACTACACCTTTATTGACAAACGACGATGTTTTTGATTAAATATTATCAAATGTGTTTCATCTGCAACTCAACAGGAGCGTAATTTAAGGCGCTTTTAACTTGCAATTAGTTTTTAGAATACGAAAATGTTTTGAAACTTGTGTGTAAGATGTCAAAAAATGATCGTTACATCTATGAAATCGAAGTATTTCAGTCGAAAGAATTTTTTGGTGGCTTCTCTGTTGAGCACAATTTTAGCCCTAGATATTTTTAATTAAAAAATATCGATTATAGCGTTTACATACATATATATTTAGATATTTTTTTCAAATTTGAATCTAGATATTTTTTTTCTAAATTGATCATCTACGTGTCGATGAGGGTTTTATATTAATTTCCCAAGAATATCGAAAATTGTTACACTATAAAATAATCGACTTTATTTGTGAGTATGTTTATCGACATCATGTAGATCGATAACAAAAATTATCGATAATTCGTGTGCATATCAATATAATGTAAATCGATAACAAAAGCTATCGATAATTCATATATATGTCGATATAATGTAGATCAATAATAAAAAGTATCGATAATTCATATATATGTATGTCGATATCATGTCTATCGATAATATAAAATATCGATAATTCAATCTAAAGAAAAAATTTTTTAAATTTATATATTTCGATATTTCATCCATTAGAGGAAAATCCAACAAAAAAGTGCAACGATTGCCTCAAGTACAGTAGTGCTTTTAACAAATTAGCCTTTGTCATTGTAGATTTTCTGAAATGCTTAGAAATATATTGCTTAGATTCTGTTCGGATAAGTATATGGAAATATATGTATTTACTACTATTAGTTAGTTATACATATGTATGTATGTATGTATTGCATATCCATATTGCATATATATAACTATAGCACTATATTATTTCTATTTATTTTGAGTGTTTGTTTACTGCAAATACTGAAGAGTATTTAACCGCATTATTACACATGCATAAATAGTCATTTCAAGGTATATATGTATGTACATATATACATTAGGGTGTGTAAAAACGCAGATCTATTTTTCGGTTGATACACTGAAAATTGGTTGAGAGACACCCCTAAGAGAGGCTATAGTATGAGCTCTTAATTGTAACGGGAAGGTCTTCCTCTTAACTGTTTTCTGTTTTTTTTAGTATTATCAATTAGAAAATGTCATATCTCGCTCCCAACTATTTGAAGACAATAGTAAGACAACCACGTATGTAGAAAACCTTCCTTAGAAGTGTCTGTCAACCAATTTTTTAGAATACTAAGCGTAACAAAAATCATTAGAATTTTTTGACCCACCCTAATATACATATGCAATTTGTGCGTAGCGTAGTAAGTACCTATTATACTAATTATCAACTTACCATTGTTGTTTTTTAACTATTATACATCAGCAGTATGATAATATAAAAGACACACACACACACATTGCCAATCTAAAGTTATCGTGATTCATTATATAAGCGCTTAGCAGCTCAATCATATTACAGACATGAGTGTTATTTGCTTAATCTTTTTAACTGCGCATTTCTTTATGTAAAAAAACGCAGCAACAACAAAAGGAAATGTTGATGAGTTAAAACTTCTTTGTTTGCTTTATTATTTAGAAATGTATTCCGTGGAGAGACCCATCATATAACTGGTCATCTAATCATTACTATAAATATAATTAAAATAACAATACAACAATAGAGCAATTTCGTATTTTCTGACTAAGTTCTGTGAGGCACAACCAGCTATACTACAAAATTTGTGCCCCAGAAGAGACACTCTCCCACAAGTAAATAATATCACAACTTTTTTGTCGAATCATTATACAGAATTTAATGCACTTTTATAACACAGTACAACAGCTAATCTGGGGGGTGAGAAATTCCAAGTCCGGGTGATGGAAGTGTAATCGGTGAATCATTTAGGATTCCTTTTCTTAGCAACTTTTTTTTTTAAATATCATTTACCCAGGAAATTTAATTACAATTTCCAGGTGCTTTTTTGTCACAATCTATGTGCCTTTTAAATGTTTCGCTATCAAAAATGTAACTCTTCGATTTTAAGATATTAATAGTAAATAAAAATTTTTGCATTATTATAAATATGGAAAGCGCTGTAATCAGCTGATTTCAAGTTCGAAAACCTTTCCTCTCAAAAACAGTCTTAAAAAGTCAAGTGAATTTAACTAAAATGTTTTATGATCCTTTATTGAAGGACCCATAAGATCAATTCGGTCATCAGAAATTTGAAAAAAAGCTCACGTCTAAAATAGTTTTAATATTTAAAAAAAATATGTAAGTGCTTATCAGTTCATTTGTTCTCCCTCTGATTGCTATCGGTTTCGCTATCTTTCAGGTTATGTTTACACATTTCTGTATATTTAGATTTGTAAAATAATATTTCTTCGCTTTCATTTTGCTTTTTTTCATATAACTTTTTTAGTTACTCATTTGCATTGCGATATTCTTAGACACGGTGTCACCTCGTGATTCACGTTGGCCAACAACTACATAGTTAACAATATACATATGTATTTACTGTAACCACAACGCGTTGATTTCATATTGCGAATATACTAATACATGCATAATTTCATTCATACATATGTATTCGAAGAACTAAATTTTCTTTGTTGGCCATTAAATTTAGGCGCGTAATTTTCCACAGAAATCATGTATGCAAGAATTTTATAAATAAGGCGCCATTTATTTATGTTCTCGAAAGAAAAATGTTTTAAATGTGTTGTAGAAACAAAATAATTTTCAACTCTAAAAATATTTTTTTGCATACATTTTCACATATTGTCCTTCTTTTCTGCGCTCACGCTGCACGAAATTATTATAATAATTGCTGCTTAGTTATTATATTATAAAATTTTATTGTTTAAAAATTTTTAATAATACTTTTTATTTGCAAAAAACTTATTTTCTTCGTCCAACAAGCTTCGCAGCCTATAAATATGCTTCAAATTTTATTTTTAGCTGTCTTCCTTCCAACCCATTCGCAGTTAACTTATAATTGCAGCTGGGTGCCTTTGCAAAGTCAATCTGCTGTTTGTATGTATTGGTGTGTGTTTGCAGGCATTTTTTATTTTCCTTTAACCTGCATGTCTATGCACACACACTCTTATGTACATAAATGCATACATGTACATATATGTAGATGTGTACATCTTTCAAGCGCCATGCGCTGGCATTTTACACACAATTTGAATGCTGCAGATTTGGCCTCGTTGTAACAACGTTGCTGCAGTTGTTGTTGCTGTCCTCATTTGCTTTTGACCCCATTTTCGAATGCTTAGCGTGCGCCTGTGTATGTGTTGGTGTGTATATATACGCAGTATTTCGTGCAACATGCGGCTGAAAAGTTTAATGTTTATATTTGGTTTGGCATTATAATTTATTTTGTTGTTGTAAAAACTGTGTATATGATTTTTAGCAATAATTTACGTACTTTTACAATAAAACCATGCGGAGACACATTAGTTTGTGGAGTCTATGAGTATGGCTTCATTAGTAGAGTGCTGATGTAGAGCATAGTAAAAGTTCTTAGCTAACTTTAAAATTCTTTCTTTAAGCGCTTACATGGACTTCACAGCTTCAAAAAATCGATTTTTTTCATTCTATTAATTCTTATTTAATTCTGTAGCATTTCTAAAATATTTCTCTAAACGCTGAAGTTGTACCGAGTAACAGTTTTGGAGTTGCATCCTTGAAAAGTTGCGTTCTCGAGGTCAGCTACATTTCACGCGAATAACGCGCCCGTTCCTAATGAAATTTTTCGCAGATTTTTGAAATATTATGTTTAAGGTCTTTTTTTCAATTACAACTACATACTAAAAAACGAGAATTTTTGACCAAAATTTGCATATTTTATTGCATAAAAAAAAAATTTTATTTTTAAAAATTTATATACATAAAAAAATTTTTTTTAGTCCATTACCTAGTTTATATTCTCAATTATCAAAACACTTTTCCTTTTACGACTTATGATCCTGTAAGAGTTCTGCTATAAACGCAGAGGCACCTTTTATTCGAGGGCCTGCCGCAAATGACATTGTATTTTCATTCGAAAAATTCAAAAAATCTTTGTAAAATATTAGAATAATAGATTTTTTAAGTAACATATTTAATATTTCATATAGGAAAAAATGATTGAAAATCGGCCATTTTTTGCACGAGGAAACTCCTCAATATATAATAAAAATATACATATTTTTTTCTTTTGCTGAAAAAAAGGTTTACCATATTTTGGCCTGTTTCAACTTTTTTAAAAATAGTAAAAATTTAAATTTGAGAATATGGACCAAACATAGATAAGTTCATCAAAAAGACTATCTAAAATTTCAGGTAAATCGGTCCAGTAGAACTTGAGAAATAGTGGGTATCGTATTGAACAAGATAATTTAGAAAAAAATGGGTTTAAAGTTTCAGTTCCGAGCGAACCAGTTTAGATACCATCATCCGCCTAAATCTCTGAAAATTTATTGAATTTTGAAAATATAAAAGAAGTCGATTTTGTTTTTTATTTCCGTCTTAGAATACCCCCTAAAAAGCATTTTTCGCTAATCGCTGCTTTCAAAGTCGATAAGGAAAATTTCTCAACTCAAAAACTAGACTGATCGAATTTAGATTTTCACACAAAATTCCTAGATAATTTATCGGGTAATGTTGGGAGGAATCAAATTCTGATAATGATTTGGAGTTTTTAGTCCATTCTGAAGTATATATTTTTTCGCAATGAATTATTTTTTTGAGAAGACGCTATTTTGTCAAAAATCAAAATTTTTTTCTAGTTCTTCGATCATTACATGTATTTATCTACAGCAATAAGAATTCACACAAAAATGATAATTTTAAGCTAAAAAATCTTCCTCAACGCCGAACTTCGTTTATCGAAGGCTCTCCTGGACATCGACTCCGTTTATTGGAGTACTTTAAATTCTGTAAACTTTTATTTTTTTATTATAATTTTTGGTTTCATCATTTATTAAATAACATGTGTATTTCTTCTGACTTGCAAGTGAATATAACCCAAAAACGATTCGAAGAGGTTGAGTTCTCCGACTTTTTGCTTGCTCAATTTTCCAACATCTAGCAGCAATTTTTAATTTCTAATAAACTCCAACTTTTTAAGTAAAATTTTTAAGTCATATGAACATATTCGATCTTCATAAATTGGATGAGAATTGTAGACGTTGTTTAGAACGTTGAATGAAATTGTCGCGTAGCATGTAGAAATTTGATGTTTTTGCTACCGATTGATGACGTCGATAAAATGTATAGCGGCATGTCACCTAGTCTAGCTAGGTCGCTTGGACAAAATGCGATGCTCTCATTCCGAGTTGCAATTTACGATTTCCGATGCAATTGCTTAACAGACCTTTTATGACATTCCTTGCGAAATTCGTTGTTAATTAATTCTTATTCTGAATCATGTATTGAATTAAAGTGATGACTATATTTGTTAACCTCAAAATTTATTTATTAACCGCAAAAAAAATGTACAGACAAAATGTACAAACTTTTCTGGACTCAAATTTCATTTGTTAACCTCAAAAAAATTATAAACTTTTCTAACCTCAAAACTTATTTATTAACCGCAAAAAAATGTACAAACTTTTCTGGATTCAAATTTCATTTTTTAACCTCAAAAAAAATTTATAAACTTTTCTAACCTCAAAATGTATTTCTTAATATAAAAAAATACATATTATGTTGTACAATATTTTAGTCATCATTGCAAAAAGTATTTATTTTACTATGACATTGTGTTGGATGGGTGAATACCACTAAGAAGTCTCTCTTTTTAAAGTGCCATGGTCTCGGCTCAGACTATGAAAACAACACTGTTCCCACATTCACCCGTTCCTTATATTTAGTAAATTCTTGGGCGCAATTAACTCACAAAACGCTCATCCTTAATACACGCTTTCTCTATACGAAATTACTTTTTCCCACATGACTCCTTTCGCTTTCGCTTCCTCTCACTGTATATTTGTTTCAATATTTTCGAAATTTCTCTTGACATACACTTAGCATTTGGTTTTTTGCTTCAATAAGTCAACATTTCTCCATTTGTTTCATTGCAGCATTTCAACAACAAAAATCAGCAAACTAAAACCACTACAACGGCAGGGCTTATCTGAGGCACGTGCTGAGAAATCGGTTGCTGTAGCTGTTGTTGCTTTGTCGGGTCCACCAACTCATTGCACCGATTTCTCATTTGCAGCTGGAACGGCAGCGACACATACAGTTAAATAAATATTTCCGAGCTGTCACTCACAAGCCGAAGTCATACACGATAACGGACGCACGCCACAACAACTTTCCCAGCGCACACTACTTGGCTGCAGAAATCAACTGAAGCGCTTCTAGCGAAGGCGACCTTGACATTTGGTGCATTTGGTGTAGACGGTGACGTGGAAGCACAATAAAGTTGTTGTAAAATGTCCTCACCCAGCGCTGGTAAGCGACGCATGGACAATGATGTCATCAAGCTAATCGAATCCAAGCACGAAGTGACCATTTTGGGCGGCCTCAATGAGTTTCATGTGAAATTTTTCGGACCACATGGCACACCCTATGAAGGTGGCGTATGGAAGGTGCGCGTCTACCTGCCCGACAATTATCCATTCAAATCGCCAAGTATAGGGTTCGTGAATAAAATCTACCATCCGAATATCGACGAATCGTCCGGCACTGTGTGCCTGGACGTGATCAATCAGGCTTGGACCGCACTATATGATCTCTCAAATATATTCGAATCATTTCTACCACAATTGCTGACATATCCGAATCCGGTTGATCCGCTGAATCGTGATGCAGCGGCGTTGTACTTGCACGAACCGGAGGAGTATCATCGCAAAGTGGCCGACTATGTGCAACGCTACGCCACCGAGGAGGCGTTGCGTGCGGCGCAACAGGAGCGAGAGAGCAGCGACAGCGAATCGAGCATGTCGGATTATAGTGAAGACGAGGCCCGTGATATGGAATTATAATATCGGTTTATGGTTAAGCTAATTATATGAATTTGAATTACATTTAAATAAAAATACAAATACAAAAATATAACAAAAAAGCAAAAAAACGATACAAATACATATATACACGTTCACACGCATACTACGTAAACTTAAAACAAACAAACAAACACACACACATACATACGTGCATACTACAATCCTACCTAGCAACTAAAATAAATGAAGCAAGTGAAAAGAACACAAAATATACATACATACGTACATATATAATGAATTATGAAGAGGAAATATAACAAATTTGAAAACCGAAAACCGTTAAACGAGATATTCATGTGTATTTGTGTGCGTGCACACACATACATACAAACAATAATGGAGCATGGTTGCCACGCGCCAGGCACAGGCAGCTTGAAGCGCTGCATAGCAACAATAACAAGAACAAAAACACAAACAACGTGCAGAATTCCGAAACTTTGACATTCACACACACAAACACACTCAAGCCAGCCAGCCACGAGTTGTGCCAGCAAAAACAAGGCCAATGTCAATGTCAAGCCGAATGGCTAAGTGCCTGCCTGCCAGTTAGTGGGCAGCGTGTGGCTACGGCAACAACAACAATACCAGCTGCAAAATGTCAGAATTCAATTTAACTGTACAACGTCCCTCCCAAGAGGAGCCACACCACCAACGATGCAGCGCATGATCCTTGCTCTGGCCAACAAAAACACATAACTGCAATGAACAACAATAAAAACAACTGCTAACGATTGCTGCTGAAAGTCGGCAGCATGCAGCTTACAGTCGCGAGCAGCGACAGCACCAACAACAAAGCAAAATAGCAACAAAAACAATAAAAACAAGGAAAACTAGCAGCAAAAGCAACTACAACAAAACCACCATCTACAACTACACTCATACATATAACAATCATCACATTGCGCACACAAACGGAAATCTATGTTTTATGTCAAATTTGAATTCGATTCAATTGTTGTAAATTTAAGCACATTTGGAATATTGGCAAATTTTATAATTTTAAGCTCTGATCCTTTTTGTAACTCGTAAGTCGCCATTCAAAACATTCATATTAATGATTTTTTAATTTGTTTTGCTTTTTTTCTAATTTTTGTTTTTGTAATCTAATTAGTATACTCTTGCATATTTGTTTTGGTATGTGTTGGCAAAATGTAACAACACCAACAACATCAAAGAAGAAAAGAATAACAAAATATATAAATAAAACCAAACAGATGCATACAATTATTCTAAGTCTTTCGAAATAGATTATAAAAAATTAAACAAAATTAAAAATATTTCTTTTGTGTTATTTTTTGCGAAATGCTGAGGATGCCTTTCACAAGCACTAGGTTGTTGCTTGAAATACTAGCAAAAACAAATTAAGCTCCTAAACGCTCACGCTCGTTGATATTTAAATTATTGTGGTCTGTTTAGAGCACTTAATATTAAATGTACTCACAAAAGCTGAAGATCGTAAATTCTTGGTTTTTCAAGTCTGGTTCGAAAATTCTAAATCGTATGAAGAGAAGGAAAAACTCGTACTCGTACATGTTTTGTTCGACTTGCGCAGAATAGTTTTATAATTTTGAATTTTTCTTGGTAAAAAATAAACTTAATAACCGCTGGACTCCAAAAAGTATGCCTATAAATTATCAACTTAATTGCGTTAATCTTTAACAAATATTTTGTATTTGAAAAGTGTACGCTGGCATTATTAAATTAAATGTTTGTGTAGAAAATATCTAAACTTAATTTTAAAATTTGCTAAAAACATACACTAACTAACCTCTGTACTTCAAAAAGTATGCTTCTTTATTGGCATAGACACCGCATACGCGGTTATAGCCGATTTTACTTAAAGGTGTGGTTACAATTGAAAAAAACGTGTAAAAGAACAATTACGATTTTTTTCTAAAAATGTTATCGTATATGAAAATGCGTACTAGAGCGCCTAAAAGATGCAATGGATACACTTTTTTTTTTATTTTTTAGTAGTAATAAAAAGCTTGCTATAGTGAAGTATACTTTTAGGTGCATACATTGAGTTTTCCTAATTTTTTAATACTTTTAATAAATTTATTAAATTTTGCCACATTTTCTCTGATTTGTTAAATATGTATTGTGCAATATTAGGATAAGTGGCAATATTAAACTGGCACTGAATGTTTGTAACAATAATATCTTTCATCTTTTGCTAAATTGGCTTTTAAAAGTTTGAAATATCTAAAGTCTAAATATGCGCACTAAGCTTTGAATAAAAATTGGTCATTTGTATATAATTTTCAACATATTTCAAATTTTTGTTTGCTTATTTTTATTGTGATTTCTTTTATTTCCGTTAAAATTTGATATTTTACAAAAAAAATTGCGCTATTTTTTTAATTTTTATTATTTTTTATTTTATAATGACATACATACATATGTGTATGTATTTACATTAATTATTTTATTAGTTATTTCTTATTATTTTTTTCAAACAACATTAATTTTTGTTTCTTCGTTAAACATTAATACAAAAACAATTAAAATAAAAGTGAGTTATTTTTTGTAATTTTATTAATAAATTCATTTTCAGCGTTTTTTGTTATTTTTAACTAATTTTTGTCGAAAAACGTGTAAATTCTCATGCCACATAAACGAAGCCACTCCCACCAAACAACGAAAGAAATAAATGATTTTTTTTTTATTTTACAAAACTGTTGCCGGATTTTATATTTATGACATTTAAAATTATTTGAATAATGTTTCACTTCAATTTTTTTTATTTTTTGAAATTTTAATTTTTTATTGTTTATGTATTTTTAGCAAAAAAATATCCATTTCTCTTCTAAATTGATATTTTTTTTAACTTTCCAAAACACATTTTATGTTTCCATGCGCAGCCATGCCCACCAAACAACGAAACAAACAAGCGAATTTTCTTTTATTTTCAAAATTGCTGTTTAATATTTATAATATATTTTAATTTTTTTTAAATCTGTTTTTTTTCTGAATTTAAATTTTTTATCTTATTTTTTTTAAATTAATTTTTATAGTTTTTTATTTATTATTTTTGTTTTTCAATTACTTTTTTTAATTATTATTTTTTTAATAATTTTTTTAAATTATTAGGTACTTTTTTAATTATTTTTATTATTATTATTTTTTTATTATTATTTATTTTTTTTATTTTAATGTTGCTTAACACGCAAACTTAAAACTTTTCAGAAAATTTTAATTTTTTGTAATTTAAATTTTTTTTGTAATTAATTTTTTTTAATCTCAATAAAATTTTTTTAATTCAAAATTGTTTAAATTTTAAACTTTTTAAATATAAATATAGCTGAACTTCCATAACTCGAACGTTTATAACTTTAACTGCTCCATAACTCGAATTCTAAAATTAGCAATAGGAGTCAAATTTCATACAAATTTCCTTCGATAACTCGAAGTCTCTCTAACTTAGGCGTTTTTTTTGGGTGAAGTTGATTCGAGTTAGGGAAGTTGAACTGGTTTTCTTATTATTCCTTAATTTTTGTATTGCTTAACACGGAAAAGTTCCACGTTAAAACTTTTTGGAAATTATAATTTTTTTGTAATTTTAATTTATTTAATTTTTTTGTAATTTTAATTTATTTAATTTTTTTTTTTAATTTTAATGCTTTAGTGTAAAAGCGGTAGTAAAAAGTTGTACTTTTCAAACTTTTTAGAAATTTAATTTTTTTATTTTAATTTATTTATTTTTTTATTTTAATTTATTTTTTTTATTTTAAATTATAATTTTTTATTTAATTTTTATTAATTTAAATTTATTTACTTGTTTCTTTCTTAATTTTAATGCTTTTATTTTAAAAATTGGTGCTTAACAAAAAAAAATTCCACTTTGAAACTTTTTGTAAATTTAATTTTTTTTGTAATTGTAATTAATTCTTTTAATCTAATTTTTTTTTATTTAAATTTTTATTTTTAAAAGTGGTGCTTGAGGTAAAAAAATTTCCTCTTTGAAACTCTTTATAATTTTAATAATTTTTTTTTAATTAAATTTTTTTTAATTTTTATTTTTTTTTTTGTAATTTCAATTCATTTTTTAATTAATTTTTTTAATTTAATTTTTTATTTAATTTAAATTTATGCTTTTATTTTTAAAATTGGTGCTTAACGTAAAAAATTCCATTTTTAAACTTTTTGTAATTTTTTTTTTAATTTTTATTATTTTTTTAATTTTTATTATTTTTTTTAATGATTCTTTTTTTAATTTTTATCTTTTTATCTTTTCTATTTATTAATTTTATTTAACATTACTTACATGAAAACAACGTAATAAAAATGACGATATTTTTTATCAACAAAGAAAACGCTAATCAAAACAATTAAAACAACAAATACAAACGCCTCAAACGGGCCAACACTGGATTAAAGCAAATATGTATATATGAGTGTGTATACATACAAACATATTTATGTATGTACGTCACGCTCATGCGTCTTAATATTAGAATTTTATTAATAACAATAATAATATTACTTACTTACACATATAAATATATTATAATTTAATTTAATTAATACTATTATATTGTGGTTTAATCATACACACACTTATAGATATTTGTAAGCTTAAGAAACTTAAATAACACAGAAGATAATTTTAAAATATAAAAATAAATTAATTTTTATTTTTACTTAAGTAAAATAAAAATATAAAAATTAAACAATAAAATTATTAATAATTTACATAATTAAAAATAATAATCTAAGCAAGTTATTTACAGTTAGTAGAGCCGCCAAATTGTTTAAGCGGCGTATTTAAATTGCAGTAAAATAGAAATAGAAGAGGCAGAGAGAGCAAAAAAGAAAAACAGTTTTCAAAATAGCAATTATATTGAATTTTGTTAATGATTAATGATTCATTGTACTAAGCGAGTATTGCATGTATTGCAGATGCAGCCAACAACACACAAATTACAAATTACAACAAAATACAAGAACAACACAAAGACAAATACAAATACAAAACAATACAATAAAACACAAACAGAATACAAAAACACAAACAAAAAACTGAAATAAATTATGAAAATGCAACAACATGAATACAAAACATGTAATAAAGAAGCAACAAATAATATATATATTTAGATGTTAACTAACAGTTTTAGCAATTATATTTAATAAAATAATAACAATAAACCACAAACAAAACAATAAGAGCAAACAAAGCAACATAACAACGTCAAAAGACAAAATAGCAAGCAAAATAAAATATTGAGACGAAAATGATAATTACAATAAATGTAATGATAATAAAAAATTAATAAAATGAAAAAAAAACAAACAACTGTGAAACATACAAACAATTACATACATACATGAACGAAAGTGGCGATAAATATTACAAACTGATATTTAAAAAAATGTATAATTGAATAAAAATTGAAAAATTACAAAAAAACTTATTTTTATTTTAATTTAAATCTTTTTTTATAAAAAAATTACATTCTTTAAGGAATAACTTTTTTTCTTTTTCACCTTTTTGTGTTTTCAAACCTTCTGATGTAGCAATTGAAATCGCTTTGTTGTTATAATCTCAATTAAGGGAAGGGTTAGGGTTTCAAGGTAAAAAAAAGCTTATTTATTAAGAAATTTATTTTTTAAATAAGGATTGAGTAATTTTATTCGGAGCTTTTGTACATTACTGAATACACTTTTGACAATATAGGGTAAAAGTATTTCTTTTTTCCATTTTTCAAAGCACTTTTACCACTCTGGTTGCGGTATTTTCAAAACATGCATACTGAATGGTTTTTTTTCCTGATTTCTCGAAAGACATCTGGCAAGCAAATGGAATGTAATCCTCTGCATTGTTCTAGTGGCGTGTGTGTTCGACGTGTTCAATTTTTCTAAACAAACAGGCAACCATTTGCTTGGAAAAGCTTCTTGCGCAAATAGCTGTTTTGGATTCAGCACATTTTGAAACACCCATACAGTCGACTGTTGTTTACTTTCGGGCATCCGGGTTTATGAATATAACCTCGACACTATCTGGCAATCTACAATCGCGCTCCAAAAATGAGCCGAAAATGAAAAAATCAAAATTCTCTGAAGGTCATATAGGTTAAGTTAGGTTAGATGGCAGATCGAAGTTCTTTGTGAAGTCATAGGAAAGAAAAATTCCTGTGTTCGAACTTATAAATTAGTAAAATGCTTAGTTACCAGTGCAAATATGCTCATGCATTTAATTTCTACTCCCGCCCGTTCGGTCTGAAGGTAGAGTTGAGTTGTTTAGCCCTCATCTTCTTCCATCTAGCTTTGCAAATGGCGTCTGATAAGATTCCCAACCTTACAGCATGGACGCCAATAACCCCTTACTAAGGGCAAACAGATCACTAGATCCCTTGAGAACGATCTTTGGCCTTTTTTAGACTGCACAGCCGGAGCAGCAGATCTACTACTATCTTAATGGCTGCAATAGTCAGGAATCCTCCACCAACCTTTCCCCCAAGCTTTGAACATTCCGTAAAGAAGCCGACTGACCCGCTCCTCCAATGACTTCTTCCCGCCATAACTGTCTCGTCAGTATACGAGCATTGAAGGAGCCACCGGAGACCGGTTTGGCGACTCCATAATCGAAGTGATCTGGCATGAAGTCAAAGTCTGTGAATTTGTCCGAGTGTTCAGATACGTGTTCTTTGGTGAACCCAGATTCTTTGAGTCTGATACCAGCTTTCGCAGCCATGCACCGATAAGAACTAGTAGCTACTGAATAAATTAATATTCGAAGATCACCAAACCAAATTCTGACTAAAAGCGGGTTGGTCCACAAGCTGGCAGATCTCTAAGTGTGATTAATGTTAACTGGTAAGAACATCATAAAATTTGGGCTGCATTTACAAGACTATTCATGCATTTGGCTTTCAGCACTTATTCAACTTGAGAGAACCATAGCTGAATAAAGCGCTGAATGCCAAAGCTACTGGAAAGTTTGTGTTTATTTACATACATATGTATATATACAATAAATATTTGTGAGAGACTAGTTAGTTGTGGAAACATTTTGTTTTGTCAATAACATAGCAGAGGCAGCGCAGGAACAACAACTATGCTCCATCATTGCATCGGTAGTCGCTTTAACGAAGCATATCGAGTAATGTGGAAAAATTTGTCCTACTTGCCAAAGTTAACATTACTTTTGCGAGCTGTTTTTGCATAAAATTTCCATGGAAACCGGAAAACTTTGTTTATTTTGCAACAAAAGTAGGTTTGCGCTTTGATGTAGTGGAATGTAGAGGAATTTTTGTGAAATATCGTATTACGAAAAATGGGTAAGTTTGGTGAAATTGTTAAAAAACTAATAGACAAGTTAATACTTTATGTATGCTAAAGTGACATCGGATTTTATACCAGAATTTTCTGCGAAATGATTATTATATTCCTGTGAATTATAGGTTATTTTAATGTGAGAAAAATTGAATTTATTTATTTTTTTTTTAATTGTTTAAGTGAACTAAGGAATTATTGTATGAATGTGAACTAAGGAATTTACCAAAAAAAAAAGTTCAATTCAACGCAAACAAGGTAACACATGAACTTCAAGTGCATGGAAGCAATAATTCCTTTCACAGGTCCATCTAAAAACAAATATATGTAAAACTATCCCACGGATAACTCGTTGCTTGCTTGCTAATGGCAACTATATTCTATAGTGCTTCGATCTGAGCAATTTGCTTGAAGATATTTTATCAAATAAGCCAGTTTTCCATACAAAGATTTCATTTAGGTAACCCGTTTGTATGACAGCTATATTCAATAGCGGTCCGATATCGACGGTACTGACAACTGATAAGCATTTTCTTGCGAAAAGAACTAGTGCAAAAGCAAAAGAAAGCAAAGGATATGTCAAATGAAGCACAGAAAGTGCATTTGTAGCGATTGTTCCTTGGCAAAGCGTAAAAAATTAAGAGTTGAGCAACATTCTGCTTCGATTCTCTTTTCATCACCACGATATGAATAAAACTATATAAAAACTTACAATGAACTTATCTGTCAAAGCAAATGTCGGAAGTAAAGTTAAGCAAAAGTTGTATATGAATCAGGCCTAAAGGTATTACTAGTGAATGCGTGGTTTCTGGTCATCTGCTTGAAAGAAAACTTCAATTTCAGTCTTTAAATTTGTATTATATTTTTCACACACATTTTCGTCAGAATCAGCATGCGTAGTTATTACTAAAAAAATAGTTTTCCATCCTTTCCGATAGACAAACCAAATACTATCTATTTGGTTCTTTAGTAAATGGAACGAAAGCTTACGGTAAATATATGGATTTGCATTTCCATACCATGCCAATAATAGTATGCAATAAAATCCTATTAATTAGTGATATATGTATACATAGTATATAATGGGTGAGGTTCTGTCTAATATAAAGAAAACCACTGAATCAATTTTAGTTTCTGTATGGCGATATTTTCAGTTAGTTACGCATTAATACAATTTAATTCAATATAACCAACTTCAATTCAATATTTTTTTCAATTAAAAAACCAAAATATTCTTCCAGTATTAGCAGAAACGTTCCTTATTTGTGTGTGACTGAATCACGTGGCGTATGAGTAACTTTTAATTAGTCCGAATAGTTGTTGATAAATCTGTAACGTATACGCCACAGCGTCACTGCTCATATTGGAACTAAATATTCATACATATGTATTTACAAAACACCATGAAAAAAAAAAATAAAAAAAAATTAAGTAAAAAATAATTTTACTTTTACTTTTAGGTTTGGTTAGGTTAAGCCACGCATAGACCATTTTGGTCCTTTGAAATACCAGATGAAGTTCAGTCGCTAAGTCCAAGAGGAGTAGTCATCCTTTAGTATGCCCGCGCTTGAAACGAATTTTAACAGGCTCTGATACCGCACTATCGATACCTCCTCCAGTGTATCATACCGTAGGGACCTTAGATGCTTACAGCGTAATCTTGCCAATCCGGAACAAGTATACAAGAGATGATCCATTCTTTCCCTGGTGCCTTGCTCTAGACAATTCTTGCAGTCTGCACCCTTCTGCGGGCATGTGTTACCACCAGACAGCATCTCGTTTTTGGGTGTTAGCCGTCGACCATCCTTGGCAGTCGCGTTCACTATTTTATTGCCCTATATGCCTTTGTGGCCTAACACCCAGTAGAAGTGAAGTTGCTTCCTTCTGACAACACTTTCCACTGCTGCTCTGCTTCCACTTCAGAACGATATGCGATACGAGGATACTGCCTTGATATCCGCTTGGCTACGTAGATTTTGACTCTGGAATTGCTGCAGGTGCATGAGAGGCCAGTTTCGCGGCTTTCACAATAGCAAAGACTGCAGCTTGAAATATACGGCAGTGGTCTGGCAACTTAAAAGGTTGCCTTATGCCTAACTCTGGACACCGCACCCGCTCCATCGTCCATTTTCGAGCCATAAGTGTAGATGTGCAGAGTGTTGCGCGTAGCTAACATATCTTTACGCCAGCCATCCTTTTCTAGGCTTACTTTGAACATTCCTTCCCTGTTGAATAGTGGAATCAGGTAGTCGGTGTTTGCCCAACCGCCATTCTATAGCCAGAATTCCGCCAGATTCTATATGTAAATACTCCTGCAGTCAGTAGTCGTCCCGCTGATTTTGCTGCGCAGCTATCAGCCAAGAGGTCTCTGGGTTACAGGTTTAGTACCAGTTCAAGAGCACCCGTTGGAGTTGTTCTTCAAGCTCCCGTTATGCACAGCTCAGCAGGTCTCTATACCCTTTCCATTGGCTTCGGGGAGATGGATTTCCGTACGCCTGTCAGCCATACTACTGCACAGTAGAGCAGAATTGGTACTTTTACTTTTAGTTTTGCGTATGAATTTCGATTTTATTAACCAAATGTTATCATAAAACCCATGTAACTGTAAACAATATTTCCGCACAATTTAATATCTACATATTTACTAATATAATATTTATTTCCTTCTACTTCATGTAGAAAATCAAATAAATTTATATGTAACAGTAATGAGTTACTTTCTCACACATTTTAGTTTAAATATAGCATACAATGTCTGTGATTGCACACACATACACAAATTTCACAGAAGTTTTCATATGATTTAATTAATTGTTAAAGTTCGCTAATTAATTCACACACTCCTGAGCCAATTTGACAAAACGCCATTTACCAAAACACAACACCACTTCCGATTGCTGTTCACACCGACTGTTGATAGCACAATTCTCCTTTGGCTGAAATTAGTCGCAGAAAAAACGGCAAATGAAAAAGTTTTACTGAACCTAGATTGTTATGCCTGCCACCAGGCGATGGTGTTAAGGCTGCAAGTGAAGTTTCGAAACTATGACAGCATGAAACCAAACACTTAAACGTATGAGCAAAGTGGTGCTAGTGAGTTTCATAAAAACTAAGTATTAGAATGTGTGTTACATATGTGTAAATATGTAAGGAGTAAACGCCCAGAAATTAGTTAAGTTTAGTGAAGGTGCTGCAAGGTAGTCTATGGTAGCTTGAGAGTGAATATGTGCATGTACAATAGATTGTTTCATAAGCTTCATTTTTAATGAATATAAAACATATTTATATAAAAACAGATTTTCGTTACAAATTTATGATTTCAAAAATGCTAAAATCATTAAAAATTAACTGAAAAAATATAAAAATTGTGCGGCAACTATTAAAAACTATTTCATTATATATTGGGTAGTCGAAAAAGTCTTTTCGTATTTTGTCAATATATATGTATATATCCGGTGCTACCAATCACATTGTGTCATACCATAGAGAGTTGGAAAGGTGAGATTTTAAGCTTCATTTAAGCGTTAATTCGGGGAAGTTGAAAAAAGTTACAGCTGTTCGAAAAAATTTGAAAATAATGTAGAAATTCTCTACATTTTTAAATTTTTGTTTAAAAAAGTGCAGTATGCCAAGCAAGACACTAATGAAATTTGTGAAGTTAACGGAGACGATGCTGTATCAGTTCGTGTACCATAATAAAAGTTCGCTCGCTTCCGTTCTGGAAATTTCGATTGACGCTGATGAAAGTTTTGCATTGATGGAAAAATGTCTCTAGTGGCAAAGCAAAAAGTGGTCGACACAAATGAAACTTCTTCTTCTTTATTGGCGTAGACACCGCTTACGCGATTATATCCAAAATGGAACATATTCGTTTATTTATTTATTTTTATAAATATAAAAAAATAAGTTGAAGTTTGATTAGAAGTACGAAAACTTTTTTCGACTACCCAATATATATCAGTATTTTTTTTGTTGTGAAAACGAATTACCCTAATAATAAAAGCATATGTCTGCAGAAAATTTACATTTCAAGGAATGGGTTTTTTGTACACAACAACATTGTTGGCAACCACACCGAAGGCATCATATGTGTTTGTGTACATACAAACAATCATATATACAAATACCTTCGTATGCATATGCTAAATGGTTTTTTTTTTTTTTCCTTTTTTGGTATGGAATCAACAAATTAATAGCATTATCCAAGCACTCGCAATGCATACTTTTAGGTGGCAGTTGGCCGTCTAGCTGTGAGAGCGCAGAGCTGCATATGGAATGCATTGAATACAAACATATGTCAACGGTTGGCGGAGAGGTGTGAGCGCACCAGTTAATAAAATCATTTACTTCTGCTGGCATTCAACAGTCACGCTATACAAATGTCTTCATACGGAGAATTAGCATGCTATTTGAAAGAGGAGCAAAGCGACTTCAAAGTAGCAGGCATATATTTAACCGTTAGGCAGACAGACAATGCACATACGAGTGTATGTAGGTATGAAGACGGACTGTGAGGCAGTTAGTATGTTGATTAGGCAGGAATTTGCAGGCTGACGAGACTCTGCCATAAAGGAAGTTAGATATCAATCATGCACAAATAGCGATACAATATGAAATTCGAAATATGCATACCCGTTGCATGCATGTGTTGTGGAGTGTGTGGTAAAGCCTGAGTTTTGGTTTTTATTGTAAACGATTTGTTGTCTGCTGTCTGCTGTCATTATTGCATGATTGACGCTCATTTTCTCGGTATTTGGTATTGTTGTTGTATATTTTTATGCGATTGTTACCTTTTTCTATTACTTGTTTTACTCATATTTTCACTTGCGACATAAGCATGTGCATAAATGTAGTCTTTGTAATATTTTTTATTGTCTCTTCTGTTGTTTTTCACTCCGGCAGTGGTAACGAAAACAGCTTCAGGTGTGAAGGTGGCAGCTGGAGGTGGCAATGGTGGTGCCACTGGCAATGGCAACTGCAACAGCAACGGTGCGGCACGACGCACACAAACCGCTGAGCCACAAGCGGCGGCTAAGGAAAAGTCAGGCGTCTCGGCGGGCAAGGAGAAGTCAGCATTGCTTACCAGCAAATGTATACTGAGGACCATCACCGCGTTTCTGGCGAGCAACAAACGCAACTCCTACAATGCACAAATGCGCGCCAAACAGACAAATAGACGACGTCGCCAGCGCAAGATGGACGAGTTGAGCGGCAAAATTAATCCGAAATTGTTGGAGAATTTGCGAAAAAAGACAAAGTTCACCAAGTGAGTGCAAGTGCATAATTATTATTGTATAACGGTTGTTTTTTTAAGAGAAGTTATGGTGTATAATGAATAAAAACACAATTTTTTTGTCTTTATTACCAGGAAGTGAAACGGCTTGAGTGCTACATGTCGTATGAGTAACTTTAAATTAGTGCAATTAGTAGTGAAGAAGTAACGTATACGCCTCGTCGACACGGATATACAGCCATAATTATTATTTTGTTTATAATAAGGCAATAAAAGTATTTCAATTGAAAACTTAAAATGTCTGTATAAGCAAGTGGAAAAAATTGAGCAAAGGGAATTTTGCCAGATTTTTTATATTTTTTTAGTATAAGAATTTTTTATGCTTTGTTTTTTTTTTTATTAAGAATGGCGCGCGGAAAACAAGTAACAGTTGCAGAAAAAAAATTTAAGTATAACAAGATGAGTGGTTGTCGCGAAATGTCCAGACGTATCAAAAGATCTGCATGAGTCGTAGACAATTTTATTAAATTGGGTTATTGCTATGGAAACGAACGAACGAGCATAAAGGACCCCACTGATCGGAGATTTTAAAATAAAGAATGAGAAAGTGTTATTTTTTCAGAAAAAAAAATAATTTACGACAAATAATGAAAAGCTAAATTATCTCCCAAGAAAAATCCAATAAGACGAAACTTTGGAGGCTTAAATTATAGAAAAACATCTGCCTTTTGCTTGATTTCTACCAAAACAGACTCGGAGTATTATGTGTAGTTGTTGTATCAAGTTTTGATAACTTTCGCCGAAAGTTTTGTCAATCTTAATTATTCATTTTCAGCAGGATAACACAGTTACATATACATGGGTCGCAGAAAACTAAAGAACTTTCGATATACGTATATTTCCAACCTCGAGTGGCGAACTCTAAGCTCTGTTTTAATTCCAGTAAAAATATTGGATAATAATATACAAGTCTTCAGCTGTGATCCTCCTCTTTAAAGATGTTAGATAATTAAGGGGCTGCATAACATTGAACGGCCTATGAACATTCTCTCATAAGCTCCATGACGCGACGTCTAGAATAAGTTATAACCAACTGAAAGTTTAAAATAAAACTTCCCTCTTATTTAATTACCGTACACTGATCAAATAGAGGTACTTTTTTAAATAGCATTTTTTTAACAGATCACGCTGTTATGTTATTTTTTTTTTTAGTATTGTTTGGCATTGCATCACGGAAAGACTTACGTCTTAACAACGTTTACAAATCGTTCAACTTTATTACGACAATTCATGTTCTGTAAAGAATGTGTTCTCGTTCGCTTTGCTCAACTTATGGCCACCATAATTGGCCTCTTGAGCGTACTTGAAAAGTTCGAAAAAGGTCCGACGTTTTCGAGCCAAATTTAGTTCAAATGGGCCTAATCATTTCTGGTTTAATGGGTATGCAAACAAGCAAAATTGCGGCATTTGGGACAAAGAGCAACCTGAAGAGATTCAAGATCTGCCATTTCATCCAGAAAAAAATACGGTTTGGAAGGGTTTGTGGGCTAGTGAAAGCATCACTCAATACTTCTTCAAAAATGGTGCCACTTCCCACACAACACACAATCAATGGATTTATTGACAGAACACTTGGCTGAGCAGATTTTTTCACGTTTCGGGCCGGTCGATTGACCACCAAGATCGTGTGATATCACACCGTTAGACTTTTTCCTATAAGGATATGTAACGCCTAAATTCTATACAAACAATCCCGCTTCGATTGAGACCTTGGAGCAAAACATCACGCTTGTCATCGCCAGTTACCATTCAGAATGCTTGAACGAGTCATCGAATACTTGACTTAACGGATGGACCATCTGATACGTAGCCGCGGCCAAGATTTGAAAAACATAATGTTCAAAAAATAAATGCTGAAGAATATTTTTTCGAATTATAATAAACATTCACCATTGAATTTAAAGTTTCTGTGTTTTTTCTTTAAAAAAGTAAAGAACCTTGAAATGGATCTACCTTTAAGTATTTAAAAAAACGGGAAAGAATGTGTTGTTTTTAGAATTATTTCGCATGATTTAATACCCCTCAATTAGGTTTTTATAATATTATATAACTTAAAATCGAAATATAACCTTGGAGACAAAATACTTTGAGATGTTACCTTTTTCTATTTGACTTGAACATGAAATATAGTCAGACCTAAAATGAGCATCCATATCGCGGATTGTATTATCATTATTTTTTACTATTTATACATTTTTTAATAATTCTTTTCAAGCTCAGCTATATATATGATAAATGATTCCTTATAATTGAAAGACTTTGCTTTAAATTGAAGATACATAGCGTATGAGCAACTTTTGTACGAATTTTCAACCAAAAAACCTTCGATAGACTTCATTGAAACTAATCTGATTTAAGATTTTACCTACAAATATTTTGATAAATCTCTATTACATTTTTTTTTTAATTTTGATTACTTTTTATTAAAATTTTATTATATTTTTTATTTAATTATTTTCAGAGCTGAGGTCGACGCTTTGTGTCGAATCTATCGCAAACTCATATCAAATTGTCAATATTCAGCAAAAGCATTAGCCACTGGTAGCTCCAGTGCGGCAATAGTAAAACCGCATGCAACAGTGGAGGTAAAAATGTGCACAAAATGATTAGAAATATTAAAAAAAAATAATTTAATGCATCGAATTTTTTAAATTTTAAATTCAATAATTACAGTAAATATACTTTATTTTATGTATTCCCATATACTTATTCTCAACACCCACAGGGCATTGATCGCGTTGTGTTCCGCGAACTGCTGCACAGCACATTCGATATTGTAACAGAAGAAATTCTCATGGAGCGCATTTTTTCTTGTTGGGATCGTGCTCACGAGGGCCTACCATTACGTTTGGAGGGTTGGTTAACTGGCTTGTCGATATTCTTACGTGGCTCATTAGCCGAGCGCGCACACTTTTGCTTTCGCGTCTATGATTTGAATAGCGATGGGTTCATTACGAAGGACGAGATGTTTACACTATTGCGTAATTGTCTTATCAAACAACCACAGGATGAAGATCCCGATGAGGGTGTTAAGGATTTGGTAGAGATTGTGTTGAAAAAATTCGATTTGGACAAGGATGGCAAGGTAATTTGTATTAAAAATAATTAATACTATCAATTTATTAAAAAAAATTATAATGTTTTTTATATATTCCATTTTTTGTTTGTGATTAAAGTTTGTTTCGAAATATATTTAAATCAAATTATACAAAAAATTATAATAGTTTTATGGTTTTTAGGTTTCAATAGAGGATTTTATGGGCACTCTTGAGGCCGAACCCTTGCTGTTGCAAGCCTTTGGACAATGCTTACCATCTGAGACGGCCACTGTTTCATTTTTTTCAACATTACAAATATAAATTTCCAGTTCTATTATATTAATCAAGTTTAAATATATACAAATATTTAATAATATAAGAAGAAATGTAAACGAAACTATTAGCTGAGACTATTACTAGGGTTAGAGAAGGTAGAAAATGCTAGAGTATAGAATAATAACTCATTCAGAATGTTAGAACTTTTTGTGAAACTTGTTTTATTGGAGAAGCAAATAAGAAAAAACTTCGGTGGTTATATGTATATAACTGATAAAATACCCTTCACAAATACAATGTATTGATCAGATCTTCGGAGATTGCATTATTGCCAAATTTCCTGAAGATATCTCGTAAAATACAAAAATATTCTATTGATTGATTCCGATCAGTTCGAACGGCTGCTATAAGCAATAGTGGTCTGATCTCAGCGGTTCCGATCGATATCTCGGAAACTGAGTGACTAGTTTGCGTATGTACTGACAAACGGACATGCTTAAATCGACTAAGTTCATTATGCTGATGCTTTACACATATATATTTTATAGATTCTGGGGCATTTGCTTCTGAGTCCTACAAAATTCGTAGCAAATTTAATATACTTTATGCAGGGTATAAAAAGAGAACAATAAGGTGAAAAGCCAGGTCCACTCTGTAAGAAAAATGTGTATGGTCTTTCCGTTTGTTTCTGGTGTTAAATGGACGTAATATAACCACGTGATCGCAGGTTGGAAACTCAAGAAAGGGGTGCCCACTTCTTTTTTGACCAGTAGGACAGCCTTAGTTTTTTACGTGGTTGAACACTAGTCCACTTTTTCGACTGCTCCTTGGTGTCTAGTGTGTTCTAATAGATTCCTGTTCCGTCGGTGGTCACAGAGATTCTATCGGACTGTGTTGAAACGTTGCGACAACTTTCTATCCACCAATATTTCATGCATAATATGACTAACGTGGACTTTGGATATGCCTGCTGCCGCGGCTATGTGGTGCACTTTCAATAGACGGTCTGTTAATAGAAACTCTATGTGATATGATAAGGACTCGATCTAAAGCTTCCGTTGGCAATTTTTTTTGTAAATTTTTGAGGTTCATCCAGTTCTAATCACTCCACGAATTCGCTCTGCTACGGGGAATCAATTAAGGCACAGCGTTATCCTCTGTTGAGATACAGCCCTAATGACCTCAGAACTGTCTTAACAAGCTTCAGAAGGCCATACAATTTTAGAAATTCGCCTACTTGCTTTCACTTCATCACAGCTCAAGCAGTCTGCAGGTTTTTTTCTATAGCTTAGGTTAGACTAGGTGAAAAGAAATCTTAACAAAACAGAGAAAAACCAGTTCAGTTCAGACTATGTAGGTTGTTTTTTATATTTTGGCATTTTCCAACATTTATGATGTTATAAACAGTCAAAACGAAATTTCAAATATTCATCTCTGTCAAAACTTGGAATTAAATTACAAGCATTTTAGCGCAATTATTTTTTTTTTTTTGACTTTCGACGTGGCAACAGTGCTTCAAACAATTCAAAAATATAAAATAAATATAATAAGCAACCTACGTATTTATCATCAAATCGAAAATACAGGGTTTTCCAATAACACTGATACGATCACTTTTCAAAATACACACACAAACTGTTAAGGAAACTCAAATGTAGTGTTAAATGACAACTTTTTGGAGGCCCTTCAATATCACAATTTCGTACAATAATCGAATCTCCAAACTTTTCTCGCAATTATTTGTTTATTTCACGTGCTGTGGGGTGCGTATTCCCGTCTTGTTGGAACCAGATGTTGTCAAGATCAACTTTTTCCAATAGCGGCCATAAAGAGGGGGTTATCATCGATCTATGCCGCTCTAGATTGACAGTAATGGTTACACCAGCATCATTTCGAATGAAGAACGAACCGATAAATCCAAAAACCCAAAAATCACACCAAATTGTCAATTTAGATGAATGTAATGGTTGTTCATGAATAATTTGTGGATTTTCTTCGCACCAGAATCAAAAATTTAAAAAAAAAAATTAAAAAATTTAATTGAAAATTTAAAAATTATTTTTACTTTATGATGCAAATTTCCGAGCTTCAGAAATATCGAACAAGTCCTTCCCTTGCGTATCACTTACAATGCAAATTGTAGAATATTATATCTCAGAGAAGTTTTCATTGCTATTGTTAACAAAAAAATTCGTTAAATTTGAGCCTACTTTAAACAACCAAACTGCCAGACGCCAAAAAGGTCGCCAGTAGCCAAAAGGTTCACCTGTGTCATCAACAGTTATGCATACTCATTCAGCCCCGATGAAAGGCGACATTGTTGCATGCGTCATGCAAGGTAATAAGCTTGTGTTTCAGCGGGGCCAGCCGCAACACACACCAACAGCAGTATAAATATTCAACTAGTTATTGCTACATGTGAACAAAGTGGCGCACTCAACGGAGATCAACAGTTCGCAGATCAACACGTCAGGGTGTGCGGTACAAACACGCCGACACACTTACTATATACTTTACAGACATATACATTTGTATATGTAATTTATGTAAGAATATGAGCACAACAAAGCGGCAAGCATGAATTATTTGTTTTTATCTCTTTTTTTATGGCTTTATTAAAATGTGAATGTAAATGGAAATTGAAATTATTGCCACTTCGCGCATATAGTACACGGTGCCAGTGGGCACGTGCACCTGCAGATATGTAAATATACTTGTACAGATACATATACATATGTAAATGTATAACTTTTTTTGTTTATATGTATCTTTGTGAATCAAATGTTGCAAGTTCACGCCCCTATTGCCAGTTCTGAAATATTCAGAACAACTTATCATACCTCAAATATCATACCTTAAATATTGTTTTGCATACTTAGGCCGATTAATATACACACACCCACCCATCCATCTGATCATTTGTGACAACAAATTGGTGCACTTCAACATTCTCGAGGCGCTTGTAAGCAGAGCTTGAGGTGTCGCCGGCGATTGTGAAAGTAAACTTTATGTCATAGTTTCACTGCCTTATTGTTATTGTTGTTTTTGTTCTTCCTGATCATCATCATTTTCATCAAAACAATCAAAATAAGCGTCACATCAATTTGTTTCGGAATTAATTTCGCCGGTACATGTGTGCATGTGTACCTAGAATGAGCAACGAAAGGGACTTTGAACGCTTGGATTACTGGCCAATTGTTTTTTCTCCAACAACAACAAACGAAAAAGTTATAAAATAAAAACAAAGAAGAAAACCGAATGATTTGTTGCTGCATCAAACCAGATTCAATTTACAAACAAAATAAGGCACGAACAACGTATCAGTTATCATATATTTACATATGTATATGTATGACTTATATGTTTATTTGTGCACTTGTGTGTAACGTGTGCGGTAAACTATTTATATTGCTTGCTATTAAATGGTGATGCAGGTCGTTTACTGTTATTAAAAAGTGGTTATGGTGTTCACCATTCAATTTTGTCACTCAAATTCTATGGAATATAGGCGCTCACCAGAGCGTATTAGTGCATGACTAACAATCTGTTGGTTGTATGTTCGAAGCGCAGAAAACATATCGTTAGATAATGTTTATTTATGCTTTTTGGAAGATATTCTAGTATAGAAATAAACTATAACTATTCAAGAATATGTCTACAAGAGGATATTATCCAATTATTATTATTTTCGGTGATATTCGGGTTCGGATGGAAATAAATGAACAAAAGACTTTACGCAAAACTTTAAACGCGTTTTTCTCGAAACTGTAGTATTCAAAACGATACCCACGATGCTCTATTGAACCGTTTTATCTGAAATTTTTAAAAAGTCTTCCTTATAGACTTGTCTATCCATATCACAAAACTTATATTTTTACTATTTTTAAAAAAATTGGAAACAGTAAAAAGAAGCTGTGCAATTTTTTTAGGCAGTCTCAATTTCGCGAAAAATTGTTTTTACAAGTTTTCTGTAAAACCAGACATTGCGACATTATTCAAGAAAAATTTTTGTTTAGTTTTAGATTGGTAGGAAGGTTGACATTGTGAGTATCTATCGGAACTTATCAGTGACAAGTCTTGAAATAGACCCTTGAGAAAAGGATCGACAAACACCACCAGTTCGTCGATTTAAAAGCTGCTTTTAATAGCACGAAAAGGAGATGCTTTTATGCCGAGCTGTCTGAATACGAGATGTCGGAATACGGCTGGCTAAACTGACATTTAATAATAGGAAAAGCTCCGTAAGGATCAGGAAGCATCTTTCCGAGCCGTTCGATACCAAATGAGGTTTCAGATAAGGCGACTCCCTATCGAGCGGCTTTTTCAATCTACTGCTAGAGAGAATAATTCGAGCTGAATGTACATAGAAAGTACAATTTTTTATAAGAATGAACAGCTACTGGCGATCACCGATGATATTGATCTCAATATCCGCTCATCTTTAGACTGGATAATAAAGCAAAGCAAATGGATCTGGCAGTGAACGAGGGTAAGAAGAAATATCTCCTGTCATCAAACAAACAGTCGTCGCACTCGCGACTAGGCTCCCACGTCACTGTCGTAGTTAATTTCTTCTATCTTATAACCAATATTAACAGAAATATCAACCTCGAAATCCAACGCAGAATAACTCTTGCCAACAAGTGCTACTTCAGACTAAGTAGGCATTTGAGAAGTAAAGTCCTCTCTCGACGAACAAAGACCAAACTCTACAAATTCCTCATGATTCAGAGGCATGGACGATGACAACAACTGATGAGTCAACGTTACGAGTTTTCGAGAGAAAAGTTCTGCGGAAGATTTATGGTCTTTTGCGCATTGGCAACGGCAAATACTGTAGTCGATGCAATGATGACCTGAATGAGATATACGACGAAATTGGCATAGTTCAGCGAATCAAAAGACAATGGCTAGGTCATGTCATCCGAGTGGATTAAAAAAATTCAGCTCCGAAAATATTCGACGCAGTACTCGCCGGGGAAAGAAAAGAAAGACATCCACTCTGTTGGAAAGAGCAAGTGGAGAAGGACCTGGCTTCGCTCCAATTGGCGCCACATTGCGAAGAGAAGAAACGACTGGCGCGCTCTAGTGAACTCGGCTATAACTGCGTAAGCGGTGTCTAAGCCAATACAGAACAAGAAGATTTCGAGAAAATTTGCCAGATAATGTAGTTTATTTTTTTATCTTATGTATGGATACTTTTTCCAAAGAAAGTTCTCCGGCAACATTAACACCATATTGAATAAATATTCTTCTTAATACAATTTTGTGATTAAAATAGTTTTATTTTCAGCATAATTTTATAGTCTCATACTATTTTAGAAACTTATGGCACTTATTCGTGTCTTAGCACGATTTCACTCGGAGAACATTATTCCATCAGTGTAAAACTTTCTCAGTGTAAATCGAAATTTGCAGCACGGAAACGAGCGAGCCATTGTTGTGCTATATGAACTGATACAGCATCGTCTCCGTAAATTTCACAAATTTTATTGGTGGCTTGCGTAGCATTCTTCCCTTTTTTATTCAAAAATTTCAAAATAAAGCGAATTCTTCATTGTTTTCACTCATTTTTGAACATTTGTAACTTTTTTTCAACTTCCCCGAATTCTTTTTTTTTTGGTTAAATGAAGCTTACCTTTCCAACACTATATGGTATGTCACAAAGTGACTGAAGATATACGATTGGAACAACATCCATTGACAAAATGCGAAAAGACTTTTTCGACTACCCTTTGAGACTTACATATGTCTTTCTTGTCTACTTTTCTGTTGAGTGATCTTAAAGATGTGTAAAACATGTCTTCTCTTTTTTGCGTGCGTGCTTTATAGTTCGTCTCCGCAGTTATGTAAATACATTGTTCCCATAGAATTATCGCTCTTTGGAACCATTTCAAAATTGGTGATAATCCTCAAAAAGCTCCTACAGTGGCATGATCGTTTGTATACAAAGTACAATTTTACTAATGAGTCATCAAGAATGAAGCATCCAAAAAAATATTGATTATATTTCAAATATTTGAATAATATTTCAAATATTTGTTGACAAAGTGCACTGCAAGTTACTAGCGTCCACAAATACACAGTTCGCAACTCTTATCTCTGCGCCTACGTGTCTTTCCGATCGTCTATCAATACATTAGGTACTTCTTTGCCAACCGGCGAAAACATTTCAGCATATAATTTTACTTATTTATACATTTATGTGAAAAAATAGAAATAATTCATATACCGTTACACATATACATACACTCATCTGTTGTAGCCCTATCGGTTTGTTGCCGGCTTTATCAGCAACTAATAAACTTGTGCGTTCCGATTAGAAAACACCGCCTTGACAAAAAGCTAAAAGTAGAGTATCGCCTATGCGCGCTAAATAGTACACAAATATATACATAACTGTATGTACATACATACATATGTGTGTGCGCACATAAAACATTTAAATTTTAAATAGTTTTTGCTTTGTTTCTCTGACAGTGCGCGCAACACGCCGGCAGCGCTGCCTCGTCTACACTCACACACAGAAATATATAAATGTTTATAGCGCCAATGTGCTGGCCAGCAATGCGTAATGTCTGACTTATTCTAACTACACGCCGACAGTGAGTTATGTGATTGTAGAACGACGCGACAGCCACGCCGACAGCGCTGCGAGCGGCCGCTGCCCGAGCGCAACTGAACTGTATATATATAGATAAATATGTGGCGTTTGTGGCTTTAATTTGGTGTGTGTGAGCGGTGCGCGCATTTCTAGATTTTCAGTTGGAATTCTGAATCGGCCGGTTACGGTTTATTGTTGCTCTGATCTAGCGAAAGTGCAAACAAATAAGAAGGACACGTGGTATCTTATAATCCTTGACGTTCGAACTATAATTTGTGATTACAATTTGTGCATTTAAAATGGTGCAGCCGTCGAATTCTGTGAGGTGAGTGAGTGTATGTTTGATGTTATGTGGAATAGTGTCCAGGGCGTATGAGTGTTATTAACGCCAGTGACCGGTGTTCGAGTGGTATGAGCAATTGTATACGAAACTATAATGTAAATACTAATAACTTGAGAATCCAAACAGTTGCAAATTGTGTCTAATGGCGTGAATAATAAATTATTATTTCAAAATACACAAATATGTATGTATGTGTGGGTGTGCCGTGGAGTGCTTAAAATTAGATCAAGTATATTTATACTCCCGCAACATGTTGCAACAGAGTCTAATAGTTTTGTTCACCCAACAGTTGTTTGTATTTTAGGCGATACCAATCGAGATAGGTATGGAGTTATGTATATATAAATGATCAGGTTGACGAGACGAGTTTAATTGCGAGTGAAATCAAGAGATCACAGTAGCAAAGGACATCTGTAGGATAAACATTTTGTAAAAGTGGGCGTGGCCCCATCGCATAAATGGCTTAATATATATATTTGCGTAACCCTTTTGGATAAATGGACGTAACTTACTGAGGAGAAGATCTGCTGGAACTTTTTTTATACATTGTGGAAATTGATAAAATCAGATGATAACCACGCCTACTCCCCATATAACGATAACCTTGTTCCTACAGTCTCTTCCATCCAGTGTCAATAGGAATTTTGTGTACTTCCGATCCACCGTTTTGCACATTACTTTATTAAGTTTATGGATGTTATTCGCACACCATTCTTGGCAATCTCGTCCACTATTTCGTTGCCCTCGATGCCCAGTAGAAGTGAAGTTGCTTACGTTTCGCAACACTTTCCACTGCTGCTCTGCTTTCCAAAATATTTCTGGCCTTGATTGCTGTTTGGCTGTCTACATAGACGTTCACTCTGGCATTGTCTTGCAGATGCATTAGAGGCCAGCTGCGCTGCTATCGTAATAGCAAAGACCTAAGACCTAAGGAAATATACTTCAGTGGTCCGGCAGCTTAAATGGTTACCTTATGCCTAACTCTGGACAGTATATTCCCGCACCAACTCTATTCTCCATTTTCGAGCCATTAGTATAGATGTAGCTAACATACTTTTACGCCAATCATGATTTCCTATGTTTACCAAGGTGATATAAAAATAGAACGATGACTGTGGCACCGCCCACCTTTAGGTGAAATTTTATATCTTAGGAACTACTTGACTATTATACTCTCCGAAATTGGGTAAAATCCGAAGACCTTCACGCCAACTTCTCATAGAACAATCTTTTAATTTCAGTCTGATTATTTCATTTACAGTATTCAAATCAAATATCAATGAAGTTTTCAGAATAAAACTTTGTACAAATAGCGCTCCCAAAGAATTACATTTAACGTCCAAAAAATTTCGAAATCATAACATAACTCTTCATAGGCCCAGACAGCAATTCATCTTGCTGATTTTTATGCAATATCATATCCAATAAAAAAGAAAAAGAAGATATCAGCCAATATGTGAGATCTAGTTTTGAAATTCCGGTAACATATTTTTGTGATGATAGCATGCTTTTTAGCCAAAAATTAGTAAAATGGTGTCAATATTTCCCAAAAATATACCTAAAATAAGTATTTTCTAACATGCTGTTGACTTTATACTGCTTCTATCGGCCAATGTGTAGTAATCTTAATGAAATTAAGAAAGTACCACTTTCTAATAACAATTTATCTCCTTGCTAAATATGAATAAAATTAGGGCAATACTTCCTCTAGTCTCCATAAACCTAATATTCAGATCCTCAAACATCCGCTTGACTTTATATCTTACATTTTTATCAATCTAGCCATCGAGAGTTAACCGATATTTTAAAAAATTATGAAAGAACCTTTGAACTACATATGCACGCAAGCTTAAAAAGGCTTTGTGTTCCTAAATCCTACCAGTTTATTATATTGATTACTTGCAATCAAGAGTTAAATAACTTTTCAGATAATCAGTCAGATTAGCATTATATAGACGCTTAGCCTGAATTAGTGTTTTTTATTAGGCTCAAAGTTGAAATCGACAAATAACTTCAAATTATCTACTCCACCCTGTCATAAATTACATTTCGTTCAGTTCCTTTGTTTCAATTCTTAAAAACACTATCACTACTGATAAGAGCAAAAAGGGAAAGCTTATTATATGAGAGTAAAAAAAACATAATAAATGAATACCTAGGATAGTAAAAAAAAAATATATATACTGTGAGAAAAAAGCACCCGGAAATTTTCATTAAATTCCACGGGTAAATAATATTTCTAAGAAATGTATTTTGCTAAGTGGTAGGTATGTTCTTAATGGATAAAAATATTGAATAAATAATTTCTTTCAGATTCTGTATTTCTAACCAAATTTCGTGTGCGAACTCGTTGCGAATATGGGAAAATGTTTATGTTTATTCAGTTTTATCAAGAACACAAGCCTACAAGCGGTACAAAGCCTTCAAAGGCGGTCGAAGGATCGTTGAATACTCGTTCTAGACGACCCTCGATCTCTTCAATTGATGAAAATATTAAACAAGTGAAGAATATGGTGCTTGATCGTCAGACAAATGTTAGAGAGATGGCAAGAGAGCTTGACATCTATCGCGAGTTCGTTTTGATTTTGGTGGATATTCGGTATGCAAACCAAGCCAAATCCGCTCAAAACTCAAGGTAATACTCATTGTTTTTTTACGATATTCGTGGTTTGTTGTATCATGAATTTGTTCCGGAGAGACAGACGGTCAATCAGAATTTATATTTGGCCATATTGAGGCGTTTGCGTGAGAACATTCGTCAAAAACGGTCGGAATTGTGGAAGGACAAGATTTTACACGATAAAAATGCACCATCACATCGAGCCACGATTGTGATCGAATTTAAAGCCAAATGAATACCATCGATCAACCACCGTATTCACCGGGTTTGGCTCTGTGTGATTTTTTCTTGTTCCCCAAACTGAAATTTCCGCACCGTGAAGCCCGTTTTCAGTCGATCGAAGAGATAAAACAAAATTCACTGAGGGAGTTGAAGGTCATCCTTAAAAGTGAAAAGTGATTCGAGGACTAGAAAAATCGTTGGCATAAGTGTATTACATCTAAAAGGATAAAATAAATATTGATGAATTATTAAAAATTTTGCATTTTATTTACAATATCGGGGTACTTTTTTGTCACAATGTAGATAGATGTATAATACATATATACAAACTAAGAGTGTACATATACATACAATTTATTTCAAATTAACTATTACTCATTATAACAGAGCTATTATTTAGTATTACACATGGAGTAGAATTCCAGTAATAACGACCCTATCAGTGCTGATATGAATACCTTATCGCTAATAATTGTTTTCATACGAGAATATATATAGGGAAATGCATTTCTGAGTTCAGAAGTCGTGACATTTGAGAGATTTTGACGGGAGGTGCACAGTTTCTTATCAGTTACAGCGAGTTGATTTTTGATATCTGTTTGGTGCTGGAATAGAATGTATGAAGTGCTCCATTGCTATAAAAATGTGAGCAATTAGACCGAAAGAGCTTATAGGGGTACAAAATACTCAACTAAAATAAATTGTGTATACCACTGAACACTTTATTATGTAATCTATATTCACTTAATATTTTTGCGACAAGCTTTCAGTAGATATTGCTATGATCTAATAATTGTGTAATAATTATCGAAGTATTTATTGCGTTATACATATACGGATGTACGTACTTATGGCACATATGTATAACTTATTTGTATGTACTTCTAAGTAATTATAAATCGATAACTTGTAATTAGATCCACGCATAGCCTTCACTTGCCGGGTCCAATGGCTACAATTGCTTACATATATAAGTATGTACATGTGGCTTTAGTTCAAGTTCAATGCGATTTTAGCGCGAAATTACAGTTATCTAACAAAGCACTAATCACTAGCATTGACATTGGAAACCCCTTCCCTTTTAGCATACAGTTTCCAATTACCCATTATTACTTTTATCACTTTTATTTTATAACTAATAATACGAAACGAAATTGTTGCTGCTTGATGAACCGGAGCAGTAGCAGCAACAGTTGTATGTGATATACGTTTGTATGTGCAGTACGCAGGCGCAAACTGGCATGCATAAATGCACATACGATTATACTTATACATACACATACTTATATACTTGTATGTTTTCCAGTCGAAATTATTGTTAATAAAGCTATTATATTTAATATATGTCTGTAAATATATTTATTCAAATTACAAATATTCTTGCTAAACACAGTTGCTTGATTTGTAGCAACATTACTGTTTTCAAGTCCACTCAGTTTAATAGAAGTTGAAACAATAGTACTTCAGCTCAATCCAACTCTTTTTTGGTAATACAAACTTCAACTATTGTCAGTCGAAGTTTCATTGGTGTTGCCAACCTAAAAAATGTAGATTTGGCTAATTAAACAGCTGAAAATTTAATTTTTAATTAATTAATTTTTTAAATTTAGTTATTTCTTATGAAAAGGTGAATAATTATTAATGGGTTACTTGGGTTTCCTCGAGTAAAAAATTGCCTTCTTTCAAAATTCTTTTCTCATATAAAAATGAAATATTTTATCAGAATTTTTTATTGTCACAAACATACTACACTATTAGTAATGAAAGTCTGAAATTTTTTGGGGAAAGAAATTGTAAAATCCGCCATTAAGACGCCTTTTCCGGTGACTCCTCAGAAAAAAGATGCGCCCGCGTTGGCAGGATAACTTCTTACAGAATCATATAAAATGAAAAAAAATACGTGTTTTAATTAAAACCCTTACTTAGAACTTGGACGAAGGAGTTCCCGAGACATCTTGCCAACCGACCTTAAAAACACAGTTTCGAAAAAACGCGAGGCTATTACTCGGATCGTCATGAAAATTTAAGACAATATTTTTGAGGTGTCGTAAAATTTAATACGATAATAAAAACATTTTCGAAGGCGCGATAGCGAATAACGTTAAAAATGTTCTCTTCAAATTGGAAACAAATATCTTCAAAACTCTTTCTTTGAAAGTGGAAACTGTTTTAAAAAGCACCATTCTGAGAAAAAAGCGTTTAACGATTGAAGTTGCAGTGTTGTCCACTCTGTTTCCTTTCTACAAGAAACGCTGTAGCGACCGTAATAATTTGAGCTTCGATTTCAAAATATGAAAGAATGTTTATTACAGTGTATTTTATCCGATAATGCATAAAAAAGGTTCTTCAAAATTTTCGCATTAAGACGATCTTAAGCTTTGGAATCACACTTCTGAGATAAAGCGATCATTCATACACTTCACTGAAAAATATTGTCAGTCCGGTTAGATTTTACGATGCTTTTGAAAGAGAGTCCTCCTAATCGCATATATATTTATTTGATACAAATTTAAATGAGAGCGTACAAGAATCACAATTCCAGTCCAATATTTTTTTACTGAGATTCTCTATTACATTATGTAGTTGAAAACATATTTCCAAGTTATCTAGTTCGTTAGCAAGACCTCAATCTGCCAAAGTATCAAAGCGACATGCCCAATACAGATGTGAAATTGTGACGTTTACAATGACTAAAGTTGGTTTACTAACATTTTTCAAACACAAATTATTTCTACTATGTTTTCATATTGGGACAGTTAGCCTTAACATCAGTCAGTGTTAGGTTGAACATACAAACACAACTAACTAAAAAGCGTTCAATTTATCTTTAGGGTTATATGGTAAGTACACGACATAAGCTACAAATGTATGTATGTTCAAAAATAATTATTATATAATTTTTCATATTTTGCTGCTGCTTTAAATGAGTCAGTCGCGTGCTCAATGAACCGCACCACTTGGTACCTTCATGCGCTTGCGCGGCAATTTTGAAGTGAAACAAGTTAATTGACTCGATTTAATAACGAAAGCCAAAGGTTAACAGTAAATGATTCCGTGTGTGATTAAAAGATATAAGTCTAGAATTAAAGAAAGGTTGTCAGTTTTACTACAACAATAATAAAGCTGTTAAATCTTAAATGACAAGCTACATGTAAATATTATGAGTGTTTAAAATTTAATTGCTTTTAAAAGTTTTTTTTTTTTGTAAGTCACTAAGCAAAGTCCTTGATTTTTTATAAAATTGTAAAATGAGGAAAAAGTGGTTTAATAAAAATTATTACTACTTTTATTTTATTGTTTTTAAACAATTATAAATACATATGTGCATTCACTGATCTAAGAAGTGGATTTTTGATAAGTAGACTTGCTTAAATAACCAGAAATTAAATTGGTGATGATTCTGAGATAATAAAAAATAATTTAATAATTAAATATATTTTGCCGGCTAAGCTCATAAGCCTCTAGCAGTTATGTATCATATAAGCCGCAAGCTTCAAACTTCCTACTTCCTCTGGCAATACTTACAGACGCAAAGCGGATAAACTGACGCTTAGTTGCTAAACACTAGTCTATCTCGTATTAAAGATAAACAAGAGTAGTTGGCAAATAATAACAAACAAATATTTATTTACAGCATTTAATAACAAAATTCAATGAGAAATGGGATTACTTTGTATAGTCACATTTATTGTAAAACAAAAACAGTTTTCACAGGCTTTTAATGCGATTAACGATTAATGTTCATTTCCTAATATACTTTATGCTAAAACTCATTTGCTTTAGTTACGTTAGGTTAGAAAAGATGCAGTCCATTTGTCATATACAACTATAATATATATAGTATATTGTGTAGTAAACTCAAGCGGATTATATAATGTTCAAAAGGCTAGCCAACGTGTTGAAAAACCAAATGCAGAGACACAACTTGTGTTACAACCTAAAAAAACTACTTTTGGGAACTTATAGAAATTATAAAAAAAAATTAAAATGATATAGTGAGGAAGAGCTAAGTTCGGGTGAAACCAAAAATTTTATCCATTTTAGGCACAAAAATACTCATAACAGATGAGCAAAACACGCTCTCTCATTTTCATTTCACTCACATATAGGCCGATATATGCGGTATGAAGTCATCAAAGTTCGAAAATCTTTATATGTATTAGGTATATGGGGGCTCAGAGAAGTATTAACCCGATTCAACTCATTTTTGACATATAGATATGCCAGTGCCAGGGAAGATTATCCCAAAATTTCAATTATATAAATATATCTCACACATTGACCGATAACAGTCGATCAAAAGTCGACTGTAGGGACTAGAGTCCATATCATATCGGTACTCAACCGTTTGAACAGTTTTTGCTGGATTTGGACAATTTTCGTGCAAAGTTGTATACCATTATATACCGTTATATTGATTGGTTCTCAATTTATGCACTCGAAGAAAATAATCAGATGGAATTTAAAATTGCTTTGAATTTATATCGCCAATTTTCGCACTGTGGCATAGAGATGTGTAAAGAATGTCACGAACTAAACTTTGTCAAAATCGGTTGGTCGAAGCTCAAGATATGTGTTTTCACCTAAAAGTGGGCGGCTCCACGCCCATCGTCCAATTTTGATCGCGGTTTTTTAACTAAGTGAAGGGTTTGGCCACTCCCACTTTTTCTAAATTTTTTACCCACAGATGCCCCTTGCTACTGCCATTTCCTGTGCCAAATTAGATTTTTACGACAAAATTTAGTGTTTAGTTATGGCACTATAAAGGTTTATAGGTCTGAAGACAAAATATTTATAGTTTTCGAACTACTTCTAATATCTACTGCTGCAGGGGCCTTAACCGTGGGTAAAATCCAAAAAAATGCTTTCTAGAATATATTGTCTGAACATACGGTAGAAAAAAATTAAAAGTTGACAAAATGGCAGCATTTAGAAAAAAAATTTGCGAAGAATTTTAATTTTTTATATCAGATCAAAAACTGGTTATTGAATGCACAACTTTTGATAATAAGCGCGTTATTTTTCTAATACAAAAGTCAACAGTAAAAAACAAAACTGCTACTGATATATGTACTACGCGCTATATATCAATCAAAGTCTGCAGGAAGCTCTGTGGAGGTTACACTGGCATAGTTAAAAAATATCAAACACTCTTGCTACTATATTAATGAACAGGAATTATTTTAACTAAAATTTGCAATTTCGAAGCACAACCGATAACCCTGTTTTCTGTTTTAAGTTAATACATTGTCTCCTATGTTAATTGACAACTAATATGTGGCTGATCAAAGTCAGCTTAATGCCATAAAGACTTTATTATTTACTTAATGGTTACTATTATTTACATTTTCACTTTTCAAACACATTTCTATTATGTATCTTAATTACTTAAACACATTAATTGCATACAAAGTTATTACAGTAAATCGTTTTCTTTCTCCTCTCCGCAGCGCCAATAGCGCCGGCAGCACTAACAGCAATAACAATAAAAACAACATTGATATTTACAATATAGTCACCTTGGTGTTAGATATAGCACTGCTGATATTCAAGTTCTGGGTTGCGATAATCGAGTCGATAGTTAAGACATTTGTGCCACAAGAAGTCGATGTCAAAGGTCAAACTGTACTGATCACCGGCACCGGACATGGCATTGGCAAGGAGCTCGCGCTGCAGTACAGCGCACTTGGCGCTAAGCTCATCTGCTGGGATGTGAATGAGGAAGCAAATCAGCAGACAGTCAAGGACATCAAAGCTTACGGTGGGGAGGCGTACGCTTATACGTGAGTTTAGATTTGTTTACATTTAAAATGCCTTTATTTAGATGTAAATGTCTTCCTTTTTAAAGATGCGATGTTACGAAACGTGATGCGATCAACGCCTTGGCTGAGAAGGTCAAGAAAGAGCATGGCTTTATCAATATTATTGTAAATAATGCTGGTATTATGCCCTGTCATCCAATTCTTGAACACACCGAAACTGAGATTAGAACTATGTACGAAATTAATGTGCTGGCGCATTTCTGGGTAAGTAAATATATAAGAGTATCTACCATATAAAAAAATTAAAGTGGAAAAAATAGTCTCCAAAAATTGCAACTGTTCTTAAAAACGAATTTAAAACGATTTTTAAGTTTTTCTTCCGACCAACTTTCTTTAATTTAAGAAATTGAAATTTGCTGCAGCCGAGATTGTCTAAAGACCTATCAATTTTTGATAAATGTAGAAGTTTGAGTTCATCCAGATCCCATAGTAAATATATTCCGAATATATCAGTTTCATGAGCAAACTCAGCCGTTTCGTTTGCAAGTTAGACATCTAGTCGGTTTGCTGTATACTCTTGAATATCCCGGGGTACTGTTCAGTGTTAAGCAAGTGTCTCTAAAGGTGCGTTCTACGAAAGTGTCGTTGGATTGATAATATTGTCGAGTAGATGGCATAAATCAGTTGTGTTCTTTTTGCTCTGCAGCCTCACCAGCTTCTTGCCTTTTGCATGGACCCGTAAGGGTGGTCTTTGTGTATGAATTTGACTGATTTCTTAGGATATTGCCTACAACGTTCCTATCTTTCCTTCTGAATAATGTATATTCGTCATAAAGGTAAAGATCCTTTAGAACAAAGGTTCGAAAAAGTTCCAAACTTTCGCCGAGTATTTTTCAAGATCAGAAAAAACGATCACTGCGTTTTTTATATGTAGTTCGACAGCTTACAGAGTAAAAGAGAGAGTTCGATTATCGCCATGCTGTTTGTAGACCAGCTTTCAATTGTAGTAAAAATAAAGATGATTTAATTCAAGCTAAGTCGCGGCTTCTCATAAACAAACCATTGCTCCGTTAAGGCTTAAAGCATGTTGAAACTTCCACAAATATGCATAATATGAAAGTGACTCCGTCCGTAGCCACCGCCGTTCTCACAACGGTCGGGACTTCCGACCAAGAACATTCAACTCGGATGCCCTCAACCTCAGAAATATTCAGTCCTACAAGAACTTCGTAAAAAATTTATAAATTTATAAATTTATATAAATATAAATTTTTACTTTTTCTTTCAGATCATTCAAGCCTTTCTCCCAGATATGTTGGCCCGCAACGAAGGTCACTTTGTCGCTTTGTCATCGTGCGCTGGTCTCTTCGGGCTGCCAAACTTGGTGCCTTATTGTGGTACAAAATTCGCTGTGCGCGGTCTAATGGAGGTAAGTAGCAGAAGATAAGCCATCAACGGGCTTATTTCGCCAAAGAATAACAGCTTCTAAACCACGCTTTTAATTTTGAACTCCTTTCAGGCGCTGAGCGAAGAATTGCGACACAAGAACCCACAGAATAATGTGAGTATTCAATTTTCTCTTCACAATTGATTTATTTTTTTTTTATGTTTTACAAACTGTCTTTCTCCATTAATGTTTTTAGATTAAATTTACCACCATCTATCCATACATGGTCGATACCGGTCTCTGCAAGCGTCCACGCTACCGCTTCCCCAGCCTCTTTAAACTGGTCAAGCCCACAGACGCGGCAGCGAGCATTATTCGCGCACAACGCACCAGCCTAGAGCACGCCAGTATTCCACGTGATTATTTGTATTTGGAGAAAATTAGACGTTTGCTGCCACGTAATGCTATGCGTTTAATTGATAGCTTCCTCGATGTGGGTGTAGACTCAGATAAATGAAGGAGTGTGTTGGAAAATGTATAAGTGATAAGCGATTTTTCATAAAAAAAAGTGTAAAGTTAAGCCGCATTTATATGCCATTTTGTCTTTTTTCATAAAATACCAAAAATATAGACCTTTAAGTAACGCTGTATTTCGTATATATATACCATAATTATATACATCTATACATAATTTTTTTTTTACATTTGTAAATTGTATTCGAGTGCTGAGAGAAAAATAAAACAATAATTCTTTCGTAAAATTGTATTTATTTTTTTGTGGCAGCAGTGGTACTTACACTTTACTTGCTCAGAGAAATCGAAATATTAATTATATATTCTCAAAAGAAATTATCATCAATTTCAAGCTATTCTTAAGGTAAAGAGAGAAGTAGAGGACAGCAGAAAGAACTATGAACCTTAAATCAACCGTAATTATCCAAATTCATTCGCTAATGCCTTGCTACAATATAGTCCTATATTCAAACCCACTTAAAATGGAATGAGCAACGCATCACTGAACAGCCTCAACTATAACCTTGAACTTGTTTAGTTTTAAAGTTCTGCACTGAACAAGCATATTCAATAAATAAAGATATATTAACAAAAAATGTTCAGTACTATAATTATTTAGTACAATTCTTAATCATTCCTAAAAATACTTAAACAAGCTTTTGTTCGTATGAAGTCTGTTTCCCTTACTCAGTTCGGATCATATTTTTAGACATGTGGTTTTCAAGATATTGATTCATGCATGACGCAAGATAAAGCGTTCATCAAATGCTTAATTCAATAAATAGAATGTTTCGTTGGGTGAATAATATGTAGCAAGGTCTTGTTGGAACCCACATCGACATCCTCCAATTCAGCCACAAAAATGCATTAATCATGTCTCTATATTGTTCTCCATTGACTGTACATTTTTGAAGAAATATGAACCAATGATTCACTCTGCTCATAGAGCACACCAAACAGTGACTTTCTGATGATTTAAGGGTGAATCAACAATGACTTGTGCAAACCTAAGGCAAGCTTCATCGCCGAACAAAATTTTCTTGTAAAAATCGTTCACATCTCGTATTGAGCCCATTCACCGAACGTAATTTAAACGTTATTTTGAATGAAGTTGAAATTCACCACAAGTCGGCAGATCTTTGAAATGATAACTGACCTTTAACTTCATGTAAGGTAGGAATATGATACACTTAAGACTTCAACTCCAAACGAATTTTTCATATGCTTGTCTTTAGTCACTTATTCAGCTTAAAGAATGATTGCTGAATGAAACGCCGAATGTCAAAGCGTCTGGAAGGTTTTTTGTACATATGTACATATATCATATATATTTAAAAGAAGTTGGTTGGTTATGGAAACATTTCGTTTTATCAATAACATAGCCGGCTCAAAGCAGGGACAACAACTATGCTCAATCGTTGCATCGGCATTTCTATTTAACGAAGCATATCGACTTGCTGTCCTACCTTAACTCATTCAACGGTATATTATACAAGTAATGTGGAAAAATTTGTCCTACTTGCCAAAGTTAACATTACTTTTGCGAGCTGTTTTTGCATAAAATTTCCATGGAAACCGGAAATCTTTGTTTATTTTGCAACAAACGTATGTTACAGAATGTAGAGGAATTTTTGTGAAATATCGAATTAAACAAAATGGGTGAGTTTTCTGCACTAAATTAAGAGAAAGCGAAAAATACTTTTCAACTTTTTGTTAAAGTGACTATTCGATGCATCGATTTTATAATTATGTTTTCTTCCAAATGAATTTAATACTCATGTGAAATGTAGATAGTTTTTAGTCTTAAAATTTGAACGTAAAATGGAAAAAAATTTAAAAAGAATCGCTTAAGTTAATGTATGAATATATGTAAGTATGAGCTTTGAGAATGGAACACCAAAGTTGAAAATCAATTTTATAGAAATAATGAATATATTTAACTTCTTCTTTTTTATTGGCCTAGGCACCGCTTCACTTCACTATCTTGGCTCCAACTGGAAGTTCCAAGTGTAGATAGGTCTTCTCGACCTGGTCTTTCCAATGGAGTGGAGGTCTTCCTCTTCCTCTCCTTCCCTCGGCGGGTACTGCGTCGAATACCTTCAGAGCTGGAGTGTTTTCGTCCATCCGGACAACGTGACCTAGCCAGCGTAGCCATTGTCTTTTAATTTGCTGAACTATGTCAATGTCATCGTATAACTCGTACGGCTCATCGTTCTATCGAATGCGATATTCGCCGTGGCCGTTATTGCTGTTAATACTGGTTCCAAGATAGACGAAAATATCTACGACTTCAAAGTTATGACCATCAACAGTGACGTGGGTGTCTAGTCGCGAGTGCAACGACTGTTTCTTTGGCAGCCCAATCGAGCGGTTTGGAGAGGTCCCTCCCGATCCTTATCGAGCTTTTGGCGTTGCTCAACGTCATTTTACACAGCCCTATTCGTTTTGCGGGGATACCAAGTTCGGACATCGCGGCATAAAGGCAGCTCTTTTTGGTCTTGTCGAAAGCAGTTTTGAAATGGACGAAGAGGTGGTGTGTGTCGGTTTTCCTTTCACGGGTCTTTTCCAAGATTAGGCGCATGGTGAAAATCTGATCAGTTGTTGATGGCTTAAGGCCACACTGATAGGGTCCAATCAGTTTGTATTTGTTGACGGTAAGCTTTAACCTTTCAAAAAATACGCTCGATGAAACCTTATACGTGATGTTGAGAGGGCTTATCCCACGGTAGTTGACACAGATTGTAGAGTTTCCCTTTTTGTGGATTGGACAGAGCACACTTAACTTCCACAATGAAGCTGATCCATGCTCCTTATCAATTCTTCGCCACCGTATTTTAAGAATTCAGCCGTTAATCCATCGGCCCCCGCCGCTGTTGTTGACCTTCAGATATTCGAACTTCTTCATGGTCGGGCAATGGAGCGTCAGTCCATCGTCATCGATTGGAGAATCGGGTTCGCCTTCTCCTGGCGTTGTTCTTTCTCTATCATTCAGCAGGCTGGAGAAGTATTCCCTCCATAATTTTAGTATGCTTAGGGCATTGATCACTAGATCACCTTTGGGGGCCCTACAAGAGTATGCTCCAGTCTTCAAACCTTGTGTTAGCCGCCGCGTCTTTTCGTAGAATTTTCGTAATTTTTCTCATTCCGAGAAATATGTTGTTGTAATTTTTGTTGTTTTTGTGTGGCTCTATATCAGAGTAAAATTTTAAAGTATTTTGTTAATGTTTTTTTCTTTACGAGCCTTCAATCAGCTTCTTTTCAATATCAGAAAATCAAAATGATATAACAGGCAGGCAGGTATGGTGCACTTTTCTTTTAGCCACTACAATATTGCAATACTCCTTTCTCTTCCTGTACTCTTGACCAATTTTTTCTACAGGTTTAGCACTTATTTAAAAGTATTATTTTTTTGTATATTGGAGTGACGTGGCGTATGAGTGCCTTTCATTGGTGAAAATGTGTTTTAAAATAGTAACGTATACGTAATCAAGTAAATTGCAGAAAAAAAAATTTTGATAAGCGTATTTGCCCACACTAATAGTTTCTATTTATATACCATTTAGCTTAATTTCCCTTCATTCTATAAAAAATTTAATTATTGCCACTAATCTCTATATTCTTATACCCACATACACTCATTGTAAAGAAGTTTTACGTGATTTAATTAATTGTTGAAGTTTACTAATTAATTCACACACTCCTGAGCCAATTTGACAAAACGCCATTTACCAAAACGCAACACCACTTCCGACTGCTGTTCACGCCGTCTGTTGATAGCACAATTCTCCTTTGGCTGAAATTAGCCGCAGAAAAAACGGCAAATGAAAAAGTTTTACTGAACCCAGAGTGTTATGCTTGCCACCAGACGAAGGTGTTAAGGCTGCTAGTGAAGTTTCGAAACTATAACAGCATGAAACCAAACAATTAAACGCGCTGCACTAAAATCGTTAGCATTGCTGCACAGTAGAATGTGATACATATGTATGGATACGCTTAGAGTATCGCTCAGAAATTAGTGCTGTTTAGAGAGGATACTATAAGGTAATCGAAGTTGGAGAATGATTTTATAAAATGTATGTTCATTAGGGTGGCTTAAAAAAAAAAATAAAATGCGAAATTTTTGGAAAAATCGGGTTTAAAGCCCCGTACTACCTCGGCGGTGTGAGTTACGACTTTGTTGCACTGGACACTTTTGTAGAGTGAACAATTCTGAGAAATATACGTCTTAAGTCAAAGCGATGCTTATGGCATCCTTACCTACCTTTGATCTGTAGGAATTGAAAGATAAGAACTCACGATTGTAGTGTATTTTCTATGGAAAATTTTTACAGGCCTTGGTCCAGTTCTTAATGTTAATATTAAGAGCTAAAATTTTCAGGGAATTTTTTTTAGGGTATTTTCAAGGAAATTTCGTGACGGGACTGAAAAAAATCAATAAATCAAAAAACACCCTAGTATATACATTAGGTAGCTACCTATCTTTCAGGCAAAAGAATTTTTTTCCCAAAATATAGTAAATGAATTAATTAAAATATTTTATTTTATTTTCGATTTAGGTCTATTTATTGTATAAAAATTATTATTATTTTTTTTTTATTTTTTTACTCCTTGTATATAAGAATAATTTATGTAAAATCACATATTTTTCAAAACAAATAAAAATTTTTACATATGGATTGTTAAAAAATTAAAATATCCCTAAATTAAATCTGTGGAACTCCAGTTTAACGATTAATTTTAAATTGTAGAAAATTCTATCGAGAAGTACACAAAGGTTATATGTCGACTCTTATTAAAAATATTGAACAACATTTTTTTTTCTAAAATGCTATTCTTCAAGATCTTAGTAACGTTTGGTAAAGTTTTGTAGCCTTCAGATTAAACAATTTCATCCGTCTGACTACAACCCAACCATATTTTTTATATCTGTCGAGTTTCAGTTTTATTGAGCGATCAAAAAAGATACCCGCCATGCGGATTGTGGATTGTTTGTACATAAGATTTTATTAACAAAATGTTCCCTGAGCAAACGAATTACCCTAATAATACAAGGATACGTTTTCAAAGCATTGGACTGGTTTTGTTCATAACAACATTGTTGGTAACCACATCGAAGACATCACATGTGTAAACATATATACATATATAAACACATATAACACAAGAAGTAGTTTTTGTTGCAATTTTTGCTTTTTGGTATGGAATCAACAAATTAATAGCATTAGCCAAGCACTCGTTTTGTAAGCTTTAGGCGGCAGGTCTTTTCGAAAGCATAGGTGCATGTCGCTTTTATACATACATATATTAATCGACGGTTGGCGGAGAGGTGTGAGCACCAGCTAATAAAATCATTTACTTCTGCTGCCATTCAACAGTCACGCTATACCAATGTCTTCATGCAGAGAATTAGCATGCTATTTGAAAGAGGAGCAAAGCGACTTCAAAGAAGCAGGCATAAATTTAGCCGTTAGGCAGACAGACAATGCACATATGAAAGCAGTTAGTATGTTGATTAGGCGGGAATTTATAGGCTGGCGCGACTCTGCCATAAAGGAAGTTAGATATCAATCAAGCGCAAATAGCGATACAATATGAGATTCGAAATATGCATATCCGCTGGCATGCATACATGTGTGGTGGTGTGTGTGGTAGAGATTGTTTTTTGGTTTTTATTGTAAACGATTTGTTGTCTGCTGTCATTATTGCATGATTGACGCGCATTTAGTCGATATTTGGTATTGTTGTTGTATACTACTTTGTTGACTTCAGAATTTTTATGCGATTCTTACTGTTTTTTACTCATACTTTCACTTGCGACATAAGCATACATACATATGTATAAATGTAGTTTTTGTAATATTTTTTTTTTTTGTCTTTTTTGTTGTTTTTCACTCCTTTAGTGGTAACAAAAACAGCTTCAAGTGTGAAGGTGGCAGCCGGTGGTGGTGCTACTAACAATGGCAACAGCAACGGTGCGGCCCGACGCACTCCAACCGCTGAGCCATCTGACGGCGCACGCCCACCACAAACGACTAAAGATAAGTCGGGCGTCTCGGCGGGCAAGGAGAAGCCAGCATTGCTTACCAGCAAATGTATACTGAGGACCATCACCGCATTTCTGGCGAGCAACAAACGCAACTCCTACAATGCACAAATGCGCGCCAAACAGACGAATAGACGACGTCGCCAGCGCAAGATGGACGAGTTGAGCGGCAAAATTAATCCGAAATTGTTGGAGAATTTGCGCAAAAAGACAAAGTTCACCAAGTGAGTGCAAGTGCATAATTATAGAGTTTAAGTAAGAAATTAAAAACATTTCAAGCGCAATTATTGTAGTGAAAGAATTTTATGTGTGTTTCGTGGCGTGGCGTATGAGTAACTTTTAATTAGTGCAAATAATTGGAGATAAAGTTGTAAGATTCAAGCCGTCGCGACAGAAAACGTTACTGGCTCTTATCTAAGAAACTTTGAAATGAAAATTCGGAAAAAATGCTAGACAATTTTTCTAAAAAAAGTAATTTTATATGAGCGCTCATATTTATCAGCATTTAAAGTCGAACATGAAAATATGTTATATTAACTTTTTTGCTGAAAGAAGATGATTTCTGCTCGGAAATAAAAATTTCATACCTACTCCCTATATAAATATTCAAGTACCACACATCGTATGAGTAACTTTTAATTAGTGTAAATAGTTGGTTATAACTTTGTAACGTATACGCACTGACTCACCTATTCGCAGCTCGTGTCTGTTAACATAAAAATATATTTTAACTTTTTTTTTAATTTTATAATTTAATTAATTTTAATATTAATTTATTAATGGTGAAATTAATACGTTTTCAAAACAAGCTAATTTACTGCCGGAATTGACATGTAAGTAGAATTTATTCAGAAAATTCGTCAACACGTCGCGATAAAAGCGATTTTTTAAGGATATTATAATCTAATTTTATATTAGCTATCTTGATTTACTTTTGCTATAAATATTCATTCCAACCGTACCAAAAAAATTGTTCCTTTTGATTGAAAACGTTTGCCTTTACGTAAGATTTATTACATGACGTATACTATAACTAAATTTTGTATGATTATAGTATAAACTATTTGGATTTGTACTTAAACTACCTATTTTTCAATAATTTTCTATAACATGTTCTAAAAAATTCTTTCTCTTCCTTTTATGTGATTACTTTCAGAGATGAAGTCGATGCTTTGTGCCGAATTTATCGCAAACTCATATCGAATTGTCAATATTCGGCAAAAGCATTAGCCACCGGCAGTTCGACTGCGGCAATAGCAAAACCACATGCAACAGCGGAGGTAAAAATATACACAAAATCATTAAAAATAAACTAAACAATAAAAAACGTTAACTTCTGTTGCACCGAAGCTATAATACCCACAAATACAAAATATTCGTTACACGAATTTTATTTATCCGATCTGAATAATTTCATCGACGAATCCGACAAATCAATAGCTTTTTGATGGACTAGTTTATTAAACAGACAGACCGACGGACTAACGGTCGATGGACATGGCTAATTAAACTCAGTTTGTCACGGTGATCACTGTGGGCAAGAAATATTAAATTATTTAATTTAAATTTCGCGTGAAAAGCCATTAATAGTAATTTTTCTATGTTGGTATGAGTCCCAGTGGCACCTATACCAAATGTCACATCAAAAGACTCATTATTGTTTAGTATATGTTCTCTTTCTGAAGTACCTAAAGTGAAATCGGCGATTTTTATAAGTGAAATAATTCAGAAAAGAATTTCCATTAAATTTCAAAATCCTGGAAAAGGCCTTCAGGGACATTTGTTTATCGCGAAGTGCTTTGATTGATACAAATTACTTAAAAAGAAGTGGTGAACCACGTTCACGATGGCCATCAACATCAACTGATGATCAACACGTCAATAAAATAAAGGAATTGGTGCTTGAGAATCGACGATTAATAGTCAGTGATCTTACTGGCAGCATTGGAATATCAGAAGGATCAGTGAAAACCATTTTGAAAGATCATTAGGACCTAAAAAAAAATGAAAACACGATTGGCTTCAAAATCACTAAATTTTCTCATGAAGCGTATTATTAATAGCGATGAGTCTTGGGTCAATCAGCCGAATATCGTGACAAAAGTGAGCCGAAGCCGAAACAGCAACGTCAAATCAGGTACAAATTCAAGGTTATGTTGACAGTTTTCTTCGATTATCGAGGTGTGGTGTACTCCGAATTCCTTTCGACCGGCCGCACTATCAACAACGAATCTTATTTCAGTATTATACGTAGTTTACGTAAAAGGAGACCGGAATCATGGATCAACAACTCTTGGTTTTTCCACCACGATAATGTATTGCGGCATTGAGCACTGATTTTTCGAGGATTTGAAAAAACGTTGGTACAAGTGTACTAGAGCCAAGGAGGAATACTTTCATGGCAACGACATAAATTTGGAAGAATAAATTAAGCATTTTAAAATTATGAAGTCTTACTATTTTTTGCTCATATTTAATTGATAGAGTCTCCAAAGTTTCCTTCAGAACGTTGCAAACTTCGTGGCAAACTTAATATACCCTATTCAAGGCATAAAAAGTAATTCCTTTTAAAAAAGAAAAGTATTTTATATTTAAAATATAATAAGTCTGTTACTATTACAATTTTTCCCATTATATTCAGTGCTTATAAAATACCTTTTTAACGTATTAATTTTAATATATTTCGAACTTCTATAGGGCATTGATCGCATTGTGTTCCGCGAACTGCTGCACAGCACATTCGATATTGTAACAGAAGAAATTCTCATGGAGCGCATATTTTGTTGTTGGGATCGCGCACACGAGGGCATGCCATTGCGTTTGGAGGGTTGGTTGACCGGCCTGTCCATATTCCTACGTGGCTCATTAGCCGAGCGCGCAAACTTTTGCTTTCGCGTCTACGATTTGAATAGTGATGGGTTCATCACGAAGGACGAGATGTTTACACTATTGCGTAATTGTCTTATCAAACAACCACAGGATGAAGATCCCGATGAGGGTGTTAAGGATTTGGTAGAGATTGTGTTGAAAAAATTCGACTTGGACAAGGATGGCAAGGTAAAAGAGAAAACTTTATATAATTTATTAAAAATAGATAACTACGGCTGTATATTTTCTGTTTTTGAAAGTGTTGGTGCTAAAAAACTGTTACAAAACTCATTTATCTGTAAATTTTTGTTCGAAATATTGCAAAAAAACTTAATCGCTTATTGATTTTCAGGTGTCAATCGAGGATTTTATGGGCACTATTGAAACTGAACCCTTGCTGTTGCAAGCATTTGGACAATGCTTACCTTCTGAGACGGCCACTGTTTCATTCTTTTCAACATTACAAATATAATATACGTAAATTTGCAGTTCTGCTATTCAAATATATTAAAACAGCTAGAAATTAATGAATAAATTGACAAGAAAAAAATATCTTATATCGAAAATATTGAAGCCGACTGACATACACATAAGGTTTCTTAGAAAAACGAAAATCATTATATATAGTGTATGGGAGTACTACTCCAACTCTCCACTCGATTTTTTCTATTTTTCCCAACACCATATACTATTAACATGCCACATATTGTATTAACAAACCAATCATATAGAGTAAAGTCAGCTGGGTGTTAGAAAATCATGGTATTAGTTATATAGGGGTTAGGTCAAGTTTTCGCCTAATTTTATCTATTTTATGTACATATATGGCATCGAATGTAAACACTTCATGTTAGTTACAGAATAAAGAGAATGTTGCTACACAGCAAAGGACAACAGAAGTAATGTGACTGCGCAACTGATATTCATATTTTGAATTTACGCACGACTGTGCACAAAAGTGCAGAGGAACTAGACGCAATGACGACGACGGAAATTAGAAAAAGTATTGAAAGATATTCTTTGTAAAAAATTAAATCCTTTCAATTTTATATATGCTTTGGAAAGCATATATAAGCACATATGTATATGTATGTACGTATATTCAAAATAAAAATGAAGCTTTAATTTAAAATAAATATACAATAACTTGCCATTAAAAGACACATTTTTGCAAAAATGTACTATACAATAATTATTTTAATATTTTGTCAGCACTTACCGCACTTTATTTTACTTTGTTTCGCATTTTCTGCAATAAATTGATACACTTTTCCCTGCTCTAAGCTCTTTTCCCTACCTCTAACACTTTATTTACTTTAACATAACATTTTATGCACTCTCACTGGCAGAGCTCTGCTTGCGCCGACGCTTTATTTTCATTAACATAACACAATTAACATTAACATAACATTTTATGCACTGCCACTGGCAGAGCTCTGCTTGCGCCGACGCTCAGCGCTCAGCTTCTGCGCTCACTAATTTTCACTTTCACTTTTACTACACAAATAACAACGCCCGATTACATTTTTTACTTTAAAACGATTAAATTGACGAACTTCAACCGAATTCTACTAAAAACTCCTTAATTGCCGCTTTAATTCCTAAACTAATTTCACTTTTCACGGAGCTGCGGCAAATGCCACTTACACGAACGCGGTATAAGGAAATGTATGTTCGAAATGGCGGCGGAAATTAAGAACGTCAAATGACATTCAAGCTTCTAAATTGATGTGGCCTCTGTACTACAGGGTTCACAAATATTTTTGAACTACAAGGATATGGCAGAGATATGTATAAACAAATCATATGCAAGAACTTGAATCTTATAAAAATACTAACTTTTTAATTAGTTTATCTTAAGCATATTGTTTTTAACCCAATTTATGATATTTTTCTGTCTAATGGCCACAAATATTAGTGGATACAATGATCATGAACATGACCAACAGATGGCGCACTTATTACTATTCGAAATTATCCACTACACAGCTGTTATTTTATTTGTTTATTACGAGCTAAAACATTCAAAGTTGGATAATATTTCGCTGACAAAAATGATTTTTAATCATCTAATAACAATTTTCAATATATAAACTATCGAAACTCGAAAACATTAGAAAAATTATCTCAGAAATTAACACATTTACATATATCGTGCAGCTCATAAGGATTTTGCACAAGAAAGCGATGAATACAAAATAACTTGAAATTACATATATTTATTTTACATATACATGTTTTTATGTTACCCTGTGCTAGTTACTGAAACGGATTATTGTCTTTAGATGTCGCTTTCTTTTTAACAGCTGGTGGTCATTGGTTGTTCTTAATTTCCGACGCCATTTCAAATATATATTCTTGCTTGCGTCGGTGGAATTTGCAGAAGCTCGGCGAAAAGTGCAATTATTTTAGGTATTTAAGCTACAATTTATAGTGTTTTCAGTAAAATTAGATAGTAGTTAGAATAGTTCGCGATTTTAATCGTTTAACAGTGAAAAGTGTGATCGGGCGTTATTAGTTATATATTATATGCATCTACAGTGATTGGTGGCAGCAGGTGCAAACGGCGGACGCCAGAATATGTTTGTAAAATGTATTTAGATGAAGATAAGGGCACCAAAATGGGAAACAGAGTGCGATTTAGAGCAATAAATAAGGTAAGTCGTGTGAAAGTATACTAAAATTTAACAAAAAAGTATTATTAAATTTTCACGCAGGCCTGCTCTCACGCAATTGTCATAGCTATGCATATACATGCATATATATGTATATGCACATACATATGTATGTACATATGTATGTATAAAATTAACAAAAAAGTTCCTTCTAACTGCCAGTAGATGTCGTTGGTATTCTAAAGAGCGAATATAATCAGTTGTCTCCTCCGATTTCCGCCGCCATTGTTTATATGTAGTTCCTTTTGGGCAAACATCCGTATAGATGGAAATTGCGTTAGCAGAGTGCGCAGCATATTTTGACATAATAGTTGCTAAGAGCGCTTGTACATTTTCAAGGCTGCGCAGTCACATAATTGCTGTTACTCTCACTGTAGATTAACATTTTCTGTTAGACTTGTGCATAACATCGGCCATTAACATTTCTGGCAATGAGACTACTTGGTTACAGGACAAAACAATAGTGATCATGATATTAGGAAACTAAAAAAAAAAAACACAATAAGTAAAAATTCAAATTAAAAAAATAAATAAAACAAAGTCCACTGTAAGTAGGACTGGTGAATTTAGTTACTCTTGCTTTATTGGTTTATGAGATATGTATGTACATCAAACTTATTAGGGGCGGGGTCACGCCCACTTTTTCAAACTTTTTTGCCCACGGGTAACCGTTGCTACAGCGATATCCTGTACTAAATTAGAATTTTATATCTTAATTTAGCTCTTAGTTATGGAACTATATTTGTTTTCGGTTAATGACGTTTTGTGGGCGTGCCAGTGGTCCGATTATGCCCATCTACGAACTCGTAATTTTTTTTTGGTACTAAAGAACCCGCATACCAAGTTTCATCAATATCCCAAATTTTTTCTCAAGTTACAGCTTGCAAGGACGGTCAAACGGACGGACGAACAAACAGACAGTCAGCCGAATTTCAACTTTTCTCGTTACACTGATAATTTATATACATATGTATATAATGCTATGTCCACCTCGCTTAGTTTTTGGTGATACGTACAACCGTTAGGTGAACAAAACTATTGTACTCTATAGCAACAGGTTGCAAGAGAATAACAACAATGTAGTGAACTATAACATAAAATTTACTTTCATAGTCGCCGGCGATACCTCAAGTAGTGCTTAGTGCTTGGCAAATATTTGTTTTGTAAGAAGGCTTGCACGCGTCCTGAGTCCCCAGGTGCTCAGAGATAACTTCACCACCCGTTCATTCGGTAGCTAGGAACGCCCTTAACCGAATCCAGTTGATGCGCGCACGCTCCGAATGTATAGTCGCGGTCCTATTACTTTCCGGATAAACCCTAAAGTACTCCGATTTCAACAATATATTCAAAGAATGTACCGTTGTTTCGGGCAATATACATATTGCAAATATGAATCAAATATATTGAGTTTGTATGGTATAGCTGCTGGATGTAGCTGCTGATGATCTGATGTCGATGTTTTCTTAAGGTGTGGAAAATTTCAGATCAATATCTTAAAAATATATACAGACTCATATCGTCACACGATTCAGTTACAAACAAGTCTCTGTGGCGTCGATTTCAACGAAAGTATCGTAGGATGGATGATGTTGTTCTTTCAGCGCAGCAGTTTCCTACCTTTCCCGGTGACCATGTTTATGGCCTTGACTGATTACTTTCGATGATATCAACTATGGCTCCCTTAAACGGTCCGCTTGTCCACTTCTGACTCATAGTTGATGATCGATCGAGAATTGATGATCAAAAACGACAGAACTAGCATCAAAAACCTACCAAAACCTTCGCGATCGTTTATTCTTCTGCTGGCTCACCGCGATTCGACCACAAACCACTTTTTATAATCAAGAATCTTAAAAGGATCGATTATGCTGTGACTCATCAGCGACTAGCGGTGAGATGATAGCGAGGCGTGAGATGATTTTTGTGCCAAGCCAAGATTATGTTCCTTCGAAACATCTTGAGCAAAGTGCATCTTTCACTTCAAAATGACCGAATCAGAAACGACGAAACCAACATTTTGCCCAATTGGCTGCCACAGTATCTGAACCATAAACACTATTCACAGTTTCAGGCGCCTGGCTTGCAATTTCGGTTTTTCGAAGAAAAAATTCAAAATATGGCGTATCTTATCTTTGCTGGCGTGTATCTCTAACTCACGTATTCACCAAACTGAATGAGAAATTTTTTAATGCGAGTCTTATCTTTCTAATGGCATATAGCGTAACTCGATCACATAAAATACAGTTAACCAAAACAATCTATCGAAAAAAATAATAAAATATTTTTTATTACTGTATCTTATATAAAAGTAATTCCGTCAAATATTTAAAAGATACAACTAAATTTTTTCCTACACATTATCCAAGCTTTCCTCCCCAATATGCTTGTACGCAACGCAGGGCACTTTGTCTCTTTGTCATCGTGTGCTGGTCTCTTCGGAGTACCCAATTTGGTGCCTTATTGCGGTACAAAATTCGCTGTACTCGGTTTCATGCAGGTAAGTAGTAGAAGACTTGTCATCGTTGGTCTCATTTCGCCAATGAGGAACAGCTTCTAAGCCATGCTTTTAATTTTGATCTACTTTCAGGCGTTGAGCGAGGAATTACTATTCAAGAACCCACAGAATAATGTGAGTACTCACTTTTCTGTCCACAATTAATTATTTTTTTTTTATTTTTTACAAATCGCCTTTCTCCATTCATTTTTTCAGATCAAACTTACAACCATCTATCCATACATGGTCGATACCGGTCTCTCTACTCTACCTAGTAAAGCCCTCAGACGCGGCAGCGAACATCATTCGGGCATAACGCACCAGCTTGGAGCACGCTAGTGTACCACGAGCATGGTTGTATGTGGAAAAAATTGGACGTTTGCTGCCTCGTAACGCTATGGGTTTAATTGATAGCTTCCTCGGCATTAGCATAGACTCAGATAAATGAAGGCACGCGTTGGAAATTGTATAAGTAATTCAAAAAAATTTGTAGAGTTACACCGTGACAACACCAAGAATAAATATTATTAAGTTACGCTCTAATTCCTGGTCTACATAAACACATACTATGTACTTCTATACATATACACATGTACGTAATTTTTTTGCCACTTTTTTAAAGTGTTTGTTATTCCAATACAGTGATCAAAATAAAACAATAATTTTTCGTAAAATGTTACATAAATGTGTTGGTTGCTTTTTTATTCTTTATTTATGTATATGCAATGGTACATAACGGGTGATGTATGCCGTTGGCTTTCTATTGAATTTTGAATAACGTTTTGTCTTTTGAACATGCAGATACATACAGACGTTATGGATTTTGAAAAAGAACTCACATGTATATATATATATATTTATATATATTTCAATTATTGTTTTGTGTACATGTATACATAGATTTGTTTGTATGTATGATTACGTACATATACTTTGTGTTCCCTTTCGGCAACTTTTGCGTTAACTTTCCTTTTGCTATGTTTTATTTTTAATTTTGCTATTTCCTTTTTATTGCTATTTGCTTTAATTCGAGTTGGTGGCTACATTCGGTAACTGTCAAACATACACATACATATAAATATATATTTCAAAAACTCTATTAGCTAATATTTGTAGTTGTGTGTTTTATTTGTGTGTAAAAAGACATTTCTGGAAATCACAATCCCTTCCCACTCTTTTCTAACAAAATCACTTAGAAACTTAACGCTAACACATACATATTTCATATAATATCATTTTGCTATAATTTACTATAATGAGTACTTGCTTTTTGTATGCAATTACAAATAATTACAGTTAATGTTGTGTTTTGTGTTTTTCGAATTTATACTTTTACGTACACAAATATAGTTTGGAATGTTATTGTTTTGTTTGTGTGCATAGTTCATTATTATTGCAATCCGACATCTCGAAACTAATACTGGTTATTATTGTATTGGAACAGGGTTGCATATAATGGATTGAAAGATATTTAATTAACAGTTAAATTAAAATTTTATTTTGTGTTTTAATCACGAAAAATTTAATTACGAATAATTTTCAAATTTTTAATCCGGATTAAAAATTTGTTTTTAATAAAAAAAATTTATTTTATTTTATTTTTTTATATTTATTAATTTTTTTATATTTAATAAACAAAATTATTTTTAATAACAAATTTCTAATTCGAATTAAAGATTTATTTTTGATAAAAACAATTATTTTATTTTATTTTTTTAATATTTATTTATAATTTTTTTATTTTAAGTAATTTTCAAATTTCTAATCTGGATTGATATTATTTTATTTTATTTTTTTATATTTATGTTATTAAAAATAAGTTTTAATTCGGATTAGAAATTTGAAAATTAATTTAAATTAATTAATTAAAATGCCTGATTAAACACAAAAAAATAGTTCCAATATCAGGACTACCGTATTGAAAATTAAAAACTTTAATCCCGAGCATAAAATACAAAAAATAATATTTTTAAATTCCATTAAAAAAATATTTCAAAATTAAAAATAAGAAAAAACTTGTTTTAAAATTAACTTTTTGCGTACTTCATTTAAAATAAAGAATAAAATTTTAAATTTTTCATCTCAATAACGGTATTAAGAAATTAAAATCTTATTTTTAATCACAACATCGGGATTAAAAATCGAAAATTTAAAACTGATCCAAAATTTTTTAATTAAAAAATTTGCAGCCCTGGATATAACTTTCAGTATTTAATTCCAAATTGAAAATATTATTTCGAATTGAAAGTTTAACATTAAATTAAAGTTATAATTAATTTATTTAAAAATTAATTTTTAATATTAAATTTGATTTATAAATAATTTATAATTTGATTTATAATTAATTTAAAAATAAATTTTTAAAATTAAATTTAATGTTAAACTTTCAATTTTTAATACCAAATTGAGAATTTAATATTTAATTCAAGTTTTTTTAATTAAAAAATTTGCAACCCTGTATTGGATAAATGAATAAGAGTCAAAACAAAATAAATAAAAAAACAAAGTTTTTAACAAAAATTAAAAAAAAATACACAAAATAAGTTTAAAACTTAAAAACATCGTCACAGTTAGAGTTAAAAATCAAAAATAATATCTTCGCACAGAAAATTGTCATATTTCATAGAAATTAATTATCACTAAAAAACGTTAGTTTATAAACACATACATACATATATAAGAGATTTAATAACGGGTTTTAACATAAATGAGTGTAGATGCAGTAAAAAGGAGCAAAGCGCTTTGAATAATCACATTTTCTTAATATATAACCACCTAAAAGTTTAAAGCCATATATGGTCACTTAGTATATACATACATACATATATATTGCGTATATATAATGCCCTTAGAAGTAATGTTGTATATTTTGGTTGTAAAATTGTTTTTTTTTTTTTCATTTACTACTTTGGTGCTAAATTTGTTTTTTCGCTTGTGCTTATAAACACTATTTACCATTGGCGAAGTGATGTTGTTGAAATTGCAAAGGTTGTGGCTTTTCGTACGATTGTTGGTATGTTGTGTGCAGCTGATTGTTGTTACTACTGCCACCACTGCCTGCTGCAGCCGCCGCAGCTGCTTTTGTTGTTGTCGATGTGATCAAAGTAGTAGCGGCATGACTGTAGTTGGTTGAGCCCGCTGACGCCGTTGTGTTGTGGTGTGCGGCCGATTTCGCACCCGGCAGTTTTAGCTGACGTATCTCAGGGAAAAATTCGATCATAAGAATTTCAAGCAGCTCCTGTAGTGATTGGAGTACAAAATGTTACACGAAAAAAAGGAAAAATTGCATTTGGACTCACATAAAAGAGTTGCTTGTTGTATGTGGGATTTTGCATCGCTTCAAAGACTTTCAGCACACCATGTTTAGCAGTTTGTGCGCCCACTAGATTGCACAGCACCTCAGGTATATGGTCCATGAGCAAGTCCTTGGCAGCGTTGCGTGTCATTTCCTTGATGTCGTCCGAACGTACGGGATACGAAGAGGCCAGCACGCCACCGGGCCAAAAGGATTTTAATATGGCAGAGAAGTAGTAGTGCAGCATCGATTCCTCAAACAAATAGGCCACCGATTCGCGAATTTGTCTGGAAGAAAGGCCGAACAAAATCAAATGCTTGTAAGGAAAAATTTTTTATTTGACAAGTTATCTTCACGACATTAAACATGAATTATTATCCAAAACAACAACAAAATCTCTAGAGAAATTGTTCAGATCGGATCCCATTACATATAGATATCTTAGAAACTGATCGTTTGTTAAGGATTTTATAGCTTTTTTTCGTATAATATTTTTCCACATTTATTTCCTTACCTATTTATTGTGCGGCCATAGGTGATCTGCACAAACGATATCAAGCTCTTGCGCAACCACTTGAAAACACCACCCATGTCGAAAATTTCGCCCAGCAAAGCGTATAATGGTTCCGCTATGGAGTCTTTGCTATCTAAATCAGCTAAAAGCTTTGTGTCCACACTGGGATCCCCCTCCAGATAAGTCGAAATATCCTCATCATCACGATGTAAACCCCAAAAGGGATCATTCGCCTTGCTTAATTCGCCGGCTTTCGCAGCGTCGCTCTTGAACAAAGTGGATAATGAGAATTTCGATTTCTTCGGTGAGGGCAACGTCTGTTTGAGATGTTCGGAACTGGGGCTGAGAAAGCTGTAAATAGCTTCGCTGCCATTTAAATGATCATCCTCCAGTATGAACTGGTGTTTCAAAAGAAAAAAAAATGAAATAATTAATTTTGCAACAACAACAATGCTAGTTGTATTTACATTTAAAAATTTCTGTATTTGTCCTTTAGCCTTTTCGAGCGCATGGCGATCATTTTTCAGAAAGAAAAATTTGAAGTTCGTTGGCAGATCGAGCGATTTAATATTTGAATTTACATGCCGAAGCTTGCGTTGTAACTCCTGAAATGAAAATATTGAGGATTCAAGTATAAATATCGGTGGCCTCTTCCTGCTACTCACATGCACTTGATTTAATGAACGCATCACGACCCAACCACTGGATATCGCACCCGGGCGGGCATACAGACCACCAGCTTTACCTGAACTGCTGCTGTTTTCGGCTGAGCGCGGCATATTGATGTCTTCATCAACATGCACTAGTATCATGAATTGCAAAGACTCTTTCTCGTCAGAAATCTAAAATATAGACGTTGTAGTACACATAGTAAATTAGTAATAAAGAATATAAACAAAAAAATAAAAAAATTAATTTAAAAAAAAATGTAAAAAAAGTTTACAAAAATTTAAAAAAGTTAAAAAAAATATTAAAAAAAAAATTAAAAAAAATATTAAAAAGGAAAAAAAAAGAAAAAAAAATTAAAAAAAAATATCAAAAATTAAAAAGTTAAAAAAAATAAAATAAATATGAATTAAAAAAAATAACAAAAATATATAAAAAAATTTAAAATATGTAAAAAAAACTAAAAAATAAATATAAAAATATATTTAAAATTAAAGCTTAAAAAAATTAAAAAAATAAAATATTCACAAAATTAAAAAAATGTTTAAAAAATTAAAAGAAATTTGAAACAAAAAAATTTTAAGAGGAAGAATTAAAAAAAACAATAAGAGAATATATGAAAATATAAAAAAATTATTTCAAATTTAAAAAAAAACTAATTTAATATGAAAAATTATAAAAACAGGACATAAAAAATTTATTTAAAATTTTTAAAAACTAATTAAATTAATTTAAAAAAATATATATAAAAAATTATGAATTATTTGATCAAAAATATATAAAAATTATATTTTTTTAATAATAAAATTTTGTCACACAAAATTAGTAAAAATGACGAAAGCGGATATTTATACCACGCCTACCTCCACGCTTTGCAGCGTCGCCTTCCACTTGCCCAAATGCTCAGTCCATGCATCCGTACGTTTCAGATGCGTCTCCGTTTGTCGTTTTTCATTTTTCAACCACTCCATCTCCTTCTCTAATATCTGCAACACCTTGGACTCAGGCTTCACCGAACATTTCAGCGCATCCAAAGCTTGACTCTTCTTATCTATGCGCTCCTGCAGCTGTTCGAGCTTACGACGTGCATACGATGTATGCGCTGCCACATCCAATGTTGTATTAGCATCGTCTGCACCCTCAAGCGCAGTATTTGACTCGTCCGCTACAGCATCGCTACCGTTGATTGTACGCAGCAATAAGGTGGGATCTTTAAAATCATCCGAGTTGAGCGCCTCACGCAATTGCCGATATTGTTCGCTCAGCACAAATGAGGCGTAATACTTTTCTTCTAAGCTTTTTAAGATATTCTTTTGTATGTCATAAAATATATCGGGACCGGTGTCGCCGAGCAGAAATGTTTCGATAAGTTTGCGTTCATGTTTGTCTATCTGGATTTCAGGCTTTGGCACGCGTATGTAAGTGTAGAAAATTTCCGTACCCAATTGATGCCAAGCAGATTTGTGCGAATGTTTCAATTCCTCGACGGCCAAGTAAAAACCAACGAGTGCACTGGCCTTTAGTGGTTCCAAAAAGAGGGTTAAGTAACGGCGTCCAACTGCGGTGCTTAAGACTTCAATGAGAGACAAGTCCTATAATAGTTAAATTTTGTTAATTCGTTTGTGAGATGATAATAAAAACAGTTAATTATTATTTTACCACATCACTGGTATAGTTGCCGTTCCAACCGTACTTGGACAAGTTTTTCTCACACTGCGCTTTGGCAAATGTCAGCTGCTGCACATAACGTTTCAAACGCACAGCGGCATTCATTTCCGACTTCGACAGACTGTGATCGTCGGTGTCGGGATCAAGTCCTAAAAATAAATTATGTATTAAAAAAAAACTATTAAAAAAATTATTAAAAAAAATATTGAAAAAAATATATTAAAAAAAAGGATTGAAAAAAATATTAAAAAAAAAAGGGATTGAAAAAATTATTAAAAAAAAAAAATTATAAAAAAAAATAAAAATTAAAAATAAATTTAAAAAATATGTTTTAGTTTTTAATAAATAATAAAATTTTTATAAAAATAACAAAAAATATTTAAAAATAAATAAAATTTGCAATACTCAGCGTGCCACTCACCTTTGGCACGTTGTAAATTTTGTATTGTTGTCGCATGCATCAGATCATTTACAATGCTTTTCCGTATTAACGACAACTCCTCTAAATTGCCTGCATTGTTTATGATTTTTAAGAAGTCTTCAAAGCTTGCTGCATACTCATAACTGCGTTTACTAATGGCAGCCGCTGCAAGACGCGTCTCGATATTTTGTACAATTTTCTGATTGATGTAATCCGGTGATGTGAGCATTTTTATCAATGGAAAGAATACTGCAAAAATGATGGCAAATGTTAATAAACAATAAAAAAGAAGATTTAACAGCAATTTATACAAACTTTTATAAGAGAGTATCTCGCTAAGTAGCACTTTAAGCGGTGGTAGAGAGTAGCCGCGTGGCAGTAAGAGAATTATCATAATTTCACTAAGCCTGCGCAGAAACTTCAATTCCGTATCCTCATCCACCAGATACGAATTGGTGGAGAACACAAGTGGATTGCCGGTTTCAGCGCTGATAAAAATTAAAATTTAAGTATATTAAACTTAATTTTTAAGGTTAAGTGTACACAAGAGTAGAGTAAACAGGAAAAAGCGTTAACTTCAGTTACACTGAAGCTACATATAATACCCTGCACAAATACAAAAATTTCCACACAAGAACTTAATTTTGACACATAAAAACATAAAACTTACGTTCTTGCTTCCGCTATCCGTATTTTCTCTAAATGCACCGTGACACGATTCACCATATCCACAGCTATAATCTTAGCTGCATCAATTTTCAAGCCACGATTGTGTAACTTTTGTATCGCATTCCAAAAGTCTTCGCGCACAATATCGTTCATCAATTTCGGTTGAGTTACCACGTGACTAAAGGGGGTAAAGTATAAAATTACAAATATGTATACATATATTTACTTGAATCATAGCAGGTGGCATATGGAACAAAGGCATATGATAAACAAAGCGCAATATTTAAAGAAGCTCATTTAAAGATTGAGTCATGCAATTATTGTTTTAAGAAATGTGGCTCCAATGGCAAACATCGTTACGTGTATCAACCATTGGTATGCGCAAATATTAGCATGGAACATACCCCAGCCAATGGGTCATAAAGTCACGTAAGACATATTCAATAATCTGCTGCAGCTGCAAGTCCACAGTTTTTCCAAAGATAAGCGGTAAATTTGATGCATTCTTAATGGGAATGGGCAGGTCGAAAATGCTGCTCCTTAAATTTAAAAAAATACAACATATGTAAATATATGTAGATATATAGAACATACTAAATTTTTTTTTGGTAAAATATGCACTTACTTCGTTGCATTGTAAAGAATATTTGTTGGTTCACGTTTCGGTGGCGGCGCCTCTGTGCTCGTAAATATGTAGTGCACGTATACTGTGCCTGCCACAGCTGTGAATTAAGAAAATAATTAAATAAATTATGTATTTTTCCAGTTCGAAGAATGTGTGGTAGCGATAAATGCCGTTAACTAGCAATCACTTCAATTCAATTTAAATATTTTTGATTCGATTATGAAAGTGATATACGAACAGAAGCGCAAACGCACACAAGTATAATTTGAAGCCACGTAATATGACTGATAAGCACGAAAATTGATACACTAAACAAAAATAAATCAACTGGGGCGTTGCAAAGACGCGTTGATAGTGAATGTACATAATTGCATACATACATAGAAGTAAATATTTTACACTCACCTGCTATCACTAGAAACGAGGAATATATGAAGAATATGAAGAAAAAGAAAAATGCCGGGTAGTACCAAATGATGGCTAATAGCGTCAGCACAGCTGCGGAAGTGATTATCTTCCAATTCAGTTGTAGCAAACGTAAAGCGCGCGTAGCCAAAAGGAATGCGTTCCGTGTGGTTAGTTTGCCGGTGCTTAGTATGTGCCATGTAGACAGTGGTGATGACGTTGTCAACGATGCAGTTGCAGCGGACGTCGGCAGCGGATCGATGGGAAACAACGGTCGATCAAGGGTCATTTTGAGGCGGCGTTGCGCCAACGGCAGTTGACGTGTTGTGCTATCTCACAGCGACCTAGTTGTCAGTCAGGTTATTTATTGCTATGAAAGTTTTTACTTTTTAATATTTGATAACGTTGATTGCACGCATTGTACAAAACAGCCTTGTCACTGCCGATTGTGGATTATAGCAGGTGTTGTGTCACACGTTCGTCTACCAACATACATATGTACGGACACACATATGTATGCGTATATATAGCAGAACATACAGCAGCAATATTTCAGCAGCCGTTGTACAGAAGTTATTTTATTTAATAATGTAAAATCTAACTAATGTTAGTTTTCGTCAATAATTTCTTTAAGCACAGATAGATATACAAGTATGTAAGCACTTTAAGTAGGCAACAAGTTGACAAATTGGCACAATCTGCTAAAATGTTGTGGGCGTCGACGCGGACAGCAGTTGTCGTTTGTGTCAGCCTCCCAGTTCCTCAAAGTAACTGTGTGCATTCATATATATTTACATATATGTATATTTATCGCATTAAACTTCCTGGTAAAAAATCTTGAAACTTAGCGCTGCAACATACTAGGCTTGATTATCCTCTACATCTTTTCATTATTGCGTTTTAAATATCCATTTAGTTCCGCTTCCGATTAAAATTTAGTATATATTTACGTCTGAAGCGCTTATTTGCTCTTTTTGTGTTGCACTTAGATAACAAATCAGACTGAATCATTCACTAATCATCGCAACATAAGTTTCTTTTCACTTGCTGTTCATTAATAGTACGAATTTTTATGTGCGCACTTCTCTTTTCGTGGGAACTCGCCCGATGACTACTTCACTGATTTCTGTTACGGATTTAATTGCCCTACCACTTAAAATTCTGATTGACTCCAATAGAAGACGGGCTGAAAATTTTTTACAATCAAGTGATTTGCGAAGGACGTACGAAACAAAAACGATAAAATGCGAAAATGTAGCTAACAAGAAAATGTCAGAGAGCAGAATGTGTGAGCAAAACGCAGAGCCCGTGTTTTTGTACCAATTTTGTTTGTATTTGGGATTCGTAACTTTCGCGCCAATTTGCATAAACGATTTATTTACTTAAGATGGCGCTGTTGGCCTTGTGTATTGCTTTGATAATTTTCGTAAACAAGCCGGAAAATGTGCAGAAAGAAGATTGAAATAAAAGTGAAAAAGATAGATCAAACAAACCCTGCACGAAATAATTTGTTTATGAGAGAGAAAATTAAAATATCAAGATAAACTACTAGTTATTTTCACTTGACTAAAAGTAAAAAAAGTCGCATTTTTGTTCGGCTAGTGTGAAAAAGTAATCTATTTTTCCTTGGATGTTTAATCCTGTTAATGCAATTACATTTGTGTCATTTTGTCTCTTTCCATGTTATCGTTTACAGGTGTTGTACCTTATCGGTTTTGTTTTGTTTGTCAGTATGGCATATATGGATTATCGAATCTATTGACAGACTGTTTGCTGCGGAATATGTTAACTGAATATTACCTCTGCTATCCATATCTGTTAGCGATTGTATAATCTTCCTATTGCTTTTATTTATTTATAATTCGTGTGCCCATTTCCCTTGCGTATTGTGATATTCTCAAACTCATTCAATCTTTGAATACAAAACAATAAGTAAGAATAATGTTTCATAAATTTATTGTTTTATTTATGAGTGCTTGATACATAATTAAAAACCATATTTATGTTTTAGCATTTATTAAGAAGACCTTTGAATATATGTTTGTGCTATACATTTACATATATATTCTTTTTATTAGAAACCCCTACAACTCACATGTGGGTTAATGTGCAAACATTCATTGCGAAATTACAAATCGAACAGAACTGCGAAAATTGAAAATTTGTTAACAATTATCACTTGCCGGGAAACAACAAAAAACAATAAATACTTCTACAATATCCAAACTAACGCTATTTTCAACAGGATTCATTCTGTGAAATAACTAAAAGCGTTTGAATTTTATTTAATCCCTAACAAACTGGAAATTTCGCAAATCTGGATGAAACTAGCGAAGTTATGATTGCCGCCTCTGAACCTTTGGTGAGACGATAAGTAAAGTAAAATTTATAAATAAATAAATATATTTCATTATTTTCGTGAAGGAGTTCATTCCTCGGGGTCGACAGGCGGTTGAGGAGCATCCGGGTCCCACTGATGTAAAAGCGCACAATCACTTGTCCACAGAACATGTGCTGCTACAACGCATGCAGAATGTAAATATTTCCGCATCGGATGAGCATAATGAATTTTGGTGTGTGCGTGAAATTTTCGAGGATTTGAATGAAGATATAGCCGGAGTTCGTGGCAATCAGTCAACAAATGTTCAATGCGACAAAGATGAAGGTGACAATAAAGCATATTTGCAGCAGCAACAGCGTGCTGCATATGCGGACGTCGATTATATGTGCGAGTATCTTGTCAATTCCGAAGAGGAATTGTATGTGAAAAAGAACACAGCAGTGTGGACAAAAGGTGCTGTAATAACAAATACTTCAAATCCTATTTATTAATTAATGTTCGATTAAACAGGCTTACTAGATGAGAATGGCGTTATGCCGCGTTTATGCTTCACCTGTGAGACCCCAATTAAATTTGCTTTCTTCTGCAGTAAAGCATTTGTGATTGGCAAGCGCGATGCCCGTAGCAAAAATACAGCTTCTACCAGAAAGTCAAATACCGAACAGGAAGAAGACTTCAGCGCAATTTGCCTAATTGGTAGATAACCTCACATAATGGTGTATATTATTTTAAATATATTTATATATTTTAATATGTAGATCAAACCGCTCTCCACATCTACTGTAGTAATGGTGAGGATTACCTCTGCAATCTCGAATTTCCGGTGTCGCATGTGTGGCCCACATCGTTCGGCATTCTTTTGGAGAAGGTAGCTTCCAGTGCCATTATACAGAATACCGCAATTTCCATGCCGCGTCTGTTCTCGCTCGCACATCCATTACAAGAAATTTGTCCCGTAATCTGTAAAACAGCTACAAATGTCGGTTATCTTGTCGAGTCCGACTACAATATAATATATTCTTCGGAAAACTCAGATCTTGTGCTTTTGTATGACAATCGAATAGGAAAGCAATTTATTTCACGATTACGTAAAGCGACCGAAGAGGAAATACAATATGTAGGCATACAGAATGAAACTGCACTTGGCGGTACGGTTGGTGGACTGCCGCAACACTCTTTAAATCGCGGTGCCGCTGGTGGTATTGGTGGAACAGGTAACTAATTAATTACTTAAAGTTTTTATTTTAGTTTATTTTAATCCAATTCTTATCGCTTAGCTACACCAAAACACAGCACCGCACATTTGGGACGCTCCAGCTTAGGCAATCCAAATTATTCCGCGCATATTGGCAAATTTTTATCCAGTGCGCATTCATTGAGTGGCGCGTTTGGGAATTTAAAGTAAATATATTTGCAAAATGCATATAATACCAGTAAATATTTATCGTAATAACTTTTTTTTTGTATTTAGTCGTACCGCATCCCCTTTAAATCATCTACAGTCCACTATCGGCCAGCACTCTATATCAATGCAAGATATACGAAAAGTAGGTCAGGCGCAGCCCTCAAAGCCTATAGTACCGGAATTGTGTTTGGAACACATCTGGACTGAAAGCACATATGGAAAGTATGTTTGTTTGTTTATGTAAACATTATTATATTGTTACCATAGAAAATGGTTATTTTGTCTACCTAATAAATTATCATATTCTCTATATTTAAAATTATTGTATTATATATCTATTAGCAATCGTGAATTTGGCGAAATCTCAAATCGTGCTTTCATACACACCGATTTGGTGGGACAAATATACTTTTGCTATTTGTTACCATTCTCCTGCAAGCTACAGCTGGTGCGTCTGGTTAATTATGGCACGAAAGAGCTAAAAATATCGAGTAAAACCTTAACTATACCAGCCAAGGATGCGGTGTCATTAGAGGTACTCGTAACTTTTATCAATTTATATTTGATTTGCATTAATTTATCAATATTCGAATTGTAGCGTCTGCGCATGATTGCCGTTTTGGACCCGTCCGGTAGTTTAATCTTGTATACAGGCGCAGTTATGGTGTCTAAAGTACATGTTGCCGCCGCAATGGGTAGTACTAGTGTATGCGCTGGCAATGTGACGCCCACTACGAATGCAACAGCAAGTACGCTAGCCGGAAAATCACCAAACACATCGTTTCCTCGGTAAAATTTGTGATTTCAGTTTATAAAATAGCGTTTCATGTAAAATACCGTTCAATTTATTTGTATACGCTTATGTATTGCATATTTTCAGACGTAGCAGCCTTTTGCCAACCATACAGAAACCCACCGATACTACGTTCGAAGAAGAATTACATTTGTTATCGCCTGTGCATCCACTACAGCCACAATTCCCAAATCGGTAAGCCTGAAATTTCGGTTGTATTTCTTAGAAAAACTTAAATTTTTTCTTTTACAGCAAAAACAGCAACGTTTGCTTGAGTTTGCGTGATCCGGCTGGGAATCGTTTGACTTTGGTCTACCCATTTGGCAAAATGTATCGCATTGAATTACCACAAATTAATGAAACGAAATTCATTTCCCGTTGTATGGGTGCAATGCGCCGTATTTTGAATCGAGCACAATTCATGCAGCTAATTACCCGTTGGTATGGTGCACGCAATCCACCAGGTTCACGTGATTATAGCAGCGCCCAAGAATGGGAAATTTTCCGAAATGTGCTCATGGATCTCATGGGTTGCAGTGCAGCCACACATGAACCTACCATCAACACGTCACTCTCCTATACTGCTGATGAGCCGAAGAAACGGCGTAAAAACGATGAGATTACCGAAGGTACTGCTGCTGATTGGGAATTTATGTTGGCTGTACTTAATGAAGATGTCAGCGGCTGCGTAAATGCTGACATAAAAATGGAAACAGAGCCTGCTGCTGCGGCGGTATGTAATATCGATGTGAGCGCGGGTTTGTTCAGCAGCATACCGGCGATCTTCTATGGTTTACATATGTTGTATGAGGACTTTAAGCTGGATGAAACTATGCATGATTGTTTACCACATTTGGTGAAGGTGATTGTTTAGTTTATATGTTTATGTTTATATTAATATTTATATTATTATACCTTGAAAATGGTCAAAAAATATCTTTATTGCATCACATTTATTACTTTTCACAGTTTCTGCATCAATTCGCACTTGACATGCAGCTGACCACTTATACTTTCCATTATACCCTGGATTATCCCGATTTGGTACACTCAACAAAGAAATTGTGTAAGTTTACAGAAGAACATGCCACACACATGAGCTCCAAAGGGCTGCTGCAAAGCGTTGCTCCAAGCGTTTATAAGCACTTGGAACATATTTTGCGCGGAAGAGACACATCACAGTATACATACGTGGAGGGACTGAATGACTTAAGTCGAAATGTGCTACAGGTATAGTTGGATTGAATTTGAAAGATTTACTTAATTTTCCATGATTATTTTCTGCAAAGGTCATATCACTGATAATGCATGGCGCAGATAGAATAAAAGATTGGATCAAACCGCTAGAATTCGCTGACTCAGTGCATTCCTATTACCCGAAACGACCGAAACGTTTTATATCCACGACTGTGCCGCGTGCCGAGCAAGTCATACAAATGCTGTTAAATATGAGTAAGTTTGTAAAACCCAGAAGGAAACGTCGGAGGTCTTATAAAGTAATTGAAATGATAAGCAAAACTCGCTGTGTTGATTTAGCGCTGTCCGTCTGTCTGAATCCACGCATACTAGTGCCTCGGTTATGAGATATCGATCTGAAAACTTGCACACCTTATTTTCTCCCCAAGAAGCTGCTCATTTCTTTGAACCGTCGATATCGGATCACTTAGGATAAAGCTGCCATACAAATTGTTAAATTAAAATAAAGTTCTTATATGAAAAACTTTTTTATTTGAAAAGATATCTTCAAGAAATTTGGCACAGACTATTTTCCAAAGCAACGCTACATTTTGCGAATAAATTGGCTTGATCGGACCCCTACAGCAAATAGCTGCCATATAAACTGTCCGATCAAAATAAAGTCCTTGTATGGAAAACTTTTTTATTTCACATGAAATCTTTACAAAATTTGGCATAGACGATTGCCCAAGGCTTCCCTACAATCTTCCAAAATATTGTCCAGATCGGACTACTAAGATATATAGCTGCCATACAAACTAACCGAACAAAATAAAAATACAAATTTTTTCTTCCTTTTTTGTAATATCAACTGCGCACAAGTTTCTAAGACCAATTTTATTACCAATAGATATTACACGTACTGACATCGCACGTCTGCCCGTCGCGCTCCACCTCATCATCGCTGAATGTTTGGAGCAAGCACGTCTATCGCCGCCTATCGGTTGCTCAGCTGCCACCTACGAGTTGATTTTACGCACAGAATTAGTTGCACACGCGCTGTTGCAAGACGATTCACCTTCTAATGGTGTGTGTAGACCGCAGCAAAAGTCACATGTTGATGCCGAAGACTCATTGTCGGCACGCTGTCCGCCCGCCACGAACGGCATATCACACATGGAAGCCGCACTTGACGACGGCATGGATAATATCGACACAAAGTTGCTGAATTTACGCTTTCCCGATGATATGCGTATTGCCGAAGTGCGTCGCCTACTCACCTCATCAGAGCCTGTGCTCATCGATATCGTGCAGAAACCCGGCATGACTGATCATCGTTTCATTGAGGAGCAAGAACGACAATTATTCGCTTTGTGCAAGCGCACCATGGCGCTACCGTTAGGGCGTGGCATGTTTACATTACGCACCTCCATACCCACACCCACCGAACTCATGCCTATACCGAAATTGTGTCTCTCCGGCAAGGAGCCTGTCAAGGGCGCCACAATTGAAATGCAACAAATTGAATTGCCACCAAATATGAGCCTTTGGCCGTCATTTCACAATGGCGTTGCGGCTGGTTTGAAAATTTCACCGAACGCGCGTGATGTTGACTCCACGTGGATTGTTTATAATAAACCGAAAGGTCAAGAAGATGTCTCCACGGAACATGCCGGCTTTCTTATGGGTCTCGGCCTTAATGGTCATCTCAAAACACTTTCGTTTATGAGTATTTATGAATATTTGGTGAAGTGTGAAGAGATGACGAGCGTCGGTTTACTCTTGGGCATTTCGGCAACACATCGCGGTACAATGGATACTACAACAACAAAACTGTTGAGCGTACACATTGAAGCATTATTGCCTACCACGGCGCTGGAGTTAGATATACCACAGAATATTCAGGTGGCTTCGTTGATGGGCATTGGATTTTTGTATCAGGGCTCGGCAAAGCGCCATATAGCCGAGGTTTTGCTACAGGAAGTGGGTAAGTGTTGATAAAGTGTTATTATCGGTATTAAAGTAGTACATTTAATGGAGCAATTTTGTTTTCAATTATTCCCGTTAACATTTAATTTCCACACCGATAGGTCGTCCACCGGGCCCTGAAATGGAGAACAGCGTTGAACGCGAATCGTATGCTTTAACCGCCGGTCTTGCCTTGGGCTTGGTTACATTGGGACTTGGTGAATCGCCGGCCGGTTTACTTGATCTACAAATACCCGATACATTGCACTACTATATGGTCGGCGGCAATAAGCGACAGCTCAGCGGTTCACAAAAAGAGAAGTACAAATTGCCTTCGTTTCAAGTGCGCGAAGGCGACAACGTCAACATCGATGTAACTGCACCGGGTGCCACACTGGCGCTGGGTCTAATGTTCTTCAACACCGGCAATCGTGCCGTTGCCGAATGGATGAATCCACCGAATACGCATTACCTGCTCGATTTGGTACGACCCGACTTGCTCATGCTGCGCACCATAGCACGCGGCTTAATACTCTGGTCCGATATCAGGTCCGACGCTGATTGGTTGTTCGGACAGTTTCCGTCAAATTTCAAAATAGATCTTGAACGTCCCTACTATTGGGGCGATAAGTACGAAACGAGCGTTGATTATGAATCCGAAGCGTAAGTGCGATTAGTTGATACGGTAAAGAAGTCATATACAATTTAATTTGTGTCCACTTTGCTTGCAGTCAGGCTTGGTGCAATGTCATTGCGGGCGCCTCATTCTGTATGGGTCTAAAATATGCTGGCAGCGAGAATCAGGAAGCCTTTAAAACCTTACATAAAGCATTGAAAACATTTATTGGTTTCCAAAGTAAGCATGTGTTCGAATTTGCTGGCTATACAACGGTGGAGTGCTGTCTTATGGTTATTTTGATTTCCATATCCTTGGTATTCGCTGGTTCCGGTGACTTGGAAGTATTACGCATTATACGCTATTTGCGTTCGCGCATCAGTTTTCGTGATCGTTGTCGAGTCAATTATAATCCGAATGTTACATTCGGCTCGCAGATGGCTATACACATGTCGCTGGGTTTGTTGTTTTTGGGCGCCGGTCGTTATACCATTGCGAATACACCAGAAGCTGTAGCCGCGTTAATATGTGCCTTCTTCCCGAAATTCCCAAATCACAGTAACGATAATCGGTATGTATATCTAGGGAGTAAACAGTACTAAAAGGCCTGAAAAGTCGATTTCAGCGAAAAATCGTGTATCAGTAATGCAATATTGGCATTTTTAAGCAAGAAATTACTTTTTGTAAAGAATACTTATTTTTACATTTGTATTATTCACTTCACTATTTCTAAATCCTCTTTACCCCTTTCAGATATCATTTACAAGCCTTTCGTCACTTATATGTGTTGGCCGTCGAACCACGCCTCTTTCTGCCGCGCGATATCGACACGAAGAAGTTGTGTCTCTGCCAGATATCAGTGCTGGAGGTGGGCAGCAAGGAATTGCGTCGCCTACCAATGGCGCCTTGTATGCTGCCGCCATTGCACACTTTACAGAAGGTGATTGTAGACGATGCCAATTATTGGCCGGTTTGCTTTGAGAAGGAGCGCAATTGGGCGCAGTTGCTGTAGGTGTCACAGCCCACTTCTACGACTTTGTCAGTTTAACTATTTAAATTTTTTATATTTACAGCAAAGCTTTGGAGAACTCTGCTTGCATAGACATAAAAAAACGTTCCGGTTGTCTTTCGCATCTCGAGGATCCCGATCGTCTGAAGAGTCTTTTCGCACAAACTCTCACCACCGAACAATATACCTGCTGGCATGTGAACGCTACGGCACTGGAGCGCTTCTCAAATGATCCATTCGTTACTAGTTTCACCGATCGCTTTCTACACATCGATGCAGAGATTATCACACAAGACGAATTGCTCAAAATACAGCAGTTGACGATGCTCTTCTACAATGCTGTTATCAAGGATAAAATGCATGTGCTGCCCATTTATTTAACTACATTCAATGTGAGTGATATTTTTTTTTTTCATATTTAATATTTTCGAAAATTTTTGGTGCGTTGAGGCGAAGTGCTGAAAAATCGAAAAGTGACCGATTGGCGGGTTTTAACTTTTAATATAAAAAGAATCAAGTAAAACGTTAATTTCATTTGCAGCGAAGCTATAGTTTCTCCTCAAATGAACAAGTTTTCATACAATAACTTGTTTTTGATGGGTCAGTTTATATGGAAGTTATACGCTATAGGGGTCTGATCTGAACAACATATTAGAAAATTGTACTGTGTTCTCAGACAAGAATCTATGCAAAACTCCGTGAAAATATCGTGTGAAATAAAAAAGTTTTTCATACATGAACTTAATTTTGATCGGTCAGTTTGTATGGCAGCTATATGTTATAGGGGTCCGATCAAAACAATTTATTCGCAAAATGTAGCGTTGCCTTGAACAATTCACTATACCAAATTTCCTGAAGATATCTTGTGAAATAAAAAAGTTTTTCATACATGAACTTAATTTTGATCGGTCAGTTTATATGGCAGCTATATGCTATATGGGTCCGATAACGGCGGCTCCTACAAATGAGTAGCGAAAACCACTTGTGCAAAATTTCAGAGCAGATATCTCATCATATAGACATATGGTCATGTCTAAATCTGCTCGGCTATTATATTATATATACACATGTTTATTCTTTATAAAGTCTTCGACGTTTCCTTCACCATCTCAAAATTTCTTCAGCACTGTTTTTTCTGCCGCTACAACAACAACAACCTTTTTAAATTGTTGTTTTTATTTATTAAAAATCATTTTAACACGTTTTCGAAAAATTAAAAAGAAAACCATAAATTTCTAATAATTTTCTTTTTTTCCTTCCAGCTAATTCAACGCGTCCAACGCAAGCCCGAAGGCAATGATGTTTGGCAAATAAAATTAATCGACTTGTATATGGAAAAGTATAGACAGCCTCACCTACTCATCACCTCCGAGTTGATGGGCGCACTACTCGAGAAATTTAAAGTGTTCATCGAAAATACGCGCCGTGCAATGGCGTCCATTTTGCATAGTTTCATCAGCACCAGCGCACTTGAGCCAAGTATTATTAGCGAATTGTCAGCGGTGGAGCTGGCGCGCCTCTATTCCGTGGTGAATTTCTATAATTTAACGCCGAATTTATTGATTTTGGTTGATCTTAGCGGTACAGTTAACTACCTAAGGTATTTATACGAGTTCAAGAAGCTCAACTTGGACGTGCAAACCATACATTGTTTAATTAAAATATTACTGCAAACCAGCAGCAACGAAGCTACTTAAAGTTCAGTGAATTTGAAAAGTAGCCAATCGTGCATAAAAGAAAAAGTAATGCTTGTTATCAGTGCGAAGTTGATAATTTTTTTTATATTAAAATATAAATATTTATTGCACAAATACACTGCGTATGCGTAAAATTAGTCGCCGTGGGGTGTACTCTTGAAATTTGGGCATAAAAAAGATGAAGTTACATATATGTATTATAAAATACTGCCTACATTTAGGGGTTTTCGAAGGATGAGGGTTAACTACCTCAACTTTCTTAATTTGAAAAAATTATTTTTAAACAACATTTATATAAGTTATAAAAATCCGGTTACCTCGATTGTCGGATAGAGAAAAAATTGTTACTGATGTCTTCAATGAAATATAAAAAGTGCTGCGCCTAAAACTATACTTTCTGTACTATCATAAACTCAGAAATCCATCTATTGCCTCGAAATTTAATACCTTTTCGGATGCCAAGCAAAAAGTCGAATTTTAAAAATAATTTTTATAAAACTTCTATTTCCCGGATCGACTTTAACTTTTCGGGTAATATTCTCCTACGCATGTAAATTCGTTATATAAGAAAAAAATTCGACTTTTTGAAATTCACTAGTGAATATTACACCTTAAGTGAACAAAGTCCTAACCAAACGGTAGATTTTCTTAAAAAAAAAAAATTGTTGCCTACATTTAGGCTGCTGTTGAAAGAACGCTAAGTTGAAGTAAAACATTTTAACTTAAATAAAAAGTGCGTGATGTTTCTTTTTTAATAAAACAATAATAACATATGTATGTACAAAATACCGTAATATCAAATTAAAAATTTTTTTTTGAAGGAAAATTGATATTTTTACACAAAAACCTATATTTTTCGCAGCATGAAACCCCAAAAACGCAGTAAATATTTTTCGTTCTTGTAATTTGATAAAAAAAATATTGCACACTTTCCGCTGAAGTTAACATAACATAAAAAGACTGGTAAAACATACATTTTCTGAAGTAATTCAAGCCAGGTGAAGAACGAACTGGAGATTGAGTAAATAAATAGGAACGATAGCTTAAAATCTCCCGTGAATATAAGCGACTAATATCTATGTGTTGGTGTATTGGTTGGTTGCGTCTCTAGCACTCCCTCTCTGATGCCACGTTCGGCACAACGCTTGTAAATATATAAGCCAAGCAGTGGAATTGGCGTTAATATAGCGACGGAGACGGGTATGACTGTGGTGAGATCGGCTTCTGGTTGCGGCAGACTGAAACGCAGTAGGAATATCGCTATGCCGGTGTTTTGGATGCCCGTTTCTATGGCAATGGTTAACGAATCAATGGAGTTTCGACGTAGCGCCTTCGCCGCGCACCAAGCCAATATGTAGCCCGCCCAAGGCAACGCTAAACCGGCCACAATAATCTGAAAATTTTCAAGAAGCAATTAAAGATAAAGCTAATTGTTTCAAAATCGCAACTTACCTGCCAGGAGAACAACTCAAACAAGTAGAGATTTGTGATGATCGCAAAGATGATAATAAACAGTATGAGGCAGGTGGAAATCGGTTTGAGTAGACGCACCAGTATGCGTGTCAGGCGTGGCGACCAACGTTGTATGGCCAAACCGATAGCGAGCGGCACGACCAGCGATACCGCGAACGTGGCGATGTTCTCATAAGGCACAGTTATATTTGCACGATCGAAAATCAGCTGACCGAGCGTAAAGATCCACAGTGGCATCATGCCGAAAGCGGCAAAATTGCTGATCGTTGTCATCAGCACAGAGAGATTAATATTACCACCTAAGATGACGGCCCAGATGTTCGATGCGCCACCGCTCGGCGAGACGCCCGTAAAGAAGAGACCCAACTGTAATTCCGGTGAGTCCGGAAAGATGAGCACACCCAAACCATAGCCGAGCAGTGGCATAATAATAAATTGCGTGAGAAAGCCAATAATCGGCGCCAATGGACGTGTTAATAAAGCGCGCAGCACCGTTACATCCAAAGCGGCGCCGAAATTGATATACAACAATGAGACGAGCAGCGCCACGGAGCCAGTGAATATGTGATCGATGATACGTGTGCGGCGTATAATCGTCAAATCGAGTGCATTCTCGGCGCGTTCGCTGCTATTGACGCGACGCACATAGACTTTGGTAGAGCCGAGGAAGAGCGCATCGATGGTGACGTTGCCGCGCCAAGTGTGTGTGGTGGGACTAATAACATCAGCGGGTATGAGATGTTCCACACTGGCAAGATGTGGATTTTCACTTAACACCTCAAATGAGACATCCGTTGGCAGATCTGCAAAGGTGTGATGTTAAAAGAAAATAATTAATGAATGGTGTTGGCAATTCTTCGGTCTAGAGTAGAAGACAAATTAGCGGATTACGGTAATTATAATGTTTTGATTTTTTTTACATATTTCCTTGAAATTAAGACAAATCTTCAATATCTCTTAAGGACTAAATATGTATGTTAGTTTGGGTGAGCTCGTAATAATAAGCTACGCATAAACCTGTTTTGGTCTTTTGCGATACCAGATGGAGTTCAGTTACTAGGTTCATGAGGAGTATCTTCTGTCGTTTAACAGACACTGTGGCCTCACTATCGATACCCCCTACAGTATATCATGCCGTGGGGACGCCAGGTGCTTACAGCGTAGTCTTGCCAATGCAGGACAAGTGCACAAGAGATGCTCCGTTGTTTCCCTGATGCCTTGCTATACACATTTCTTGTAGTCTTTTCTATCGAGTGCCAATAGGAATTTTGCGTACTTCCGATCTACCGTTTTTCACCTGACTTTTGCAGTTTTGCACCCATGTAGATCGTTCCATCGGGTTTGAGGTCGCAGGGTTGCTCCAAAATCGAATTGATTTGGACAGATATTCGTCTTTTGTGTTACCCATAAACTACTAAGGTGGATCACCAAATTCTTATAGATGGACGAAGCGTTTCGAGCTTAACACAAATTTATTAGGGCAGTTAATATCAATCCTAGCAGCTTCGCTAAGTTCGCCGAAGATGTGTCCACCGATATATTTTAGTCTAAATCGGGTTACAGTCAGGCAACAGATAAGGACGTGACAAATTGATTCCACCTCGCCTTTCTCTATACTCTATCAGCGTCCAATAGAATATTTACCCATACCGCTTGTTAGCTTATTGCACAGTGTCCAGTCAGAATAGCCATAATCGTGGCGAGATTGCGCTAGTAGCTCAGAGGTCATCTTACCAGAGGAGGACTGGGCCAGAGGCATCACGCAGTTGCACAAGATCTGCTTGTTGAACAGCTCTTTGTTGAGCTCACTGGGAATCCAAAGTTCCAAAGCTAGAACACAAAGGTATCAGAAAACCAATCGCTTCTAAGCGGATGAAACTTTGAAAATAATCTAAGGCTTTGCAGTTTCCAGCGATTCCGTTTTGACCGGGCATCCATGCGAGTCTAATATGGAAAAAGCTTTACGCTATTGCTTAAGAGTTTATGCACTCCTTGACTAGTTTTGAGCGTACTGTCAGTGTAGCCGCTCGGCTAACGGAAGGAATGTACACCTCTCTGCAGGAAGCTGAACTTCGGAGCAGTACATCTACTGCTGCCTTGGTAGCAGCCACCTTCGCTTAAAGGACGCTACAATAGTCTGAAAATAAAGTTGATGTAGAGCTCCTTACAGTAGACTCCGATCTCAAGCAGGACCTCCGAGAAAAGGTGTCTGACGGTGAGTAAACTTTTTCTATTTACCAAAAATCAAAAAATGTATTACTGCGATAGATGAATACGGATAAATTCAAAGGACTGATCAAAATTTTGATTTTTGATCAACTCGTGACTTCCCAAAAAAATATTTTTTTGTGAAAAAATTTACATTAATTTCAGAGTGGCTTAAAAATCGAAATTATTATCCTACCCATTCAATCATTATCTGACAAATGTGTATATCTAAGAAAATCCCGTGAAGTTGAAAACCAAACGGTCCAGCCATGTCGGAGGACCCTGTAGGAGAAAATTTCAACGGTTAGCACCGCAGTTTCTGACAGATTTTGAAAAACGGTTTTAAAATTTTCGGACCCGATTTCACTAAGTTGAAAAATCTTTCAAATATATCTCTATATCCGAAACTTTTTTCCGAATCAACTTGAAATTTTCGAAGAATATTTTCAGATACATATTTGTATACATCCGACAAAAAAGGATGTCCCAAAATTAACGTAAGATTTCAATTTGCTGCCATTTCAATTAATCTCTTCACAGTTGAAGAAGTTAAAATACTATTCCGACCATATTTTGTATGAAATGTTCGAACTGGGGTACTGCGTCGAATACTTTCAGAGCTGGAGTATTTTCATCTATTCTGGTGACATGACCTAGCCAGCGTAGCCGTTTCATCGACTGTGGTATTCGGCGTTGATTTTCCAGACATAAAGTCACACTGATAAGGTCCAATCAGCTTGTTGATGAGAGGCTTTAATCTTTTACCCAATACGCTCGATAAAACCTTATATGCGATGTTGAGGCGGCTTATCCCAGGTAGCGCAAGTCGCGGGGTCTCCCTGTTTGTGGATTGGGCAGCGCACACTTAAATTCCAATCATCGGACATGCTTTCGTCCGACTATAAAGAAGCTTATGCATGCTGCCTATCAGTTTTTCGCCGTCGTATTTGAATAGCTTGGCCGGCAAACCATCGGCCCCCGCCGCTTCGTTGTTCTTCAGACGGATAATTGCTATTCGAACTTTTTCATTGTCGGGCAACGGAACGTCCGCTCCATTCATCATCTATTGGGGAATCGGGTACACCATTTTCTGTTGTTGTGCTTTCACTGTCATTCAGCAGGCTGGAGAAGTGTTCCCTCGCAAATTTTAGTATGCTCTGGGCATCAGTCACTTTATCACCGCTGGGGGTTCTAAAATGTATGCTCCGGTCTTGATACTTTCTCTTGATAAGAAATGTATGTATGTACGTGTTCGAAATATAACTTTTCAAATATCAAACTCTAAGGTGAGGCCTATCTAAGTCGGCACAACTGAAGTTACTTATTTTCTGATGCTTTTTATTAAATATTCATAACTACTGTTATTTTTTTTTTGTTTTCACATTATACGCCTTTGATATAAACAATTATACAATTTTATAATTTTTTTTAACTGCTGGCCATTAAACTATCACATAACCGCCGTAGTTCACTCATTCTTTAGTATAAAGCATATAATATATATTTATAAACACACTCGTACCTGTGAGTTCCAACAACACTTCGCCACTCGTGCCCATATGCAATTGCAGTTGTTGGGGAGTGAATTTAGCACGCCAGCTGGGGGCAGCTGCCCTCAAGTCGCGCTTGCTCTCCGCGCCCAATTTGTATGGTGTAACTTGTTGCACTGCTGTGTTGACTGTTGTTGTTGTAGCGAATGTGGAAATTGCAGCGAGAAAAGTGCCACAAAACAATATCATATGGGAATACATCTTTTGCGCAATTTGATAATTCAACAGGTGATTTAAAGTGGTTTAAGCTATACTCGTATAGTATATAATTTGCATTGTACATATGCGCATGTATTGTATATGTATGTGTAAGCGCTAACAACACAAAAACAATCAAAACGCTCACTAATTCGCCAATTTTTACACTAAAAAGTTGTTAAAGATTTCATTTGGTGGTGTGTGGGGACGTGTAGAATCACACATAGATACATACATTTATAAGTATCTGTAAGTACACACTGCTTATCACACAATTCAAGCGTTGAGTGGATAACTTGTAGATATAGTACTTATTTTTTATACTCGTACTTCTTTACATTTCCTAACACTTCTACGAGTAGTTCAAGACAATTTCAAAATTTACACAAGAGAAAGTAAATACAATAAGTCGCGTATAGATAAAGTAAAAGAAATTAAATCACAACACAAAATGCCGAAAAACGAGAAACGCAACGAAAATGTGTGCAAACACCGACGAAGCCAAGCTAAAGTCGATACACCAGTAATTTAGTGAAAACAAACATTGAACGCTTGTGCCGCTACACTGAGCCCGGATTGCGTGCGCGCTCTTCAGTTAAAAAAAAAAGTACAAAAGTCACAAAATCACACTCAAAAATTGAACTCGTGTCCGTCTGCGCCAGGCATGTTTTCATGCTCTTTTGCTCAAACCTCCGTCGACCAGCAAGTAGCAGCAGTAAAATGCGAATGAAGGTGCGAGTATTTGTGTCAACACCACCGAGTGAGTACAGCACAATTGGACTAAATATTATTGAACATTCCGTCACCACTAATATTTTATGAACACTGAAAACTATTAGTTGCCCTAGTTAAACAGTAGCTATACCTTCGTCACGCAACTGCGATAACACAGAATCTATTTTTTGTACACGTTTTTGTTGTAGCCGGTTTCTCAGATAAGACTTTTATCTTTTTATGCTCTTCAAGATCAGCAAATACGAGTAGTATATGAAGTGAGGTGTATGACATAAAAATAGAACAATAAATATGATTAGATGAATTAAGAACAACAACTCAGGCACACTTTACTTGCCCTTGAACGCTTCGGGTTAGGTGATGATTATGTATTTACATTATATTATAAATTATTTATTGAGGGAGTGTTTTTAAAATTATTTTAACTAGATATTCTAGTCTAGATGCATGAATATCAGATAATTTTTATACTCTTGCAATTTGTTGCTGCACCTAACGGTTGTTGTTGTCACCTAAAACTAAGCGAGATAGATATATATGTATATTTATATATTTAAATGATCAGCATGACGAGACAAGTTGAAATCACAGTAACTGCCTGCCCATCCGTGCAAGCTGTAATTTGAATAAAAATTGAGATATTTTGATAAAACTTGGTATACGGATTCCTTAGCTCAAAAAAATACCAGTTCGTTGACGGGCGTAATTGGGGCACTGCTACGCCCATAAAACGCCATTAACCGAAAACGTATAAAGTGTCATAACTATGCACTAAATTAAAATATAAAGCTGTCATTTGGTACAGAGAATAGCAGGAGCAAGGGACACCTATGATAAATTTTTCTTGAAAAAGTGGAGGTGGCCCCGCCCTCTAATATGTTTAATATAGATATCTTTTAAACTAATAAAGCTACAATAAAAACCTTTGTCTAGCACAAATACTATAAGAACTCCTACCGACAGTGTGGAAATGGATGAATTCGAAAGACAACCTCGCTCACTCCCCATATAAAATAACTGAATACGCCAGAGACATTAAATTTTACCTCCGAGATGATATGAGAGAGGTTTATGGGAGCCAAAGTGAAAATTGAACCATAGGGCGTGGCACCACCCACCTTTTGGTGAAATCCCATACGTATCATTTTTCAAACATTCCTATGTTACAGTATGAAAATATGTAAAATTGGACTACAACCATGCCTACTCCTCATTTAACACAATTTAAAATTCCATTTGATCTTTACTTTCCAGTACACAAATTAAAAAGTAATTTATATAACGGAATAAAAAATGTTCAGTAATATTATAATTCCCTTAAAATAGGGCACCTTTTGACCAAAAATTGTCCAAATTCAACTGAAACTGTTCAAGATCCTAGGTCCCGAATATTTGGATCCTAATATCTACAGTTAATTTTTGACCAAAACTATCGTTCAATGTATGAGGTATATAATTGAAATTCAAGAATAATCCTTCTCTGACAATGGTATGGCTGTATGCCAAAAATTGGTCGAATCGGGCCAATACTTCTCTGAGCCCTCATACACCTAATATAAAGATTTTCGAACTTCCGGGTGACTTTGTATCGCATATATCGGCCAATACATGGGTTATCTCAATGAAAATGAGAGAGCGTGTTTTAATCATAACAGTGTATCTTTGTGTCTAAAATGAATAAATTTGAGCGAAAACTTGACCTAGCCGCTATATATGTATATATGTAACTAATATCAGGATTTCAGCATCCGGCTGACGTTACTCTTCCGATAGGTGGTTGTATTTGAGGTACCTTAATGAAACCCAGGGAAATTTTTTGGAGTACGTGGCATGATAATAGCTAATAGATAAAATCGGGTCGATACTACTGCAACTCCATATGGCAAATATAATGATTTTCGTTTTTCTAACAAATCTTCTGCCGAATATGTCGGTCAGAGTTAAACAGAGTATATTTATATATAGTTTAAAATTACTTGGATTCAGATTATCTGGTCTTAAGGTATTTCCCTGGCCTTTATTGCTGCATTTTGTAAAAGTATAAAATGTTCGGTTGCACCCAAACTTAGCCCTTCCTTACTTGTTTTTTTGTAAAATTATCTCTCAAGCTGAGAAATGATAAAAACATCTGCATAGCAGGTTAGTCACAATTTTAAAATCGCTTGAAGCTTATTTCTATTCTATATATCCCATAAGATATTAATTATTTCTTCATATTTCTGTAAAGCCAAGTAGAAATCGTACTTAATGATGTTATATTTTTACTTTTCTAATATGTATGTATATGTATTTTACTGGCAAAAAGAGAATATTTAAAATTGCAATTTTTCTCTAAATAAATGCAATACATACCTACATATAACCGCTTATATCAGTTTAAACTCAATTAAATCACTCTGGCTCTCAAACTGTTGTTTATCGACAAATTTTGTTCAGCGATGAGGCTCATTTCTGGTTGAATGGCTACGTAAATAAGCAAAATTGCCGCATTTGGGGTGAAGAGCAACCAGAAGCCGTTCAAGAAACTGCCCATGCATCCCGAAAAATGCACTGTTTGGTGTGGTTTGTACGCTGGTGGAATCATTGGACCGTATTTTTTCAAAGATGCTGTTGGACGCAACGTTACGGTGAATGGCGATCGCTATCGTTCGATGCTAACAAACTTTTTGTTGCCAAAAATGGAAGAACTGAACTTGGTTGACATGTGGTTTCAACAAGATGGCGCTACATGCCACACAGCTCGCGATTCTATGGCCATTTTGAGGGAAAACTTCGGACAACAATTCATCTCAAGAAATGGACCCGTAAGTTGGCCACCAAGATCATGCGATTTAACGCCTTTAGACTATTTTTTGTGGGGCTACGTCAAGTCTAAAGTCTACAGAAATAAGCCAGCAACTATTCCAGCTTTGGAAGACAACATTTCCGAAGAAATTCGGGCTATTCCGGCCGAAATGCTCGAAAAAGTTGCCCAAAATTGGACTTTCCGAATGGACCACCTAAGACGCAGCCGCGGTCAACATTTAAATGAAATTATCTTCAAAAAGTAAATGTCATGAACCAATCTAACGTTTCAAATAAAGAACCGATGAGATTTTGCAAATTTTATGCGTTTTTTTTTTAAAAAAAGTTATCAAGCTCTTAAAAAATCACCCTTTACATACATATACATATACATACATAAGTGGGAAAAGTGAAGACAGTGCAATTGTAGCTGGCAGGAATGGCTTTCAAAACAACAACCTAATAAATGCACACATTATTACTGTAGCATGTGGAAGCCCGAATTAAATTGCTAGTTTATTGAAGCTTCACATAAAATCCATTAATTTAACTACCAACAACGACAACAACAGGATTGCGTGCTGTAATAGGCAACAATAAAGCAATGCCTGCCTGTCGCAATAGATTTCAACAAGCGCTGCTTACACATTTCATTTCTGTCATATTTAAGAAATTTTCGCTAGTTAAGCTCTCGCGCACACTTTTTACCGCGATGACACGAGTGCACTTTAATTGATTCCCGAAAAAACGTGTGAAAAATGCCACAACTACTCAAATTATAAATTAACACTAGCACAACACTTAAATTTCCACCAAAATTAAGATTTTTACTTATATGCTTTAGGATTTTCACAATTTACACGGATTTCAATACACGCAGCAGGGAAATAGCTTCGGAACTGCTTGCAGCTGAAAAGTGGCGCCGGAAAGTTTCAAATGCGCAGAGCTGTATTTACTGTCAAACTGTTTGACTTATTGCATTCACAGTGAAGTGGTAAAATAATTAATTTTTTTCCATAAAAAATATACATTTATAATTTGATTTCAAAATATAAATAAATACAATAGAAAATTGATAAATCGTTTATTATATCTGTATAATAATTAAACCCCAGCACCACCTAGTTTTCATATTTACACTCTCACTGAAGGCTGCAAAATAATTCGCTCCTCATAGTGAATGGAATAATTTCCAGTTTCCCATGGGAAGTGCAACGCTGTGCTTTGCCATGATCCGCCGCCATTTAGTCAGTTCCGTATAAAATTCCGTGCGCGTGTGATGAAATTTGGTTATTGTGGCAAATAGCGTAAAATATAAAAGTATTTGTTTCAAATGCAAAAGTTAAGTGATCGGTCGTGTGTAGGAAAGTGAAATAAATGGGAGTGCAGTGTTTTCATACAGATTTGTTAAAAAGTGTGCAATTATAGGTTCTTTAGGAAATTGTGTGTGTGTCAGTGTAGTGAGTGGTCGCAGTGCGTTTGCAATAAGACAAGGTTTGAAAGTTGTTAGTGTTATTGAAAAAGGAAGAAGGAAACGAGAGCATTGGATGTGCATTGATTTCTAATATACGGTAAGTGTTTCCTTACCAATTTTGATAAGAGACTCCTTTCAGGTGTGTACAGATAATTTGTAAGCCACGCACGCAACGCCGCTGTTCCTTATAACTTTTCTTTGGTGTGCTTTTAGCAAATTGAAAAGAGCTTTCGTGAAGTGTATTCAGTTAATATTTTTATACTTTTTATATTTTATAATACACGTCAAATATGCTACGTAAATCGGCATATTAGGAGATAACTTGAGAAATATCCCTTTAAGGGGTTAGGTAGGTTTCAGAAATTAACAAAGTGTATTTTCGGATATTTTACACATATGTACAAACATATATTTTATTTAAACAATTCAGCATATCAAAGTATCATATTTAAAAAAAAATATTTTGTGAAATTGTATTTAAAAGTTCCGAAAACTCAGCCGTTGTAACCCCATCTTCCATCGCGTTCAGCATTGTCGAGGACAACATTACTCACTATTGGTTCATCTGGAATCAAAAATATTCCGTTAGGTTGAAAAGATAATAATTTAATTTTTTTAAGCCACTCTAAAGAGTATTTTTTCGTAAAAAAACAAAAACAAAATGTTTTTGGAAATTTTGACAAGTCCTTCGAACATTACTGGTATTCATCTGTAATAATAACAATTATTTTTTGGTTTTTATGTTTAAAGTTATTTTAGATATTTTAAGCAGCAAAAGCTCCCTCACAAACTAACACCTTTTTCGGAGCTCTTTCTCCGAGCGGTCGCCTTATATTTCAATTTACGACAAAACTACGACTCCTTTGGGAAAAAGTTATATGGCAATTTTGTAGATAATGGAAAGATCTACAACATTTGTCTCAACACCTTTTCGACATAACCTCAAAATTTATGTGAAAAGTTCAAATATCCCAGTTTTTGGGTTTTTTAATTTCCAATTTTTTAAATATAGTAGTAAATATGCATGTACCATATAAACAGAGAACCGGACATGCGGTGTGCAATACTAATCGCACAATATTGCATATATTTAGGCGCTGCTGAATGAATGTTGCAAAATAAAGTGGTATGCATGCCCATAGATAAATCCAGTATTAAATAACATAAATAAAAAAAATACTAAAATATTAGAGATGACAACTAATTTTTAACTATAAGCAAATTCAACTGTTTTCAAATATTTGTTTAGTATTCAATGAGAGGAAAAGAGATTCCAAAATTCGAGAAACTCAAATGTAGATTGTTAGAGCCATGTTATCTTTTAGTGATGAGGTGGCAAATACTCAACAATGAATGAACACAAATACTACTTAGTTACTTACTTGATTTTTACATAGGGTCTGGCGGATTTTCTATACAATAGTTTTCGTAATTGTGTTTGCCTATACATACTATATTCCTATGGTACATACAAACCTATGTGATTGCGTGCTTTTTCCAAACTTGTGTGTTTGAACAAGATGATAAAGCGATAATGACGTGTTTCCATTTCTAAAACAACAACTATAACAAACAACGCTATGTTTTGTAGTAAAATTTTAAAATAAAAATCTCTTATCAATTACGTGACTGTCATCAACATATCTCTCGTAAACTTTATTTCATTAATATAAATGCTTCGTAACTCAAATTACAACAGAACCCATTATTTGTAAAAAAAAATTCAATCCTCAGCGTTAATATGTATACCTCTATGATGCGGAAGCCATATTTTTTCTAGTATCTGTAGTGATCGGGTTTGAATGGACCAGTTTTGGGCACACCCAAGTATTTGGATTGCTCGTCACTCAATTTGGTTAACTTCACGCCCAATTTCTCCAAATGTAGACTGGCGACCTCTTCATCGAGTATTTTTGGCAACATATGTACATCTACGTTGTATTTGTCAGCCTTGGTCCACAATTCGATTTGTGCCAGCACTTGATTACTGAACGAGTTGGACATCACGAAACTGGGATGACCATGCGCACAGCCCAAATTGACCAAGCGTCCTTCAGCCAAGAGAATAATATGGTTGCCGTTGGAAAGGGTATAACGATCGACTTGTGGTTTGACATTAATCTTCTCCTTGGCATTGGCATTCAACCAGGCGACATCGATTTCACAATCGAAATGACCAATGTTACAAACGATCGCATCGTCGGGCATGTGTTCGAAATGTGCGCCAGTGATGATGTCCTTGCAACCAGTTGTTGTTACGAAGATGGTGGCTTCTTTGCATGCCTCCTCCATGGTGGTCACTTCATAGCCTTCCATAGCCGCTTGCAAAGCAATTATGGGATCGATTTCCGTGACAATGACTCGTCCGCCGAAACCACGTAACGCTTGGGCACAACCTTTGCCCACATCACCATAACCAGCAACACAGCACACTTTGCCAGCAATCATCACATCGGTGGCACGTTTAATACCATCAATTAGCGACTCGCGACAACCATACAGATTATCGAATTTGCTCTGCAAGTGTAGAAGAGTAATAATTATTATAAAAAACAGTAATAATTTTTATAAAAAAGAAGAGTAATACTTTTTATAAACAAAATCATTGTTTCATCCGAAAAAATACTAACCTTGGTCACCGAATCGTTGACATTGATGGCTGGCACACCGAGACGTCCCTCCTTCACCATTTTATACAAATTGTGCACACCGGTTGTAGTTTCTTCGCTCAAACCCTTGATGTCCTTCAGGTACTGTGGGAACTTTTCATGCACCAAGTTGGTCAAATCACCACCATCATCGAGAATCAAGTTCAACGGCTTTCCATCTGAGAAGACTAAGGTCTGTTCAATGCACCTGAAAATGTGAAAAATCAAGCAAGATTTATGAATTAAAATAGATATTACATATTTTTTCGTTATTAATATTGTCTCACCATAAGTATTCTTCATCGGTTTCACCTTTCCAAGCATAGACTGGTACTCCCGTCTTGGCAATAGCTGCAGCAGCATGATCTTGGGTACTGAATATATTACAGCTTGACCACTGAACCTGAAAGCAAAAAATTAATTATTTATAAAATGTATCTAATGAATTGTTCCCGTATGGCGACAACAAACAAAACTATTAACATAGCATCGCTTTGAACTCTTGGCCTCAACAGATAATCAACAAAAGCATACTTAGAAATTACTAATTACATACGTGAGATTCTTATCTACGATATGAATAATGTATGAGCGCAATTAACTTGTACACTTAGAGAACAAAAACATTGGTGATAAGCATTTTAAGATTTCCGGTTGAGGTCTTCATCCCAAAATATTGTTTAACGTACCTCTGCGCCCAATTCTGTGAGGGTTTCTATTAATACCGCCGTTTGTACTGTCATATGCAGACAGCCAGCAATACGCGCACCCTTCAGCACCTTTTGTGGCCCATACTTCTTGCGAATGGCCATCAGACCAGGCATCTCATTCTCAGCGATGATAATGGCTTTGCGACCCCATTCAGCAAGACTAATGTCAGCTAAAATTAATTAATTTGAGAATATTAGCTTCTCTTGTATTTTATATTAAGATTTATAAATTCCATTTCTGCTCAATTTCATGCAACAGCTGATAACTAACCGCGAAACTTAACCTACATCCCATACTTACCAACTTTGTATTGCGGCTTCATTTTAAATTACGTTGTATAGAGTAAGACCTATAACGAATGTTTAGTTAATACTTTAATCAAAATTGTAACTACAATATACAAAATATAGTTAAATGCACGGAAATCCAAGATCTTACTTGCAACCGGCGCGAATGGAGATGGAGGTAAAAGTGAATTTTTGAACAGTTTGTCTTTTGCAAGAAACCCAGCACGCGTTTATTATAAATAAACGTGCAGGGTTGCATCTGCTTCTCAATTATAAACAAAAAACTGGTATAAAATAATTATGGAAATTAGTGTAAGCATATTTTGTATAAACAAATCAGTTAACAATTTTCACAAAACAAGAATAATAGAAATTCAAAAAGTTATGCATTCACGAAAACAAAACGTAACGATCATTAGTAACGTGTACTAACAAATACATACTTCTCGTAAAGAAATTTTGACTTCATATCGGCAGTAGAACATACTGATATATCTATTTGTAGCTAAATACTGAAAATTATAAATGACTGCAGCTAATAATTATACAGACATTGTGAAATTATGTGTTGTTTTTAAACCATTATGATACTTTTATTTTATATGTAAAAATCTGTACATTTTCAATTCTAAGAGTATAACAATATGGCAATGCTTGAATTCCAACTGAATCCAATTGGAACGTTGAACTGAAAGGTGGTGAATAGCAACTGGGTTGCAGTTTAAACAAATGTCACAATAATATTATTTAATATCCTATTTACGGTGCTTTTATATGCAATCACAATTTTTATAAAATGATAAAATATTTTAGTTTAACCTTTAAATCATTTTATTCTTTACAGCCGGTTTATAAATCTTCCATATTTAAATATTCACCACTCCGAAAATTCAGTATTGCCATTTTGTCAGGAAAGTACTTTTTTTCAAGCGCAACGAATTGGAAATATGCGAGCACAATTTGCTCATCCCTGGTTTCACAGTTGTGCGCGAGAAGCCGAATTGACGAGACGTGAAAAAAATTTATTGAGCGTGAGTGTAATAAGTGCTGGCTGAGCTGCTTTTATGAAATTCTCTGCTAATAGTGGTAAATAGTTAACAATTCTTTAGTGTGCTTGGCATTTTCAACTATTAACGAATTAAATAGTCAAAATTAAAGTGCAGTGAATTGAAATAAAGTTTTGTAAATAAATTAAGTAAATGTGTTTAGGAACAAAGTCTGAATTTGTGAATATAACAATACATTTGGAAATAGCAGTTTTGTGTGTATCTTCGCTGCCGAAAAGAAAGCTTTCGTTTTAGCCAGAAAGAAAAACAACAAATTACACACTACGAAGGATATGTGAGCAGCCATCAATCTTTGTTGAATATTAGCAACTTTTCGGGTAAATAACTAGTTTTGCTATTATATTTACGTAAAATATGGGCATTAACTTAGTTTTATGGAATATAATATTTATAATTGCCCGCAGTTGTGTTAGTGTTGGTGTAGAAGCGAGGTCAAAAAAGTATGCCCAAAACTAATGGCTGTTGCAAGCATTCAGAATCGGCAATGCGAAAATGTCGCCGTTTTTTTTAATTTCTTTATGTGTTGCCTTGTTGCGTTTGTTCTAAATGAAAAAAATATGCTGACGATCAGTAATAAATGTACAAAAGAACAATAAACTCGATTTTCATAACACAAATTGTATTCGGATAGTGAAGCAAATTAATGCACAATGTTGGCTTATATTATATATTGTTGTTGGTAGTAGTGGTTGTGGCAACAAGCAATAAGACATAGTTATTGGATACACAGCAACGACTACAACAAAATTTATTATAAATAAAACAATAGAGCAATAGCAACAACGGTTACTTTATTAGACGTTCGAGAGAGCTAGCGTTGCAACAACAATTACAACAACACCCTACATATAATTTTCGTGCGAAAACAGAGTACGCGGCAATAGAAACGAAAACAAAAACAGGTTTCAACTTTGACGCCGACGCTGGCGTCACTGCCTCGGTTATTTTGGCTGCTGCTGCGACGACTGACTTTACTACTAGCGCTCTTTAGCACGTTGAATAGGTGGGGCAGCACGTTGCCAGTGTTGCCAAATAAGCCTAGACTCTGACCGATACAGTTGCGCGCGCGCTCTCTGAAAAATGTTAATTTTGTATTGGTCAAGTTTCGAAATGTTTTGATTTGAAATTCAAATTGGTGGAAGAGGTATACAACAAATGTAGATATGTGAAGCAGATTGGGTGATAAATGAATATGCCAAGCTGTACTAGTAAAAATGCTAACTTTTTGTAAGCCATTGCTTCGTAGGCAAACAAAAAGGGAGTAACCGCATACTATTTGGTTGACCGATGACGTCAGTTTTGAACTTCAGTATAATTGTATTGTTTTAAAGCTTTTTTAGATGTTTTTTTTTTTTAAATTAAATATTTGTATTAATTTATAGTATGAAATTTTTATATTAATTTATAGCATTTTATAATAAATAATATGTTGTTGAATTTAATTAAACAAATATTGGTTAGGTCTCTATTAATTATCATTGGTAAGAGCAGAATTCTTTTTTACTTTTTGCTTTTGATATGTCAGTCCTTGGGTGGTAAAGATCTGACTTCTTTAAGTTTTTATTAGTTTAGGTCGAATTGTTGGGTGAGCATCTCCAGAGCATATTCAAAACTTTTTATACCCTAATACAACATAAGTATAATATATGTATAAAAATTCTATAAACCATTTATTTTAAGTTTTGAACTTTATTTCGTAAAAATAATTTGTTTGTTGGTAATTGTCGTAATGGTTTTTTGTCATTATCCTCTCATCTCAATAGTTTTATGGCTTAATTTGGTCAGAATTACACCCAAACAATATAGGATTTTAATAATAATTAAAAATGCTCATCAATAAAATATAAAAAATTGCAGTTTTATCATTTCTGCTCAAATTGCAATACAATAATTGCGAAACGCAATAAATTAATCAAAAGAAATGTACAATATATAATACAAACTTATATTATAGTCTACTCGGGCTGACCTGTCAAGCACAGTGGCGCAATTCCCATGATATCACCAGTAAATTGTGTGCATTTTTCTATACCAAGGTTTATTTGCTTTATAGGTTTGATTTTATCTGACAGTTTGTTTCTTAGTTTTGCTTATTCGTTTGACAGTTGATTCTTTGCATGATCTACTTTCATATGTACATATGTGCATGTGTACATTTATACCAAATTGCTTGTCAGTTTCAAACATTTACGGCTGTTTTGTATTTTTGAAGTAAATTCCATTCTTTTTGTTTTCCCTTATTTTTTCTACCCTAAATCATTATTGCGAAAACAATGCAAACTGACAGTCGCCAATCAGCAGTTCATCTGTACATACAAACATACATACCCAAAATCGAGCCCTTTGTGTCAGTGGCTGCGGCAGCTGCTATTTTGTTATTTACATTATTTTATTTTATTTTTTAAACTCGATGTTTCTGTTCAATGTTTAATGGAAGTTGTGCCCGCTTGTTTCTACTTTTTCGTAGCATTTTTTCGAAAATGTTTATTTAAATACTAAAATATATGAATACATACATGCATACATACATACATACAATTTGAGTTCACATAAAATATTTAAAATTTTACACTTTTCACCGAGTATTTTTCTAGCATTTCGTATTCATTCAAAATAATCATCCACTTGACTTGAATGACAAAAGAAATCATACAAAAATATATTTGTTCGAACTGTCTATATACTTATAAGATACTTACATATGTATAAGAATAGCCACATGAGTAAATACATATGTATGTATGTATAAAATACATAAAAAATGTGTTTGTTCATACCATAAGATACTCGAAAGATTCTTGATCCACACATCTCGCTGCGAATCTACTTATTCGCCACTTTATTTTTATATACATATATACACACGCATACATAAGTATAAAAAGCATATTTTATTCGGTTTCTATATAATGTATTTGTTAATTTAAGCCATTATTTATTCACCGTCGTTTGAGTATTCTTTGCTTTAGTTTCATATCATTCTCGCTATTTGTGTTGTCTTCTCTCTTGCGTTTGTCTCTTTTGATGTTGTCTCATTAATTTGTTTTTGTTCGGATTATTTATGAATGCCTGTATTTTTTGCTTTTATTGTACAATTTTATTCGTACAATTCTGTAGATTTTGAGGTTTTGCGGTCGTTTCGTGCCGCAACTTTTATTTTTCGTCAGTCGCTAGCACACGCACTGGGCCGCGCGCTTTACCACAGCTTGTTTAACACCCGCGTTTGCGTGCCGCAGTCTGCCTGTGTGTGTGTGTGTATGCGTGTTGGCGTTGGAGGCACTGGCGGATTACGTCATTTTGTTAGACTTTCAGTTGCTTAATTTTTGTCCGCTCGCTTGCTTACTTAATAAAGCTCCCATGTGCTATGTGTGCTGGTCTTCGCAGTTGTAAAAATGTTTTTTGTTCGGCTGCAGTGCTGTCGTGTTTTTCTGTTGTCCTTGGGTTGGCTATAATTTTTCGGTGAAGAGTAGGTACACTTTCAATTTGCTTCCCAAAATTTCTAAGAATCTGGCTATAATACATATCTATTATGTTGTATCGAAATGTTGCAAAATACCGTTCGCCTTTCTGTTAATTCTTGTCGTGGTTTTTAATTTCGTTTTTTTCGGTTTCGGCTCATTTTTGGAGCGCCATTCGTTAGATGGTTGGAAAGTTTCGTTGTCATATTCATAAATTAACATTTCGTCATCCGGAAAAAGGCGTTTGAACAATGCAGGGTACCCGGCTGCGTTGCCAAGCATCACTTTTGTGTTCTCTATTCAACGTCGTTTTTGCAAAAGATTCAGGTCTACGAGTCCAGCATTGACACTACAAAAACAAAATGTGTTGAGTCTATCCATAGATGATATTGACGTCCTCAGCTATCTCTCTAATACCAGCAATACTATATTTAATCAATGTTTCTTTAACTCTTTCGATGTTATCGTCCCTAATAGAGGTGAATGGAGGACCCGCATGAGCAAAGATTTAGATGACTTCACGATCCTTACTAAATGATTTCAACCACTCAAATACTTGCGTTTCTGAAAAAGACTCCCCAAAACAATTTTGTAATATTTTCAAAAATACCCATTGTCAATTTTTGTCCAAAAGTGTCCATTGGTAAAACAAAATTTCAATGAAACTTGTTAAATTTTTTCCACGGCAAAAATCGCGTCGAAGACAAATAGCTACTAAGCACATAAAAATTGGCATATGAAGATCACTCGAACTTTTATGGGTTGTCTTAATCTAGGAAAAAATTATTTACCGAATTGGTTTTCGCGGTCAATTTAAATGGATCAGTCCGGGTCAAATTTGATCAGACGGTACATTTGGAATTCTTTATTTTTTTTTCCTTTAAGGAACAATATTTTTTAATAGGAAACTAGCTTAGGTCACATATATTTTTTTTTTTGGCAAAGCTTATATATTTTCAGAAAATAAAAATATAAAAAGAGGGAATGTTCTTTTAGAATAATAATTATAATTCTTATAAAATTGTACATGGGTGACACCATCAAACCAAATTTTTGTGTTATAAAACCACAAATACAAAAGTAGCGCTATGTGAACTAACCTTTCTTCATAATGATGAATCACAAAGCTAAAAGCAGCAACAGCAACCATCATAGAACTGTCGATACTGTTGCTGATTGCATGCGCTACTGGAAGTCCCAATACTGACTTCATCATCTTTAGCGGCAACCACAACCAGTTAGCAGAACTAAAACGAGTAACAGAAACCGCAAGCGTTATAAAATGCATATACATACATATGTATGTATGTATGTACATATATCGGCATACACTGTTAAATGTAGTAATAAACCAAGAATAAAAGCCAGCTTAAAATTATTATGAGTAATGGTATGAGCATGTGCAGTAAAACATATTTACAGCTTTATTTTCTACACATAATTACGTACACATACAAATGTTTGTATGTATATAAATTTTTGTACGTAAGTGTAAGTAAAAAGTCTGGCTTAAGCCTGACTTCTGTGCAGTGTTCTATCGCTACATCTGCAGTTTCTAAATTTGCACCAACCAACCAAGCGTGTCGCGTCGTCGACCGACTCACAAACAGCAAAAAATCGGATTTACACGACATACATACATACATATATCTTATATATTCGTCTGTAATGCTTCTAGTTACTTAATTGAATTCAATTCGCTTGCATGAATCAAAAAGCACAAGAACGAATGATGAAGTGAAAAGCGAAGAAGAAGAATAATAACTAAAATTATAAAGGTAGAGCGAATAGAACTTGTTGGACGGTTAAATAAGAAGAGAAATACATAGGTTATTGTACACATACAAACATATTCATGGATATAATGAAGTCAGTTAGGATTTTATTTCTCTGGTGTGGTCTGTGTTTTGCTATTCTTCTAAGTAAATAGAAATAACATTAAATTTAACATTGAAACATTGAAAGTGGAAAATACACATAACAAAGTAATAAATATACATGTATGTATACTACATACATATGTATGTATGTGTATAGGTACTAACTCTTCATCTAAGCTGCCTTGAAGATTAGTTGAAGTCAGTAGCGCTTGATATCTTCTCAAAATAAGTGGATAAAAAGGTGATGACCGATAATAAATGCGGAGACATACATACATATGTACATACAGACATATACTTATGTTTGTTTCTGACAAATACGATTATTTCGGTTTTATGTGTTTATTACATACATATATGTATAGAAATAAAAAATGTAAACAAAAAAAATTGCAAATAATTGAATGTTTGAACTTAAAACATAAAAGAGAGGCTCCACCAGCAGGAAAGGTTAGTCAGGAAAAAGTAGTGGCAATAACTTTAAGGCATGCCCCAGGCCAAGTTGCTATTGGGTGATTACAACCTTAGCATGTTTAAAACCGTCGGAGGAACCAATTCCGGCTACTTGTTGCAGCTTCTTAGCTTCCCTTCTTGCGCAAACTGCCAGTTCTGCGACATGGAGCGCGAAACTTCCAAGCACTTTTGGGTAGACTGCTTAGCAGCCTGCAGACGCAGGATTCAGGCCTTTATATTGGTTTCTGAATTGGGCTCGCATCGTCTCAATAACACCTAACACTAGTTTATTAATGTGTTTGGGCTATGTAAAACGTTGTAACAGAAGAGAGGGCACAATAGAGCTTAGATCGCGGTGCAAACCTTATTTAATATCTATCTAAATTCTCTCACTATATTATGTCTTCTCTGAACCACCTCCTGCTTCTGATGGAGTTTTATAATATGTTTGTCGATTAAGTATATACATACAAGTAGCCAGAGGCTTATAATTTACCTTTCCTTTGGAGTTTAATTGTAGGGTCGATAGTTCATCTGCTTCACAGTTACCAGGAATGTCCTAGAAGTTGTCCCACAGTTGGTTTATTGTGAAATAGGATGTTAGATACTAAAAGGTTAAATATCTTTTATCAAACCCTCAGAAACTTCAAAGGCGCATGACTCTCTGTATTTATAAATATATACCTTGTTGTGAGTACACTCTTTGTCAGAAAAAGTAGACTTTATTTAAGTGCTGTGATCTTCTTGGAAGACACTGCAGTGGTCTGTTAGACGGAAGGCGATTCTAGTATCTTATTTTGCTGAAAAGACGCAATTTTTACTCGATTTTCTAGTTTGGTGGACCCATCCGTATATGTGCTTGCCCTTGCGTCCTTGCCCACCTCACCTCTTTCCTCACTCTTCTATGGAGGGGAAGCGATTTTAGTTCAGTTTTATAGGATTTCGATGTTTTTTTTTAATTCGCAAGTTCCTTAATAAATACATTTTTTCTGATGTTCTGAAACAAAATTGAATTGTCGCCATGAAGTTGTGATAGAAACTGACATATAAACTTCTCTAACTCTTTTTAATCAATTTTTTATTTTTATTTGTTGATTAATTTTCTTTTCAGCTTACATTTTTCGTTTTTTTCCTTTTTTTATATAAAAATTTTAATTATTTTTTTATTTGTAAAAATATTTTTTTCTTATTTCTTCTTAAATATTTTACTTAATATTTTAAATTTTAATTTGAAAATAATTTAACTAATTTTAATTGATTTTTTCATTTTATTTTATTTTATTTTTTTTTTACTTTTTTTTAAATATTTTTTTAATATTTTTTTTTATTTTTTATAGTTTTTTTCTCTTATTCATTTAATCATTATTCATTCATTCATTTTTTTTATCTAAAAATTTTAATTACTAAATTTATTTGTAAAAATGTGATATTTTTCGCATATTTTCCTAAATATTTTACTTAAAAATATTTAAAATTTTTATTTGAAAATAACTGAAAATATAAATAACACTTAATTTTTTCGCTATCCAGCGAGATCACGTACGATACGCAAAATTAAAATGCGAGCATTTAATACACTACAAATGAAATTGATACCGCATAAATCAAAAATCAGCCGTTGAAGCAAGTAACTGAGCCATTTATAATATTTATTAGCTCAAAGTTGGCGGAGTAATGCTATGGGGGAGCATAAAACTACAAAAGCGAGCAGCATATGGCCGCACAAGTGGGGTGGAGAGCCAATTTGAGTGGCAGAACTTAGCATGATGTCACTTTCTATACGTGAAAAATCCATTTACTTTCGTACATACCTATGTACATATATATGTATGAGCTAACAAACATCCACTAATGCCGGTGTGGCGTCAAAGGCGCCGGGCGGCATTGGACACGCAAACAAAGTATGGATTTCATGTACATACATACATATATGTATATATATAGCGATATTTGGCTACAAATAGCGCCGTAATATAGCGCTGAAGTATTCGTGCGTATTCGTGTACACAACAAACTTCGAAGTGGAGGCGAACAGGCGACAGGGCGTTACTGGGCGACTACTTTTGCACGCCTTGAAGTAAAGGGCAAGGCGCGACGGTTAGCAATATTTGAGGCTTTGCGGGAAATATAAAGAAAATCAGCAAATTTTTTTTGTAAACGCAATATTGCTATATTCGTAGTATATGTAGACGTAGTATACAGTATTAAGCGTATTTACTTGTGGGCACCGGCTGCCTTTTGTTTGTATGTACATATGTATGTATTCATATCCGTGGAGTAAAAATCGATAATTCCGTTTTGCTTGCTTTGTGCTCCAACTCTGCGGTGGCAAGCAGTGACAGGAGTAAATACGTCAAAGGATTTTAATTCGTGTTTTATTCACTTTTTTCGTCCTTATTTATGCTTAATGCTGAATCCTTTGCTCTGCTGCTTGATTGCGCGCTTTTGGTTTGAAATTGGGGACACAAAACCTGTGTATGTGGTACATAAGCTGTATATCTGTAGGTATATGTCCTTTTTTACGATGTAGTATATACTTTCATAATGGAATATATAAAAATATTCAAGGACAATATTTTGCAGCTGCTCGCTACGATTTTACGATTTTACCGGATATACATTCTTGTAGTCTAAAGGAATTTTGTGTATCATAAATGGTTTTTTTTGTATATGTATGCACATACATACATATGTATATGAAGATTTGTTTGCGAAGGAGTTGCTAGCCATTTAGATTCACTAAATATCTGTCAGATTGCTGGTGTCTTTCACTTAGAGGAATACATTGCCATTTTCATACAGCATAAAGCCAAATGTAAATAATTATTTATTTTGGTTTATTTATTTTCTATCTTTAAAAATCAATTTCTATGCGCCCGTCGTCCTCTAATTTATTTGTTCAATTGCGTGATTAAAATACTAATAATAAAATGCAATACTCAGCGCTGCTAATAATATACGCAACAGCAATAGCAGCAACAACCACAGCAACCTTATCAGTTCCAACAATTGGAAATGTGTAAATAAATGTTAGAAGGTTAACGTGTTGCCGTTGACTACTACGTAGATATGTATGCACGTCAGCCGGAGGGTTGCTTACACAAAAATAGAAATTATTTTCACTTTCATTTATTTTATTTTCCAACCATAGTAAATGACTAATAACCAGCTGCTGTGCACCAGCCTCCCCTTCGCGCTTGCTTAGTATGACTGCTTTGTTTGCTTAACTACTGGCAGGGGCGGAGGTGGGGTTGAACGTGCGCTAAATGCGTAATTTAGCAGCTTTAGTGCTTTTAAAGTGGGTGCAATTAGTTGGGTGATACGGTATGCAGGGGTGAGTGGTATATTCATAAATTCTCACAGTAAAAAAAAAAATATATATGTACTTATATATTTTTCGTTTCTTATACAAATTGTTGGTAAATATTTTAAATTATTTTAAGATATTTGTAAAAATTGGGTATTCGAAAAAGTCTTTTCGTATTTCTTATCAAACTGCAACTTAATTTTTTTATATTTATAATGAACTTTAATGAACCAAATATGTACATACCATTTTGGTCCACCACTTTTTGCCATTTTGCGTTAGACATCCAGTAGTGTAAAACTTTTCTGGTTTCACGGCGAAAAACTGCGACAAGTAATTTTCACTGGCTTCTCTTGAAGCCAAGCTCCATTAAGGGATTTCTGAATTGATCGAAACAAATGGTAGGCCGATGGTGCAAGGTTAGGGCTATATGGCGGATGCATCAAAACTTCCCAGCGAAGTTCTCTCAGTTTTTGCCGCGTCATAAAATATGTGTGATGTCTAGCGTTATCCTGATGGAAGACGAAGCCCTTTCTGTTTTTTACCTCTGGCTTTTTTCGATTGCTTGCTTCAATCTCATCAGTTGTTGTCAGGAAAATGTAGAATCAATCGTTCGACTTTTTCAACGATAGGTCGATCAGAGCAAGGTGCATCTGTCACATCGAAATTTCCAGAACAGAAGCGAGCGAACCATTTTTGTGCTACACGAACTGATACAGCATCGTCTCCGTAAACTTCACAAATTTCATTGTTGGCTTGCGTGGCATTCTTCCCTTTTTAATACAAAAATTTCAAAATATAGCGAATTTCTTCCTTATATTCACTAATTTTTGAACAGCTGTAATTTTTTTTCAATTTCCCCGAATTGATTTCGGGGAGACATACGACTGCAACGACATCTATTAACAAAATACGAAAAAGCTACTCAATATTAAAATATTTTTAATTTTGTTTTTTTTTTTTAATTTTAATTTTTATTTTTAATTTTTTTTTAATTTTAAATTTTTTTTTAATTTTTTTAATATTTCTTTTTAATTTTTATTCATTTTTATTAATTCTAATTCTATTTTTTTACTTTTAATTTTTAATTTATTTTTTTTTTAATTTTAATTTTATATTTTTTTAAATTTATTTTAATTCTTCGAATTTCCGATTATAAGTAATTAAGCTTGCGCATTCAAATATGTATTTCCTTGCCTTCATATAACTTTGGTTGCGTATACGCCCCGCAGCACATTCGGTTAACTCTACTCAAAAGCTTCTCCATAATTTCACCAAACGTTGAGCAGCATAAACACAAACTTACCTAACTAACAGTTAATATAAGTAACCACGCCCACTTCTCCTCGCCATCACAGCACTTTCCATGTATTTGTTGCTGTAGTTGTGCTGCAGGTGTTTTTTGTTGAGCGCAAACTTTTTATATACCTGTGCATACCTTGCAATAATTTATTTAGTGTCGTTGTTGTTGCTGTTTGTTGAGTGCAACCCTCCGAAACCCACAATTTTACACACAATGCAAACATACAAACGGCTTTTTTGCGCCCCAACGCCACACAAACGCCTGCCATTATGCAATCGGACCGCGCGTCCGCTCGCTCACACGTTGAGTGCATTGCACTTTTAAGTGCCGGCCGGTTTGTGCAGCGAGCAGCAGGTTGGCAAACGGGCTTTGGCGTTAGTTGGCAATTATATTGGTAAGCTGGCCCCTACCACCGTCCCTCGGCGCGTTTTGCTACTGCCGCTTAGCGCCATATATACACTAACAACAAAAAAAATCCACATTTACTCTAACAACAAAAATAATAACAGCATTTCCTCACCACCACCAGCGATCGCTTTGCTTGCAACATTGCTATTAGCTGCTGTGTGTGTGTGTGCAGTGCTTGCAACTTTAGGTGGCATGCTGGCAATTACGGCAATTTTATTATTTAATTTTTCTTTTTTTTCATTCTTGCTTCTTATATTTTCGCACTTTTCTAGCTGACTGCATTCGTTCGTTCGTTCGCTCATTCAATGCAGCTTGAGTTTGTGCCGCTTGCTTGTTGCCTGGCGTGTAATTTCGTTATAATAAGCATGTGTATGTGCTTTTGTTTTGTTTTTCTCTTTTTTTCGCTCCGAAAAGTAGGTTAGAAGTTTCTGCACTCACATGCAAATTCATTATTCTGCCTTGTTATTACCCCAATCCAGTCTTACTCCTCCTTCGTCCTCATCTCTTCGCCTGTCGGTTGTGACTTAATATTCCGCCGCCGCCATCCTCACCGCTGCCGAAGTACACTTCTGTGCGCCTGAATTGAATTACTAAGTGCAATGAAGCAGTTTACAACAAAAGTTATTGTATTACTTTTCATATTATATAACTTGTGCAAATGCTTAGCCTGAATGTGTTGTTGGCTTGTGGGCTTTTGTTTCGCATTCATTCACCGCTCTGCAAAGGGTGTTGAAGTTGTTAATACTTCAGCAAACTTTCACCTAGACTCGGGCGTGCTTTTATTCCATTACTGGGTAGTTTCTAGTTCGAGTGAAATTTAGTTTTTTATTTGTTTTAATCTATTGTGTCACTTGATTTATTTTATACGCACCGCAGGTACTCCATTCTTCAATGGTAAAGTTGTTTCTTTGTGGCATACAGTTTTGATTACATTTATTGTGTACTAACGGTTGTGTCGATGGGGTGGTTTTGTTTTGTTTACTAAAAGTAATTATTTTTCTAACAAAATTTTTCATATTTATAATCTTTTTTTCTTATTACTCAATGTTTCGTGTTTAGATGAAAAAAGTCTTCCACATTTTTTATACTCATCCTTTCTTTAAGGGGTTACATGGGTTTACGGGTTTCAAAAAATCGAAAAAAATTTTTTTATCTTATTAAATTCTATAACATTTCTAGAATATTGTCCTAAATTTTCAAGTTGATCTGATCAATACTTTCGGAGATACAACCCTGAGAACTTGTGCGCTCGAGGCAATCTAGGCTAAGTGCGCCGTCTTTAAGCGCGTTTTTCTCGAAACTGTGTTTTCAAAGTCGGTTGTCAAGATTTCTCGCGAACTACTCAACCGATCTTGATGAAATTTTACACAGGTCTTCGAGATATCATTTACAAGGTCTTGAACGAAGGATTTTCTTTTTTTTTAATTACAACTATTAAAAAAAAAATGTCGAGAAATTTTCATCGAAATTTGCATTTTTTTATAAATCTGCTAAAAATCCAAATTTCATTTTTTTTATTTTTCCTTCGTCCAAGACCCAGTTTATTGTCTTTACTAAAACACGTATTTTTTATTTTTATTTCTGATGATCCTGAAAGAAGTTCTGCTGACAACGCAGATGCACCTTTTTTCCGAGGGACTGCCGGAAATGGCGTCGTAATGACTGCCATTTTCATATTTTTTTTGAAAATTTTACAAAATGTTTACTAAATATGAGCCTTTTAAATAAAAAAAAAATCATTAAAATATTTTATTTTTTATATGTAAAAGAAATTATTGAAAAAAGGCCGTTTTTTGCCCGAGGAAACCTATGTAACCAATTAATCTTTGATTGTACCATCTGATCAAAATTGACCCGGACTGATATACTGAAACTGGACTGGAAATATAATTTTCACATATTTGAATATATATTTTTAATTTTCAAAATTGGCTCCTTTCATTCAATTTTACATAAACTTGTTACATACAAGCCTTGGGTGGATGACATTTAGTGTCTATTTAGTGTCTATTTTTGTACAGTTTCGATGTCATATCCTCTCGTCGCATCACCAGTAATGATAGGTTTAATGAATATAGGGTCCTTAGATACAAATGTAGTCATACATAGTCAAACACCTCTACTCGACGTTGGTTATACAGGTTTTTTGTAGGAGTCTAGCATTGACAAGTTTCATACCCAAAATATTAACTACAGGGTTTGTCGGGAAAGTAATAGAAATGAGTCGATTAAAAACAATTTATTGAAACAATTGTTACTATTCTTTAAAAACTTTCAAAATAGGCTCCTTCTCCGTCGATACAGTGCTGCCAGCGCGATTTCCAAGCATTGAAGGCGCCACGGAAGGCATTCTCCGGAATAGCCTTGAGAGGCGAGGTGCATGCTGCTTGGATCCCCGTGGATTGGATTGTGCCACTCGGAAGATTGTCTATTTGTCTCACCATCATACTCAAAGATCCATGACTCGTCACCTGTGATTACGTTATTCTAAAATTGGAGGCCACTTTCACAAATGTTCTTGGTACACTTCCACTCGCCGCAATTTCTGGTCGTCAGTGAGCACTTTTGGGATCATCTTCACGCACACCTTGCGCATGTTAAAATAGACGGTCTGTGTTCAAAGCTTTGCGCACACGAGTCACATTGTCGGTGTTTGTTGAAGTCGCAGGTCTCCCAGCACGGTCTTCATCAGCGACCTCTTTGCGGCCCTCCAAAAAGGCCTGGTGCCACCGAAACACACCACTTCTTGCTAAACCAACATATGGCTAAGCCTGCTTGATAACATCAAACGTCTATATCGCAGATTTATCGAGTTTCACACAGAATTTAATCGGGTGTTTCCACTCTAACGAACGCTCATAGACTGCATAGGGCTCGTAGTTTTGCCGGAAATCGAAAGAACATGTTTTTTTTTGAATTTTGAAATATTTTTTTTGAGAAATTACAAAATATCGATTCATTTAAATTTCTGAACTATAATTAACCCATGATGTTCGTTGGATGAACAGTCATCACCTGAAGATGAGATGTTGAAACCTCTAAACTGCTTTAGCAAAATACTCGAGAGTAAAGTTTTAAAAGATCTTCGTTTTCCGGATACTCTACTAGAACTCGCGAACAAAATTAAGGATAATTAAGAAAGGATAGCTAAGGAATTCGCTCGCTTAAGAACTTGCTCGCTTGAGAACTTAATATTAATCTCATGCGAACTTTTGTGATCTTAATGAAGTCTCACTGTTTGCAAAGAAAAGCGCGAAAACTATTTGTAAAAAGGGCATGCATGTGGAAATATTGACTTGAAGCGGGGACAAGGAAAGAAATGCGTATTTTCATTAAGCGTTTCATTGTGGCGAGTGAATAACATACGCAACAGAGCATTGACACTGTTGTTCATTAAACCTGATGTTGGCACTTTTACACTATTTACGACCGTAGCAATCTATATGCTGTCAACAAAGTGGAAGTTATGCATGTCGGCAGACTAGCACTCAGACCTCATTTTTATAGTTAGACATTTCACTATTGTTGCATGTGATGTATGTTATGTATGTATATTATGTATAGTTATGTATGCTAAGGTGACATAGCTGATATGTAAGCCATGTGGTTACTTCTATACATACCATATGTACATATGTGTATGTGTGTGTTTATTAACAACATAAATTTCTAAATGCATCAAGAGGAACATTTATGCATGCCTCATATGTCTGTTTGCATGTGGGTTTACGACGTCAAACGGTAATGTTTACCTCACTAATTACAGTTAGTTATCTTATGAGTGGAAAATTATTATAAATGCCGCCATAATATGAAACACATTACTATTAACGACACTAAAGTTACGCATTTATGTATATATTTTCGTGCTTGTATGTGTGAGTATATATGCAAACGCATTTTCAACAATTAAGAGCCAACACTTCAGTTAAATACAGAAAAATAGTAACAGAAGAGGCCGAATAATAACGGCACTTCGCGCACACACACTCTTCACTGTGACAGCACAACTGTTCCCAAGTCAAAGATTGGGAAAATGTGAAGATACATACATGCACTCACACATCACTTACATATCCAACCAACGTCGGCTTTAAACATATAAATTAAATTAGGAAACGTGCGCTTACTCAACTCACTTTTGGTGGCGAGCGCGTTGCGGCATTAGACGGCGGGCGAAAGCACCAAAAAAAAAAACAAAAAACTTGGCGTTCTCAGGGCGTAGCCGCCGAACAACTCTCCTACGAACCACATGCACAAGCAAACGCTATAAACTCATAGATTGATGGCGGGAGCCACGCTTAGATGGGTCGCAGCGACGTTTTAAACGACCGCTCTGTCTTGCTGTCATTGCTGCTTCTGGCCGTTTAACGAACTTATGCGATGATCACTGTCGAGCTCAGCAGTTTGCTTAGAATTTCCGAATTTACTCATAACTCTTGAAACTTTGCGCTCAACTAAGAATTGTAGAGCGTCTCGAGCTAAGCCGCTTGACTAGCGTTTTGTGTGACTACGATCGTACTATACATACTTGTATGTACATATGTGTTTGTGCGGGTTTGTGAGTGTGTATGAGCCCGTTCAGGCGTGTTTTGGCTGTCATATTTAATTTTTATTTATTTCTGTATTTTTCTTTTTTTTTTACCATATTCGCAGTCATGAAAATTATTCTTTTCTTTATTTACCGATATGAGTTTAATTTTGCCCGAAAACTTTGAAGTAACAGTTAATAAATATTGCTTAAACATATTCGATCTGACAGCTTATGAATGCGATTTGAGCATGCGATAGTATTTCGTTGAGTAGGGCGTTTCTTGTTTATGAAATATCTGAAGATCTTTATTACTTCGTAATTGATATGAATTGAAATTTTTAAGAAATGTTTAGATACTCATCCATATTATTTTCTGTTTCGACCAGAATTGCGAAATTTCTAATAAAAAATATTTTTTTTCAATCCCAATTTCGGAAATTGAATATTAATTGCAATAACGAAATTAAAAATAAAATATTTATTTTTTAAACCCAAAAAAAGATTTAAAATTTGATAAAATACATTATTAGAGTAATAAGTAAAAATTATCACTGAAAATAGACGAAGAAAATGTCTGACTCAGGTTATAAACGACAAGCAAAGATGAAGAGCTTCTGTCGGAGTTCTACTAATGATTCACTTGTAATTTGCATGTATCTTTGGCTCAGTTTAAGAAGAATGCAGCAACGATCGGAAATTCAAAACTTTTGAAATTATATTTGCGCCAAAATGTAGGCAATACTTGCTGCAATAATATAATAATTTTAAGTATTTAAGGTTGTATTCTAATCTAGAGACAATAATTTCACTAATTTTTGAAGTGTCGTAAAAAAGGCAATTCATATTTTTGGTAGCCATTTTTATTAGGTATTTACTAACATCAAAATTAGAAGCTGATGAAGTGAATAAATTTCAGAAAATTTACACGTGACCATACCCGCGTTTTTAAGCCAAAAAAATATGAACATTGTGACAAAAAAATACCCCGCAATTGTAAATAGTACGCAAAATATTTCATTATTCATCAATATTTGACTTGTTGGGGGGGGAGAGATAGGTGTAAAAAAAATGGCGCATCCTGGTGACATTGATCCTGACTCTCCTGATGGTCTGAAAAAAAAAATCAAAAGAAATTCTTAATCAGTAAGGATGCTGTTATAGTCCCTACCTCAGGGAACACGAAAAAATGGCGACTGCCTGAAAATAAAATTCATTTTTTACGCTTTTTTTTTTGAAATTCTTGATTTTTTTTAAATATTAAAAACAAAGGATTAAGGATTATATAAAGATAAAGGATTATATAAAGAAGGTTCACACAGAATTTCAAGTAAATCAGTTGTATAGAACTAGATAATGCCGGTACCGTGTGGAAAAAAGTAGTTTCGAGAAAAACGCGTTTAAAAAAGTGAGTCTACCTACCTACCGGGCTAGGTACTGTGTCACTAAAGTAACTGTAGCTCTTAAAATAATTTTAATTTTTAAAAATCTTTTGGAGGATATGGTCTTAAGGGTCTAAACTTTAAATATATGAAAAAAATCGAATTTTACAAAATTCTAGAGTAGAATACCCCCTTAAAGTTTCATTTTCATCCGAACCAGTTTGGATGTCGGGTCAGCAAAATACCTTTATCTCCGCAAATAATTAAAATTAAAAAAAAATTCGCTTGAATTAAAAGAAGATTTCTTCTAGAATACTTAAACTTGGAAAAAAAATACTTTTTTACTTCTAGACTAGAACACCCCTTTAAGTGAAACAACTTTACAATAACTACGACAGTAAAGCCGTTCTTAATATTAACACTATCATCTCCACAATCAGCAAGACCTATTGTAACATAATATTATATTAAAAAAAATTTGGAAAATTCACGCGCCAGAGCAAAAAGTCTATAAAATGGCACGAAACTTTTGCTCAGATGTCTACTGAAAAGTAAGAAGAACAACACAACAGAGTTTACAACCAGAAACTAAAACATACCAAAGTCAGAAAAGACAGAGGCAATAACAATGCTACAACAACTAGAAAAACAGCAATTTGTTGTTGACCTTTTGTAGTGTTAATTGACAATTGACAACTGATGTAGTCAAGTAAAAATAGCAAAAAAAACAAACACGAGAAAATATTTCAAACAAATGTGTAAGCACATGGTATGCTTTATAGAGCATATTCATAGAGCAACCATGTGCAGAGCTAGACAATCACTTGGATGTATGAGTATGGCCATAAACCAGAGCAGTGAGCTCGTCGCACGATGTCTTTGAACGATCTGAACGATGAACACGTTCAGCTGTTTTCGAAGCTGCCGTCGTTGACATTAGCGCCGAGCAAATTATTTACAACAAAACATACCGGGTAGGAAAGTTTATTCTGAACATTTAAGGGGCACGCTTACTTTGGCCGCATAAAAAAGATTATTACTTGGTTTTTCTTTTTAGAAAACTACTGAAATGAAGTGTTTGCATGAACAAATTTTTTCATTTCACGAAATATCTTCAAAAAATATGGGATAGATTATTACTTAAGGCAATAGTGTAATCAGAAATTGTTCTAATCGATCTCTACATCATAGAACTTTCGTACAAATTGACTGATCAAAGATTTTGTAAGGCATATTTTGTATTTCTGAAGGGTAGTATAGGTTGGTGTAACCGAAGCTAAAGTTTTTTTTTATTTAACTAAAAATGTTTACCATATGGTTCAAAAATCTTATATTACTCTTAAGGAGTTAATTTTTCAGCAAGAATACGGGTGCGGTAAATACTTTCTCTGTGAATGGTTCATCTTCCGACAGGGCATGTTCTTGCAGATACTCGAATGGTTGTCAGCTGGTATTAATGAGTATATTTCGAGCAGATAATTATAGTCACTGACGTCGTCAGAGTGTTTATCAATGTTTTAAGTCTAGCTTGGTGAAATAAAGTGTACCGTGAACGAATTTTGAGCAATATTTTTTTTCTTAATAATGTATTTTACTATTTTTTTTACATCTATTATATTTACAATACTTTTGAAAGTATTTTCCAGGGGGAGAATATGGAAAAACGATCAAGAAACGGATGAAACTACACTTTTCGCAAATAAATTTCCTCTATAATTGTTTATTCATTATTATTCTATTCTATTCTTTCTATTTGTCTATAATATTTTAGCATTCTATATTTTTTGCCGCTCTTAAATATATACGTACTGAATTTGTAATACTACTGAGAGGTTTAAGACATTATAATATGCTGTGGCATGGCATATTATATTTAACCCACCCCGCCTATAAAATTTGTTATTAGCCTCTTATTGTTTGTATTGATATTCAATTTGTCTGCTTCATTGGAATTCCTATTGTTAAATCTCCTTTGTGGCTAAATGCCGCAGTTGAGTCCTGAGCTGAGTTCTAAGTTGGGTTTAATTAATATGCAAAACAGCGAAATCTAGATAAATTTTTACTGAAATGGAAAGCAATTGCGGTCTTAAAGACTCGATAATTTAATGAATTGCACCATCAACGGGTGTGTGTGTTAATTTATATACATATATATGTACATATATATTCCATAACAGAATGCAAATAGAAATGATTTCCTAAAACAAATTTTGCAGATTTTTTTACTTTTTTAATTGATTTTCTTATTTTTATTTATAATTTTTAGCAACTATACCTATGTATTTATTAAACTATTTGTATTTATATAATATAAAATTTTTATTTATTTTTTTATATTTTTTATATTTTTTTTTATACATACATTACATTTTTTTATATTATTACATTGACTACATATTTTCGAATTTTGACTTAATTGTATTAAAACTATTGCTATAAGGTGGAATCATAATTTTTCATAACAATAACAAATATTCAGTTAAAATAATTGTAACAAATAATATTAGTTTTTATTGAAATTAACTCTGATTTAAATAAATATATTAATTTATTCAAAGCAATACATAATAAAATATTAAAAACAAAAAAACATTTAAAAATATATAAAAAATAAATCCAAAAAAATAAAAAAAATTAAAACATTAAAAAAATTATAAATATTAATTATAAAGTTTAAATATGTACCTATTAAAAAAAAAATTTTAATATTAAAAAAAATCTTGATGAAAAAAAACAATAAACAAAAATATAATAAATAAATTTTAATAAAAAAACAATAAACAAAAATATAATAAAAAATTTAAAACATTAAATTATAAAATATTAAAAAAGTTTAAATATTAAAAAAAATATTTATATTAAAAAATTTATAAGAACAATTATTTAAAGGTACTACAAAATGAATTTCACTATTAATACAATGTCTGCAATTTGTTTTATTATTTTTTTTTTTTATTTTTTGTTATTTTATAAAAAAGATGTTGTCTAGACTTAGTACTGATTGACAGTTTGTTGGAAAACAATTTGAAAATCAAGCAGTGACGTCTTTATTTCTATATGTATGTATGTGCAGATATGCTTACATATGTATGTATATTCAAAAACTTGCATTGACTGAACGTTTGGTATTTATGGTGCTCAGCATTTAAATAGATATTAGATATGTTTAAATTCTAAATCGACTAAATTCTCGGAAGGTTTTGGATGTACTTTTTTCTTTAGTATTTTAATTAGTAATTTTAATATATATTTTTTTTTAATTTAATTTATTTAAAAAATATAAATTGTTTTATTTTAATTTTTTTTTAATTACATTAATTTTTTTTATTTTAATTTTTTTTAATTTTTTTTATTTTTTTAATTTTTTTTAAATTTTTTTGATTATTTTTTTTATTTTTTTTTTTAATTTTTTTTAATTTTATTTTTTTTATTTAATTAATCGGTTAAGTTTTTTTTTGTTTTTAATCACACATTTTTTTAGAAAAATAAATATTTTTATGCTCCAATTACAATTTTTATTATATTTTTATTCCACTTTCTTAATATTGAATATTAATAGTGGATTTCAATACCTTGTTATTTTTATAATATTGTATGTTGTCATGGTCACTTCGTTTGCTCTTTTGTTGTTGTGTTTAGTTTTTTGCTAAAGCGCCCAAGCGATCAAACCAATTATTTCATGATTTATTTTTATTTATTTATAACTTCATAATTAATGCGTTTTAATGTTCCGTTGTCTCAAAAAGCCTATAATAACCGAGGCTTCTTGTGCAATTAGTCTCGAAAAGTATTGTTGCTGTTGCAATCAAAACTAATTTTTTTTATGCACAAAAGACTCAGACTTCACCGGGCTTCACCTCAAATATAACTTACACAAACACAGATAAGGGTATCGAACTAACGAAGCGAAACCGCAAAATAAGTTCTTTTTCTTAATACGCCTCAACTGCGATAGCAAAAGGAATTTAAATTTTTCATTACACAACAGCACGATTCAAAGGCGCAGGAATAATTGCGAGACCTGCTTACCGCTTACATTGCTTGGCTGAATATTATTTCACTTAAAGTTGGTGAAGCATTGCGAGAGTTTCATAAAGCGAAAAATAAATATTTAACTAAGAAAATCGTTGTAGTTGCCTTTGTGCCGTTCGACTTTTCCCATACACAGTAATCCTCGAAATGGCAAAAATTATGGGAATTGCAACAAAATGGCAAAAATTTTGATAAAGCCACACATTACAGTCGGCAAACAGACTGGCACACCTTCGATTGCATTGAAGTGAAAAATGAAAACAAAATAAAAAAGAATCTCAGTAAATCGTAGAAATGTTAAATTATAACGGGAAGCACGAATAAATGGAAATGGAATGGAAATATAAGATCCTAAGACCCAGATCAAACTTTTGTACGTTTTTTAGAACTGTTCAAAAAAGAGTGTCTCAGTGAGGTTATGTTATATGAAGGAAGAAAATTAATACAAATTAAATACACAATTTTTTATATGTGCCCTATAACTCAAGACGTACATACATATATAGTTTTTATGTGAATTTTGAAGAAGTCGCTAGAATTTAGTAAAAAATAGTCTTTGGCGTTGCACAACATCTTCTAAATTTCTCTATTTTCCAAGTTCCCATGATAAAGCTACCCAGCCGCAATCACTTTTCATTTAATTCCAAACAAATTATTTCGGAAAAATCACAATCAATCAAAGCACACATACATACGAACCTGTGAGGTGCAACAGTACGCCTTTTAATTAGAGTGGCATGCCCATTTAAGCATAGTTTGTTGTCGGCACCTTACTCAATACCTTTCAATGGTCATTGAATCGCAGGCCAAATAGAGAAAAGTCTCTGTAAACGAGCATAAATCACATTGGCAATCAAGTATAAAATGACAGCAAGCGGCGGCAATTAATTAGTCATGTGACTGAGTGGCGAAATAAAAGTTAGAGTAAAATGCAAAAAAATTAAGTATACAAGTATATGGAAACATGAAACCGTATCTATTATATTTAGTATGAACATAAATCGCATATACAAAACATAAAAAATATAAAAGAAATAAAATCATGAAAAAATTAAAAAAGGGAAATTAAGAATAACGAAATAGTTTCAGAGTTAAACCGAAGGAATTTTTGAAGTAATGATCTAAAAAGTCTCCAGGGAACCAGGAGGTATTGGAACGTTCGCAAAACGTGCCTTTTTTTGGTTTTAACGACCAACCAACGCTTTTTCCAGTCCTCGAAACAGTTTTCATAAGAACTTTTGTGATGATCTTCAGCAATTTTTTTTTATTTCTTCAATCGACTGAAAAGGTCGTTCGAAGGTTTTCATGGTATTCATTACGTTTTTGGTCGCAATCGTGGCTCGATGCCAAAAAAATTCAGCTTTATCGGGACGAGTCCAACAAGATGCGTTTCATACCCAAAATATTCATCAAAATCTTTCGGACGGACTCGGGAATGATGTCGAGCTCTCTTGCTACCTCTCTTACACATGCGTGATGATTTTCAAGCACTATATTCTTCATTTTATGAATATTTTCATAATTTGACGAGGTCTAAGGTCGCCCAGAACAAGGCATGTCTCCAACGGTCTCTCGACCATCTTTGAAAACTTTGTACTACTCGTAAGCTTGCGTTTCTTGATAAACCCGAATCACCGTAAGCTTTCCGACATTTTTGAAATATTACTCATCCGGTGAATTTATGTAACTAAAGTTTTCGGAAATTTTTTATAACAGTGTATAGTACTAATAATGTTTTTGGTTTTTGATCTGGTCTGATTTTAGGCAAAAAAAACCTAACAACCTAAAACCTTTTTTCGGAGGTCTTCCTGGAGATCGTCTACGCAATCAAAGGAATCCAAAATTTTTCCAAGATGGTTATTAAAGTACACTTTTTCTGACTTGCTAGAGGATATAACCCCTTAAGCCCCTCCTGAAATAATTTTGTGAGTAACATTCAATATTAAGTAAATTGTTTACCCCAAAAATGTACTTTACTGCAATGTGAATATGCTACAGAAAGTCCGTCTTTCGATAAAGTGTCTTGTCAACAAGAATTTTATTACCTTAAAAATCGAAAAACACCAAACACCACCGTTAAACTTATAGAAATTCTTTTAAGAGCAGCAAATTATGCACGCTTTAATAGAACAATCCATTATTACAAACATTTTTTCACACTCTTCTACTACAAGCAGCCTCGTGGCACTACAGATTGTCCTTGCAGCCAATTTTCCGCTTTGTTTGCAATCAATTATCCTTCTTACATGCTCGAGCCAGTCGCTTTTTGCAGCGTATTAGCCTTGACCTGTGTTGCAGCAGCAGCTACAGCAGCGGCATCATCAGCTGTAGCTTATTTTCCGGTACTTTACAACAGGTTCTTTTTTTCCAATCCACTCTCTTTCTAGCTGCATTGTAATTTGCTTTATCGCAAAAATTAAAATCAAGCCCACAATTGTTATTGGCCTTGAGTAATCCGTATGTATGAGTTCGGCGTGTGTCAGTGTGTTTTTTGCCACGTGTGTCCGCATTGTTGTCCAAGTGCATATTGTTCGGCTAACAAGTTGTTCGTGGCATTTGAATTTCGTCACTGTTACAAGGACTCAAGAGCAGCGCGTCTCGTCAGTTCATTGTGGCGAACAAGCAATATACCAGACACTCTTATCTCGAGTAGACTACTTCACTGTTTCTTTTGGGCGTGGTGTTTGCATATGTATATACATATATACATGCATTGTCTCCGAGTTGGCGCACAAAAGAGCTTTTGATGTGCAATTAGTGGGATATTGTTTTCAAAATTGTTTTATTGATTTTGCAAAAACTGAGTATTTTTTTTAATATAGATATTTTATAAATTTTTAAATTATAAAATTTTTACTTATATTACTGTTCAATAAATAATTGTGCTTTCTTTTTCTTTTCAGGTATGTAACTTATTTGATGAGTTATGAGCGCTTAGTACTTGACATATTACTGTAAGATTAATTTAATTTAATTTACATATTACTATAATATTTTACTTTATATTATAGCGTAATACAAAAAATATCTCTCATAACAATAAAAAATTTTATTTTAGGTTAGTTTGAAAAAAAGTTAGGCCAAATTCAAGTAGATATCTTCATGTTTCGGTTCTGTCGTAAAGAATGAAAAACGGGTTGTAGTCGTCTCTAGTTACTTGTTAGAAAAATCGACACTAGAAATCATGAAAAAATCGTATGGATGACTTTTATCTCAAAAGACACGTATAAGATCCATCTAGTAAAAATATATCCACTATTTTTCCCCCAAATTGGCTGTAAGCAAGCTGTATCTCGTGTTGTAAAAATGGGTAACTCAAAGCAATATTGAGTTAGAAAGATAAGATTTCGCACCAAAATCAACATCTCAGACAATTCTTTAATTGCATCACTCAAAAGTATTTGAGTACGTCTCAAAGTTAGACACCAGCAAAAAAGAAAATGCGCTACATTTGGCAGTTTCGATAAAGCCGAAAACGCTAGTAAGGTGGCTGAAAATGCGAATAGTGTTTATGGTCCTGATGCTGTAACAGTATATAACCCGCAATTTTGGTTCCAACGATTTCGATACGCTAATTTTGATGTCATTGGTGAACCACGTTTCGAAATAATGGAAATCGTTGCATCCGACCGTCATGTAAGCACTGTTTCACTGGTATATTATGCCCTCTCCTATATCATATATGGTCACAATATTCCAGCACTCTGATCACTGTCCACGTAGATGGACCTTAGGGCCTTGAGCCTGCTTCTACAAATTGCTCGGCAATCTATAATCAGGTGTTCTGGAGTTTCCTGTTCCATGACGCAAAACCGGCAGTTTGCCCAAGAGATTATGCCCATGATGGACGAGTGCTTCCCTCGGGAGATGTTGATCATATCTCTAAACTTTGCAAGATTTGACCCTCACAGTAGTAGCTTGACGTAGCGCATTCCTGCTGCCAGAACCGTTCTCTCCCCACTCTCTCCTCCGTGGTTTGGGGCCCCATCCCAATGTACGGTTCTGACCCCATAGTCCTGGAAGCTGCTGCAGAGCGGCCTAGTTTAGATCAGATGAACACGATTGCAAACTGATAAGCGGTTCAGCCTTCCTATACAGTCTTTTTGTACAATTTAACTATTGCTGAGTATATCGATACGCTGGTTGTGATGGTTGCGATGGAGATTACATTCGGCACCCTGACTTATAGCAAAGACTTCTGCTTTAAAGATGTTCCGAAAACATCTCATTGGTATGGATAGTTTGGTATGAGGTCACTCAATGCCTACTCCAATGCCTTCCGAGCTGTCAGTGTACCACTGGATAGTGCTGCCTCTGTTACTTTCCCAAAGGCCTTCATTTGTTAAGACGTCATTATCTTCCCTTTGCCTCCTCTGTTGCCATGTGCAGCTTTTAGCTACCTGTTTGGTCATTAGATGCAGCGGTGTGGGCTCCAGCATGACTTCAAGATCACCAAGCTATCGCTCCATAAGTGACAATAGGCCTTGCGATCATGGTATACAGCCACCTGATGATACCTGGCTTGCAGCCCCAGGATCACAAGGTGATTACTACTTGTTCCTATTTATGGCGAATGATCTTACTGGCGAAAATTCTCTCCTAAAGAAGCTTGTGAAAACCGACTGTACAAGTTATTCGCCAGAAGGGACGATTGTTTCTATGGGGGGCCATAGGGACCTTTAAAATAGTAAACAAGTTATCGAACAAAATCGTTCATATTTTACCTAAATCGGATTATTCTAACTCTTTGAATAAAACCTTCAATTTAATCCGTAATTTTTACAAGATCTTATATACAACTTTTTCTGTCACATCATATATTTCAGTCGTCTTTGAACTCAACTTTTTTATGGAATTAATCCAAGAAAGCACCACATCACGTTATTCAATCTGAAAAGCTCGTTTCATTTTTACCACTAGAATTCAATTGATTTATTTTGCAATTATACCTCTAGAGTAGATAATTTGTGAATTGACGCAATTAAATTGATATCCTAAAGCCACTTAATCAGCGTTGCCTTCTGAATCTGATAGTTTTATAACACCAGTGATAATATTTCGGATAAATTTAATAAACAATTTAATAATATTCGTTCGTAAAGTAAAAATTGCAAAAATCATTACATTTTCATACAGAACTCATAAATTTCCCAATTGATTAAATTTACCAACGTCTGCCGGTACTCTGACAATCTGTCTCCCATATATATGTATATAGATGCAATCAATATGTTTTATGCTCTTAATTAACAAAGCTATTAGGCATCAGCCAACAGCCTGTTTACGAAAAAATGTTTTCCGGTGATGTGGCGTGACGATGGCCGGTACATTGATTCGCTCCTCTTCCACCGGAAAAATTTTTCCATATATCACAGCATCCAGCTATCCGTCCAGCCTTCCGCTGCCTGTTTACATTTATTTTCCTGTTGCTGTCGCAGACAAAAATCCATTAAAAAGACCAATGATTGCGACAAGCAATGCTGAAAAATACACAAACGTCAGCAAAAACCATACGGAAAACCAAAACCAACTGTCGACATCCACATCGCCCCTTTCAGCGTATAGATTGAGGGGAATGCATGGGTAAAGCAATAACAATTACACTTTACAGATTACAAATTGGTGGCAAGCGACATGTCGCTTCAATCACTGGGCGCATCAGAACACACCGCCACCCACCGACTCACTCGTTCCATTAAATCGACAGCAAAAGCCAAAAACAGGCATTTACACTCGCAATTTCATGAATAGTCGGATAATTTCAACAAGCTTGCCTTATACCACCCACCTTCCTATAGAGAGAGAGAAAGATGTGTGGGTAGGAAAAAATACTTACTTTACAAGTTAATTTCGACACTCACATTCATTATAGTACGCCGGTCTCCCAGCACCCCATCAACCCAGCAACAACCGCACCAACGCCATCAAGAAAATGAATCTTAATTCGGCTTTTCTATTCTAATACGGGTACTTTTGAGTAACTGCCTGACTACACGTGCAATTGCCGTAATGACACCGACTGCCTGCCTAGCAACAAATGGACGAACGCACGGACGGCCGACTTGGTTTAAGAAACCACAAAATTGTCATCGAGACTACCCGCTGAGTGAGACAAAAAAGATTGTGATTTCGAAGTGCCACCGGTAGTAGCACACTCATTACCCATTTCGCCTCCTGCCCCACCATGGCAGACTGCAATCCAACACCCTCTTATTGTTGGTTTTCGTACCTTTTTTTCTAAATTAGTCAATCTCGTACGCTTTAGCGCGCCGTGTGCGGGTGGAAGGGTACTTGTATTCATAGCTTTTGTGGGTAGGTGTTGACAACTGCGTGTAGGTTGAACTTGATTTGTCTAAGACAAAGCATAAAGTCGTAAAATAGCTTATATTTGTGCAAATCTGACTTTTCACACTGATTTGTGTGTGCCTTCAACCCCTGTTGAAAGTGTTGGATAATCGTCTTAAAGAAACTTCTAAGCTTTTAAGGCTAAGCGTGGTGTGGCAAACTTTAGATTCACAGAAGTGTGCATTACTTTTGTTGTGGTTTCTTTAAATATGTGCTAATTACTTATTAAGTAAGTATTTAATGCAAAGCCAGAAAATTAGGAACGCCACTGAGGCTATATATTGTAATTAGTTCTGGTACAGAGTGAGTAGCGGAGCAAAAAAGCCGAATCTCAGTCAGGGTTTTTCAAAATATCTGACATTCTAGTATCATTACACGAAATACTCCTCCGCAATATCAATCTTTTGTTTCTCTCTATTACAACTTGGGAGTCGCTGTTTTTGAAAGTATAATCTATGAATTTAAGAGCAGTGTAAAACTTTGTTTGATTGATCGAGAATAGTGGCATGTCGCCTTTTTACTATCGATCCTGCTGTTGTGGTAATATTTTCTTCGCCATTGGGAACATTTTTACTAATGCTTTAAAATCTTCAAAACCATTTGCCAGATAAAGGATAATCTAAATTTAGTTACTTCCATAACTATAATATATGAACTTGTTTTTAGCACGAAAGAAAAAACAGCCCAAATAAAAAATGAAATATTTATTAGATATTGCTTCTTTTACAAAAAAAATTCCCGGGTTGGCAGGATAATCTTACAGGATCATATAAAATGTACTGGTTTTAGTTAAAACTTATTTTGAACGTGGACTTTGGATTTTTGACAGACAATTTTACAAAAAAATAGTTGTAATTGAAAATAAAAAATCCTTCGTCCAAGCCTTAGAATTGTATCTCAATTTCATGACATTGTAAAATTTCAAGAATTTCATGCCAACCGACTTCAAAAACACAGTTTCCAGAAAAGCGCTTTTAAAGATGGTGCACTTAGCCTAGCTAGCCTCGGGCGCACAAGTTCTTAAGGCTGTATCTCCGAAACTATTACTTGGATTAACTAGAAAATTTAGGACAATATTCTGGAGGTGTTGTAGAATTTGATAAGACAATAAAAAAAATCGATTTTTTGAAACCCGTGAACCCATGTACCCTCTTAATAAAAATGTACCTTGCCTTCTGAGGAGTTTTATAGGTAATTTATTTTACTAAGATTCTTCCTCTTTTTAATATCATTAACAGGGTATATAAGAATAGAAATATGGTAGCATAGAAATAAGATGAGGTTTGCACCGCGACCTTGAATCTATTGTGCCCTCTCCTGCATCACATGTATTCCCAAAGCCCAACACTCTGACGAATTCCAGTAGTTAGTTTGCCACGAAGTTTGTAACACCCAGAAAGAAACGTCGGAGACATTATAAAATATTTACATAATTGATCAGCAGGAGGACCTGAGATAATTTAGTCATGACGCGACCCTCAGTATGGAAAAATCGTTTGATGCGGCTAAACTTTAGGCGTATGCAGTATTCATATGTACATATCGCTCATTTGCTGCAAGACCGGCATAAATCAAAAAACGTGATTTTTGAGTTAATGCTGCAGAATTGTTCGTTATATCATAATTCATGTTGAGTGTAAAATTCATATGAATACTTATATGCTCCGCTTGAGAAGAGGTGTAAGGTTGGAGTCACCGTGTAAGGTTGTAGGCAGTTGAAAACTTTAAACGCGTTTTCTGGAGAATCGATTTTTTTGACTTATGGCGGTCTTGCAGCAAATGAGCGATATGTGGTTGATGTAGCAACAGAAATCATTTTGCCAATGAGTTAGAAAATGAGCTAGTTTGACTCGAATGTTTTATAAATGGTTATAAAAAACCAATGTCTATGGAAAACAACATGGTCCAAATTTTAGAGCAAGTAAATAATAAATCCAAGGTTCAATGCACTCCGTACTAACAATGAATAATTCAATTTGCGGTTTATAAGAGGAATAATGCATTTTGTCATTAAATGAGCATATTCATAAGTGTGTACATATACACATATACTAAATTATGTAAAAATATTTGTAGGCGTATTTACATATGTTCTTCAAGTCATGCCAGGCATTCTCGTATTGTGCTGTTATGCTGTCATGAAGTGATAAATTATGTGTTGAGAAAATCATAAAATCCTACGCCTATTTACAGCGCATTTGCCATAATTAACAGCACTAATTGTAATTAAACACTCATTCGCGCCACAAAAACGCTGGAAAATGCATCTCTGCCAAGGAAAATGAAAATTAAATGAAGCTAATGAAGTTAATGAAGTTCAAAAAACTTCTTGTGGAAGTTGCATAATATGTGTGTATATACATACATATGTGTATACATTACATATTTATATAATGTAGTTTCTACATAACTAATTTCACATTTATGAAGCTGAGTAAATAAAATTCGGCGCTAATTCAATTTGTACGGTTAATTGAACACGATTAAAAACTATTTGTTAATTTAATATTTGTTTTGAACGAATTCATGGCTTCAGCTTTTAAAAAATTAAGCCGTTTTGGTGAAGGCTTTAAGACCAAGCGTTTCTATTATTTTTAAATTGTAAAATATTTTAATGTAGTTCAGCATTTTTAGTTGGAAAATTATATGGTTGGTTGAAAACCATGACACAATTTTCACAATACAAGTATTATTTTCAGGTGGATAGAATAGAATTGTTGATTATTTCTATTGCTATCTGCCAGCGGCTATACTAAAAGTATATAGGTATAGTCCTACAAAACCGCTGCTGATGAATTGAATATCTTTAAATTTTGTTTACAAACACTTCAAAAATTTAAGGAGTATTGAATTAATACTTTTTCTTGTAAATTTAGTTCCTCTTACAACATGATCAAATATGAACCGGACTGGCTCGCGCAAACCGAATCGCTAACAATTTTTTTTTGAGATTGGTGCAATCTTTTTTATGTACGAGTAAAGTTTGACATCCATATGCCATTATTGGCGATTTTTACCATAGAAAAAATTGAACGAGTTTGCTTTAAATTTTGTGTTTTCTGTGGAATCAATGCCTGGGTAATATTTGAAAATGTTGTAGAAGTGTTTTCGGAAGTCTAAGTTATCACGAACGCAAGTAAACGAGTAAGAGTGGCACAAAGCATTTAGTGAAGGTTGTGAAGTCATCGAAAAGTTGGCCCATGCGAGTCGTCCATCAACTTCTGTTAAAGAGTATAACATCGAAAAATATTAAAGAAACATTACAGATACAGCAGATGCTTGACAACTGAGGATCTCTTAATTATTTAATGTAACAAAAAATTCATACTGAACTGGGACTGAAGGCAATCCCAACCGAGGCTTGTAACTACAATATCCACAACAACCGATTTATTCCGGATTTTATCCGGATAAGAGCTGTTCTTTCGAAGATTTAACCTCGTTTATATCGGTAACTACTCAGCTTGCAACGAGTCCCTGCATAACCTTAACCACCTCTTTGCATGCTCAGCTAACCCTACACGTCTGATACCCTTCTCCCTATGGTCCGGGCCGTCAAAACAGCACGTTTCCTGAGCATACCGTTGGATGACTTCGATGACAATTTTTCTGAACCTTACCACCCTAACGGGGACTAGATAATCGTTAAAACAACAACATTAACAGCAACAGGCTTGCAACTAGTGTTTGGAAAATTAAACAGAATTTTGGTAATAATAAAGATTTGTATTAATATACTTGAAATGTAAATGCCAGTCCGGGTCAAATTTGATCAGATGATATGTTTTTATGAAAAGATGGAAATTAAGGGCTGTTGCTTAAATCGCGAACGTTGACATACAAAAATATTCAAATTAGGTTTAGTTCTAGTGTCTGGGCAAGGCTGTCTTGAAATTCGATCTTTTAGAATTTTGTACGAAGATATCGGCTATTTATTGAATTTATTAATTTTATGTATGTGAGTAATATTTTGGTATCATACTTTTTTTGTTCTTTAGTCACGTTCGGACATACTTATGCTTGAAGTAACGCCGTTTCTCACAATCCGTGCAATTTCTCGTGCCCCAATATAAGTTTATTAATTATAAACATTTATTATTCTCCACCATAAATATACATACATACATACATATACATAGCTATAACGATATTTATTGGCATTATTATGCGTTCACATCCTTTCGAGCCTTTTCTATCATTTTCTACTTCGTTTAAAACCCTCAATTATATCTAAACCGTGAAAGGAACATCTGCATTTCGGTGCCCAGCTGGGCATTCACCTCAAATAATTCTCCGCTTTCCAATATCCTTTAGATATTTCTCATTATTAACGTTGATTACTGGCAGAGGATATGACTTATTTGAGAGTAGGTAACTGCTATCACCGTGTTGAATGCCATTCACCGCTCTCCCCTACTTCTCATTTGTAATTAGGCAGGAGCTGCAGCAGCAGCACCACCACCACCACAGAAAAGGTGGATGCATTCCTGGCTGCGCACAAATCGCGGAAGTTCAAATTTTCATTGCATTTCAGCAGCTTGGTGCCGAATAACAGTAGGTAATATATTTACGCACGGTGGTGTTTTGTTTACCGGGACCAGCTGGTTGCATACTACCCTCCGGTGGCTGCCACTGCGCTCCTGCAGTTCCTTTGCTTCTTGTTGGTGCTGAAATGGGACAACAAAGCCTGAAACACATTCCTACTTTATTTGTCTATTAAATTCACGAATGCATATAATGTAATTCCCAACGTTTTGTGTGTCTGTTGACAGCAATGTGGCACAAAAATTCGCTGAAATGAAATTTTGCTTTCACAAAAACAAATTTATTTATTTACTTTATTGCTACGAATCAAATGAAACGTTCAGGTTTTATTGACTCACGGTGTGGTTGGTGTTGCATGCAACATATGCATGCAAAATGCAACATCGGGTGACACTCCACCAGTCGGAGAAGTAAACAAAGACAGTGGAAAACAATAACACTGACAAAGTAGAAAAACAAAGTAAGGCTTTTAAAGGGTTCACGCACACGTACACACACAATTGGTGGAATTAAATTTTTCGAGGGTATGGTAAAAATGGAACCGTAAATCAGGCCTTTGAGGCTAAAAGTGCGAAGTGGTAGAAGCAGACAATTTTGTAAAGCATTTTAGTCTCTATTATTTCTTTTTTTTTTTTAATTTTATACTTGTTACTTTTTTTTATTCGTTTTTCTATAATAGTGGCACGAGCTTGATTAAGAACAATGCTAAAATAAAACCACTCAAGACTTGGTTCGAATTTCATTGCTTTTGTTTAATTGTTCATTTTACTGTAAATAATTTCTTTGATAAACTTTGGCGTTGTTTTACAGTATTCGACTATGTTGCGAAGGTTTTAAGTTCTATATACATACATATCTACCTACCTAAAGCCCTTTTGATTGACGCTATAATTTTCCTGGCCTTGTAAATGTCAATGAAAAATAATTTTCACTAACGTCTCAATTTATAATAAGCATAAACACATACAGTTCTTCAAATAATTATTCGAATGTTTGCAGTGTGTTAACTTATTCCACGATAAAAAAAAATAACGAAATAAAACCGAAATGAAGTCGAAGTATTTTTTATTAACAAAAGGGGAGGTTAACATTTTCAAAAACAAAGCGTATTTCATTCAAAAAGTGAAACAAAACAAAGTTTCGATCATTATTTCGAGTTTGACCTCAATATTTCGTACAGCCACCCCTTGCTTGCAGAACAGCTCTTATTCTGGTAAGCATGCTGCTTATTAGTTTCTGCCAGACTTCTATTGTGATTTTGTTTCAGTACATTGTCACTTGCTGCCAAAGTTCGTAAAGGTTTCGGGGAATAGAGTAGCTACTTGCTAAGAATCTTTTGAGTTCTCCCCAAAAGTGTTCTTTTGGGTTGAGTTCCGGTGACTGCGGAGGCCAATTAAGAACTTTATTTGTTTATCGTCGAACCAACTTTTTGTAACTCTTGTGGTATGCTTGCAGTCATTATCCTATCGAAAAGTTGAATTTTTAAAAATTGAGACTCCAAGAGGTTCTAGAATCCTGTGACATTTTTCGACCACATTCCAATTCATACAACCCCATAGCATCAACGAACCGTCTCGCTCTCGTCGTTGAGGCCTTTATTGGCGCTGGCCATCACTGACTGTATAATACAGTCCCAAGGTGTAAGTAACCAGCTAGCTGATAGCAAGCTCATTATTACTAAAATACTTTTAAGTATACCAATTTCACTGGAAAGACTCATACATAGTGTCCGGTCTGGTGAGCTAATATGCAAACAGGCACACCGAAATTTCGTTTTATCGCACGCCTGTCCAGTTGTCCGTTAATTAATTAGCATAAATTAACAATTAAAAGCATGATATAACACTCAAGCGGTACCTACACACAAAATTATGACTATACCTTCAAACAAACACACATTTTTATAGGCGCTTACTCACCTACTCATTGCAGTGCTCGTGGGTGCTTGCCTACGGACTCGTTGCAGCATGACGACCCTGCGCTTAATTTCACACGAGCATATTCTCAAATATTTTAATTTACATACATACATATATATGTATATGTATATAGTCGTTTTAAATGGTAACATGACGTGTGCATTATGCCGCACTTCCGTGGCTTGTAGTCATAAGGCAAGCAACCCTTATGAACGATCGGGCGTCAGCTGGCGCTTGGCGCATGCGCGGGTAGTTTTCAGCTTATGACAAGCAACATGGGCTTCTGAACGCTTCTTGCTTGCAATTAACAATTCGAGTAGGCTAAATATATGTACATATGTGTGTTTAAGTATATAAAGCATACCCATTCGTCCACAGCAGTCAACATAGATCACAGCAACTTAAATCACTGTATCGATTTCAATGTTTTTAATTTTTTGCTGTTAAGGGTTGTTGTGTTACAGCCTGAATAATTGATTTAAAAACATCCTGTGTTCATTAAAAAGAATAAAAAATATTAATATTTTTTAACGGCGTTTGAGTGTTTCAGACACCCTCTGTGACTTCATTACAGTCAAAAGTCTGCTTGATTAGGGACGCCAATATCAGTACTTTGATCTCTATGCTTCAGTGTTGCCTTCGTAAGCGTTGCGTTGCGTTGTGTTGCAACTCCTGCTGTTTGGTCAATCTCGAAACAGCCCCTTTTGCCCTATTTTCCTTCCGCTGTCCGCACGTGCTTAATTTAATCAATTCGTTAGCTGCTATGCCAATATTTCCCATTTTTCTTGCACATTTAATGGTGTAAATTTAATTTGTGGTTTATTTTAATGCAGCCACAGGGGTAAGCCGAGTAATGGCACATATGTTTCTACGTTGCCTAAACAGCATTTGGGTTCCGCTTTAACTGCTTAAATAACGTTAATCGTGCTGCAAATGGATTATCATGCGATTATCGACAGCTGTGCTGTGGCCTAAGCTGTGTTTGATTATGTGATTAACAGATTTTTTGTGAAAAATTAATTTTTCTAATAGTAAATGCACTTAAATGTTTGTATCTTTGGTATATTTAGGTCTCCTTGCCACATTTGGAGGAGCCCCTGGAACTTGATTTTCTTCTTCCTTGTCACACAGCTTCCCACTTTTCCTTAACGATGTTTTCTGCATAAATCACCAGAATCATAATTGATTACATTAATATTCTGGCTTATCTATTCCTAATATACATATAGTATAAGTACTCCCAACGCCAATCTATACCGACGGCCCAAAAGGGACTGTGGTGTAGGAACGGGTACGTATGCTCCGAGGATCTTGATATTTCTCTATTTTCCGTCTACCAAACTCAGCATCTACTAAGCGGAAGTATCTGAGGTGTAAAAAGCGTGAGGAGAGTTCTACTGTACAACTTAGTAAAAAGATGTAGAAAGGCTTTACATAAGCTCATTGCAGCAACGAAAAAGCAGACGTGTTGGCTAAGTCCTTAGCTTGTCCTCACTTAGCCAACTCGTCTCTCCGGGGTTCAACACGGAGATCAATACACAAATTGAACAAGTAGCTCTGACTAAAATTTATAATAGTTACAACTCAGTGAAATAGATATGACCGAAATATGACAAGTTTAAAACTAAGGACTTGTTACATAGGTCCAAGAAAACTATGTACAGACTTACAGCTACCATAACGGAGCACTGTTTAGTTAGATAACATGCGTTAGAAATGGAAATGTCCAACAGCTGCCGCGGCTGCAAACTCGAAGGGAGAAAAGAAAACGGCTCAACACTTCCTCTGTGAGTACCCATCACCATCACAGACCAGCCATTGAAAACCAAACCACAAACCTTAAAAAACTTTATACTAATTGTTTGAACACAACAATAAAGCTTGATATCAGGATATAAAGGTCTTACGATGATATACTATCGTAAATGTCGCATCTAGCTCTAATTAAGTCGGAAGGGACTGCACTCTTACCTACCCTACTTCCAACGCCATTGTTTTATTGATCGTCTGACTCAAGCAACCTCAAAAAAGGATTGTCATACTCGTAAAAGAAAAGCTCCCTCATTAACCCTTCGTGCAATACAGATTAGCGAAGTTTTTGAAAACTCAACACTCCCTTTGCAAATTTCTTTTTCAGTCAATTTTAATTCACTTAAAAATAAGTAAGTAAATGTAGACCTGTGACTCCCTGGCGGATTTATATTTGTTACTTTAAAGAATATAAGTACATTTAACTATACAACTGACTGCACAACACTTTTATAATATAATTTAATAATAAGCATCTTCATTAAACTCAAATCTCCACAACATAGCGGCTGCTGCCAGTCGAACTTATCGAATAGTAACTGTTTTCTGAAAAGAAAGCGTAAAATTAGTTTCGAATATACACTAAAAAAATGCCATACTCACCATCATCACTATCGAAGGATAAGAATTTGTCATCGTCTCGCGTCATTGAACGTCGATTGCGTTCGGCACTTCTCAAATTTTGCACTTCTTGCGGTCTGCGCTCTGGTATAGGTGTGGTCTCGGTGGAACCGATCAAACTTGAGGGATACTCCAGCGGTGAACCATATTCCGAGCTTGCACAACTCAAATTCAAATTAGAATTGTTGTCGAAATTTAAAGTTATTCGTGGCAAATCACTATAGACTTTCGATGCATTGCCATTGGACCCATTGCCACGTTGTGTTATTGTAACATTTTCTTCTATCTTGACGGTTGTTCGCTTTGTAGTGTTCACTTTTGTTGCAACTGTAGACAAACTCTCTGTATCTGACTCTAAAGAGTACATGCGTGGTGTATTCGTTGGTGTTGGTGTGACATCACGCTCGGAGTTCGCATTCATTGCATCCGTTTCTTGTTCACCATCTTCGTCCTCTTCTAAATCATCTTCATCGTCAGTGTATTCTTCGGACTCGTCACGCGTCAGACGTCTGCGTATAACGCGTGGTCGCTGTGACACATTCGATTGTGGTGTCTCGAAGCGCGAGATGAGCTTGTTGACCTTACCAACGTCTGAAGGTTTAACTTGTTCGTTGTAGGCCAAACGCAAGGATGACGTCTTTACTAGCGGTTTGGCGATCCGTGTCATCGATGGCGTACGATCGGGTATGCGTGGTGGTGGCTTAGTAGGTGGCATTGGTGGTTTCATAGTCGGTATAGGCGGTGATTCCTCCATTGATTTGGATGGTAAGAGAATTGGTTTTCTTAACGGCAACGGTGGCGGTGGTGGTGATACTGAAGGAGGTGGTGAGGGCGCAGCCGACGGTGGTCTGTCATCGTCCTCATCTTCATCCTTGTCGGAATTTTCGTCCTTGTTATGTACAATTTTGCGCTCAGGTTTGTCTAAATGAGCCTTGAGATCATCACTTTTAGGTGAACCTTGCAGTAACTTAATATTCTCTTTGTTATTTTCGCACTCTTTTATCTCCTCACATTCTTCGCGTATGACACTCACAGAAATTTTTGTTACTCGCGATGAGTTGTCATCATCTGCAGCAAACGGCTCTTCACTACTGTCTTTCTCAAATGAGGAATCGATATGCTTTTGTGGTACTCGCAGTATTGGTTCATCCCGCAATTCCTCTTCAAAATCGTCGAAAGCCGCTTTTGCACCACCTTTCCGAACGCTGGCTTCGAATATGTCGATGCTCTTCGCTTTGTAGAGTTTCTCCTCGCAATACGCATGCTGGTGTACTTTCCACGGTTCTTCGTTCTCATCGATACTATTGAGTGTTACCCCTGTAGCGGTTTCCATAGAGTCTTCCTTGCTTGGCAGACTGGTTTTTTTGTTGCGTGCATTCTCGGGTATCCAAGAATCAGAATCGGAATTGGAGTCCATAGACATTTTGCGTGTGTGACCCCGTGGCGCCGGCAATATGGCTTCAGCGGATAGGCGTCGTTGACTCGGTGGAGTTATCTCTAGGAAGTTAGATATGATTTCATTGTTTGGTATCCATTCGGCGCGGCCGCTGCCTGGACTTGGTGAACGACTACGCCTTGGCGGCTTAAATTTCGGTGCATCATCGTGTATTTCCTCTATAATAGGTGTGGAGGGTTTTGATGGTGCGGGACGTGTCACTGCTATTATAAGTGTCGATTCAAATTGGTCTGAATTATCTTGGTGTATGAGTACGCGTGGAAACGCGACATCGGTTTCGGAATCCAGTGAGTCGTTGAGTAAATTTTTGGTAGTCCAAAGAGTACGCGTATGTTGCATATCTTCATCGTCGAATTCATATTCACTTTGCGTGAGCTTCTCAGCATTAATACGCTCTCTTCCAGTTTGCTGTTGCTCATCTTCGGAGTCGCTTGGCGTATTACGGGCTGCAGCACGCCTGGCAGCAGTATGTGGTCGTACATAGCCGGTACGCTCATCTTCCGATTCTTCTTCAGCGTCCACTTCGTCGTGTTTGCTAGCCTCTTTTGTGGTTGCACTACATTCTTTGTCGAGATTTTCCTGCGACTTGTGAAAGAACTTAATCTGTTGCATCTTCTCATTCATCTTTTTCAGAGTACGTTGACGCGCCTGTTCAAAACGCTTTTCAAAGTTGACCGTCTTACGTGGGTTAGCATCTTTTGGCGTGCCTGTGGGCGTATTGTGTGCCTCATCCTCTTCAGTGCCATCCAGATCATCTGCGGAATGTGCACGCTTCTGTTGTCGTATATTACGCAGCTTCTTCATGAGATTGTCCGTGCGTTTTTCTCCTTTCTCAGCGTTACGTTCAGGGGAAGTTTCATCACCAGTTTGCGCCTCACTTTCAGTTGGTCTACGCTTAAAGCTCTTCTTCCAATTTTGCAATTTATTGGTTATGACAGTGCGTATGGGTGAACGTTGTTCTTCAGTTTTCTTAGGTGTCGCCTCGTCGAGATTTTCTGTAGAGGCTTCATGTGAAGCAAATTTGCGTAAACGAGCTGCCAATTTTTCAGTGCGACTGATTTGTTTTGTCTCTTTCTTAGGCGTGCCATCGCCATCCGTGTCTTCTGCCGTATTTGCGTTCGTAGCGCTCGTTTCGGGTTCTTGCGCGCGCCTTATTGATTTCGAAAAACGTTTGATATTCTGTTTAATGACGCTAAGCGGATTATTCTCATTCACTGTAGCGGCTGGCACTTCTTGCTTTTCCTCGGACTGCTGTGGTGATAAAGGTGCACGCCGCCGTTTTCGTTCACCTAATTTCTCTGGTGTTTCCTCGCTGCTTTGGCTCATATTGCGCAATTTCGAGAGCGCGTTTCTATTCACTGCTCCTTTGGACATGCTTTCTGGTGAACTTTGTACAATCTTTGATTTCTGCTTTACTGCTATCGGTGCTGGTACCTCATCGTCTTCGTCCAACTCGTTATTACTCTCATCAGTTATATACTGCTCCAGCGGTGGATTACGCACCCTGGCGAAACGTGTCGAAGCGACGCCTGGTTTGCGTGGTGGTGGTGTAGCTTCCATGCCACTCTCATCTTCGCTTTGTTCATGCATGTTTTTGGCATGTCTGTTGTCCACCTGCTTATGCGACTCCTCAGAGCTAACGCTACGTTTGCTATTATCGGTGTCTTGTCGCGAAAGCTTGAAGTTAAAACGATAATTATCGGCAATCTTACGATCACGGCGTTCTTGCTCGGCCTGCTCACGTTCACGTTCCTCATTGTAATGCTCCACATACTGATCCACCAGTATGATATCCTTACGCACCACTGTCTTCTTCGCAAAAATGTGACTCAGGCGGAATTCACTGATGTCCTTATAACCTTTCTGCAGCTTTTCCGCCAGCGACAGTTTGGCAACAGTCGGTTCAACATGCTCACTCTCGCCATCATTTCCAGACGTATGTATTGGACTTATGGGCCGCGATATACGACCTGCCGCTTGAAATTGCCTTGGTGACGGATAGTCGTCGTCCACACTACAGGCACTTCGGTAGGTGCCACGTTGCGAGTCACCGCGCTGTTGCTGTTGTTGCTGATGCATCAGCGATGAAACGGTCGATATGTGACGCGGTGAGTGATTTATAAAATCAGCAGGCGGTATAGGCGGCTGTGTCGGCTGCTGCCGTATGGACTGTTGACGTTGTTGCTCCTTTGTCGAACCTTTGTTGCGACTGAGATCCTCACGCGAGCGTCCAAATATGCGACGTGAGCGCAATTTCGGTAATGACTTTGGCAACTTAATTTGTGGCATTGCTGGCATTGCCGGCAATGAGGGAATTCGTGCTGAAACGCAATGTGAAAGAGAATTGATGTGTGGCTAAATAAATTAATTGACGGATTTGTGATTAAGTGGCAGCGGTTGGGGCTGAGTGGGCGCGCGTGTAGGCGGAATCGCAACAAATGGCTGACGTTTGCGAAAAAATTGCATTGAAATATCGATTTTCAGTGGTTGGCATTGAATGCTAAGCTCGACCCACAAGCGCGCTGAGAAATGCAGCCCAGAATGCATGCAACATGCCATGTTTCACAACTAATTCACTACTATACATACCTCGTAGGCTGCTAACGTCGATGTTCTGGCACAAATTTTTAAAATCCATGTTGGCAATTTGAACTGTAGTTGATAGACAGGTAATTAAATACTTTTATATAACAACAAGAGTTGGTTTAATCCACACTTACTTTAACGTGCCACGCTCTTTATATTAGACCCTTTGTTACTGGCTTGTTCTACACATAAACACACTTTGCCTCAGACTGTCTAACTTGAAATCACTAGCGACAGCAAATAATTTTCACTGAATTTAGTTTTACTTCACAAATTATTGAAAAGTAATTTTCATTATTTTCTTTGTCACATTTTCAATTTTTCCATCTCGAAAGTTAATCTAATTGATGTGCCCAGAATAAGTAGTAGGTCTTTGCTGCCGTTCTGATTCGTTTCTGTGCGTGTTTGGGCACATTGTTTGACCGAGGTTTCACAGCGTAGCTTTCAAAGCGCATGCTTGCGAAACCCTTTACTTTCAGCGCTCAGTTTTGTCTAACCTTTTTGCTCCTAATTTTATTTCTTGACTGCTAATTGAATTAACATGTAAAATTTTCTCACATTCTGCGCTCGAACTCTTTATTTACATATACCGATTTGCATTCTACTTTTCGTTTTGCTTGTCATTTTCGCTTTCGTTTTCTTTCTTAGTTGACTTTGTTGTCTATTAATAGGCGCTTTTGTTCCAATACATTTCTTTTCTAGATTTTTTCTCCTTTTGAATTGCCATCGCTTTTCTATGCCTCGATTTTTATTTGTAAACAGGCATTCGCAGCTTTTCTTGCATAATTCCATAACTACTTACCCACTTAGCTATTTTGCTTTCGCAGTAATTGCATGGAGGCTTGTCTTTTGTTGTAGGTGGATTCAGTAAAGTCTTCATTACACTGTAGGCCGGTCGGTACTGTGTAAAGGCACATAGGTTTTGAAAATGATAGGCGACAAAGTAAGTTCAACTCTCTCTCTGTTTGGTGCCAATTGGAGATTCCAAGTATTGTCTACACTTGGAATCTTCTCCTACTTTTACCCGCGGGGGGAATTATTGGATTTCGAGGTTGATGTTGTTGTTGGTGTTAATGCTGGTTCCAAGATAGACGAAATTATCTAGGACTTCGAAGTTATGACTGTCAATAATGACATGGGAGCCAAGTCGCGAGTGTGACGACTGTATGTTTGATGACGGGAGATATTTCGTCCTGCCTTCGTTCATTACCACACCCATTTGCTTCGTTTTCTTATCGAGTCTGGAAAAAGCAAAACTAACGCCACGATTGTTGAGGACAATGATTGTATATTCTGTGTTCAGCACTTTAGCAAGAATTTACCATCTCCCGGTGTTATGCTTTCACTGTCATTCAGCAGGTTTGAGAAGTGTTCCCTCCATAATTTTAATGAAAATCAGGTTAACGTTCAAAAATACGTCGAAGTGTTCTGAGAACTAATTCCAGAATTGATAAAATTGTGTTGCCAACAGTGTACGAAAATTTATCTGTTTCCTCAATAACGCATTTAAACCGCTTTTCTGTTGTGTTTGTATATTTTAGAATTACGAATCAGGGTTTGTATAATGTTTGAAACGATATTGAAATTTTTCGAATTAATAACTATTGAACTAATAGCTCTATTAGTCGTCTATTTGAACAAAATATTTAAATAATACGAGTAATTCAAGCCACCAACAAGACATTACAGCATCAACAAGTCTTATCGGGCTTTTCAATTTAGTATAGTGACCAACTCCATTAAGCTTAAGTTTCTGTTAAGCAATATAATGATCATTATATATGTACATACATATATTCTCTTTATATGAGAATATTCATACCGTATTTATCGTAAATTATTGAAATGCCACTGTAATTTCAAATCGAGAGCTATTTTTAATCAAGCTTAGTAGAAATTGCCATAACTTACAAACTAAATTCTATTAAAATGTTTTTCTTTTTGCTCTTCTCATTCCAGCTCGCGTGCGAAGCTTACGACATACAAACTTATATAACCGACTGTGTGCTTTAGTGTTTTAGTGTTTTGTGCTTAAGTGAATTGCATCTCCTCACTTCATTTATAATATATCTGTTTTTTTTTTTATTTTGAATTTCAATTTAGGTTTAATTTACAAATTTATTAAAATTGCATAAGTGTACAGTTATTCCCAAGGATACTCATTTAGTTCGTGCACGGAGCACTTAGACGGATTGAATTAGATTCATATAATACGAGTACATTTGTGCACGTATCCCCGTACATACATTTGTGTAGCGTACATATAGCAACATACTAATATACAAATGTCTGTGTAACATATTTGCATAGACTGAACATTCCAGACATACTGCTCTCTTCTCCCGAAGGCGAGCGAATAAATAATAACCACAACTACCAACAAGGAACATCAACGGCATCCTGCTCGTATTGCGTGCGGGAGCAACGTCTATAGGCACATACCTAACCCACACATCAGACACATCCAGGATGGGTCGGCTAAGACATATGCTGGCCGTCCTGCTGCTGGTAGCTGCTTTAGGCTCCACAAATGCAGAGAGTAAAAGTAAGTAAATATTAATGTAATTGTGAGGTTGTAAAATTACGCTTATATATACAGTAAGAACTCGATTATTAGGATTAATACTTCCGAAGCAGTATACTGACTGAATATTTGAACAGTTTATTATACATACATATAACATATATAGTCTAAAAGTAATTAACATAATTCCAAATCTAAGACAATAAATATCAAAGTATTACCAGTTTTTTTTTGTTGAGGGAGGCTATAGTAGTTCCAGTAAAAAAAAAATCCATTGTTTTTCCAATAGACAGTTTTAGTAATCTGTATCTTACCTTGTATCATGCCAGAGAGATGGCGTTAGAATGATAAGATTTCATACTAAAAAACTTCTCAGATAGTTTTTTGATTCCTTGACTCAGTATTGTTTGAGGACTCGTCAGAGATGGATAGTGTTCATGGTTCTGATATTGTAATAGCCAATGAGGCATAATTTCAGTTTTGTTTATTAAATAAATTTGATGTCAAGGACGCACTATGCTTTTGCAGGCCAATTGTCGATTGTAAATCGATAAAATAATGGAAATAGTCAAATTTGATTGTGATGTAAGTCCTGGTTCGATTACCAATGCGCTAAATATTGCACAAAAACCATTTAGAACCATTTGAATAAGGCTAGATCGATGTATGGGTGCTACACGCGTTAAAGTAAAGAAACCTTTTGGACCGAATTCCATCCACGAATAGATGCATTATAGGATTGACGGTAAGGAAGGTGTTTAGTTGGATTGGCTGGTACTTATTTACTATGAGCTGTTCCCTAACCGCAAACTCTTAATTCAGACCTGTCCTTTCTGCAATTGAATCGTCTGAAGGAAACAAACGCCAAGAAGTGGCTAGCTTTCGTCAATAGGAGAGAGGAATTGTGTTACAACAGGATAACTCTAGGACACACACATCAATAGTAACTCGTCAGAACTTCCTGGAGGTTGAAAGGGAGGCCCTTATTCATCCGCTTATTACCTATTCCTGTCTATGACGAACTAGTTTCTTGGTGAAAAATTCGTGTCCAGAGAAGCTTGTGAAAACCGAGTGTGCCTTTTTTTTTGCCAACTCTATGGAAGTGGCATTAATATCTGAAAATTCCAAAAAAGTTATCGAACTAACTAAATCGGATCATTATAACTATACTAAAGAACACCCGCCAGTCGTTTCTTCTTTTCGCAATGTGTCGCCAATTGGAGATTCTAAGCGAAGTCAGGTCTACTAACCGGAACGGACCAGGATTTTTATCCGGCCAAGGATTAGGATAAGGAGAGGCTAGCCTTACTGAAAGCAAAAAACTCATTAGATCTTTTTCGATCGATCTTGAGCCAGAAGGATCTTGCGACAGCGCATGAACAGATCCCAGATATTCCATTGTACTTTTAGCCGGGCTATGGTACCTTTCCTTGCCAGCTCAGAAGATTATTATTGAGAAAAGTAAATTGGTCGAGGCGTTTTTTTTTTACATAATATCTACATACTATATGCCGAGATCTTCAATTCTGTAATGTAACCGGTTACAATGATTGGATGATGTTTAGTTACGAGCTTCAGCAATAGCAGCTGCGCTAATAAGACCATAAACATTCATAGTTTTTGCTATTACCTTACTTTCTCATTAGTTCCACATCTTTTCTATTATAGCTTTACAAACGTTTTCAACTCGGCTGCACAATTCAAAAATTTCTTTGCCATTGTCGAACATTTCTTTGACTTTTAATGCACAATATTTCATTTCAATGCATCTCTTCTTTCTAACCTCCAAATCTTTCACTTCACTTTGTATTAAGCACTTCATTTTTGTTCAACTTCTACTTTCTTTTTTTTCTATCAGTGAAAGTTAGTCATAATTCACACTAACAACTTTTCTCACATACTACGGCATATGTTGAAAAAATGCAAAATGTTTAACAAATGTTATTTATTATGCACATCATTTGGTGTACCTTCACATCAACTGCATGCTTTACAAGCAACTCTGCTCACGGCTCCGAACGTTTTTGATCGTCGTGTAAACCACATTCATATTCAGTGCATTCAATCATTAAAGCTGTGACGGGAACATCATTTTACATATCGCCCATCACCCATTTGCTTGGCGCAACATCACTAGTCTCACTTCATTTCGGCTGAGCTGTCCGCAGTGGGGCTCTGCTATCAATCTAGAGACGGTACGTCAGAAGCAAACATGCAGCAGCCCGCCTATTTTATGCTTCATTCAATCCGCTGGTATTATATGCATACTTATATATAGTACATACATACATTCATATATGCATAGTTAGTTACCTATGCTTCACTCCCCGTGAAGGCAAACAATTGTCCACGATTTTCTTGTAATTTGTGGCATGACGCCGTTTCGATAGACCTGTGCTTAAACATTAAAACGAGAGCTTATACATACATATGTACATACCAACATCATACGATGTGAGCATCTGCCGTCGTTTCTCCACTTCAAAAGCACTCATCTTTCTATGTGGCCCGCCTCTTTAGTCAATTCGTCTATGCAAAGTGTGTGTTAAATTAATCTATTGTATTTCAAACTGTGTTTCGCGCTTTTTTATCGACAAATTTTTGTTCAGCGATGAGGCTCATTTCTGGTTGAATGGCTACGTAAATAAGCAAAATTGCCGCATTTGGGGTGAAGAGCAACCAGAAGCCGTTCAAGAACTGCCCATGCATCCCGAAAAAATGCACTGTTTGGTGTGGTTTGTACGCTGGTGGAATCATTGGACCGTATTTTTTCAAAGATGCTGTTGTTGTCGGTTTTCAATGTTATTTTGAATTGGATCGTGTACTAGACAACAAACTTTTTGTTGCCAAAAATGGAAGAACTGAACTTGGTTGACATGTGGTTTCAACAAGATGGCGCTACATGCCACACAGCTCGCGATTCTATGGCCATTTTGAGGGAAAACTTCGGACAACAATTCATCTCAAGAAATGGACCCGTAAGTTGGCCACCAAGATCATGCGATTTAACGCCTTTAGACTATTTTTTGTGGGGCTACGTCAAGTCTAAAGTCTACAGAAATAAGCCAGCAACTATTCCAACTTTGGAAGACAACATTTCCGAAGAAATTCGGGCTATTCCGGCCGAAATGCTCGAAAAAGTTGCCCAAAATTGGACTTTCCGAATGGACCACCTAAGACGCAGCCGCGGTCAACATTTAAATGAAATTATCTTCAAAAAGTAAATGTCATGAACCAATCTAACGTTTCAAATAAAGAACCGATGAGATTTTGCAAATTTACCTATCTATTTCCATATTGGAGTACATGCCTACAAATGTGGCGAATTATCTAATTATAGATAAGTTTGCGGCTTGTAGAGCTTAAATTCGACAAAGAGCTTAGAAGTGGTTGTTTAGCGAAGCCACAAATGCAGATTCGTTGCGATATCCTTGTGTATACATAATGGTGTGAGAAATGGTAATAATTAATTAAAGATGTAACATACTTACATTGAATATAATCTGATAAGAATTCTTGAAAGTTCTGAGCTCCAAAAAGGCAAAATTATCCAGTATTGAAATCCTCTCTCTCCCTGCAATTACAGCATTTCCTTTGATACACTTAAGATCAAACATAAAAAAATTAAATCGATAAACAAACTTTCCTAGATTGTCACGACCTTTTTTTATGTTTGTGTGAAGTTTAATCTCCATGCGTCAATTAGTGTGTGTTTCGGCGATGGTTCTGGCCTCAGCATCCTGAACGCTGCTGCAGAGCAGGATAGTTCCAGTTCATTGCCGGCTACCCCTTTATGCCCGGCACCCATATTATGTGTACCTGTTTGCACACTGATAGGCGGTTCAGCTTTTCCATACACTACTCCACTAAAAGCGTAAATCAGCCCCTTGGAACAAGGTCCAGTCGTGTGTCTTTCCCCAAGGTCCTTATTTGTTGAGACGACACTATCTTCCCTTTGCTAAAACCTTCTGTTGCCATGAGCAGCATAGTATTTTTTAATAATACTTGTTTGATCATTAGATGCAGCGGTATGAGCAACAGCATGACTTCAAGTGCTTCGGTTAGGCAAGGGCGCATTGCCTCTGAGCACAGACGCAAGCGAGTCTTTGCAGCCTTGATAGTTGAAGGCCTACCGAAGACTGCGTTGCCTTGGATGCCCAAGCAACCGATCCATAAGGAACAATAGACCTTACGATCATATACAGCCACCTTATGATACCTGGCTTGCAGCCCAAGGATCTGCGGGTAGGCGTCTGCATATCATGAGTGTCTTGGTGGCTTTGGACAGTGTTAAATTGATATGCCTACTCCACGGTAAGGTTGAGTCTAATCAACCAAGGAATCTGACCTCTTTAGACACCTCCAACTCCCTGCCACCGAAAGTTAGTGGCCTTAAGCCCGGAAGAGAACTTCGCTTTGTAAAAAGGACAACGGTTATTTTTACCTAACACAAGTATTTGACTTACCTCCTCATGCAAGTCGTCCATTCACCTCTGTTAATGACTATAACAGTGAAAAAGTTAAAGAAACAGTGCTTGGAACACATCTTGTTGTTATTAGAGAGATAGCAGGAGATCTCTGTATTCGTTATGGATCGACTCAATCTATTTTAGTTAAAGTTTTGAGTATGTAGCCAAAATATACGAATCAGTTACATTCTAGCATGATTGTGATTGACTTTTTGGTAAAAACGAAACGAGACGCGTCGCACAGCCACTATATTTATTAGCATTGGCTCTTTGTGACTTTTTTCTGTTTTCGAAACTGAAAAAGTCCGCATCAAAGAACGCGCTATGAGTCCATTAACCCAATATACACATAAAAACCGCCAAAAAAGTTTGACATCGTGAACAAACAGCTGCCAAATACACACTAACTGACCTATGGAGATCAAACGACACATAAAATTGTAGCAATCCAATCCCAAAATTTTTGTGGATTCTCGCGCAGTTTTAATGGACCAGTCCGAGTCTACACACCTACATCAGATATATTTACAGTTACCCTAAAACATTTTGTCGAAAAATCTTTATATCTCGCTTTAGCAAAATGTCAACTGTGTGCCGCTGATACCGACACGTTCGCGATATGCACAAACTGAAATATCTACATTTTTACATTTGGGTGATCTCAACACGTTCAACTTCCATTTTTTACTTCAAAGTATTGAACTCTGCCACCTGACTCTTTTAGTTGGCCTACTTTCCTTAAGTAATTGCGTGGACATGCAGTTCAAATTCATTTAATACCACACTTTTTCATGCCAATGTTTTAAAATAGATGTTTACGTTCGCGAGTGTTGTCGGCATGAATGTGGTAAACACTGGCCGCATTTCCAACTGAGGGTCTGTCTGTCTATCTGTCTGTCTGTCTGTCTGTCTGACTGCGCTGTACGTACTGAATGTTCAAGTTCTATTTAGAATACACAGAGTGTGCAGGTGAGTTAGCGCATTCACGCCTTCATGAAAAAAGGCGGATAAAAATGTAAACATGCGCCGGTATTTTTAGACACCTGTTGTGCGTGAGTCGTGAAGGGATGGGATGTCATGTGTGGCTTGGTCTGTAGGAAAAACTTTTCAAATTCATTCATAGCTATGTATATAAAGTGAACTACTTTGGGTGGTGTCGAAGGTAACTTTAAAGCCGCCAAATAAATGGTGAATGTCGTTCCATTATTCGCAGACATTTTCATGATCTTCATAAGTCGAAGTATATTTTCCATATCAACAGTGGTACCAACGAGATGTAATCATTTTATTTTCTATGGGATTCAAACCCTCATACAATGAGCTCGGAACAATAATATGTTAGGAACTCTAAAGTATACATATGTAGTGGCATGTAATTAGAGATCACAAGGTCCACACTCCCACACATTTGTCGTAATTTTAGAATTTGAGTCAAATTTCCTTCTTCCAGTGTTATTAATATTTCCTTTGATCATTTCGGTATATGTATGTATGTTTTATGAATTACAAAAATTCAAAATAGTATCTCAGATACCATATTTTGTGAAACAGTTTCCTACAGGGCATCCTATTATAGTAGATAGTGCACATGCAAGTACTTTCTATTTCGAAATACTTTATATATTTTTTATGCGTACTTCATATATACTTTTTTGTTGCCTACCTTATTCGCTCCTATGCGGTGGCATCGTTGTCGTCGCGTCGCCTGTCTTCCTTGTTTTATACCGAACTCATAAAGTGCATTCATGCATTTTCGCTATAAATTTTGTAATGGCTCATTCATGATTTAAGTTCGCTGACTAATGTGTTTATTTAGACTTTTATATTTAGTGCCACACTTTCACATTCACTTCTCGCTGCTGCTGCCAAAATGTTGCTAGGGTTAAAGGTGTGGAATTTTTAATCGCGTTTTTGTTTGTATAAATGGTGACTCCATAATTTTTATAGCTTCTGCTGAAGTTTTTTTAATTTTCAATTTTATAATTAGTTTATAAATTTAGAAGTTCATAAAAAGTGCCAGTGGAATTTAGGCTCATTAAGTTTTTTTAATAAGTTGGGAAAGTTTTTTTTTTTTATAAACAATTTGGCAAAGTTGAATTTTTTCATAAACAAGTTGGAAAAATTGGATTTTATATTAAAGAAAATTTCATTAATATAATATTCTAGACTCACATCTAACTAGTTTGAAATTAAAAAAAACTGTTTTTCCATGTTGCGTTAGGTTATACCTTTAAGCACAACATACCAAAATTATCGATTGATATCATTAATAGGTTTTGAGTTATAGGCTTCTGAAGTGAAGATCCGCCCAGTTCATTCTGTTCCATCATCCTAAACGGGGTTTTCTCAAAACAATATTTGCTTGAGTAATTAATCAGACACACTTATCAAATAGCAATAAAAATTCCATATAATGGCCTATTAATTTTTGATTTAATAAATAAAATCGAAAGGCCAAAACCGACCAAAATTTTAGTTAAAAAAATTTTTTTTTTAGATCGTTGGTCATTGTAAATTATTTTCTAGTAGATAATTTTGTATAGAGTACATCTACGGAGATACCGCTGCAGTGGAGGATATCGTATTCAACTAAAAAATTATTTAAATTCAACAAAATTTTCACTTGTGTTAAAATATACCCTCAAAATATTGGAATAATTTATCATTTTTGTTATTTTGTTTTTCTTTTTTTTTTAATTTGGTTTTTTTTATTTTTTTTTAATTTAAAAATTTTTTTTGTACATTTTTTTTTATTTTTTTTTTGTTTATTTTGCTGCCATATTTTTTTAAATTTTGTTTTTAATTTTATATATATATTTTTTTGTTAGTTTTCTTTCTTTATTTATTTTTTTTTATAACTTTTATTTTAATTTTTTTGTTAATTTCCAAAAATTGCTTTTTAGGCTGACACGTTAGTAGGTTTTATTTCATTAATTTTCATTGCTTTAAGTATTTTTTTAATTTCTAGTTTTTTATATAATTTTTTTTATTATGTTTATTAATATTATATATTTTAAATTTGCATTTCTGTATTTTACATGTCTGCTCAATATTTTTCTATAATTACAATAATAATAATTTCCGTTTTACTTTCTTTTCCAGTAAATTCACCGCCTCGTATTATAAAACAACCCCCAACAGATGAACTGCTTTTCAAGGTCGCAGTACAAAATAAGGAAAGTGATAAACCATTCATCATTGAGTGTGAAGCTGAAGGAAAACCGGACCCAAGGTAGGCAAAAGTCAATAATAATTTCGTAAATTGTATATAATTTGATGGCAAAGGGCAGCCATAGAGTGCCCAAAGTCAAAGCAAACACTTTTTTAAACATAATATTATATGAACTGTATTAAAGCACAGCCATATTATTTATAAAGTGACCCACAATGCAGTCGCTAATTCAGTGTGTAGCTCACCACTTGTGGTGAGTTGTTGAAAAGGGGTGGTGTGAGTTGGTATGCCAGCGCCAGCAATTGTCGAATTAAATTGCAATTAACACAGCAGGAATTTACGCGATCGCATTGTTTTAATAAAAAATAAATAAATGAAGGAATAGAAACTAGAAAAAAGAAAATAAATTTTCTTCAAAGAAGCAATGCGCGGGCATTTCATATAAAAAATATTCGCGATTAATTTAATTTAATTTTTTTTATCGAATTAAAATGATCTGTCAGAATGAAACTATTTTAATTTGTTTTTGTTTTATATTTTTTAATTTTTTATATTTTTGTTTGCCATCAATTAACTTTATTTTTACTCACACACTCACCGCTTTGTATTGCTAAAGCTATATACATATAGTATATCGTTTTGCTTTTGCTTCATTTTATTTACGAGCACTCTCAGCCGCCTGCGGAATGCGTGTTGGAGTAAAAATAATAAAAATAAATAAATGATTTAGTAACAATAGCATGGCATAGTATATTCTTTTAGCTCTTCTAGCGACGCGATTTATTTTTAGTTACGCTGATGGCGGAAAACAATTTAGTGGCTGTTGTGGAAACTGTGCCTAAAGAATTCAATGCATATAGAAAAAACGATAACTTTTTTTTTGTAATTTTTAATTTTCTTTTTTTTTATTAACTTTCCCCACATGTTGCCTCTTATTTTGACTAGGCCCCCGTTAAATTGTTTTTAAAATTTCGTAGAGTATAAAATAGAAACATCTGGCAGTAATATACATATACTTGTAACAGGTCAATTGAAAAGTTCCCGGTCTATCATAGTATACATTTTTTTTTGCTAAAATTCATTTTTATATTGTACATAGTTCCAGTAGTCCTACTTTTCTATATCATTTTTTCAGTACGATTTGTCCTTTGCTTCAAAGTAAAGTTCGACGACCACCTGATCATTCGACGAAATTTTTTTCCTAGCGAGCATTCTTTTGAAATCAGAACAGAGAATAGTTGTTGAGGGCCAGATCTGGAGAATACGAGATTGCTGAATTGCTGTCGAAGCAATTCGAAGCCCAATTCATGGATTTTTACCACCATTTTCATTGACGATGTTGCATTGTCTTAGTGAAACAGCACTTTCTTGTTCGTCCTTCATACAGTCCAATAACACTATTTAATAGTTGCTGTCGATGGCTCTTCCTTTTTCAAGGTAGTCAATGCAAATTATTCCATGCACATCCCAAAATACAGACGGCATTAGTTTGGCAAGCCGACTGTGGGGGTTATCCACGCTTTGGTACGTTTAAGTCGTGTGCAGTACACTCGTATGACTGTCGATCGGACTTCGGAGTGAATAAATACTGCACTGCTCAACTTTTCGTTTTTTTTTGGGCCAAAGGTGAGCTCACGCTGTACCCACTTTGCACAGAGCTTTCTCAAACCCAAATATTCGTGAATGATATGGTGTGCAAGTTCATATTACATTTTTAGATTTAGTGTGCCTGCTATCTCGTACAACTTCATTTTACGGTTATCCAAAACTATTTTGTGGACTTTTTTATGTATCGTCGGTAACAACATCTTTTGGGTGTTCACTGCGTTCACCGTCTTCGTTGCTTATTTCCCCACGTTTAAACTTAGCATGCCAATCGTTGTTGATTTTTCTTGGCATTGTCCGGAAGCCCGCCACCAAGACAAGCTTTTGCTTTAACTGTATTTTTTCCTTTCAAAACTCAATATTTTCTCAAAACGCGAAATTCTGTTTTATTGATTATTTTCACAATAATAAAATTTGCTTTACTCAAAATTCTCAAACTAAAAATCGGACAGCTGTCAAATTTTTACACGCGACTTTTTAAGGTTAGTGCTAACTAAAAATCATATAATTTAATTCTAGTAGTGTTATCGAAGTACAGGGTAGGCCATTTAAAGTTGACCCATCTGGCAACGCTGTAACTTTTAACAGCGCTGACAAATCGGCTAATGTCATACCGCGTTAGAAGCGTCATTCGAAGACAATTTATACCATGGAACAGTACACTCCAAAAGAACGCGCTGAAATTGTTCAGCTTTATATTCAAAATAACTTTTCAATTGTGTTAACTCAACTTGACTTTTGGCGAAAACTCATCATGTCAGACGAGGCACATTTCTCGTTGAATGGAGGCGTAAACAAGCAAAATTGCCGATTTTATGCCACCGAAAATCCTCAATTAATTGAAGAACAGCCTCTTTACGACCAAAAAGTAACAGTTTGGTGCGGTGTTTGCGCGAATATGATCATCGGACCGTATTTTTTCGAAGACGATGATGGAGCCACGACAACAGTCAATGGTGAGCGTTATCGAGCCATGATAACGGATTTTGTGATACCCATTATTCGCGAAAATGACATGGATAACTTCTGGTTTCAACAGGACGGGGCTACATGCCATACAGATCGACCAACAATCAATTTATTGCGACCATTTTTCCCCGGGCGATTGATATCGAAAAATGGTGATGTTGACTGGCCACCGAGATCACCAGATTTGACGCCACCAGACTTTTATTTGTGGGGTTATTTGAAATCCAAGGTATACGCTAATAAGCCAAAGACCTTAGCTCAACTGAAAGCCAACATTCGACGTGAAACAGCCGCCATATCATCCGAAACATTGGCCAAAGTCATGGAAAATGTCGAAAAAAGAGTGCATTTAGCTGTCAAAGCTAAAGGTGCCCATTTACGCGATCTAATTTTTAAATATTAGCTGAAACAAATCCCCTTGGACCAAAATAAATTATTTTTGAAATGAACAAAAAACATTGTTTTCTTTTGTTCTTTTTTTTTAGAAACAAATGGGTCAACTTTAAATGGCCTACCCTGTATGTGTCAAGCATGGCACTTTTCAATTTACCTGTTACAAGAATATTGACTTTAATAACCATGAGTTGGGTAAGTTAAATAATAGACATTTTTTTAATAAATCTCCATAAAATTGGGGAAGATTCTTAAAAATAATTATAAGTTAAAATTCCTTTTAGTTTTCTTAAAATATACCATAAATCGGCACAAAGAAAAAAAAATGTATCACTCTTGATTTATATTTCAAAAATTAAAAATAAAAAAGGTTTTCTCCTACCGCATCACCCTCATTTGTAGATATGTACATATCCATACATACTTTCGATTACCACTTTGTTAGAAGAGTAATAATATTTGTAATTAAATTTAAACATACCATCTACATATATACATATTAGGTTGGCTTTTTAATTCGAATTAAATGTTATACACATTCTTATAAATATACCTACATATACTCAAATTACTTATCAATGATTGTGCCTAAGCATAATTTCAATATTAATATACCATGACTTTTCCGAATAACATTCGGATACTATATAAAAATAAACACATACATATGTGTGTAAAAGCCTTTATATTATTGCTTATGTAAAAAATTTAAAACATTTTTCGCTCAAAATACGCATAATTTGTTGTAAATATTTTCATGGCAATCAAAATGAGGTCATCTTGTTGACTTTTTACAGCTTTGATTTACTATTTGAATTTATTTATGTCTGCTGTTTATTTTCGTTCTTTAATTAACAATATATGTATTTTCATATGCTCAGAAGCATTTAGCTTTTAGCATTTGAAATAGCTAATAGCTTTTAGATATTTTTTTTTTAATTTTTTCTACCTTTTTTTTTGTTATATTTATAAATTTAAGTTATTACATTTCAATATTCTTTCTACCGTGGTATTCACAAATCCCAACAGATATTGATATTATAAATATACTTTTTGTATCATAAGGACTTTATAGTCATACTTTTCTCAGTTATATGTATGTCTATAAGAAAGGATGATCCATTTCGAGGCTCCCTACTTTTTCGTGTTTAATGAGGAATGTTTATTATCATTCGAAAGAACATTCGTTGGCATTTATTTTTTGAAGATTATCTCTTCTAAATGTTGGCCGCGGCTATGTCTCAGATGACCCATCCGTTCATTCCAATTTTCTATGACTCGTTCGAGCACTTTGACTGGTGACTTGCGAAAGACACGCGTGATGGTTTGTTTCAAGGTCTGAATAAAAGCGGAATTGTTCGCATAGACTTTAGACTTTACATATCCCTACAGGAAAATGGCTAACGGTGTGATATCTCACGATCTTGGTGGCCAATCGACCGGCCCAAAAGTTGAAGTTATATGTTCACCGAAGTGTTCTCTCAATAAATCCATTGATTGATCCAATGTGTTTGAAGTGACGCCGTCATTTTGAAACCAAATGTCACCCAAATCAAGAGCTTCAGGCATCAAATAGTCTGTTATGATGGCGCGATACCGGTCGCCATTGACGGTTACGTTCTCACCGGCATCATTTTTAAAGAAATATGGACCGATGACTCCACCGGCCCACAAACTACACCAAACTGTTGTTTTTTTTGGATGAAAAAGCAGCTCTTAAATCATTTCAGGTTGCTCTTCGTCTCAAATGCGCCAATTTTGCTTATTTACATACCCATAGAGCCAGATTCTCATCGCTAAAAAAAAATTTGTCTCGAAAACGTCGGATTTTCTTGGAACTTTTCAAGAGCCCATAGAGCCAAGCGATGTCGCTTGAGAAGGTAGAGCGATGGTGTTGCGAATAGTACGCTTAGTATGCCAATTATGTTGACCATAAGTTGAGCGAAGCCCTCGAAACAGATTCTTTACAGAACATGAATTTTCGTAATAAAGTTGAAGGGTATGTAAACTTTGTTCAAGCGTCAGTCTTTACATGATGAAATGCCAAACAATACTGAACAAAATGACATGACAGCTCGACATGACGTCAAAACAAAATGTTATTGAAGTATGAAAATTCTTTTAAGTTAATTTTTTGTTAATAAAATAAAAGGTCAAAAAATTAGAATTTATATTTATTTTAACCCAAATTTTATTTTAAATTTGAATTTTTTTTGTAATTTAATTTTTAATTTTTAATCCAGTATTTGAGTTTACAAAATGGAAAAAAAAATTCATTGAAATGTTAAATGTTGAGATTAAATTTCTCTCAACTGCATCTCAACAGACAGTAAACAGTTTACCGTTGCTGGTTTTTACCATAATCTCCGATTAACTGTGTATGACATTTATGTCGCCTCCATTTAAAAGCATATTTTCGCATCCCACACACACATTTCTACGCACTTCTTTCGCCATTCGCAATTTAATAAGCACTTTAGCCCCATTAAGATCTATCTGCAGTGCGTCCAACTTTGCACGCTTATCTGTGCCACATCGCGAAATTATTAATAGATCCGCCATACTAACCATTACTGTCACATTTACCAGCTCCACAAGCTGCACAAGTGCGTGGAGCAGGCTCGCACATTTCACAGTTGACCGAAAAAAGCAGCAAAACAAATTCATGTCTTTTTTGCCATTTTATTTTTCAATTTCAAATTCACGGTCATAAAAGTTGCAACGCATTAATATTTGCACGATGTCTGGCATAATTTGTTGGTTTACCGTGAAGAGCAGATCATCGTGCGAACTGCAGCAAGGGGAACACCAGCACCAGCTACGGTGTAGATAAACACATTTGGCTCCCTTGCCGCTGCGTCCACTGTGCGACGACGACACACATGCCACACAAATTTCGATTAATCGCCAACGCTGCTGCTGGTACTGCTGCTGCTGCCAGCGGCGACATGTTGCACATTGCTGCGGCTGTTGATTTTCGCCATCAAGTTGCTGGCAGCTGCGGGTACTTGAGAGTGCAATGCCGGCAACAACAATAACGACTACTGACAGCGTTCTACGCTTGGTGCAGCATGAGAAATCTGATTTGCTGAAGTGTTGGGCACACAATCTGACGCACGCTCATACTTTTCATATATACACGCTGGGTGTTGTAGTGATTGTTGCTGCGGCATTTGCAGTTACTTGCCGCTGATTATTATTTTATTGCACTTGTGATTAAGTCAAGTGGCTGCAACATCATCAGACAACTGCAACAGCAGCAACAACAGCCGGCGCAGTGTCTGACTGCAGTCGATTTGTTAGCGCTGCAACGCACACTCACCCATACTTATATTATGCACCGAAGTACACGTGTAACGCGCAGTGTGTACATATTTATCTGCCATCGTGCTGCCATGAAACAAGTGGCAGTTGTTGCGGTTTTTGCATTGCATGCCAGACGCAGCCGCGAAAAACTGGCGTGTGGAGAGTTTGGGCGTCTTTAGAGAGAAAAACGGGCGTTGTTGTTGCTTGTGCCGCCTGCCAACGTGACTTTTACAAATTGGCAGCGCTACAAGAAAATTGCACTTGCACATATTTCATACATGCGAATATCAATCTTGGATGTGTCAATACATAAGTATATATACAGATGGTTTATATATATATATGCTCTCATTACTATTTAATCTGATAACTTATTGAAATTTAATGTCAAATGCAATTTCTAAGCTACCGATAAATTATATGACTGCTAAATACGCTGCGGAGCTTTTAGAACATCCTTGAGACGTATGTATTTATAGATTACTTAGATAACCTGAATAGATAAAGGGTTGGCAGTATTAGTAATATTAAAGTGGTGTCCACTATTCCGGAAAAAAGAAATAGTAAATTTTCTACACGATTTCTTGGCTGTCAGGTGTTTTAGATTAGATTGTTAAGTAATTTATGGATGAAGCTTGCCACGATGTTTGTAACAGCCAGAATTAAACGTTGAAGACCCTATAAAATATATAAATCATTAGCGAGACGAGCTGAGTTCATTTTTTTTATAATAGTAGGGGGCAGCATCAAAAGTAGGACTAAGGAACTTTAATCCGCTTTCCATTTCTCAGTCGACTGACACCTGGGTGTCGTTAAGTTATCGACCGTAAAACTACCACCGAGTGAAGTTTTTAGCTTTTTCCTTCTATTTGAAAATCGAGGGCAATAAAATAACACATATTTAGAGTCTTCTACATACGCTGTACACGTCGGACAGTTCGGTCTAATGTCATTGTGGAATCTAATGTCTTCTGCCTATTCACGAGTGGAAGTCACGAATAAGTATGTTGGTGTTGCGTCCTTTGGATGAGGATTGCCACCGTTGCTGGCACATTTTGATGTTCCTGTTCTCTCCTCTATGATTGCCGATACTATTTTGGCTCAAGCTGGCATACTGAAATAATCGCCTATGTACTGCAATTATTTGCTTAGCATACGATTGGTGCTGCGTACAGTATTACGGAACTCATTGCTATTGCTATTAAAGCTCGCCCCGCTGGAACCCAACAGCCTCTATTGACCATTATTCTTGATAGAGCATCATATATTTTGTTTGCTTTAGCGGAAGTATACGACGCTAGATGTTTTTTCAATTTTAATTTGAAGTCCAATATTACTCACAAGTACTTCAGCTGCGGCTGTGAAGTAATCTCGCACACCCCTGTGGTGATCTATATTCGTTTTTCCACCTTACTGGTGCTTATAAGTAAAACTTTCGTTTTGTGCTCAGCCAGTTCCAGACTCACAGAAGAGAACCATTGGCGTAGACCATTTAAGCACTCATTGCATTTGTTTCTTAGGTCGACTAATTGTTTAGCCTGATAGCAGTGCCATTAGATCGTCCACATATGCTATTAGTTTCACTTTTTTTAGGTGCTGTCTTCTTAGTACCCCGACATACTTCCCGAAATTTTGCATGGGTTATGGTCTAGGGCAATGGTGTAATCTCCGTAGAAATTGTTCCGATCGAATCATTTTATTATATAGCTGGTCTATAACCTAAGCGATCGCTATCAAGTTCTTGTATCGTAAAGGGTATTAGCTTCGGTGCAACCATTTTTTTTCTTGTTTTCCATAAACTTTTGGATTAAAATTTCACAGATCTTACAAATACCGCGTAAACTCAAAATTTCTGAGCATATTTTCAAATATCCATATACTTTTACATTCGGTATACCAAATAAGTAAAAAAAAATAATTTCTTGAAATTCACATATGGATATGAACCCTGAACCAGGTTTCTCCATTTCTTGGAGTTGTTAGCTCTGCTCTAGATTGCGAATATGTTGGAGAAGCTTCTGTGAAAGCACTTCTATTGCTTTTTTATTTCATAATGCCAAATTAATTTGACTTTATATTATGATTTTCAGTTCACAATTTCTAATACGAGGCTGTAAATATCTCGATAATGCAAATTATTGCAGGAATGCAACGCTAATAACACTTACAGCAAGCATCCGCCAACAATTTTACCGCAACTCGTTTTGAAATTTCTTCCCTCTGTTTATACTCATACACGTACAATATCGGCGCCTGCTATGTAGTAGTCTTTAAAACTGGATAAGCTTACAGTATACTGACTAAATATTGAGACTTGATACTGTGTAAAAATTTTTAATGTATATAAGAAGGAAATATTGAGTTCATTTTTTGGTGTAGTAGTTGGATAATGTCATTTGATAGTTTCCTAAACAAACTGAAGTTTATTATTTTTGTTGCATAAAATTTTAAAATGAGTATTCTAAGGATTTTTTTTGCAAAACAACGTATCAGCAAAAATTGAAATTGATTTTCTTTATTGCTTACGATTTACTACATCATATTACATATATGTACATATGTTTGTATGCATCAAATTTTAAGCTTCCGCTATCAGATATAACCAATATATAACCATTTTATAACCGAAACTCAAATTATGTTTCAATATGAATGGCTTCAATTATATACTTTTTCCTTCGCCTGTAAACTTATAAAAAGTGATGTTACGTTATTTTTCATTTTAGGTGATATGTGTTATGAATATAAAAAAGTAAAGAATTTAATAAACCGTGTTTTAAAGTTAAATCTTAGTATGACTTTCTCATTTAAATCCCTCGTCCGAAATGTAGCTGTTAGGTGATATGTATTTTTCGGTAACATACTGTATACCGTTTTTGTACGCACAATATATAAGAGCAATTATAAAGCAGTAGCGCTTTTCAAAGTCATGGTAAACTATTTACCGGTCAACATATCAAACAACCTGACAACAACAAGCACGTTATGTACAACGTAGTCAGCGTCTTCGTTCAGCCGACGAAATGTTACCCAATAAACAATTTGTTTATGGGTCTGTTAGTTCAGGCGATTGAAAAGATATTCAATAATATCAACATTTTATATTAATCGAATAGTATTTTCTGATAAATTTTGCTTAATTTTGGCAAACTTACGGCTTCCCACAAAAAAGGCCTTTTTAGTGAAAAAATTAAACTTTATAGTGGCTTAAGGGGTTACATGGGTTTCCTCGAGTAAAAACAGCCAATTTCAACAATTTTTATTTTATATGAAAAATAAAATATTTTATTAGAATTTTTTATTGTTACAAACATATATTATTATCAAAGAAATCCTGAAATTTTTGGAAAAAAATATAGTAAACTCGGCCATTGCGACGCCATTTTCCCTTGGAAAAAAGATGTGTCCGCATAGGCAGGATAACTCCTAACAGTATCATCTAAAGTTAAAAATACGTGTTTTAGTTAAAACCTTAACTTAGAATGAAGGAAAAAACTGAAAATTGGATTTTTGGTTTTTCAAATAGTTTCAATCGAAAAAAATTCTTCGTCAAAGTGTTTAAGAAGTGTGTCTAAATTAACTGTGTAAAATTTAGGACAATATTCTTGAGATGTTGTAGAATTTAATAAGACAATTGAAACCCGTAAATCCATGTTGACCCCCTTAATAATATTTGGAAAACAGGAATTTCTTCTGGAACCACATTTCGAAATTAAAAAAAATCAAATCTCAAACACCGAGCAAAGAAGCATTTCTCCTTTTTAGGACATTCCCTTAAAATTAAAAAAAAGTCGGCAAGTAGTATTAGAGTCTGTTGATATCATAAAGAAAAGCCATATAATAATATATTGAGATATGTATTTGAGAGCTACATAACAAACAAAAATACAATTTTGTTAAAACAACGTATAGAATTATCGAGACCATCGCAGACTAAAGCAGAAACTATAACAGACTACTATTAAATCCACATAAAACTGAATTGGCCGCCAACCAAGAGGGTTAACTGGTAAAACCAGCTCTTGTCATACTCATCATCTATTCATGACCATGTAGCAATGGCAACGTAGTATGAAGGTGATCATTGGAGGTGGTGGGGGACGCAAAGGTGTGGTACTCTTACCCATTGACAGGCAGCTTCACGAGCGCCAGCATCGCCAGTCTCTCACTATATTCTCCATGCGATTCGCAAGAACAACTTGTCTGCCTTTGAATAATTTATTAATGACAGCAGAGTTCTTCGTTTTATGTGTCGAGTCAATACAAGAATCGTACAGACAGACAGAAAAACAAAAGAAAAATAAACATGAATAAATAATAAACGCAATAAAAACGATGAAACGATGGAACTACAAAACTACGAGCCAATAAACGACGGCGAACTGAATGAAGTTAATTCGGAAAAGGTTACGTAATACGTTTACGTGTTTATATAACATGCCTGCCTGGTCGGAAGACAACGGGTTGGCATTTATGGTTACATATTTGCATACATACATACATACAAACATTCTGAGTGGCCGTGTTTAGCTTGCTATGAAAATTCCTTTGCATAATCTGCCGCCTTTTGTCGTAACATGCTTGTCAATTACGTAAAATGAAGTAGCAGTTATTTTACTCTTTTCCTCAATCCATACACGTTTATTAAATATGCTTTTTTATGTATTCATCACAAACGCCATTCACTTATTTAGATTGCCACCGCATGATGGTGACCACAAAAACCGTTGGAAAACCGCTGCGTAGCGGTCGAAAGGCCGTCCAACTAACGACAGTGTCAACTAGTAGTGCCGCAGTATGAACACACGAGTATGTATGTATGAAGTTCGTTTTTGTGGTACACGAGAAACCTGAAACGGTGTTTTTCCTTTTTCTTTACCTTCTCTAACTCGCTAGTCCACGAAATGCAGTTCATGGAAAATTCAATGTTGCAATTTGTGCGTGTGTAGTGATATACGCGTATGTATACTCCCATTTGGCCGCAATCTAAACGCCGTAAAACGTCAAACATCAACAACCACAACCGCAGCTACAACCACAGTCACGGCAAAAGATTAATTTCCCAATTTACGACAACTCGTCACGAGTTGCGAGTTGCGAATGTAAACGAATTTGTACAGATACCTGAAAATGGTTTACAAGCGGTGAATTCTAAGGCTGAGAACATAGCAGAGCAGTGTGTAGTGCGTTGTAGTATGAACAGAGGTGTTATATCTAAAAAGAAATCTCGTTTGTTGTATTTATGATATTTTTATTTTTCAAAGATTTGTAGATTTTGACTTAAGTTTTCAAAAAATTATGACTTCTTGAGTATCCAATAGCGTTTCTTAAATTTTTATCTAAATGGTTGGTAACCATGTTTTCGAAAATTTTGACATTTTCTAGGCGTTTTAGCGATCCGAACAGGGTTGAATCCCCGAATAATACCCTTTTTAAGGATGAAATCGATTTTAATTCCGCTAGCGTAGAACCGGCTATTGTGAAAATGACATGACAAGTGCTCTTATATACTATCTATAACGTTCTTATATACCATATACAATGCCAGTGTAGCGCTCAATATATTAAAATTGCCGTATCAGTCGAGTCATTTGTGACTAATCTTCAAAGTTTGTGCTTTAGCTCTACTATGTGTTTAGCCTTGCTCACTCTCCAGCATCGCAAAGCTATTATCTTGCAATATTGGTTTATTTACTTTGCTAATGGCAATTGCCAATCTACATGGATGTTCCTGCACTCAGGATGCGACAGTGCATTTGCCAATCAAAAGCGTAAATAGATACATTTTCAGTGTCTCTCTATAGTTTTAGTTGAAGTATGTGACACTGGAGGAGAGCTGTAGACAAAAACTTTTTTCCAATATGTTATTGAACTGTCGCTAGTTCATCTTTTAGTATATCAATTTCCATTAGTCAATGTCAAAGCTGCTACGGATTGTGTTGTTTTATGTACTGAGATTAGCTTGGGTGCAAATTTAAAGTGGGTGTGGAATATTTTAACTCAACGGTTGTTAAATTCAGTTTTTTATTTCTAGTGTACTTAATAGTTTAGGGAAATTTGAAGGTTTTTCTGCCTTTAAATATTAAAGAAAAATTAAGGGATTAGGTGTGTTTCAGAGGTACAAAGAAAAAAACAGTTTTTTTAATATAAACAATCATATATGTATTTCAAAACTATAATATGGCATATCAAAGATACATATTTGAACAATGTCTCCTGAAGTTTTGATATAAAAATGTTGAAAAATCAGCCGTTGAGACCTCATCTACCTGGGTGTGCTCTCGCTAAAAAAAAATATTCCGTTAGTACACATATAAAACTCGTGTTTGAACGAAGGAAAAAAAATAAGTTGTAATGAAAAAACTAAAAATAAAATGCTTAATTCAACTAGATAATAGTAGTAGACAGTTATTTTAAAGATGTGTACACAATTCGAACTAAATCGGTCCATTACTTTTCGAGAAATCGTGTCTACCGACTTCAAATTCACTATTTGGTTGGACAGTTTCGACGTGATATTGGTAAATCCACGTCCCGTCACTAGTAATGATGTGCTTGATGATTGTGGGATTCTCTGCTACCTTGTCAAGCTTCTAATCTGCGACCTCTAGACGTCGTTTTCGCAAAAGTTTTAGATCAGATTTGATTTGTTTCATACCCATTACCCAACATTAACTAAAGTGTGTTGATTCGATTCTTAAGAGATTTTGAGATCCTCTGATATCATGCCACTTTCTTCAAGCAGAGTTTCTTTGATTTTTTTGATGTTATCGATATTAACAGAGGTGGATGGCGTACTCGTATAAGGCAAGTTCTCGATCACCCTCTGATCTAAATGCGTCACTAAAATATTTGTCTTCGTAATAAGCGAAAGCCTTAAACACAAAATTTCAAACAAACGTGTCGTTACATTTTTGTTCATAGAAAAAAATTACCATAAAAATCCACCATATCTGATCAGTCCGGGCCAAATTTGATCATATGAAATTATTTGCAAAACTTTGCAAAGTTTGTCTAAAGATTGTCCGATTCATCGAACCCAACAAAAAAGAGGAGCAAACTATTTATAAATATGTATATAGCAAGGAATGTTCAACTATGGGAACCTTAGGCTGAAGTCAAAACATACTGTTGCAGTGTTGAGAATATTCGAAGAACCATTTTTACTGATTTGTAATTCTGTGGCTCTAATTCTTCTCGCAAAAAATGTCAAAGGTGATAACTCGCTAAAATAAAAAATTTTAGTGGCTCGTAAAATTTTGTTTAATAACATAAAGTGTAGGTCTACAAAATATATATATGTACATACATAACCTAAAATATTTAATTAAATTTTATAAGCATCTAAATACTTTTATGAAACCTACATTTTACGTTATTATCACCTCTCGCTTCACCTTTTAATCTAGAAAACTTCATAAAACTTTTCATTTACCGCCAATGAAAAGCAACTAGGTGCCCCTATAATGGCCCTCTCAGTTAGTGCCTGCCAACACGCCAAATGAATACATACGAACATAACTGTTTTAATCCACAATTGCAGAAATGTGAATTTTCACAATCACTCCACGTTATGCAAGCGATTTGAGGAGTAGCTATACCGGCATGCCGGCACTTTATTCTTGTTGCTATTGCTCCACTGCGGCAAGCGCCGCATTCAAATCCGTTCTCGCGTAAATGTAAACGAACTGCCACAGAATACAGCGAAAGAATGCAAAAAAAAAATTAAGTGAAAAATAAATAAATAAAAATTCAACATGAAAACAGTAAATCCTACTTTACGAGCACAACCACCTTTGCCGGCTGCCCTCAGGCGCACAACGAGAAATAATGCATGCCTGTGTGTATGTGTGTGTTTAGCCATGATTTTCAAAGGATTGCAATCGCCCTCGCCACATACTCGTGAATATGTACATACATACTCGTATACCTACTTATGTACGTGCCTCCATTAATTTGTATGTGAGTACGTGCGGAGTTGTAACATTTCCCACCTGCCACGCCATGGGGGTCGTCAAGGCATGCCTACGAGCACCACCGACTCAACAGTGTGCAAAATCGTAAGCAACTACCAACAACATGACTGCGTGCAATTTTCGCAACAGAGATAGAGCAGCATCCGTCCTAGAACGGAGCATCCACAAAACAATAATAACAACAGTCTTACAAGGCACTGGGGAGTCTACGCACCGTTATTTGCTTTTTCAAATTCTACATATTGCGATGTTTATAATTTGTTTTATTGCATTTCACTTACGAGGGTAGTTTGAATCCAATGAATTTTGGATATCATACCTTTATTTAAGTAAAAAAACAGCTGACATAACCTCTTCCGTGCTTGATAAAAACTAAGACCTTCTTTTTTTCATTCTACAACAGAGTTTTATACTGGATTTCCTTTTTTTCGTCGATAAAATAATTCTTCTTTAGCATAAAATTGGAAGATTTGCAATTGAGTTAAAGTAATTGGATTTTTGATAGGTTCTTATCTTCTTCTTCTTCTTTACTGTAGCAGACCCCGCTTACGCGGTTATAGCCGAGTTTACAGCAGCGCCAGTCGCTCTTCCTTTTCGTTGTTTGGCGCCTTTTGGAGATTCCAAGTGTATCCATGTCCATCTCGACCTGGTATTTCCAACGAAGTGGAGGTTTTCCTCTTTTTCTGTTTCAGCCGCAGATAGTGCGTCGAATACTCTCAAAGCTGGAGTTTTTACATCCATCCGGATAGCCAGAGCAGCCGCTGTCTCGTTCCATCGAATGCGATATTCGCCGTGGCCAACTCGCAAAGGACCATAAATCCTTCGCAGAACTTTTCTCTGGAAAACTCGAAACGTCGACTCATCAGATGTTGTCATCGTCCATGCCTCTGCACCATATTGCAGGACGGGGTAATAAAGTGACTTATAGAGTTTTGTTTTTGTTCGTCGGGAGAGGATTTTACTTCTCAATTGCCTACTCAGCCCGAAGTAGCACCTGCTGGCAATAGTTATTCTGCTTTGGATTTGTTAGGTTCTTTACCAGAGCCAATATAAGAGATCTAGTTATGACGCCTATGGTTACAGCCTTCCCACGCATTTCATGTCCAATGTACAATATTATATTCCAATATGTCGAGAGCCATTCCTAGGCTCTTTCTTATAGTTATAAGATCTTTATAGTATTTCTCAAGTCTTCTTCCTCTAACTAATGCCAATGATTTTGGGAAATTTTGGCTTTTGGAGAAAAGACGTCCTTCTTTCTAGCTTATTTTCATCAAAATTAAGTAAGCGGTATTGTTATTTCAAACTGCCCTAGTAAATGGCTTTTATATATATGTATTTTTTGTAATGTTTAGCTGTTTTTCGTACTCTATTCTTTTTTAATTTTGTTTCCCATTTTTGGTTGCCAACTTTTGCTGTTATTTGATTGCAATTTGTTGCTCTGCGTTCGCATTTCCCAGCGCTTAGATACTAGTTTTGGATGTTTTTTCACTTGTTCTCTTTTTGCCGACCAATCCCATTAGTAGAATTGTGTTTTCGGCTGCTGCAACAGCTTCTCTGTTTCCCATGCACTCGTGTAACCGCAGCGGTGTGCCGTAATGTACCTGCCACATACCTGTCTCTAATGGAAATGCATTCCAAATTCGTTGTCTCAGTGGAGATTGACACATTTTTGTTTTTTGCATACATTTCGTTGTATTTCATTCAACAAAAGGTTATCCAATTACTTTTTCGATTTTTTTTATTTATTTCCATTTTTTAGGAAGAATTTCTCGTTCAACTGAAATTCAGTTCATTTTTTAATCAAACTTAAAGAAATTAAGTGGAGTAATTAAGATGTTTTTGAAAGCTAAATAGGACAACAAAACAAACAAATGTTTTTGAAATTTGGCATGGTGACTTGATTTTTATTTCAATTTGCTTTTATATTTTCTCCAGGGGTTACATCGGTACCTCGGTTAAAAAAAGCCTTTCTTCATCAATTTCTTCTCATATAAAAATGAAATATTTCATTAGAAATTCTGAAATTTAGGAAAAAAAAAATATTTTAAACTCGGCCATTGGGACACCATTTCCAGTGACCCTCGGCAAAAAGTTGCGGTTGCGTTGGCAGGATAACTCCTTACAGGATCATCTAAAGTGAAAAAGTACGTGTTTTAGTTAAAACCTTAACTTAGAACTTGGACGAAGGAAAAAAAACTGAAAATTGAATTTTTGGAAAAATGAAAATTAACGACTTTTTTTCAAATCAGTCAACTTGAAAATTTAGGACAATATTGTAGAGGTGTTGTAGAATTTAATGACACACTACAAAAATCGATTTTTTGAAACAAGCAAACCCATGTAACCCCTTAAGGGGTTGTATCGACTTGCAAATCAGAAAGAATCATTTTTCTGTTAATTTGCTAGTGATATCAACAAGAAAGACGTGATATTAAAATGATCTCAAATTTTGGTTAAAATGGTTTCTATTTTTTCGTTATTCAACTAATTTTATTCTGCTCATGGTTTTAACAAAATGTTGGCCAAATGGCTACCATGGCCACTTTTCAATGAGCCGATGCAGCATTTCGGCTGGAATTTCGGTTATAATGCGCTGAATGTTGTCTTTGAGCTTCTCGAGCGTTGCTTATTGATTGTTCTAAATCTTTGATTTAAATTATATGTACTTGTCTGGGCCCTTGTCGAAATTAACGATTTGTCAAACCTTTCACCTGTCCATATTTAGATGTGAAACCTGAGGCGGCGCCCCGTCTTGTTGGAAACAGAAATCGTCAGTTTCGATTTCAACAAATTCCGGGGGAAAAAAAATGGGTCAGCATCATTTCATAACTCTCACTATTGATGGCATTTCCAGCCTCATTTCGAAAGGAATGAAAACCGTCATACCAGAAGCCACCACACGAAGCTGTGACTCAACCAAATAACGACAATGTTGTTTCTTTCCGAAAGCATTAAGCCTGAAATGTGACTCATCGAAGAATATTTTTTGCAAGAACGTTAATTAACGTAATAATCTTGGACAATTGCCAGGCGTTGAACCGAAGTAAAACTTGACATGCTGAAATAACAAACCTTACTAAACACACTGACAAAATTTTACATAAATCCGTAAACAAACATCATGCCTATTGATGGACGCTATATAAATTCCGCTAATGATCGAAGGACCAGTAAAATTTTTCATTATTTACTATATAAGGTCGGCCCATCCAAAAAAATCGTTTTTTTGTGGAAAAATGTACACTTCAGAATTACTAATTAAATGGAATGGTTTATCAAATATTTTCCTTTAACTACGACCCGAAAAATGTATTTAATAAGGTTGTGTGAAACTATCAAAACGTTTCGGAGACTTTTTCCTCACCAACTCTGAAAACAGCATTTCGAGAAAAAAATCTTCCAAATACGCACAAATCTCAAAAACTATTTTCCGGTTCAACTTCAAAATTTCAGATAATTTTCTCTAATCGTTCACCTTCTTCTTTATTGGCGTAGACACCGCTTACGTAGTTATAGCCAAAAAAGGAATTTCATCCCAGACTGTTTTCTATTTTTATTGCGAGGTGTTTTTTTTTACTTGGCGGGTCCCAAACCCAGCGCACAACCTTGGGGAGGCTTCACCTTCTCACTTTAGCTTGCCTTCAAACTAATGTTTTTGTTTTTGGCTACCCAGAGGATAATTGGTCTAAGACCGGAAGTCGTGAGCTGCTTGAGCCATATGTAAAAGAATTGTTTCTGGCCACTCCTATGTGAATGGCGCTCAGAGAGCTTTTCTCACTTGCGTGAAGTGGGCTTTATAAGAAACACTACGCAATAAAAATGTTCATATCCAGCAGCACTCCACACCATATTCCGCTAGAAAATGCATAATCGAAAATTATAGCTCTCATAATTTGTTGGGACACCGCTAGAACCAGTTCCAGTAACCCTATCTGGTTGCTAACCAAAAACGCCAACACAAAATTATAACCAAGAAAACAGCAAAAACGAAAAATAAAAACAAAAACAAAAACGGCGGTGGAGTTGGTAAATATTAATTGTTTTTGTATTCATACCTCTACCCTCTAATATATAATATATGTATGTTTACATATGTACATATATGTGTGCTATATACATCAAGATGTGCTTATGAAGCGGCTACGGCGTGTATGATGTCATTGAATTACGTTGCCACCATCAGCTCCCACCGCCTGTTGTCATCGTTTTTGTCTGTCATTAACGCCAAAACAAGTTTGGTGTAGCGAGCGCCTGCTCTTTTTGTTTTTGTTGTGGCCACAACTTAATGCAAATATACAAATATTATAATTTGTTTTGTTTTTGTTTTCCGAAATACTTTAGCTTTGTGTTGTTGTTGTTCGTTGTGGTGTATGGTATAAATTACGCGCACGAAAAAACGACAACACACGAAAATTGGTGCGTGAAATTGAAAGCCAGCGAAAAAAGTCGAAAAGCCGGCAAAACGACAACGAAAATATGACACAATAATCGCGACAAGTGAAACACACTCAAATTTCCTACATATTTAATTTTTTTGTTTTTTTTTTTTGGTGTGATTTCCTTTTATTTTTTGTCTACCATTACCACGAATTAATGTTACTTACTTATAATATATGTATATCAAACCAGTTTTTATTCTATTTGAGTGAGGTGAAGTAATGAAAAACCTATTTGCCTTTGCCATTATAGGCTATTAATCCTCTGCGCTGACGCGTTCGACAGCTTTTAAATATAGAAAAGTGATCTCTGGTGAATTATTTGATTATGGTAATTAATGTAAAATTATATCAATAAAATAAGAGTGTTAGTTAGCCTAGTAAAGCTCTCGGTTTGAAACCTTTATTAATACCTACAGTACCGTTCAGCTAATTGAACGCATAGCGCTTGTCGTAATTTTGGTGAAGATATTTCGCCTAGTGACAAAGTTCCGAACGTTCAGTTTGTTTGGCAGCTATATGCTATAATAGTCTGGTAACGTCGATTACGACAGATAAACACCTTCTTGGCGAGGATAGAACATATGCAAAATTTTTTAGCAATATCTCTAAAATTGAAGGTGTAGTTCGTGTACGAAGTTAGACGACACCCTTAAAATATCATATGAAGGACGGAAACAATTATAATATATAGTATATGTGGGATCTAGTCTGGAATATCTAAACTAATTTCATTAAAACTGCTCAAAAAGCTACTAAAAGAAAGATGATCTCATAGTACTTGGGGTCTGGAAAAGATTAGGGTTTCGGTAATTTATAGATAAGTGCTGTTATTTGTCAGGCATTTTTTCGAGTTTCGCCAAATAACTAAGTTAAGGTGTTACATGGGTCTCCTCGGGTAAAAAAACGCCTTCGTTTAACAATTTTTTCTCTTAAAAAAATAAAATATTTTATCAGAATTTTTTATTGTAACAAACATATACTATAATAACAAAGAAATTCTAAAACTTTTGGTAAAAAAAAATATTTTATTTAACTCCTTACAAGATCATCTAAAGTGAAACCTTTAGAACTCGGACGAAGGAAAAACAAACTGAAAATAGCACTTTTGGCAGAGATTTTTACAAAAAAATTAAAATTTCAGTTAAAAATTCACGACATTTTTTTCTTGAAATAGTTGTAATCGAAAAAATCCTTCATCCAGTCTTCAAGAATTGTGTTTCAAAGACCTGTGTAAGATTTCATGAAGATCGGTTGAGTAGTTCTCGAGAAATCTTGCCAACCGACTTCAAAAACACAGTTTCGAGAAGAACGCGTTTAAAGACGGCGCACTAGTCTAGCTAGCCTCGAGCGCACAAGTTCTTAAGACTGTATCTCCAAACCTATTACTCGGATCAACTTCAAAATTTAGGACAATGTTCTAGAGATGTAGTTTTAATACGACCCATAAACCCATGTAATCTCTTAAAACTTGTATTATCTGATGTAGACTCGAAACGGTCAGTACTATTAAAATCGCATCCTATAAAAATTAGCTGTGATTATAATCACAAGTTTTCTCTTTTCATATTTTCTAGTACTTAAGTAGTGACTATGCTAACTCTCGAATTGATTATGAATCATTCTGAAGTATGCAATTGTATTTGTTCAAAAAGTGGGCCCAATTTTTAAATTGGTTGGTATGAAAAATTAAACATTTATTTATTTAAAATTAAATAATCTTTATGGTTCGGTCATCACTGTTCAAAGAATTCTTAGAATTTTAAAAACTTTAAACAATGCTTTTAGATGGGAAGCGGGCGTGGCTACTAGCCGTTTCCACACCGTCTCCTCATATGTTAGTGACTTGCTTTCCTAAAATATCTTTAAATATTTATAAGAATCAACATGTTACCAAAGCATAAAAACCCAATACAATCCACTTTTAATTACTATTGAATTTTTTAAATAGCTCAATGACTAAGAGTATCATAATTATTAAGAAAATATTTCAATTGAAAGTCCCAACAATCATCTTGCAAAAAATTAAGATGATTCACACCAACAAGCGTAATGAAATTTAAACAAAAAGATGAAGAATGCTCTTATGCATACATTATGTACTTATACATACACACATTCTTCTATGCTATACGAGTATATATGTACACACATACATAAGTATATACATACGTACTATTCGTATTTTCATTTGTAGAAATTAAGCGAATAAAGGAAAGTGCTAAATTTTAGCAAAAAGTAATTAAAGACAAGTGACAATGAGCGCTATACGAAAAGAGCAAAGACAACAATAACACATAAATTATTAAAAACAACAATTCACCATACAATGAGACAAATATGAAGTCATAAAGTCAAAATGCCGACTGCTTGTGATGTCATACATATTCACTTTTATGAGACATAAATGTTTGTGTTAATTACTTGTTGCGTTTCAGTTATATTTCAAATGAGAATGGTTAGAAATAACTGTTGTAATAATTTTAAATCACTGGCATAGATCTTAATTCGAGACTTGTTGCTAAAAGCAGTTTAATGGCTTTAGTGTAATTAACACTGATTCAACTTCTTTTAAGAGAAACCCGCGCTAGAACTGGGATAGCCTGCTTTTTTTATTTAAAAATGATATAAATATTAACTTCGGTTGCTACGAAGGCATATTACCCTTCACAGGTACATTCAGCATAAAAAGGCGTGGCTTAACCTATTCAGCTCGTCACTCTGATCAATTTTTATATACATATAGCTTAAGGTTTTCGGACCATTACTTCTTATTCTTCTCTACGCGGCTATAGCCTAGTTTACAACAGCGCTAGTCGTTCTTTCTTTTCGCTGTTTGGGGTCAATTGGAGATTCCCAGTCCTTCTCCACCTGGCCTTTCCAAGGTAGTGGAGGTCTTTCTCTTCCTCTGTTCCTCCGGCGGGTACTACTTCGAATACTTTCAGAGCAGGAGAGTTTTCATCCATTCGCTGAACTATGTCAATGTCGTCGTATTTTTTTCATTGGAACAGGTTTTTACACTTCTCACTTTAGCTCGCCTTCAAATGGATGTTTTTTGGGTACCCAAAGGATATTAGGAGTAAGTACTTGTTCCCTCTTTATAATTCAGAACTTATCGAAATATATTGGAGAGATCTCCAATATTTAGGTATTTCACAAAAACATTATTCCAGAAAAATTGTATAAAAGACTTCATAAATAATTGTATCTAAGTTTAGATCCTGATCATTTCATTAGATCTTGTAAGCCTACAAAACGACTCGAGTCTATTTCAAATCTACTTAGGTTTTTATTTCCATTACCTCCCACAGAGTACGATATTTATTCCAAATTGTGAGCTCAAAGTACATACTGTTGAGCTGTTCCAACCTCTCTTTCTTCCAAACAGCTGTTACGATTGTCATCCGGAAATAGTATAATATCCAGTTAGAATCCTTACAATTAGGGTAAGACCTAAAAAGGGCGAAGTGCTCACTGGAACTCCTGCGGTTCACCTTGGACCAAAGAAATATTGTGACAGAAGTAATAGTAAACAAGCTCCATCGAATCCCAGTTACCCAAGAGCAGAACGCACGAGGCGAGCATGAAATACATCGGTTCTCATTGTACTGGTAACTTGATTAGGGACTAGAACCAAGCCCACATTTATAGTGGTACTTTTGGAACAACTATAATTTAAGAAGCTAAAAGTATTAAGTTTTTTTTTTAAATCAGATCAACCTTAAATAAAATGTTCTGATTTTAAAGTGGACCTAATTCGGGGACTAGCCCACACGCACCAACAAAGTTTAATAGATAATTATTATGACTTTTATGTATTCTATTCGATCTATAATCTTTTTAGCACAACCAGCTCAGCATTCTTCTGTTTTTGTATTTTTAACTCGAGATCTTCTTAATTTTCTTAATTCCCATGCTCAATAGGTCAACATTTCCGCACGTTATACGCACATTCAATTGGTTTAATTGGCACGCACAGCCACCCGCAGCCAACGAAAACAGTATTCGGAGCGAGCGCGAACGGCTGACGCGACTGCGAACGGAACAGCTCACCCTTTGCGAACTGAGGAACTGACGCGAAGCATGTCTGACACACTTCCAACAATGCCAGAACTGATTGATCGACTCAGATCGTTTATTTTTTTATTCGGTTTTTCCTTTCATATGTGTTGCTTTTGTGAAAAAGCAAATAAATTTGCAGTCATAAAAATCAAAAGCAATAATATTGAAAATGAAAACAAAAACAAGATATTTGAAGCGTGTGCAATAATTTAGTATGCTTCACAGTCGTTGAAGGAACTTATACAAAAATATAATGCAAAAAATTCTAAAAAATGTGAAGTTTAAAAAGCATAGTTGTTGCAGAATCCACCACAAATTCACATGGCAGAATTTAGTTGCGCATGCGAGAGAAGTTAAATGAAGGAATTCGAAAATGACAACACGAAAGAATCGCACCACAAATTGCACAATCAACAACCAATCGGACCTACATACATACACAGTCACCGATGGGTTTCAGTGAACCACCCGTTAACGGTAATGCGGTTATGTGTCCATCAAACGGCACAGAGCCAACTGTAATCAGCGCTGATGCTATTTCCACTACTGTTTTTGTTGTTGTCGTGGCTGCGGTTGCCTTTCACGCCTCAGTTCCAAAGCTATTTGCTATTTGTTATCGAAATTGCGGTTCCACCTCGCCAACCGTGCGTCCATCGGCAGTCAGTCGGCCAGCAAATTGCATTGTTTTTTGCGAAATATTATTTTTAAAATATATACACATTTTTTTTTTAATTTCTGGCGCTCATGATTAATTACAAAGTCACTCTCTCACATGTCTTTTTACAATTATATTTTTTGTATATATGTATGTATTATTGCATTAATCAGCTAATGCCCATGATCGCATTGCAATGCGCGACAATAGTCTATATATAATATGTACATATGTATTCATATATAAATTATAATAAACTCCTAGCAATGCCTTCTTACGTAAATAAATACAATGAATGTCATAGAATATGAACTTTTCTGTTAACATTCATACATAAATAGTCCCCATGCAGACTACTCCAGGATGAGTCTGAAAGTAATATGCACCAAACGCCATTTTGTATCCTTTTAATAGACTAAAGAAGAAAGTTGATTGAGTATATGTTTATATCGAAAGATAGATAGAAAATAATTGAGGTTTTGCACTGCATCCTATGGTCTATTGAACCCTCTCTACTATCACATATGGTCACAAATGTCTAGCACTCTGAATAATTCCAGGTGCTGTTGGGCGCGACTGAGGTAATTTGATCGATCCCTGTCAACGTAGATGGATCACTGGGCCTTGAGTCTGCTTCTGCAAATTGCTGAGTCATCTAGAATTAGATGGTCTGGAGTTTCTTGTTTAATGTCGGTAAATCGGCAGTTTTTCCAAAAGACTATGCCCAAGTTGGACAAGTGCTTCCTGAGCCTGCAAGGCACGGTATAGAGCGCGACAAGGATACGGAATTTGCCTCGCGGGAGGTTGATTATATCTCTTAACCTTGCCAGGCTGTAGCCTCCAAGTAATAGCTTGGCGTGGCGCATTCCTGTTGCCTGATGCCAGTGCCGTTCTTTCCACATTCTCTTCTCCGTGCAAAGCAACTCCTTTATGGTTTGCGGCCCCACCGCAATGCACGGTTCTGACCCCATCATCCTCGAAGCTGTCATAGAGCGGGCTAGTTCGTTGGTCAACTCATTGCCGGCTACCCGTCCATGCCCCGGCTCCCAGATCATGTGTACACGGTTGCACACTGATAGGCGGTTCAGTCTTCCTATACACCCCTCCACTAATAGCAACTTGACACCTCATTAGCTGGGATCGCTTTTAGTGCCGCCTGACTATCGCTGAGTATAGCGATACGGTATTTACGATAGTTCGATGGAGATCGATTTCTCTACACAGATTTAAAGCAAAGATTTATGCTTGAAAGATGCTTGGAAAACATCGAAATTGTATGGATAGTTTGCTATGCCCACATTTCCTACTCCAATGCGTTCCGATGTTTTCGAGCCGTCATTGTATCACTGAATAGTTCTGGTCCTCAGTAGTAGGTTGTGCGTGAAATCACTCCACTCCGCCTTACCGCCAAGAGTAACTCTAAATTTCTTCGGAAAGTTTACCCTCTTCGTAACGCCGGCCCTGGGAAGAAGGGCCAGTGGCATGTCTTCCCATAAGGCCTTCATTTGTTGAGTCGACATTAGTGAATGTCAGCTTCAGCACGATTTCAAGTGCTGCGGTTGGGCAAGTGTGCATTGCCCCTGAAGCGAAGACGCAGACGAATCTCTGCAGCTTCGGTAGTTGAAGGGTTTGTTTACCCTTTCATGTTATAAGAAATGCAGAAGCTAGATATTAGTTTTCTGCCATAAATATCTCTCGCTCAATAAAAATGTAAGAGAAGCAAGTATGGTGATTTACGGACTAATTCAGTTCAGATCTGTTTTTTAACTAGTGCGACTGTAGGTTATATGCATACCTAATCATACATTTGAAGTTCATATTGTGACTGTAGCTCACAGCATTCCCAGAGTTGCTATTCAATCGATCTCTCTCAATGATCTCACAGCGTTGATAACTATGTGTGCGAAAGCGCTAAATCCAACAACCGATCACCGCATCGATCACAAGCAGCACACAATGACAAACACATTCACACACACACCTACACAAACACATACAATTACGAGCTCTCAAAGCGTGCATTATGTCATTTAGTCAGCATCAGTTCGATTCCCTGGTGACGACGGCCAACTGCCACCGGCTGTTGCTGCTACACCTAGTCAATAATATGCATATATACATATTTGTGTATGTGTATGGGTGTCTGTGCAAGTACATTTGTTTGTGCCTGAGCCTTAGTATATATTTGTATTTCTCTGCGAGTGTCTCTTTTGTTGTTGTACTATTGAAGCTTTCGTCGCAATGTGTCGTCATAATATTTTATTGGGGCGTTGGCCCAGTTTACCGGCGTTGCCATGGCGTTACATTTACATATTTGACATACCAAAATAGAACGATGAGTGATTCGGCCTTGTTTCTAAACAATGTGTGTTGGGAGACGTTGCCATTGTGCGACTTTTATTTTCTTCGTATAATCTTTGTTTTAGTATTTTATATTTTTTAATTGATTGTTTTTTTATTTAAATGAATTAGCAATTGTCACGTAGAAATATCTGTTTTTGTCATTGAATTCTCATTGTGTGCATTAGCTTAATTGTTTCTAATTCAATTTATGTTTATATAATAGGACTCAAAGCAATCTGCTAACAACTAGAAATATTTTCAGAGGTTTAGGCGAGTAGAAGATTATAAATCGCATATTCTGAATTATTACTATTGTATTTGTTCGCATCTCTTGCCCTTCCATTGCATTCAAAGTCATCGCATTTCAAAGGTTTAATTGCGTTGAAATATTTCATGTATCATGAAATCTATATAAAGAAATATGGGCAGGAAATCGTTTGCATTTGGAAGGTTGTAAATTATTTATAAAACACAGCTGTGTTCATGAAAATAGTTGTGTTGATAGGTATTAACTTTAAAACAAAAAAAAAACAAAAATTAAGTCAAACATATAAGCTATGAAATCAATAACTTTTAAAAGTAACTGTTTAGCTATTTCTACATTTAGTCACCTGAAATGCAAAACTACGTATCATCAGAAAAATCGAAATTGAATTTTTTATTGCTTAAAATTTTAACCTCACGCTGTCAGATATAACCCAAGTCCAATTTTGTTTCAGTATGAGTGGTTTATATTATATTGTTTTTCCCTCGATGGCTGCTAACCAGCCATTGGGAAACGGTCTTAAATGTTGGCTTCCTAATCTTGAGACAGTTCTCTTTGATAACATAGTCTACTTACTGATTGTTTCTTTATTTCATATTATTCGTTATTAACTTTTTCATTAAGCCGTTCCGTTTTCTTCCGTGGTTTCATCTTTCTGGACGCTGATGATCATAACATGATTTAAATTGAAATAAAGCTTTATATGGACTACTCTATGTATTTGATCCAAATACAATTGAGAAAAGAGTTCCGATTGCACCCACGTTAAGCTAATTATTTATTCTAAAAATACTTGTTTATATATTATATTTTATACAAATGTACATACATATTACATATGTATTTTTATTCATATGTTCCTATCAAAGCGTTTAATGCGTTATTTATAACTCAAACTCATTCATTTATTTCATTCATTCTCCTTTTGTTCAGTTTCATTTGTTTATACCGCTGTTGAATGCATTTGACCTTCACGTAAAGTTTTCACTTTCATGCACAGTGATGTCATTGATTGTTTTATCGAACCAAATAAAATCAAAATATCGCACACTAACTACAAAAAAGTCAACACAAAAATTTTCAAATTCAATTTTTTTAATTCGTGATACACTTTTCACCTACTCAAGAAATTTCGTTGTAATGACTATTTTTCTTAACTGGAAAATCACCTTTTTTCTAACTCAATATTTTCTCGTTTGGTCATTCGAAGTGCAAATTGTCTTGTATGTCTTCGTTTGTGTGCTTCAATATATGGTCTGCATCAAATTTAACTATATAGTTTCAAATTTCTTTGTCGATAGTAAGAGCTGGAAGTCCAAATAGTCGGACAGAACTGACATTATATCATGACTTTCCTACCAGTTGGCAAAATATTTCGGTCTTCTCTTAGTTAGTTGAATGTCGGCAAAGAAGTATTTTATTTAAAGGGTTATGTCCACAATATCAAAAGCATTAATAACATTTACAGAATTTAATGTATATACATACTTTAATATTCGGCGATTCATTTTGAAAAATTGTGTATTTCCTTGATCCCATAGCCGATTTCCAGAAGGACCCCCGAAAAACAGGTGACTGAGGAAGTGTCGTTAAGATTTTTTTTATTAAAATTATCTCAAAACCAATAACAGGTACTGATCGAAGGACTAGTCGAAATATTAATTTTTGAGAAAATGGCCGCTCCCAAAACAAATTTTTTTTGCGAGAAAATTTACAATTCAGAGCGACTTAAAATATCGAAATTGTTATCAAAAATGTTAGTTCTCCTATTATGACTTGGGTAAATATATATATAAGATCGCTATTAAAATTTTAAGTCTATAGATTCAGCTGTTTCGGAGAAAATTTTTTTACCACACAATAATACTTAATTCGAAAAAGTACTTTGAACAGAAGCATTATATATGGTACATATAATTATGATTTCGAATCCTTAATATCTATGAAACTATAGAGAATATTTTGAAATATATGTACATTCACTATACATGCAAAAAAATCGATTTCTTGAAATTCACAAGTGGATATAACCCCTTAAAAACAGAAGCCTGTAATTTGGATTTGAAAAAATAAAATGAGCAAAGTAAAGAGAAAATACGGCATATTACAGTACTACTACGATAAATGGAAAAAAAGTAAAACTAACACATATTGTATAATTAATGATTTTAAATCCTTAATGCCAAATAAATTAACATATTTGTAAATCAGTTCGTAAGTGGCAAAAGTATGTTCTTTTTCGGACTACCCCGTTTCCAGACATGAATTTCGTAATATTTCACCACGGAGTATTCATAAACATATGTATATTTACATACATATTTCGACCTAAAATTTGGGCCTCTTCTATCGCATATACTTCTATTTATGTATAGTACATGGACATGTTGTAAGTTTGTCTCACCTTTTATTTACAAAGTCTCAAACTATCAAATTTAAAATGGATTTACTGTTAGTATCTTTAAAAACAATAAATTAAACAAAGAAAATAGCACAACTAGCGCTTTAGTATCCTAACAAATTGTACAATACCAACAACATTCATAGATTACATTTGAAATGTTAATGCTTTGATTTCGTGCGTTTCGGCCCCCAAATTTCGAAATGTGCTTTCTAAAAATAAGACACACGAAACTTGCACTTGAAATTTGGAAATTTGAAGATTCGAATGTCTTACAAAAAAGTTAAGAAAATTGTACACATACATACATACATACTGTACATGTGTGCTAACATATTTATAAATAAAACCGGCAATCAATTGCATGAAATATGCTTGAAGTACTTCCGTTGCCCCACAGCGCAGAGGCCTCCAGCTAGCCAGCGCTTAATTGTAGAGAGGGGAAATATAATTTTAACATTTTTCTTTTACTTTTTAATTATGCCCAAGTGGCGTACTTGAAATATACAGTTGGTATTGCGTGGGATATTTAATGTTTTCAAAAGGCTATCTTCTGCAGACGGCAATGATGGAGCATTCAAAAATAAAAAGAATTTCAAAACGCGACAAGTGCGTTCAAGCGAAAGGCATATTTAAATAATTTTAATATGGGATGATCCAAATTTTATGCTTCAAAATGTAAATAAAGATAATTGAAGAATATTGAGTCTATAACTATATACGTTCGTGCGGTTTGCCAAGAAATCGCGTAAATTAATCATTATTCCTTTGTTCTAATATTTCGAATACGCGTTGTATCTTTGTCCTTGTTTGTCTTTGTTAGTATATAAAAGTAAAAGTCATCCATTTGATTAATAAATAATAATTTATATAAAAAAAAATTTGGAAATTTTTGCCTGAAAAAGTGTCTTTAAGGGAAGTTCTTCTATATTACTTCTTAAACCTCAGCCGAAAGTCATCCTATTTTGTTTTAAGTTTATAATGATCTTGCTCTAGCAGAGCATACGTGCTAAAAATGGTTCAATAGTAGTAATTTTGTTACGGAAGACGAAGATTGCTTCCAAAAAAGTTTGAAGATGAGGAATTGGTGGCATTACTGGATGAATATTGCTACCAAACGCAATAATTGATGGTATAATCTTAGGTAAAGGGTGATTTTTTAAGAGCTTGATAACTTTTAAAAAAAAAAAAAAACGCATAAAATTTGCAAAATCTCATCGGTTCTTTATTTGAAACGTTAGATTGGTTCATGACATTTACTTTTTGAAGATAATTTCATTTAAATGTTGACCGCGGCTGCGTCTTAGGTGGTCCATTCGGAAAGTCCAATTTTGGGCAACTTTTTCGAGCATTTCGGCCGGAATAGCCCGAATTTCTTCGGAAATGTTGTCTTCCAAAGCTGGAATAGTTGCTGGCTTATTTCTGTAGACTTTAGACTTGACGTAGCCCCACAAAAAATAGTCTAAAGGCGTTAAATCGCATGATCTTGGTGGCCAACTTACGGGTCCATTTCTTGAGATGAATTGTTGTCCGAAGTTTTCCCTCAAAATGGCCATAGAATCGCGAGCTGTGTGGCATGTAGCGCCATCTTGTTGAAACCACATGTCAACCAAGTTCAGTTCTTCCATTTTTGGCAACAAAAAGTTTGTTAGCATCGAACGATAGCGATCGCCATTCACCGTAACGTTGCGTCCAACAGCATCTTTGAAAAAATACGGTCCAATGATTCCACCAGCGTACAAACCACACCAAACAGTGCATTTTTCGGGATGCATGGGCAGTTCTTGAACGGCTTCTGGTTGCTCTTCACCCCAAATGCGGCAATTTTGCTTATTTACGTAGCCATTCAACCAGAAATGAGCCTCATCGCTGAACAAAATTTGTCGATAAAAAAGCCGAACACTGATTTTGGTAATAAAATTCAATGATTTGCAAGCGTTGCTCGTTAGTAAGTCTATTCATGATGAAATGTCAAAGCATACTGAGCATCTTTCTCTTTGACACCATGTCTGAAATCCCACGTGATCTGTCAAATACTAATGCATGAAAATCCTAACCTCAAAAAAATCACCCGTTAGTTATTCAAGCAGCCTTTTGAAAGCTTTCCAAAGCAGTTGGAAAGCAAGGAAATTGGACCGCAGACGGATTAAAGCCAAGAGACATTGAACGACGGGTTTGCATATTAAAAATGCTGCTTGACGTTACAAAAATAGGTCGGTTTTGTAACTATTTGTGACTGATGATAAAAATAGATTCAGTACGATAATCCTGAATTCAAAAAATCATATATGAAAACTGAACAGTATTCGGGAAAGCGTATATCCATGCATTTGACGGGGTCAGAATAGTGTGCTGCATATGAGTTTCTAAAACCAGATGAAACTATTAATGATGAACGCTATCGACAGCAATTCATCAAATTGAAGCAAGCGATTGCTGAAGAAGGCCCTGCTAGACACGAAGCAATAATAACGTTCGGCCTCATGTTGAAGAACAGGGAAGTTAGGAAGTTTTTTCCCATCTGCCTTATAGTGCAAACCTTGTACCTTCTGACCACCTTTTGCACCCGTCGATGCAAACGACCTCACTGGAACCCGGTTCACTTTAGAACAAGAATACACACATCAAAAATTGCCTTCATACATTCTTGGCTGCCAAGCGGTGTTATTCTTTTGACATTTCGGAAGTTATGAGCATAGCATATCTTTCTCGAGTAAACTTTTAAATTTTGAAGAAACACACGCATATATTCATAGAAATTTCAATTCAAAATCCACAAAGCCAATACAATTTTACTTCGTTATATAATTTGCTCAGCCAATGCATTACAAACATTTTTATGGTACTCTCTCTGTTACTATTTCCCCATTGACACACACATATTCATATATTTTTCGAAAATATCACACAAATTTATTCACATCATTTATCTTAATTTCTCAATTAGCTTGAAATTAATTTTAGTCCATTTCGAAATCTTCGAATGCATTTTTCTCAAACGCCCCAATGACAATGCATTCACAAATTAAATACATGCAATCATACATATGTATGTATAAAAACATACACATACATATGTACACATCCATAAACATATGCTTAGCGCATTGTTAGCTAATAGTGAGTAATCAATTTGGTTGCAAGAAAGCTAGAAACCCAGCGTTCGTATGCGTTTTTGGGAGTCTAAACAAAAGTTTGAAACTTGATAAAGATTAGGAAAAAACTGGAAAAATAAAAACCACTTTACAGCACTGGTTGTGTGCCCTTGAAGGCAATATTGTACACGTTTAAATATTTATTTGAAGTTGCTTATTTGGTGATATTACAGACCAAAAAAGGTTTGATATCATTTGTTGTAAGAAAATGTTGTGAGAAAAAGTGAGGTTAAGTTGATGCCTTATTCGATTGCGTTTATTTAGAAATATTATTTTATCAAAGTAAAATGTTGACTAAGTTTAGGGAAAATCGAAAGTTTCGAGTTTATAGTTTATTTAATAATGGTGGAAATATTGAAATGTAACGGTATATAGAGAATCATGGGTATGAAAAATTTCTCATTTCAGAGAAAGATATAAAGAGAAACATAGAATTTTTTATATGTTTTGGGAACTACAACGTAGCTAAACAATGACTGTTGAGGCAAAACTTCTAAAGCCAACCATATCAAGGAAATTACGTCATAGAAAATATACATATGTTACTAGTCTTTTCGATCAGGGGGTATTTTGCTTAAATTTTTAATTCAGTTCAATATCTTATACTAAACTACATCGGACTGATCCCACAGGACAAACAACGATTACTTGATCTTGACTTGTGTATCTTGTATATAATTTTGGACGACTTTGGTCCTCTCGACGTTTCTTGACTATCAATCGTAAGAGGTTTTGTTTTTTTTGGAACTCAATGACTCTCAAAAAGTCATTAGAATTCAAATCAATGCTTCTTGTAGATTGTGCTTCAAAAGCATCCGTTTTAAACAATCCAACTCATAACTCCATAAGTCTACCTTAGAAATCTTCCAAAATAATCTTTCGGTTCTCCCAAAGTAGGGTTTATGTAGCTTGAACGCCGGGACCGTTGACAATCTGATGAAATTTTACCCTTTGAGTGACAAAACGAACTAAATTGGTTTTTTAGAATACAATTTTTATTATCGGCTTTGAAATAGACTCCTGAGTTAATATAAGCCTTGACCTTCAACAATTTCAGCGATGTTTTTTTTCGCTTTGATTCATTGTTGCACAGTTTCGACGTTACAGTCATAAACCCGCGTCTCGGCACCAATAATGATGCATTTGATGAATGTTTTAATTCAAGCAACTCTTTTGCGACCTCTAGTCAACGCTGTTTTTATTTTTCGGATCTCTTAGTGCGAGTATGAGTATTTCTTCAGCTTTTTCTATGTTATAGTCTTTAACCGAGAGAGAGAGAGTGTGAGATAGAACAGTTCATCGAGGACGACTCGTATGAGGCAAGTTTTTGATGAATTCACGACCTTCACTATTCGTGATAGAGTGGACTCCCCAAAACACTTCTACATTATTATCAACAATTTCGTAGCCGTGGTTCTATGCAGCACAAAATTTCATGCAAACTCAATCAATTCAATCGCCAGACAATCTTCGTACAGAAATAATGCAGTAATGCAATTTATTATTCATAACAAAGGGTTCATTTGTTACAAATAATTATTAAAATAAGTTGCAGTTCTTAAATTTCTAATCTTTTACTTCATTCACTTCCCATTCCACTCTTTATTTGCTGTCTTCAAATATCAACCAATTTTATTGCCAGTGGCAGCTGTTGCCAGCTGCCGGAATTCCCTAACCCCCAAAGTACGCGCCGCTCACGACCAACGGCTGGAAAAGCGTGGCGCTGTCAAAAACAAAAAGTATAATCGTAGCGATTTGTTTTACGAAATGTGTTTAGATGCTTTTGTGATAGCGTATGAAATATTATTTTGCTTTCTATTTTGACATTTGTTTATTATTATACTATTTTCGGCAAAGAATTGTCAGACATGTATGAACATTTTGACTTTTACCACTTTCATAATGTACACAAATTTGTCGCCTATACGCCTATGTATATATCTCTTCGGATAAGGAAAGTAGCACGCGTGACGTCAGCCTAATGACTTTTGCCTTGATAAATTCATAAACACTGTCGAATGGTTATGAGCAACTAACCACCGAAGCTTGAAAGATTAACAACAACAGCTATAAATTATTGCAGGAGTCGGGGCTGATTTAACATTCTTCCTTGAAGGCTATCAATTAGTGCCTCTGAATGAGTCATTTGCTTGCATGTCTGGTATTAAGCATATTGTTTTTAGTTTATTTATGAATTTAACTAAATATTAACTCATTATTTCTGGTATTTGACTGAGGTCTCCGTATAGGAATTGTCATCAAAAATTCTAATTATTCAAAAATTATAAATTTTGTTGTTTGACCGACATCTCTATGTAAGAACTGCCATCAAAAGTTCTAGTAATCTAAAGAGTGATTTGATTGCTTAAACAGCAGTAGCTAATTTCGATCACTGGATTGTGTCAAACTTTAGAAAACGTTTTAAAAGTGTCCGTTTCTAATATAAACCCCGACTTATATAAACTGGACTGGAGATCAAGTATGGGGAAACACAATAGAGCTTAACCAAGTTTAATTTGGTGCAAAATTGGTGAGGGAAATCTCTAAAGACAAGACATGGTGTGAAGAATTTGAAATGGTCAAAATTAAGTTTGATATTTTAGATGGGCATATTCAAAACTCTCGTAAGTTTTAGATGAGTTGCGATCTCGGAACTCTCAGTGTTTGCACCACAAAATCGATGAAATATGAAGATTTCCCTAGACTCATGCCATTGGATAATCAAATTTATCACATTTGATAATTTCTTACAAATATCATCTTTGATTTTTAATCGTCTAGAGATGAGTTAACTTTCTTAGGCGGTTACATGGGTTTACGGCTTTCAAAAAATCGATTTTTTATTGTCTTATTAAATTCTACAACATCTCTAGAATATTGTCCTAAATTTTCAAGTTGATCCAAGGAATATTTTCGGAGATACAGCCTTGAGAACGTGAGCGCTCGAGGCCAGCTAGGCTCAATGCGCCGTCTTAAAACGTGTTACTATCAAAACTGTGTTTTTGAAGTCGGTTGGTAAGATTTCTCGCGAACTACTCAACCGATCTACATGAAATTTTAGTAAGGTCTTTGAGATGCAATTCTTAAAGACTTGGACGAAGGATTTTTTCGATTACAACTATGTATTTCTGTAACAATAAAAAAATCGAATAAAATATGTTTTTTATATGTGAACAATTTTCTGAATCACTGTACGTGCTACGCTAGAAACTCCGCTAAAAAAATGTGCAGACACCAACTAACAAATTGAAGCCCCAAGCACTGCGAGTCTCGGCCTACTTGCACGAGTTCTTGCAAATCTTTTGCGCTGAATTCAAGTTCGTCTCGCTTGTGGCGTTATTCTTATGTAAAATAATCACTTGGGCGGAAATAATGCAACTTGTCGTCGATTGAATCTTTTCCTGCCACACACTCATGCCTTTCCCCCAAAGGGCAAGCGACTAGCGAAAGTTGGAAATTTGGTTAAAGCAATGGGTGGGGGTTAAGGCGTCGTCGTGCATACTTTTCTGCGACCACTTGTCGAACTTTTGCTGTCACTTTAATATATTTTTACGACATACATACTTACTCGTATATGTCTTATGAGTAAGCACATCAAGTTTACGACGTACTAAATGCTTTTACGAGTGAGTGAAACGAACCCCCCGTCTGATGGCATGCAACCACATTGTCTTGCAAATTTGAAGTTATATATACGATGGGGTAGCCTGTGAGCCCAAAATTGCAAGCGTAAGCATTTTATGAGACATTGAATTTCGCACACACACACAATTGTTGTTGTGTTGCTGCCCATATGAATCAATCAAAAATTCGGGAAATGATAAATTTTTCAACATCACATTAAGCAAATATTTGGGGTTGTTTCGGTGTTTACTTTGTGGAGTTGTGCGATAACGTGTGTGCGACTGTGGCTACGAAGAACCAACAAGACACATCCATGCACACAAAGTGCGCTCAAATAACAATAAACGAAATGAAGAAGCAAAATGTAGAATACATTATTTTCGATGGCACCCACCCACCGTTATAATGCACCATTTTTTGATGACTCATTTGCTGCAAGAATATTTAGCTGCTCAAATTTCAATGTGCTTTCTACGTTTACTGTGTCTACTCGTTCGCTTTCGTCAAAGTCTTTTAAAGCTGTCTGTCGGCTGCGTAAGCTTTAATAAAAATCAATTTCTTGCCTATTCGACGCATTGCTTGAATGGAAAGAAAAAATCAATTTTTGCCACACTTCCGCTCTATAACTCTTCTCTTCTTATGTCGCCCCCTGCCTTAATGTTTTGTATTTGAACCTGCCGCCTGCCCACCTGGTTCGCGCCATGTATTGTATGCCACCGGATATGACACCAAATTGGCAATCGCACACGTTCACCCCCTTACAGCGTGAGTGGCTCAATTCCAATGTTTGTCTATACACCTTTTTGCCCGCATTGTACGCGTACTTATGGTGGCACCTGTCTGCTCTTTGCTCACTTGCCGTTCCACAAGTTCAACTGTTCGTATATACACGCACATAAGTAAATATGACACTGGACGATTTGGTCAGCGTGCTAGTGGTGCCGGTGGTATCACATTGCTCCGCTTAAATCAATATTTGCCTCATATATTTTTACAAAACTCCATTTTTGTAGCTATTTTTATTTTGTGTGTCTTTTCTATATTGCTTTGTATATTTTGTTTAGCGCTTTCTTTTGCATATAGTTAGTTTGACATGCTCGAATCAGTTTCTAAGTTGTCTTTGACATTTTTTGGCGCTCATTTCCAGAAATGGGTTTCTCTGTGAATAATAGTGTTTTTTTTTAATTAAAAAAATAATTTTTAATTTAAAAAACGATGGGTAAACTCCAAGGAATCTAGAAAACTAAATTTTCGAGCGAGAAAGAGATCAACTTGGATTGGAGAAATTAAAAGTAAAACGTCAAGTAGCTTTCTTTTCCAAACTGATGTAAAGGTTGGGGCTAGATAATTTCGAAAAGAACAGTAGAGACTTAGAAACAAAAATATTATAATATTTAAAACCTCCGTCCATTTTAGTCATTGCCGCCAGAGTACTGCGGATATCACAAAAGGCCTAACTAATAATTATTTTACATATGGCTCTGAGCAGCAAAAAAACATTCGATTGAAGACGAGCTAAAGCGAGAAGGCGAAACATCGCCTCCCTAGGGTTTGCACTGGGTTTGGGACCCGCCGCGTAAAAAACAATACCAATGAAAAGAAGAAAACAACCTTAAACATATTAGCTATTTACTCAGGAAGAAATATAACATTTAAATAACAAGTGAAGATTCCATATTACCTCAAAAGAATTTGAAAAACTCTTTCCGTTGATCGCCAGCTACAGGACTATGTATAGTACGCATAAAAATATACATATCTCTTCATTTTTGTACGATTTGCTTCACTATGCCTTCAGTCTAAGTTGTCGGTTTGCATTGGTCTCGCCTAATCGCTTTTCATTGCAACTTGTTTGCTGCGCCTCTTCAGTTCGCTGTTTTCTGTTTTGTGGGTCAATTCGTAGCTTTCAGTAATTGTTTTGAACCTAATGACTTAACGGTTCCTAAACTTTTTTTCAAGTCAACCTATTTGATAGAAAATGCAGCATTGTAATTTTACTTTGCTTTTGCTGGCTTTCGCTTACAAAAAAATATTGTGTTTCTTTTTCCATTTGCCATTTGCCATTGTTGTAATTTGTTTGCTTGTAAAATAGGTGTGTTTGTGCTTCTCATAGATATAGTATATGTAATACTAGTTATTTTCTTATTTCTTTCTCCATTTCCTCTTCATTTACAAAACAACTTAATTGTTTTAGTAGACACTTTTTGTGGACTTAATCGTGTATAGCTTTTGAATTCATTTTATATTTATTTTCCCTACTAGATTAGCTTAATTTGGTTTTATTTCAAGTTCTCAATCAATAGTTTTTTCTTTATTGACGTAGACACCGTTTACGCGGTTATAGCCGAATTTACAAGAGTGCCAGTCGTTCTTTCTATTTACTGTTCGGCGCCAATTGGAGATTCCTATTGTAGCCCGGTCCTTCTTCACCTAATCTCTCTAAGGTGGAGGTCTTCCTGTTCCTATGCTTCTCCCGCCCGCTACTCTGTTGAATACTCTCAAAGATTGAATGTTTCAACCCATGACCTAGGCAGCGTTCCATTCATGGGGTATTCGCAGAATCTTTCTCTTGAAAAGTCTTAACGCCGGTCAATAATGTATTCAATATAATTTCATATTATTTTTTTGGGTTCGATTAAGAATTGAAAAAAAAAAACAAACTAAAGAGTTTATTAAGGTTTTAATTATAACACTGAAGACTCTGAAATATTTGCTTTCGTGAGATGCAGGTTCTCATCTTAAAGTTCTCCTTAGTATTCTTAGTACTTAAAATGCATTGCTTTAACAGCAATTTCTGATTTATCTATTTCCTTTTTCAAAATTTAGTTTTCAATTTATCTCTCCCCATAATCCATACTTTACCATACCTATATAATATGTATATCGTGTTAAAATTTCTGCTTTTGGTCTATTTTCCTTTCATGTCGCCGTGCAACACGTTTCTTTTTATCTACATACTTACATTTTTTTGTCAATTCTGTCTAATTTTGTTTAATCCTATCCTCGCGGTTTTTGTTTTCGCCACTTATTAGATCACGAATTTTCTCCTCAAAGAAAAAATCTGCAAGGACGAGGCAGCAAGTTTTTCCGCATTCTGCAAGCATATGTAATATGATTTAAAACTTTGGCCTCATATTTTGTCTAATTTCTTTTTGAATATGAAAAGTTTCGCCTGAACCAGATGGCAGATTGGCATGTTGCAAAGGGAACAAAAATGGCAGAAACTTTGGAAGTTCTGAGAGTGAGATATGTACATGCATACTACTTGTATATGTTCATACTATATGAAATAAGAGTAAAATTGAAAGATAAATATTTAAAAATTGATAAATTTAAGCTAAGAAGCTAACCTACCTATTTCGTAAAGGTAAAATTCTGTTTTATCAATCAACAAATAGGGGGAATGTTATTCGATCTGAAACCTTCGGCCAAAAAAGTAAAGAATTAAGTGAAATTCTTGAAAGAGTGGTGATAGGATCAATCAATCTACGCAGATTATAGAGTAGATGAGATTAGTTCGGATTAACTTTGCACTTGAGAAAATTTGTTGGATAATCTACAAAGAAAACTTGATTAAGAGCTTGGTTATTCGTGGTTTTGACGATCGAAAAAATGCCGATTTTCATCAATTTTTCATTTCTATAGATTTTTTTTATATAATAAATGAATAGTTTATTACAACTTTTTAAAATAGTAGAGAGCAACATTTGAATAATGTTTTGTGAATTTTCATAATTTGTTTTTTGGAAATTCAGTCCATTGACAGCTGGTTTCCGGAGGCATCGGCTAAAAACGATTCCTCGCGTTGGACAGTATAACAGACGAAGGATTAATCTAAAATCATAATATCAAATTTCAACGGTTAGTAGTGATTTGCAAAAAATTAATTTTTGTCGAACTTGATTTTAGGTCTAATTTTTAGTACAAATTGCCTTAGTTGTAATCGAGAAAATCACGAGGCCATCTCATTTAAAATAATGGTAAAAAATTCATTAAGATCGCTTTCTGAGAAATTTTAACCGCCGACTTTGAAAACGACGTTTCGAGAAAAACACGATCAAAGATTGAAGTTGCCAACTGTGCTAGCCTCCTAAAGGTTCTATCTCTCATACTTTTATTGCGATAGCCTTGAAACGGTGAGAAAATATTCTAGACATATCGTGGTACTAAAAAACGAAAAAAACAGTTGCAAATCCGACGTAAGCACTAAAAGTTATTTAAAAGAACTGAATAAGTGCGGTTGTCCCTCGACAGGAAACTCTGTGCGTATCTTTATCCTTTGAAAGGTTCGCATATAACTCATCATTAAACAGAATTTTGCTAGTTTATAGAAATTTTTAAGTTGAGATATTTAATAATTCTAATTCGTGATTTATGTAATTATTCTCGAGTCGTGATTAAATTATGAGTCGAGTTGGTCCACAAGCGAGGTTAGTTGTTCGTTATGAAGCATAAAAACCATAAAATCATTGAACCCTTTTTCTTAATCCAATTAATAAGTTTCGACAATTTTTGCCTAAACAACACATCTGCTTGATTAGAGTGTGTCTAATTCATGGTAAGCGTTCTCTAAGTAAAGGGGCAAATAGGGCACCCTCTTAAGCCAGCCAATCACTTTTTACAATATCTTTCCGATAAGCCATAAGTAAACACTTAGCGCTATGCAAACACAATTATTTGTGTAGCTACTTCAAATCAATTGGGACATTAAAATCATTTTTTGAAGTGGTTTAGAATAGCCGAATTTTTTAGAATATTTACCGCCCGATAACCAAATTACAACTTCCCTAACGGGCTATTAATCACAATCCTTCCGTGCACCTGTCTGCCGCACAAGCAATTGAGAACACTTTAAAGTTAAGTCATAAACAATATTTTGACAGTTATGTTTATCTACCTTCCTGTGTTTATTATTTCGGGTAATAAACCAAATATTAAAAAAAAAATGTACAAAAGTTTAGAATTATAATGTATTACGGAAGTGTTGACAAAAATTTTGTGTGTGTACATAAATCTATGTATGTAGCCTGTATTGACTATTAAACAGTAATTATGGCATGTCATAAAAGCGAACGGCAAGCAAAAGGGCGCTGCGATGGCATTGCAATGATAAGCCTACATGGATTTACAAAGTTTACCTGCCGGCCTCCTTACATGTGTTTGTATACATATGTATTTTCAACACTATTAGAGTGGGTCACAAAAACAAATATTTTCACTGAATATAAAATGAAAAATTGGTTGGTAGAGACCTCAAATCTATTCTCTTCAAGTATGATTTCTTAATATTAATTATAAGATCGTTTGTTTTTTCTATTTTTATACTCAGAGCAGGGTATATTAAGGGATTACATGGGTTTCCTCGGGTAAAAAACAGCCCTTTTTCAACAATTTTTGCTCACATAAAAAGTGAAATATTTCAAAAACACAGTTTCGAAAAAAATACGTTTAAAGACGGCGCACTTAGCCTTGCTAGCCTCGGGCGCTCAAGTATTCAACTCTATATCTCCGAAACTATTACACGGATCAATTTGAAAATTGTAGACAATATTCTAGAGGTGTTGTAGAATTTAAGCAGATAATAAAGAAGATCGATTTTTTGAAACCCCTAAACCCATGTAACCTCTTACGCAATTACCCATACAAAATTTCGTGAAAATATATCCTCAAGCATTTTTTTATGGTATGTTTATCGACGGTTCCGACAAATGAATAGATTCTTGAGGAGACAAGGACGTGTGAAACATTTCAAATTGGTCTCCGACGTTTACTTCTACCTGTTACAAACTTTGTGGCAAGTCTAATATGTATAACCTGTTCAGGTAACTGAAAAACGGAGAACCCTCCTATTAATATTAAAAGTTTATATTTGGATAGAATTTTTGTGGGATCTCTACCCACCAATTTTTCAGAGTATAAACTGTAAAAATATAAGAAAAAATGTTTGACACACCCTAATACACGTGTATATTGTGTATGTTGGTAAATAAAAAGTATTGATTATGCATGATAGCCAATAAAGTGCGATAAACCACACAATTTTCGTCGTGCGACAGCGCAGCGGCACTTTGTACTTCTTCCACTTTCCACCTATGATTAATATGTACATACATATGTTTATGGAGGCATATTTGTATTTTGCCTAGGCCTCAATTAGTTATTTTGACCACAGGAAATACATAAAACCAAAAGCTATTTGTTGGGTATAATTTTAATTGCCGCAGTCGCCAAAGTTGGCTGCAAATTTTTACAAATAACGCAATTTTCATTTAGCCGCATACAAACATACGTACATACGTACATATGAATTTGTGCCACATCATTACGAGCACGCCTAGTACAACTGTACTCGGTATGCGCCAATTTTATTGATTTGTTTTAGACTAAACAAGTATGCCATACCTACATACAAGTATAGTATATAAATACATACTAACTTATGTACATATTTCCAAATACATGCATAAAAGTTAAGCGCCATTCATGCCGAAGTAATGGATACACACATAGCGCCCCTTAGGGCTCCTAATCACCGCAGAGTCGCGGCGAGCGCGCTCATAATGTCCCTTCGCTTATAAAATATGTATATTTGTATGCGAATAAACACAGGTGTATAGGAAGGGGGGAAAAGCGAGGAGCGCGATAGTCAAGTAAGTAGAAGGGTGCCACGTACGTAGCAATTTCTGTGGCGTTCGGCTTGTCGGTGATTGTCGGTGTAACCAACAAAAGCAAAAGCAAATATTTGTTTTCAATGCATGGATATATCTACTCGCATGCATAAAAATGTTTGTGTGTGTAAGCACTTGTTTGTCACACCACGAATTCCTATACGCCACGTTTCCAACGTGCCACAACATCAGCTGCTGCCAGCAATAACAACAACTTTGCCAAACAGTATTGTAGCACTTGGAGTACAACATGTTACAAAGTTTTGAGGCGACCAGCGAAGTGAGAATCTAACAAATTCCAATGCTCTCATATATATGGACATGTGTACATATGTATATGCTGTGGACATATGTATATTGTTGTTTTTAAATTTTTTTGTGAATCATTCTGTTTCCACCAGTTTTGTGTTTTATCGGGTGCGTTCAGCTCTTGGAAACAACGTAAAATTTATTAATGCAAATATTTGCACTTTTATCTGAACGGCTAAGAATGCATAAACATTGTTTTAAGGTTGTTTTTGATGCTCTTTGTTTTTGTGTTTGTGGTTAACCGAAATTGCAAAACCATGGAAGCTTTTATGGGAGTTTGATTTATGCCGTTTTTGATTTTTTTTAAGTTATGTTATTGCATAAATAGAAGTTTGTATACATAACGGTACTTTGCTGTACACCAGTTGGTTTAAAGATGATTGCAAAAATTATGGTGATCCATTAATTAACCCTTGTGTGCTTAAAGCTCCGCTATACAGAAGTGAAAATTCATTTCTCAATTCTTCAAATATTAAATTCAATTCCTTCAGCAAAGGTATGAAAACTTTATATACACTATATGTATATCTCACAATTTTATTTAATATTAATATTATAAAATTCAGTATTTTAACAATTTACTTTAACTAATTTTTTAAAACAGATGGCAACCATTCTAATAAATTTTGTTAGTTATGGCTTTACTCAATTATTCAAACACCTTATTTGTCTAAATTTAAGCTATTTTGTCCATACTTTAACATCCTTACTGTTTAACTTAATGGAATCAAAAATTTATACAGGTGGCAACTCCAAAGTAAAAAATTCGAACGTTTTGCTACGAAAGTTAGCATATTGTGTAAATTTTAATAAGAATATATCATTAAAACTTTTAAATAGGTGGCAACCTCCTCCGAGATACATACATATGTATACATATGTACAGCTGCGAGATTTTTAATAGCAGTGGCCACCCCATGTTTCGAAAACTGTTGGTACATATTTTACATTACAAAATTGGTACTTCGTATTCACAGGGGGTTTTACCACAACGTAAAGAAAAGTTTCTGCACACAATAAATTTAAGCTAAGTTGATATTTTATTTATTAAAATTTTTTTTTTGAACCAAGTACAAAAATTAATGGAGCAAAAAAATAGCAGTATTTCAGTTTATTATAACTTAGAGGTAATTACGGCAAAAATAAATGGTAATTGATATTTAATTTTATTGATCACATTAATATTTAGTTGCATTGCCATTATTTTTTATGACTGCAACACATCTGTCCTTCATGGAGTCCACAAGGCGACGACATCTTTCCAATGGAATGTTATACCATGCCTTTTGAACTACTTCCCACAAATCCTTGTTATTTGTTGGTTTTTCATCCCAAACGGCTTTCTTTAGATCAGTCCATAAGTTCTCAATTGGATTGAGGTCTGGCGATTGAGCTGGCCACTCCATAACCTCAATCCTATTCTCTCGAAACCATTCTTTTGCCACTTTACTTTACTTTACTCATTGTCTTGTTGCATGATCCATTTCAGTGGCATACTGTCTTCGGCATAAGGAAGCATTTTAGTTTGCAAAATATTCACATACGGATATTGATCCATTATTTTTTCAATGAGCCGTATCGGACCAACACCATGATAGGAAAAACATGCCCATACCATAATAGATGATCCACCATGTTTAAGGGTTTTCCTTGTATACCTTGGATCATATTCTTTATTAGGTGGACGTCTTACATATTCCCTTGATCCTTTCCCACCATAGAGAACCATTTTGCTTTCATCGGTCCAAAGAATATTTCGCCACTTTTGGAGTGGCCACAACAAGTGATCGTGTGCAAACTTTAGTCTTTTGTCTATGTGATTTTTTTTTCAAAAGAGGAACTTTGCGGGGGCTCCGAGCATACAAATTATTATCTCTCAAACATCGTCTGACTGTATGGACTCCACATGGCAGATTTAACTCATCTTTAATTTGTGTAGCTGCCTTTGATGGATTGGCTCTGCTAGTCCTTACTATGCGTTTCACCAGGGATGCTGATAAAATCCTTTTACGCCCACGTGTTTCAGATTTTTGGTATTAAGAGCATTGGAAAATTTCTGTACTTCTTTATAGTTTATAGAGCAGATCCACGACCCACTTAAATAAATAAATTGGTATTTAATTGTAAATGCACTTTTAAAAATCATTTTGCAGAACAACAACCATAGTAATTAAAATATCAAAAATGTACCGTTATCGAACATGACTAACTACTGCACTTAAAAATAGTAAAATACAGTGGTAGATAGTATGTTTCAAGGGACTGCTATTGCACTGTATATGTGTATCAAATTGATTTAATATCAATTCCTTCCATTTGATACCAATATTGTAAAATAAATTATATTTCATAAGTTTGTTTCAGTTGATTTTTTAGAACTGCTGGCAACCTTTCTCCGTTTTATTATTTAATAGAATCAAACAAATAAAACATGTGGCAACTTTAAAATAAAATTATTTTCGATTCGAATTTTTTGCTTCGAAATTAAATTTGTGTTAATTTTTATTAAAAATGTATCACTAAAATGTTTAAATAGCAAACTCCTCTAAAATATGTATGTACATATGTATGTACACAAGTCTGTCTTAAAATAATTCTAAATAAAATCCAACTTATTTTGTATACCTTCATATTTTTCAAACACCTTTTATTTGATAACAATATTGTAATATAGATTTTATTTCATAAGTTTATTTGAGCTGATTTTTTAAAACAGCTGGCAACCCTTAACAATTATATCTTCTACAGAGACTTTCTTAATTTGTTTGTCCATATTTTAACATTCCTTACTGTTTTATTCAATTAAACGAATTAAAATTTTAAACAGGTGGCAACTCTAAAGTAAAAATATTTTCAATTCAAACCCTTATGCTACGAAATTTAGTGAATCGTGTAAATTTTAATATAAAAATAACCTTAAGGTCGTTTGAGTTGATTTTTTAAAACAGCTGGCATCCCTTCTCAACTATATCTCCGACAGACACTTCCTTAAATTGTATGTCCATATATTATCATTCTTTATTGTTTTATTTTTTCATTCTATGAATTGAATTTTTTTATTATATTCTAAAACAGATGGCAACTCTAAAGAAAAAATATTTTCCTTACGAACCTTTTGCTACGAAATTTAGTAGCTGGCAACCCGTTTTCAATTATATCTTTGAAAACGACTCTTAATTTGTTATATTTTTTATTTAATAGAAGATATCAAATTTCAAAAAATATTTTCAATTCCAACCGTTTTTTGTTGTCCTTATTTTTATTACTTTATTAATTTATTCGAAAAAAAATGAAACAGTTGGCATCACTTTCTAAAATTAATTTCGATTCGAATCATTTTGTTTGATGCCAATATTATTATTTGTATTTTATTTAACGTGTCAAATTAATTAAAATTTTAAATAGGTGGCAACCACCTCTAAAAATATATTTAACTTGAGTACTTCTAAGCTTTGTGAATTTAATTTTGTTGCTACTTATCTAAATAATATTTGTTTATAATATTGCTTAATACCCTTCATTCCATACACTATAACTATTTCCTTTGAGCCATCTACATATAACTTCATTTAAGCTTCGCATTAACTTTCAGACGTTGTCAAGCTTAGCACTTAGAATAATGGCAGTAAACACAAAAAAGAAAACAGCAGAAAAAACTATATAAAACGAATAAAACCATAATTTTGCGTCGCTTAATCGTCTATAAATCTCAGACAGCACAATTTACCAAGCTTTCAAAGCCAATTCAATCCATCCATTCCACCCACAATTTGTTTTTACCGCTCACCACAAGCTGTCAGCTAAAGAGCGTAGTTACGTCATTACTTTACGCTGTCTCACGGTCTCTCCTAATGAAAGTACATAAATACCTCAGACATCCTTGCTTTTCTACGCGCCTGCGTGTATTTGTCTCGATTCAGCAACCCTGAATTCCTGTTGCTGCGTACCTTTACAAATGCGCTGTGTACCTCAACATTACATCACATAGCAAAGCGCGTTACGTTTTGTTCCCACATAAATTCTTACTCATTCATTTAGGTTTTATTTACCGGCGTAAAAACGAAGTGGGAATTATTCGTAGTAATGGTTTGATGGTAGCGCAAGCATTTGGAGGACGAAAGGCCGCACAGCGTATGCATGGCTTGCTTTTGCTTGCTGTAGCTGCGCCATGAATACAGTGCGGCAACTGCATGCAGACAGTCTGAGTCACTCATTCACATCTTCTTTGGCCGTGCCACCCTGTTGTATCATCCTCACTCCCTTGACCAGCGCTCAGTGTGCGCCATTGACATACCTTCACTTCGTCCTACTCCAAGCTACACTTTGTCGCAGCATAACCCAACTCATTTCAGCTCCTCTCCTCACATGACTCTTCCACTTACCTTGTTTCTGTAGCTCGTCAGCAGGTTTTTGCTTTGCCTTGACTGACTCCGGACACTTGACTCTCAATCAGCATTTCAAAGTGTATTCCCTGCCAATTCAACATGCAACGTCGCTGTCGCATGTTGGATGCTGCGGCATTGAAGGTCTTCTGGTTTGTTTAGTTGAGGTTCGGATTACAACGAGGTTGCAAAAGGTCAACTATGGGTTGGGTGTTCGATGTCTCTATTTAAGCGCTAATGGCTTGACGTAATGTGCATGCGTCTATGGAAAAGTATATGTGTGTGGTATATTTGACTTTTCGAAGCTTGCTGATGCTGTAATTTTTCAAGTCAGCCAAGTCTTAAAGTTTAACTGCCATGTGCTAACGAATTACAGCTGTTTTGTTTTGCCAATTAGAGGTTTAGTTATACACATATAGTGAGGTTTCGTTGGAATAAGTAAATGCGTTTTCCGATTAGAAATTGGAATTATTTTTTTCAGCCAATTGTGTTTTTTTAGCTTTTGAAATCTTTAATTGAGCAAAAGTTTAAAGGATTGTGGGCAAAAACTTTGTTCGTATTTTAAAATCGTTAATTTATTTTTCAAAATCTATGTCGTCCAACTCAAATACACCTGTGCCAACATTTTTCCAATTCTCGAAACATTTCTTAAAGTCAATTTCCGGAATAGACTTTAATGCGCGAGGCGATTCACGTTTAATACCTTCAATTCACTCAAAACGGTTTCCCCGGAGCAGTCGTTTGAGTTTGCTGAATAGCCATAAGTCACATGGAGCTAAATCAGTTGAATACGGTCGTTGTGGCACGATATTGGTTGAAATTTTGGCGGAAAATTGACGAAGACTCAATGCAGTATGCAACGGTGCATTACCTTGGTGATAAAACGAGAGTTGTCGGCCCATAATTCTGGCCTCTTCCTAGGAATATCTTCGCGCAAATGACGCATAAGACTCAAATGGTATTCTTTGTTGATAGTTTGGCTGGTCGGTAGGAGTTCGAACCACACCACAGCTCGATAATAATAAACATAACCTTGATTTTTGACCTGCTTTGACGTGGTTTTATCGGCTTCGACTCACCTTTACCACGATATTCAGCCGATTCATCGTATTTTTTCGGGTCGTAATCATAGATCCAAGACTCATCGCCTGTAATATAATACATGTCATGACATCATGGTAGTCGGAAAGCATTGTTTCACAGACCTTAACGCGACACTGTTTTTCGAAAAATTTTAATGATTTTGGAAACAATCGTGAGGTCACTTTTCTTAGGCCCAACTGATCTGTCAAAATGGTTTTCACTGATCCTTCCGATATTCCAACGATGCCAATTAGTTCTCTGGCTGTTAATCGTCAATTCTGAAGCACCAATTGATCATCAGTTGATGTTGATGGCCATCCTGGACGTGGTTCGTCGTTAACGCGTTCTTCACCCTCTTTGAACCATTTTCCAAATTTGCTGCAGTGATTACTAGGAGACAAATGTTAGCTGTAGTTCTATATAAAATGGCCTAACAGGTTTTTGATTCGATCAAATTTTGTCGTGCCAAAAGGAAACTAAAATTTTGCGCAAAACTCAATTTTAGTTGTGCCCTTAAGGGTTTGATCGTTTTCTTCTCAGACGTTATTCTAAACACATTGAAAAAAAGCGAATATAAGAAAAAGTACTAAACTATTTCTAAAATTACACTTTAATACCTACGTAATTTTCCGGTCAATACAACCCGTGGTCATCGGCGGGTTAATAGCTGTGATTAGTTTCATGTTTATTCCGTTTTTAGTTGTGCAAAATTGATTTTATCATATGTATCTTTATATAAATTATTAATACCACGAAAAATAACAACGATTTTGACTAATTAAACAATCAATTAATTATGTTTTTTAGACTAATTGAATAGACAATTAATTATATATAATATTTTCTCGTCTCTTTTTAGGTAAGCATCACAAACTCGTTATTACAGCAATAAAACATGCATATTACTTCCCAAAACAGGTAATCAAAGAAAATTTTTTTTCGAAAAAAAATTAAATCCGCCGACATAAGTTTTATGTTGCTTTCTGCCACATTTGTATGCGCTCAATATAGTGCATTAGCACCGTTAAAACGACATTATTCATACAATAAAAACAGCATGAACACACTCATATACATAGTACACAAATATCTACATATGTATATGCGTTTTTATCGCACATAACTGTGCGCACTTCCGTTGGGAAAAATATACGTACATATGTATGTACGAAAATAAAAGCAATTGCCATTCTCTTGGCCACTTGCTGTCCACTCTGCTGCAATATTTCCGACGTTAATAATAGTGTGGGCCTGAATGCGTACAAAAATAGAGTGAAAGAAGAAAAGTTCCAAGAATTGTCGACGGAAGTAAGAAAATCCAATGAAAATGGCACAAACGGACGCTTAAAAGGCATACAACATCGTACATACTTACATTTAGATTGATTTTACTTATACATATACCGGTCAATAACCAGTAGTACGCAGTTAGATAAAGCACAAACCCATAAGAGTGACAGCGTTGGCTTAATTCCAACCCTTCAAATATTAAATAGCATAATAGAATGTGTTGTGGTTTCTCAGGGTTTCATTCATTTCAAATCTATTCATTTCATTTTCAATATAATGGCTTTTAACAGGAGTATTATTAAGGATTATTTCTATGTATGTAAATGATATGACATTCATAGTGTTTCCATAACCAATGCAATCGTTCGATAAGATAAGATAGGGTAACTTATGCTTATAACAATAATTTAATAAAATAGGTTGTTTGTTAGATAGTTGTCTGACAAATGGAGGACTCTGCACGTTTTGAACCGCCTTAGAATTACTGATAGATTTGTAAACTGATATGTTGGGGTCGAAAAAAAAATTTTGTCCTCGCCTGACATCTGCCATCTAGTGCTGTAACACTTAATCGATTCTTCTTCTTTTTTATTGGCGTAGACACCGCTTACGCGGTTATAGCTGAGTTTACAACAGCGTGCCAGTCGTTCCTCCTTAAATTCCAAGTGTAGCCAGGTCTTTCTCCAGATGGTCTTTCCAACGGAGTGGAGGTCTTCCTCTGCTTCCCCCGGCGAGTACTGCGTCGAATACTCTCAGATCTGAAGTGTTTTCATCCATTCGAACGACATGATGTAGCCAGTCAATGTCTCTTAATTCGCTGAACTATGTCAATGTTGTCGTATATCTCTTGCTGCTTATCGTTCCATCGACTGCGGTATTCGCCGTTGCCAAATCGCACATAACCCTAAATCTTCCGCAAAACCTTTCTCTCGAAAACTCGCTACGCCGACTGATCAGATGTTGTCATCGTCCATTCCTCTGCACTATATAGCAGAACGGGAATGATGACTGACTTATAGAGATTAGGTTTTGTTCGTCGAGAGAGAACTTTACTCCTCAATTGCCTATTCAGTCCGAAGTAGCCCCCTTAGGCAAGAGTTATTCCGCTTTGGATTTCGAGCCTGACGTTGTTGATGGTGTTAATGCTGGTTCTAAGATAGACGAAGTTATCTACGACTTCGAAGTTATGACTGTTAACAGGCTGACAGGAGATATTTCGTCTTGCCTTGCTTGCATCCATTTTCTTTGCTTCCTTATTCATTCTGGAGAAAGCAGAACTAACGGTGCGGTTGTTTACTTTTCATTGGGAGCGTGTTTTTACGTGGCGGGTCCCAAATCCAGAGCACAACCATGGGGATGGATGGTCCGCCTTCTCACTTTAGTTCGCCTTCAAACGGATGTTCTTTGACTACCCAGAGCATACTTGGTCTAAAACTGAAAGTCGTGCGCTGCTTGAGCCATATGTAAAAGAATCATTTCTGGTCACTCCTAAGTGAATGGTAATCAAAGAACTTTCCTCACTTGCGAGAACTTCACGACTGTATCCTCCTTATTAGATATCTATTAATTTTTATTTGCCGTCGTTATATGTTCTGTTACTATTCTCACACAGCTGGAACTCTAAATTTTATTTCATTAGATCTTATAGTTATTTGTGTGTAAAGATTCATTGCTGAATTTTGTCTCTAGTTATATTATGAAATAATTAAAGCGTTCTATGTATAGAACTTTTGCAATGACACTCGATCACTTTCCTCTACATCCGCCATGGCCAAAGTTCACTAACCTTTAGCAATGCCGTTTTATTACAGTTTTGCCTTTTAGCCGCCACTTAATTTAATTAGTCAATGATTCACGAATTTCCCCTTGGCACAGTCATCCGAAACTCGTAATGCTCAATCAAAAATGATTTTTTTCCCAGCGTTCATAAAAATAATTCGCGTAATTGAATTAAACGATTATGAAATTTTTGCTGGATGTCGGTCGCTGTCAGATATATTCCCACTTAATTATTCAAAAGCATTACATATCCGATATCAAAACGCACAAACAACACATAAAGACGGTAGACCCTTAAAAAACTTTTCCTGGCTCATGCAATTGTCATACTATACATACAAAAGCGTTTGGCACAGCCACTTCATTAGCCAAACAGAGTTCAACAGCTTCCCGCTCTTTTATTGACTTGGCAGTTAGTTGGACCGCAGCAAATAGTTATCAAATGTCTGGATCAATGGCCATGGGATGTATTACAAACAGACACACATTTCTTTGCAATAATAATAACTGCATATGGATATAATTATATATTTATTTGTATATACACATGTATCTATTATTGTACTGTTGCATTCAGTGACGCTCTCTTCTACATACATATGTACATATATGTACATACTCTGCGTACATACATACATAATATTAAATATCAGATTCCAGCCATTCCTCCCGTTTGACTAGCATTTGTTGCTGCCATTTTGTTGTTTTGATTTGCAAAGAGTTAAGAGTTGCAATTACTGATGCCACTCCATGACTTCCCATTTCATATACACACACACTTATGTATGTATATGTGTATATTTGTATGTTCTCTCCTCTTCGGCATTCATCACAATTTACGTAATTGAACAATTACCATCTTTATAATGGCTCTTTGCTCATTTATTGAGCATTTGGTCATAGGCTGGCGCTGTCGATTCGGTTTTCAATCGGCCATTTGCAACGGTTGTGCACAGTTATGCATTTCTCCAACGAAGTGTGGACATCTTAATTGGCTGCATTTTGCTGAAGCCAGCTGCTGGGACATTAATTACGCCTGAAAATAGTAAAGAAATGGAAAATGTGAAGTATGCATACAAAAGCAAGAAAGACTACCTAATTTATAGATGGCGACCAGCTTTGGTTTCTCACTGAGATACGATCCTGTTTATTAAAATATGTAGGACAACATAATTCTTCTTTATTGGCGTAGACACCGTTTACCCGGTTATAGCCGAGTTAACACAGCGCGCCAGTCATTTCTTCTTTTCGCAAGGTGGCGCCAATCGGAGATTTCAAGTATAAACAGGTCCTTCTCCACCTCGTCTTTCCAAACGGAGTGGAGGTCTTTCTCTTCCTCTGCTTCCCGCGGCGGGTACGAATACTCTCAGAGCTGCAATGTTTTCGTCCATTCGTGACCTAATCAGCAGACAGCGGCTCTCTTAATTCGCTGCACTATGTCAATGTCGTCGTATTTCTCGCACAGCTCATCGTCCTATCGACTGCGGCATTCGCCGTTGGCAATGCGCAAAGGACCATACATCTTCGGCAGAACCTATCTCTCGAAAAGTCGTAACGCCGACGCGGTTGTTATGGCCAATTATATCGATGTCATCTTATAGAAGATGATACCTTCTCTATTTAGTTCTGCACCTTGAATTATTTTCTCCAAGAGTAGATTGAAGAAGTCGCACGATAGGAAGTCGTCTTGTCGGAAACCTCGTTTTGTATCGAACGACACGGAGTAGTCCTTCCTGATCCTGACGGAGCTTTTGGTATTGCTCAACGTCAGTTTACACAGCCGTATGCGGGGATACCAAATTCAGACACAGTGACATAAAGGCAGCTCCTCTTCGTGCTATCAAAAGCCGCTTTGAAATCGACGAAAAGGTGGTGTGTGTCGATACCCCTTTCACTGGTCATTTCCAAGATTTGGTGCATGGTGAATATCTGGCCGGTTGTTGATTTTTCAGGTCTAAAGCCACACGGGTCCAATCAGTTTGTTGACGCTGGGCTTTAATCTTTCACACAGTACGCTCGATAAAACGTTATATGCGATATTGAGGAGGCTTATGCTATGGTAGTTGGCGCAGATTGTGGGGTCTCCCTAGTTGTGGAGTGGACAAAGCACACTTAAATTCCAATAGTTTGCATGCTTTGGTCCGACCCTATTGTACGAAGAAGCTGATGCTCCTTAACAGTTCTTCGCTGCCGTGTTTGAATAACTTAGCCGACAATCCATCGGCTTTGTTGTTCCTTAGACGGGTAATTGCTATTCGATCTTCTTCATGATCGGGCAATGGGATGTCATCATACCAAATTTGTTGAGAACGTCTGTTTTTTCGAAAATACAATTTCTAACACTATAGAGGTATCAAAGTTGCCCCGACAATCGGGTCGACGTAACCGAGCTAGACTAAACTTCTTATCAGTCAAATACCATCACCACGGCAGCCTTCGTCAAAACTATTCGGGGTGTCGGTCTACATCAGTGAGCATGATTAAATCAGTGTTTGTTTCAACTTCACACATTTCGGTTAGCATTTTGGTTATGAAGCGTGCTAATGCCAGACTGGTAGCAAAAGACATGAAAATGCCGTTTTCTTCTAGCATAACTGTGACTGACTTTTTGGTCAAACATGAAACGAGATTCGTTGCTGAAACCCTGTACTTGTCAAATTTAGCTTCCCGTGCGTTATTTTCTGTTTTCGAAACTGAAAATTTCGCTTCGGGGATTGCGACGAACCTTCGTATCATTAACAAACAGTTGTCAAACACACCTGAATTGACTTGTAGAGTTCAAACTTCACATAAACATAAAGTAGGATGTGGAAAGCTGAAAAAAAATCCCGGGACAGTCCGGGTCAATTTTGATCCTGAATGAATTCAATCAGAACAAAGCAAATTTCGTATCCTACTATTAAATTCAAATTTCTACACACCGTTTTGGAAAATTTCACAAGACTTTAAGAACACTTAACACATTATAATAACCCCTCCCCCTTACACTGTTATTTCAATTGTTGCTTTTCACAGCAATTTAATTTCAAAAGCAGTGAAATTAAATACTTTTTTACTTTTATAAATACTTAGACGTCGGCGAGCCGCCATCAACTTTCACTGCCCTCTTGGCTATTTAATTAATTCATGACTCTCTCATTATTGTCGCATACAAAGTACAGGGTGCACTTTAGCACCAAGCAAGGGTGTATGTATATTGTAGTATGTATTTACAGTTATAAAATAAAAGAAAATATGGCAAACGTGTAAGCAAGTGAGTACAATTAAAAAGGACGTATGCTGCGCCAGAGCGGCTGGGGTACATGGAAATAATGTAAACATTAGCACACCTCATAAAATATTAATAACTGAAATTGTAAACAAGCTGGAAGAACATAAAAGCAAAGAAAGATGTAGGCGGAAAGTGGTTAGATGAGGAATGTTGACGATGCTCCACAAATGTGCGGGAGTTAGAGATATTATTTCTTTGACTTGCTAAAGTTTGTAGAATATACAATTTCTGGTAAAATTTTTGATAAATTTTAGGTTATGTGGTTCTCGAACCAATTGCAACTATTGCTAAGTTGTCGAGAGCAGTGTAAAACATTATAAAATATTCCATAACTGCATAAATATCTATACATATAATATATATCGCTGCAAAATACCTACACTCACTGTCCGTCCGCTTTGTGTTCTTTACAATGGCTCGGAGCATTATGCCGACTGAAGATGTCATTGCAGACACGCGTCTGCAATTTGTTTTTACATTTTCTGCATGTTTCTTCCATTCAAAATGTACATAAGTATGTTTTTTTTTGCGGCAAAAATTTACATTCCAAACTCCACTCCAAAAAAATAAAAGACCTGGCAGTGAGTAAAGTACGAGCAGGAATTTCGTTATTTGCTCCACAGACATTTTGAGTGCGGCTGTCGGTTTTTTTAAGCATTTCGTTCAGACTCACTTGTACTACATACATACATATATTTGTATGAGGTAATGTAAATTTGTATGCACTCACATGAAATATTAATTTGACTGCTGTTCTTGGTCTGTTTTGCCAAAGTTCTCATACAACATATGCACATCTGCACAAAGAGTGTAAACACAAATTTTCTTATTATTTTGTTGTTGCATGACGTCAGCCAGTGAAATCAGCTGTGTTCCAGCGCTCATCCTTGACGGCTTTTTGCTGTCAGACAAACATTCCAAAACATTTCGTAGCCGTCATTTGTATGACATTCGGACACAACACGCAATTAAAGTGACTGCATGTACATACATATTTATTGCTTGAAATTCCTTTCGGGTGTCAGAAATTGGTGGTGATATTGGTGAAAATGACTTTAAGAATTTGTAGTATGATGAGTTGGGCGCCTTATTGACTGTGTGAAGTTCTTATGTAGAGATTTTGATGACCGGCACCTCTGCAAATATGTATGTATTTAAATGATACTAAATACTAGGTCTAGTAAAAATAAATCTAGCAAAAATACAAGGTGCTTTTCAAAGTAAACAGGACTTTTTGAATCTAGCGCCCGCTGGTGGCGCCATCTATATGTCTAAGGGTGAGTTAGAATCTGGTATCTTTATCGATTGTCCAGTGAGAATTTCATGTTCCGCACAAATTGACTGACGACCAAAAATTGCTCAGACCGATCGACGCTTGTGACCCATTATTTAACCAAAAATCACATTTTAATCATTAACCACATCCCGTATTCACCTGATATGGCACCGTGCGACTTCTTCCTTTTTGCTATTGGCACACGTTGGAAGAGACTATAGGAACCACCACCTCCAACGCACTAAAAATAGGTCTGACTGATCGAGAAGGATCATGAAGGAAATGTCTAGAGTTGAACACCAGAGAAACAATGGAGTATCTCTTGTGTACTTGTCCCGAATTGGCAAAACTACGCTGTAAGCATCTGGGGTTCCCACGGCATGATACACTGGAGGTTGTATCGATAGTGAGGCTGCACAGTCGTTTAAAATTCGCGTCAAACGCAGGCATTCTAAAAGGTGATTACTTCTCTTGAACCTAGAAACTGAACTCCATCTGGTATCGCAAAGGATCAAAACAGGTCTATGTGTGGCCTACCAGTTTAATCTAACCTAACCAGTTCCGATTTTGAAGGCAACTTCCTAATGCCGCCCTCGTAGAAACCCTCACACTAATTGGTAAAAGGCTGTAACAATCGATTTTTAGAAGCTACTTTTAAAGCAAAAGCGTACACCTTGGCCATAAACTTGCCATGTTTTCGGAGCTTATGCCAAGTTACTATCGATATGTGTGGTCTGGCATTGCTCCGATGGAACAAGATTCCTCTTCCATTGTTCAATTTTTGACAGTACAGGTCCTAATTAAGAGTTTGGCCGTGGAACAGTAGCTCGTAGTCAATGATTCTCTGCTAAACACATAGAAATGACTGTCAATCTTGGTTTGGCCACATTTCGACGGTTTTCACTTGAACTTTTCGTAAGTGAGCCACTTTCATCAATAAGCGTCTGCTTCAGAAATGGATTTAAACATTTAGTTTCTTTTTGTAAACAGGGTTATGTGAATGGTTCCAAACGATGTTTTTTGCAATGTTTAGCTCCTAGACAATCGAAGTGTGTTTATATGATGTCGAACTCGATGATTTCCATTATTTTATCGATAACAGTTGACCTTTCAAAGCGTGGCGCATCTTTGACCTCAAAAATATCGAAAGGGGAACCAATGAAACCGAAAACTACTTATCTCCTGCCGAATAAACACAGCTAACAGCAAGGGATCCTAAGACTCATTATTTGAGCTCTTTTTCCCCAAGATATATTTGAGTATCATGAAGAAGGAGTTACTATGAAATGTTTTATTGAGTCTTATAGAAACAAGCTTCAACAAATGTTTCCTGAAACGAAATAACTTTTCATTCTACTACGTAGAGTATTCAAGAGAACACTTCTGCTCAGACCACCATTCAATCAGTGGACTCAAACGCAAAGCTCTTATATCTAAATTAAGCCAATCTTGCCGCCAACAATGATTGACGTGACTCGGAAGTCAAGAGTCATGCAAACATATCATAAATTACAGAAAATCCTTAATTACATGGAAAACTGTGTGTTGTTGTAGCTCTTCTCAGGCGGGGCGTGATATTGCGCTATACTTCAGGGCGGCGAATCGAGAGGGTGGCTTATAGTGCAAGGCATTCAATATGTGACTCAGTCAAAATATTTTCGTTAACATTGCACCGTTATTATTTTTGCTATTATAACAGTTTTTGTCTTTCATTCCGCCTATTTTATTTGACTAATAAAAGTGAGTGTCGACCAACGCTTGGTCACGTGACTGGTATTGACAGCATTTCGGCTTGGCAAATTTATTACTTTTCAAATTTTTACTCAAATGTCTGTATGTATATGCATATGTACATGTGTATGTGTTTTGTATATTCTCTGTTGCCACATTTTTATGGACCCTCATTGGCGATTTACTACTACCACAACCACAATTGAAAAGGGTTATAAAAGTCGGCATAAAAGTTTAGTGGGAAGTCAAGTATTGTTGCGTGCAATGCTGGGGTCAGAAGGGAAAGTGACGAACTGCGATAAAATGAAATGAAAAAGTTTCTGTTATGGTTTTATATATTTTCTATTTGAAAGTCAGCACTTTTTGACATATTTATCTATCTTGTGTTATATTTTTTCACATAGAAGTTGGCGAATTAAATATTGTTTCGTATATACGAGGGTCGTACGATATTTCAGTATGTCTTTAATTGTAGTCAGTGTTTTTAAAAGCAATTTTCGTACTGTAAGTTAGGTTAGGTTGGATTAAATAGGCGATCCATGTTAAAAACTCCAAAAAGGGAAAAGGCTTAAAAAAATAGCTGCGGCAAGATGAACCTTGCTAAGAGCAAGCAGTTCAGTAAATCTCCTAAGTTCTCGCAGTCGAAAAGGAGTGGGTCATCGAACGACGTCTGCTAAGCTCAGGCGAGGTCTATACCTGTAGGTCCAGTGTTAGAACGCAAGAGGACAGCGGCGATCCAACTCGTTCCCATTCGCCTGTAAGTGTGATTAGGTTGCCTCCTTCTGCGAGCTCATCAGCTTTCAAGTTTCCAACGATTCCGCTAAATCAGGACTCAAACTAGTCTGATAATGAAGTAGTTTGATGCTATTGATAGTCAGGGCAGACACCCTTTGACCAACTTTGAGCGCACAGTGAGCGTACTCAACATTAGTATTACCTTTCTGCTGTCGGCGTGAATGCTTACCTTTTTTTCAATATTCGAACATAAAAATCATACCCTCAGCGACTGCTACTTCAATCGCATTCCTGACCTTCTTTCTTGTTTTTGTTGTAGTTGTAGTAGCAAAAAACATTCCTGAAGTAATTTGGATACATGATGGCTAGTTGACAGTCTTTGGTCGGTTTCGTAGCCACGACTGTCATGGGAACGGACCTCCTTCATTCACGGCCTTGGATGAAGGATAAATCTATAATTTCAGTACAAATAAAAGATCACCGGTCGAATTCCTCTAAATACAGATTTTCATTGAGGGGTTGTAATCGAAAAAAATCCTTCGTCCAAGTCATTAAGAATTGTATCTCCAAGACCTGTGTAAAATTTCATGAACATCGGTTAATAGTTCTCGAGAAATCTTGTCAACCGATTTCAAAACCACAGTTTCGAGTAAGACGCGTTTAAAGACGGCGCACTCAGCCTAGCTAGCCTCGAGCACACAAGTTCTCAAGGATGTATCTCCGAAACTATTACTCGGATCAACTTGAAAATTTACTACACATTTTTGAAGCCCTTAAACCCATGTAACTCCTTAAATCGAAGCACTTCCAAATAATCAGCTTATATATATGTATGTAGGTGGTTCCAAATAATTGAATATCAGTCTCAGGGATTTTTTTCTTCCAAAATAAAATACATATATACGATTTCAAAAACCTAACTTACATATACAACTGCCCTAGTATGGGGAGCAATCTAGGTATATAAGTATGCCATATATAGTACTCTCACTAAAACCGCCACCATTGTTGCATTCAGTGGCGTGTGGCAATGTGGTTAGCAGCAGCGAACTGGAAATTCCCCTGGCATACTTGCGCGCTCCTTCAACACCCAATTATTTTACATGCATACAACAACAACATATAGACGAACGGCGGCGACCACCAAGCAATTCATTAAATTTCAACAACAATATTATTCCAGCCAAAGTTCGTACGCTACCACTGGTCTAGTCTGTTCAAAGTCTGTCCGTCAGCGCGCGCCATGCGTCAGCTAATCCGTGAACCATGAAGCTTTCGCTTGCAACACAATGCTTCGCTTCCGATTGGGGAGCACTGGGAATATGGAACGACTGCATGCATTACATGTGTACATATGTATGTGTGTGTATGGTATATATCACCTATTTTGCTTGCATGATGTACGTAAATAAATAAAAATGGCACTGGCGTCCGCGGGCTGCGTTAATCACATTATATCGGAACAAATTATGCACGCACCAAAATTAAGCGCTAAACCTAGTCTATTTAAGGGCGCTCGATGATCGTCCGTCAGTTGGTTAGCGCCGTGGATTCTTGCTTGTTGCAGATATATGTCCATACATACATATGTGTCATATACTCGTATGATAGAATTTTATATTCATACATATGTATGTATAATATTTCTTCTATGTATATACATATGTATGTATACGAACTTGCTGTCATTCTTTCTGTTCTCGTTTTTGTTTTTGTGTCACTCAATTTTGTTTTATTTTTATATTCACTTCTTCCGCCAGATATTCATTTCTCAATGGTGGCGTGCTGTAACGCGTGTCGCGTGTCAATTTGCATTCTCTTCTCCCTTTGGATTTAGATTTGTTCCTTACTCATTCACCATTCATCGCCATTGTTATTTTATAAAGCTTAAACTTGAACTTTATGACTGCACCTAATGATACTTTCAATTGAAATAAACAATATGTCCATACCTACAATGGCGATATATTAGCATTATATTCCCAAACAGCCAATGTAGTTGACTTTATTCATAAAAAATTTGCTTGATAAATAGATTGAGAGCAAAAATTTTGATGTTGTCGAGTGAAATATTATACGTATGTACAGCGTGGAGTAATAAAAATGCAAACTTACACATTTAAAATGGATCCAAAGTATCGCGGTATTCCCAACTCAACTATACCATGCGATCAATTTTGAGCCGGACACCATTTTCATCTCTTTTAATACTACTTTATTATCGCCTTCTTGATAGGCTCCTTTCGAGCCAAAACAAGCATTTCAACGGTTAATAACGTTTTCTTTACACTTGTTTATATGCAATTTTGGTTTTTTCAGTTTCGGCTCATTTTTTGCAGCGTCATTTGCTTGATTTTTGAACAGTTTCGATGTTATAGTCATAAGCCCAGGTTCCGCTAGAGACATTTAACCATCTTTTCTGGTTTCTTGGCGAAAAACTGCGAAAGTAATTTTCACAGGCTTCTTGAAAAAATGGTAGTCCGATGGTGCAAGGCTATATGGTGCATTCATCAAAACTTCCCACCCAAGCTCTCCGAGCTTGGACTATGATCTTTTTTGCACACTATTGTTGTATTTGATCTACTTTTACTTCCACTGTTACTTCAGAAATGGTTCGATTTCACATCGAGCTTCTTTTAGTAGCCAACCGTTTGATGATGAATGTTAAGTTCCTTAGCGATGTCATGCCTGCTTATGTGACGGTACTGGTCAATCTTTTCCATAATTTCATCGACTTTTTCAACGATACCAGAACAGAAGCGAGCGAACCATTGTTGTGCTACACGAACTGATACAGTGTCGTTTCCATAAACTTCACAAATTTCATTGATGGCTTGCGTGGCATTCTTCCCTTTCTTACAATCCCACATCTATTGACAAAATACGAAAAAAGCTTTTTCGACTACCCAATATTAACCAAAATGTGTTGTGTTGATCCATAAGATAAGTATGTTGAGAACCTCTGCTACTTTTCTGACGTCAACACGACGATTTTCAAGCACCGTTTCTTTAAGGGGTTACATGGGTTTCACAGTATCAAAAAATCGAAACAATTTTTTTTATCTTATTAAATTCTATAACATCTCTAGAGTATTGTCCTAAATTTTCAAGTTGATCTGATCAATATTTTCGGAGATACAACCCTGAGAACTTGTGCGCTCGAGGCAATCTAGGCTAAGTGCGCCGTCTTTAAGCGCGTTTTTCTCGAAACTGTGTTTTCAAAGTCGGTTGTCAAGATTTCTCGCGAACTACTCAACCGATATTGATGGAATTTTACACAGGTCTTCGTGATATCATTTACAAGGTCTTGAACGAAGGATTTTTTTTTAAATGCAACTATTAAAAAAAAAAATGTCGAGAAATTTTTATCGAAATTTGCAATTTTTATAAAACGTCTGCTAAAAATCCAATTTTCATTTTTTTTCTATTTCCTTCGTCCAACACCCAGTTTATTGTCTTTACTAAAACACGTATTTTTTATTTTTATTTCTGATGATCCTGAAAGAAGTTCTGCTGACAACGCAGATGCACCTTTTTTCCGAGGGACTGCCGGAAATGGCATCGTAATGATGGCAGTCATTATATTTTTTTTTTGGAAAATTTTACAAAATGTTTACTAAATATGAGTCTTTTAAATAAAAAAAAATTCATTAAAATATTTTATTTTTTATATGTAAAAAAAAAATTATTGAAAAAAGGCCGTTTTTTGCCCGAGGAAACCCATGTAACCCATTAACTCTCTAGTTTTTTTAACAGAGGTGGATGGACTACTTGCGTAAGACAATTTTTCGATGACTTCACGACCTTCACACTATTGTGCAACTTTAATACTAGTGCTAGTCAAATTTGATCGTATAATATTAGTCCTAATGATAAATATTTATATTGAAACATGAACAGATGCAATAATAAAATGGGTTAAGACTTAAATTTTGTAGCTGATATTAGAGGTGTCACATACCGTTTTTTACTTTTTCTAAATCTTTATATCAAAAGTTAGTTTCCTAGAACTCAATCTAGCGAATATCACAGTACGAAACCAGATCACAAACTTCTCTTTATCATTCACAATAAATAATGTTTACCATATTTCTGTGTATCGAAGACATAAACCGTCGGGAGTCTCTTTCTTCATTGGGAATATCAAAATCTCTACTAAATCACAAACGTATTCCTTTGTTGTCAATATTTTCGGTAAAACTGAGCTATTCGATAACACCTTGGTATGACCCTTTTATTTTATAGATGTCAAACTTTTCTTGATTCTTCCACTTCCATCAATAAAATTAGTTTGCTGAAACTCAGCTAATTTTCAAACCTGGAAACCTTGTGCTAAAACATATTTATATAATTCTCACTTTCTTACTTCGAAAACAAAGTTACATAAGGTAGTTAAAAAGATTCAGTGTTTTGTCAGTCTCCATGGTCCATGATGCAAAACTAACGGGTCCATAACATTTATTCAGCGGCATATACCAAAATTAATTGCAATTGAATAAAATAAGAAGAGATTACTCTATCCTTAACTTTAAAATGCTTAGCTCAGAGCTTTTGCTATACCGGATGTTCCCATAAAGGAACGATTCAAAAGAGATATTTAAACGCAGCGCCATCTATCGTTAAAGACTTTCTCAGATTCATATACTTTTTCCTCCAAGCTGTGAGAAATAAGTTATGCTATACTTCTTTAAGCTCCTATAAGTTTAAGCCATAGTTATGTCTATGCATACATTCCTCAAGACATCCCTTCCTTGCAATTTACATAGTTGCATTTTACTTTTATGACACTTTAAAAAACATTCGTGCGGCAAACTTTGTTGCGCTTTTCCATTCCGCTGCCTTAGTTGGAAATTTAAGTTTCGTTGACCTATCACCCCAAGAGCCATCGCCGGGCTACACGCAACTTGAGCATTTTCACAAATACGAGTAAACAAACAAGCAAGCAACCGAGCGCTTCATCCCTCTGCAGTGTCCTTTGTAGCACACTCAAACTGACACTGAACGCCGTGGCCTGATGACTCATAGTCACGAAATCCCAGCCATTGGGATGTGGGCAAACAGTTGCAGTGCAGTTTAAAAAGAGGAGAGCAGCGCTTGGAGGGGTTGATAGTAAATAAGAGCAAAGCGGAAAGCATTTAAAGCTACCGCCTGCTTCCAAAGTGCGACACATACTCACATGCACACCCACCAGATAATGCTTCTAGGTTGGGTGTAGATAGTGCTGTGCTTCCGCAAAGTGGAGATGCTCAAGTGCCACCAGCAACGCAACATTTACCTGTGTAATGTCCTTTATTGCCTTGCCGAAACATATTGACGTAGTTCACAAGCAATTTTGTATGACAATACACTATAAAATAGGTAAGGTAACAGAAAAAGTATGGTGATGACAAACTTCTTTCCGAGATGGGTCGGTATGTGTGGAAAAAATTGTTTCGAATTTCAATGACATTTCGTTTATTGTCATTGCTCTTCTTGTCCTGTCTGCAAGAACACTGTTTGCACTTGTCGCTGCCAGAGTTCGTAGTGCCCATTTTCGTCGGCATAGTAAATGGAGCCAAACTAATAGCAAATAAAGAAACAAAGGGACCATTTTATAGATATTCATAGAAATTGAAGAAAAGAAATGCAAACAAACAATATGACAAAAGGAAGACAACTTATGACAACAATAGGCCGTGACAGCACGACAATCGACAATAGCGGTAATGGAAAAGTCGGATAAAAATGTTGTATGAAGTACGTAAATAAGTATGCTGTAGTTTCTGCAGGCTCCATATGTGGTTGTTTTAGAAAATTTAAAGGATAAACTTTGCGTGTCCCTTAGGTATGTGCCTTTTGTGAGGCTACAGTTGACTCACTTGTATGTAGTTTATATTATGTATACACCCATCTCTCTGTTGTCCTCAGGGCTTTAAATAAGTGCATTATGCCTGCTTGCTTGCTTGAACCTTAACCTGAAACTGAAAAAATAAAGTAAAAATATGCATAGTTGATTGCATTTTGATGATCTTCATAAAAGTAACCACACGTATATTTTAGTACTTTTTATGCGCTGAATAGGGTATATTAAGTTTGTCACGAACTTTATGAGACGAACTTTATGGGAGACGCGTTGCCAGCTGAGTCGATTTAGTCATGTCCGTCTGTCGGTCTGTCTGTGTAAATATAATTGCATCTGAATACCCGGTCATATAAGAATTGAAGGAAATGAAAGGGCAGACGAGCAGGCCCGTTCAGTGGATGCTGCCGATACAATTCTCCAAATCTGTCGCAGCCATTCAGCTCCTTCACCAGCTGTTTAAAGCAATGGATCCTAGAGGAAAGCTTCAGGTCTTATAACACACAGAACACAGGGCATACCAAAAAGTAACTTTGGGGTAGTGTAGATGGTGGGGAGACCAAAAAGGTCCTACTTCTAGGTAAAGGGGAGCTTAGTAACTTTGTAAGGGTGGATGGTGGACATAATTCTAGGCAAAAGGGGACTTAGTAACATTGTAACGGTCATCACAGGGCATCTACCCTTAATATTCCATCTTCAGAAAATAAGAAAAATGGATGCGGCGGAATGCAGAGAATGCGCGGAGGATGCAGAGTCGCTGGATCACTATCTATGCAAATGCACAGTCTGCAGCCGTGTGAGACGGGACGTAATCCACGGCTTCCAATGCTGCAACTTAAGAAATATTGGGCAGCTGGATAAGACTTACCATAATTTGGTTAACATCCGGGAGCACATTGGCCCTAATGATGGCCTAAGTGCATTCGCTTCTAGTTCCATTTTCAATCAACCATTTCATTTCATTTTTGAAAATCCCGTAAAACATCGGCGACCCTATATAGATATAGTCTTTCAAATAATATCTCAACCACAGAACACTTGTTTGGATCTTACCTCTCTCGAAATCGAATAAGCAGTGCAATCAAATCAAAATATGAAAATTTATAGAAAATTCGAATGACAACCATACCACAGCTTAAAAGAAAAATTCTGGTTAAAAGTGTTTAAACAAAAAGAACATTTAAAATGGTTCTTCGAAACCACCGTATCGAATCTGCGGGCTACTCGCACCAAGTGTGCGCTGCGCCCAGCCGTTGCATGTCTATTTGCAGTTCGTGTCAACGACGTTTGTTCCATAGTATGGCAACGTAGTTGCTTTTTCCCTGCTGTGCTATGTTCCCTCGGCTAGAGGGCGCCCTTGTGCACTTCATGCTGCGTCTAGCCATTTTGGCAGTTGTTTGCCCATTTTATTATATTGCCTGTGTATATATAGATGTGTTCTTCCGGCTAGCCCGGTTCTTTTACTAGCAACTCCTTTCGTTGTCCTTGCTGGCTTTTGTTGCATGCCACAAATGTCATTTCACATGAGTGTTTCATAAGTTTTCATTTCGTGTTACAATTTTTTTTTTCGTTCGACTCCACAGTGTGGGTTGGTGCATTGCCCTCTACAATGCGGTAAATAATTTTTCTTTCAGCTTCTCTGTATTATTTTCATTTTTCGTGAATATTCTACCTTGGGTGGGTGCATATAAAGAGGCATGTCGTGTTACTTGGTCGTTAAGAGTGGGTAACCTATAAATTGATAACAAATGATGTTGAAATTTACGGCTTGTGTCATAACCCTTGCTTTGTTTTGTACGCGCTTAAGAGGTTAGCAAAGAAAAATTATTTACAAAATTTTAGGTTAGTTTCTATATGCTATGTAAGCGCTTCCTGTGGAACCTTTGTAGTAATGCTTTCACTTTTTTCAACACCAAATTAGCCACTTACTGAAATTTCTTTGCTTGCAGTGAGGCGCACGTTATTTGTATATTCAAATTAGTTAACCTCAATTTTGTTGTAAATGATGTAATATTTATTTTCACCCACTTATCACTGTGACAAAGTGCTTTGGGTGTGTTTGTAGTTTGGCACATTCATCATTATACTTTTGCTTAACGCCAGCCTAACCTAAATTTTCCAACGTCGCGTAGCTGTCCTATTCATTTTGTCAAACTAAAACAAAAAGTTTTCAACTCATTTTCACTGCAGAGGTGCTTCACCTTTTGAACTGCCAATGGATTATAAAATGCAACACTATAGGGAAATGACATCAGCTAAAACGTACTAATTACAGTCACTCACTGACTCACCCCTCAACCTCACACACAGTAATCCAGCGAGCGCGCAGCGGTCCTGTCAATCCTTCTCAGCGCCATTGTCTCGCAAATAATAGTGACATTTCGTATTTCTCAAACTCGCGTGACGTGGTCGTCGAAAAAAATAAAGTAAAAATGAATTATGCAAATGTATTTACCAACTAGACCGCCTAGACTTGAGTCATCATCATGCTCGTAGCGTAGCGCTAAGCTCCTTACAACTTCCAGGAAGCGCCGCCGTCGGGTGATTACGGTAACTGAAAAGCACCGACAATATTTGCACAAAATGTCAAGCGCGGGCGTGCAGGGCGACTTGCTTGTGCAAACATATGCTACTGAAAGCGGGCAATTTAGGTGTGTTTGGCGCCAGTTTGGACAATACGTACTATATGAATGGCGGCTTAGCAACTGCGACGTGCAGGTGTAGTGAAAAATGTAGATTATTTCGCATGCAAAAGGGGTGAGCAGCAAAGTGTTAACAGTCTGCTGGAGTGAAAAGTGGGAAAAATGTTTATTGTGTGGCACACTTTATGGTCGTGCAACCCCAGACAATTGTGTGTGCACCAACACACAGATACACATTCGGGCATAGGCACTTTCGTGGCTTGGCTACATTGTATGCTGATATCATAACTATTAGTGCACTAAGTGCAATTTAGTGTGTTGTGGCCCGCATTCTCTATCACTGTAACCTCTTTAGCCTTTCCTTTAAGAGTATTAGCATATAAACATAGCGCTATATGGGACTTAATGGCATTAAAGTAATGTTCAAATTGGTGTTAAAATCTTCATTTGCATTTTAATGGACGCTGTTGTGTATAAATTGTTGTATTTGTATGCTTTTGGCGCATTGTCTTTGTTCGCTCGCTTGTTTTGGCCACTATGGTGGAAGCATAACTTGTACAATGTGCTACATTTAACACATATACTTTGATCCTTTGGACATTAAGTTATGGTGAATGAATGTCTAAATGTGTTTTCTTTTTAAATGAAGTATAATAATCGGTATTCTCAACTGAATATTAAGTGCATTCGTAAGAATTGTGTGATATGCCATCTAATAAAATTAGGAAAAAACTACATTTTTACCTATTTTAATACAGTCTCGGCTGGGAAGGCTTTCAGTTCCTTTAGCGAATTTTAATTTTTTCGGTTGCAGCTAATTTTTGGAGTGCCATCCCTGCTTTTTTTATAGTTTCGGCGTCAGATTCATGAAGCCAAGTCTCATCGTCAATAATGATATCTTTGTCGAATGTAAGGTTCTCAACTACGTTTTCAGACATCTCTTTTGCGACCTATTTTCGTTCGTCGTTTTTGCAAAAGATTCAAGTCTCTTTTTGTACGAGTACGAGTACATTAACCAAAGTGGTTGGCTCGATCTATAATAATGCCAACATGATATTTCTATTGCCAAAATGACTATTTTTAAGCTATGTTTCATTAACATTTTCGATGTTCTTGTCATTATCAGAGCTGGATGGAAGAATCGTATGATTTATGTTTCCGATAAAAATTTTCAACCTTTATTGAATGCTTTGTCACATTTAAATACTTGTGTTCGAGATAATGTAGATTCATTCATTTTCATCAATGTCGTAGCCGTGATTCCGTTGGGTACACAAAATTTCAAGCAAGCTCATTAAATTTTTCCATTTCTATTTTCAAGTGTATTTTTTCCTTCTTTAGTTTCGTCGATACAATTCGAGGCTCAATTGAGTCGACTGCCACCATTTTGTGTATATTATCGATTACTATCAGTCCTTGTTATACTCGTAGTATGTATAAAAGTAATGACGTAACTGATCTTCAGTTGCCTACACTATTTCACGAATTTCGGAGTTTGACTATCTTGCATATCTCTAAAGAAAATACATATAATGCTACCAAATACCTTGAAAACTCTCCCAAATCCCAAAACTCTGAACTCAAAATTGTTATCTGCGTTTTCAAGAACAAAGGTCTCAGTAGTCTTCCAAAAAGTAAAATGCTGTGATAGTATCCAACGTAAGCATAGCAGCAACTATAACCCAGTAGCCTAACGCAATAAGAAAGTTATTTGTATACATGTGTACAAGGTTTGTCCGGAAAGTAATAGGACTGATTTTCTTCCACCGCGGCTGTATTTGGTAGAGGGCGTTCCTAGCTAACGAACGAGCACCTGGAGAGTCAGGACAAACATTTTCGCGCGAAGTGTTTCTGTGAGTGATGCAAACCGAAAATGCAGCGTTCGTTACGACAAAGGGGATCCAAGCAGCTCGACTCTCAAGGATATTCCGGAAAATGCGCTTCTGTGGCGCTTGGAATCGGGCTGGCAGCTCTGTATCGACGCAGAAGGAGCCTATTTTAAAAGTTTTTAAAGAATTGGCTCAATAAATTTTTTATATCGACTCAGTTCTCTTACTTACCGGACAAACCCTGTAAAAATGAATGTTTGCCCGTATGTCTTTTACAGAATCGTAAATTATGTATTTAATAGCTCCATCTTTATCATTCCTCATCAAATTCGTTAGTTAGTAATCGCTTGGAAGATGTCAGCTGAGTTTGGTAGATGAAGGGAGAGGGAGAGAGATATCAAGATCCTCGTAGTATAGCCATGCCGCTATTCCGCATTCCATTTTGTACCTGTCGGTATATAGTATTCTCTTCCCTTACTAAACCCTTTCTCTTCACGTCTAGAGGGTGTTACCTATTCTCTTCTGGAAGTCACAATTGAAATCCAATCTTGGTAGGATATGCTCTGATATATTTAGATTTGTTTTGAACTAGTTCCGTTAATCGCTATGTTCATAAATTTTCTCTTTTCCAATTATCTACATATCTCCTCAATAGTAGATGTTTATTTGTCCAAATTGGATTTAATAAAACTGTGCGAAACTATTCACCATAGTTGTCTTTTAGTCCTTAAAGAAATTGTCTGCTAATTCACCCAGAGAGAATCGGGTAGAAATTATTAACTAGAGGCATGCTTTGGTTTCCAATTCTATCAACGATCTTGTTAAATAGTATAAATCTTTTAGCTAAACGAATGCTGTGCGTACTTCTTCCAAATCAGACAATCGAACATCAATTTTATTGTATATTAGTTGTGGTTCTCATTTAATTTATTCTTCAGGTAATTAAATGTCAAACAACTTGTAGTAGTAATATTTTATTTTAAATAAAATATATTTATACGATTTTAGCTATATTTGTTTTGCTCTTGAAACTCCTTTTAAATTGTAGCTTTTGGATAAATTTTCATATCTTCTCTAAGGTTTACAAATTGTCATTTTAAGTTTTCATAAAAAACCCGTTGCCCTGCATTTCGTACTCCAAATACAGCATAAGCTAGAATAGCCGCAACCACAAATTGCTCACTAAGCGCCAGCCTGCTAAAAAGGTGTGGCCGCTAGTCATCACAAACACTCGCTCACTTTGACTCATTCGCTTTTAATTAATTAATTTAAATGATGAATTGTGTTGCATTAACCAAATGCTTATGGCAGCATTAAGACAACATCATCACGAGTGTTCCTGCCTTTTAGTAATTCGTTGTTGTTGCAGAATTTTGCATAACCATAAAAAGTTATGACAAGCCCAGAGAAATAAGTTTCCTTAATATTCGTACTAAGTGCTGGAGTACATTTGTATGTTTGTTTGTATCCATGTCAGACACAGCTGGCATGTTTTGCGGCCTTTCACATCTGTTTTGCTTTTCAGGTTTATTATACCCCGTGACTTTTATAGTTTATCTTTTACATTTGCATTTTCATTTTTAGATTTTATTATAATTTTTTTACCCCGCAACTCTTTTTGCTCGCCAGTGCAATTAATAAAATAAGTAGAATATTTAGTCCATGCTCATTTGTCTGATTGCCTGCATGATTACGACGCGCTTACTTTAATTCTTTCCATTTTTTCCTTTCCTCTTCAAACTGTCTGACGGCTCATTAATTTAGTCAAATAAGCAAGATTTATTTAAAGCCTCACTTGAACTCACATTAATTCTTTGATTGCCTGCGCCGACAGATCGACAACTTTCCCAGCGAATTCGAGGTGGTAGCGGATTGCGAAGCGAAAAGATTATAGTTTTTAAATAGTTCTGTTGACTCAACAGTTTTTATGGGCTTCAATCAAGATTTTTGACGTTTTGATGACTCTTTTTTTTTGAACACGAAAGACATTCAATTGGTCGCTCTTTTTTGTTACATCACTTTCCGAACATCTCAGGCGGTGTAGGAATGATTTCAGTACATAAGTTTGCCTTGAGCGCGTTAAAGATCCGATAAGCGTACATTTCGCTTTTCAAAGTATGCTATAAAAATTAGATAAATCCGCAAATTTGGATAGTCAATAAATGTCAGCTCTATTTGATTTCGGAGGACAGGAAATTCTTGCCGCAGAAACTGAATTGTTTAAGTCTCAGTGTGAAATAACGCATCGCCTTGTTGAAAGCAATAATTGTCAAGAGCTTTTTCGTTTATTTCCAGACTTCGAAATCTCTTGATATCTATTTCCAGCGATTGTTTCATCTTTGTTTAAAAAATATGGCTCAGTTTTGGTTTTGACGCTAACAACGGTTCAAACAGTCATTCATTGGTCATGCAAAGACGTTTTATAAAGCTCGAATGGATTTTCCACCAAATACTTAAATTTTTCTGGGGAAACACGGTTTACACGTTCAGTTGATACGTCCAAGCACAGATATTTCATGCGCTTTCGAATTCGAATCTCTCACCAGCTTTCATGTAAAGTACCACTACTTATTGGTAACCAATACTTCTGTTATTTAATTTCCAACGCATTGAAATTGATACACAATACCCTATAGCACTTAAGAAAACTATAAAACATCTCTCCCACTAATCATCTGCCAATTTAGAAGATATTTATTGCATTTGCGTAAAGTATGCATGATTCTAAAATTCAATTACGAAAGTAAACACATTCTATTTAGATAGTTGTGTCTGCTATGGTGTCTCTTACGCAATTTATATTTACACATGTGTGTTCTTGACTTTTTAGTGACCTTTTTCGACCTGCCCTTTTGTTGTCATATCGTTTTCAATTCCAACTGTATGTGGTTTAATTGTTAGCCCAACTAACTATGTGACTTAAATCGCACATCAAATAACTATGTATGCACATTCTTACAGGCCGTTGGAGCACGTTTTACGCATAGTTGACATTTCCAAGTGCTTTGTCCTTGCCACATTATCAATTAGCAAAGCGTAAATAGTTCTCAACAATTAATGAAGGTTCGGTTCGAAGTTCATGCATAAATGATTTTTACAACCTGACTCAATTAAGACTAATGGAACGCCACCATAACAGTAGCGGCTACGCTACCTCGAAATTATTTGGGGGTTTCCATTTTCTCTTGCCGAAATAAACTCGCCCAGATAATATTCTACTCTTTCTTTAGAGGAATTTAGGTTACATTAGCTTATGTTATGTCAATACTATACTATAGTAGTTCAATTAGTACGGGCAATTAAGCTGTGATATAGATAGAACAAGTGGTGCATTTAGAAGTACCATTATGTGAATATTTAACCGTCTTCCTAAAATTTAATATCGAAGAAGTCAGTATACCTGTTCGCATACCAAAACAGTTGATGATCATAAGAGCTCCTTTCTTTAAATTAAAACCACCTGCTTAACTCTTTCACTCCTAACTTACACTTTGCTTTACTCCTCTCATTGCAGTTACCGATGGATCAAAAACGGCAAGAAATTCGATTGGCAAGCTTACGACAATCGCATGCTGCAACAACCCGGTCGCGGTACGCTTGTCATCACATCACCCAAGGATGAAGATATGGGTCAGTACCAGTGTTTCGCTGAAAACGAATTCGGTACAGCCACCTCGAACTCCGTGTTTGTACGCAAAGCCGAATTGAATGCATTTAAGGATGAAGTGGCGAAAACAATCGAAACCAATGAGGGTGAACCCTTCTCGCTTAGTTGCGAAGCACCCGATGGTTGGCCCAAACCCATTGTAAACTGGCTGATACAGCATTCCTTGGAAGGTACCATTAAATCGATCAACAACTCACGTATGACACTAGATCCCGAGGGCACACTGTGGTTCTCGAATGTGACACGTGAAGATGCTTCGGATGATTTCTTCTATGCCTGCTCGGCTACATCAGTGTTCCGTAATGAGTACAAAATTGGCAATAAAGTTTTATTGGATGTGAAACAGACCGGTATCAGCGCTGCACTGAACAAACAACAACCCAAACGACAATATGTGACGCGTAAGAATGAAGTGGCGTTGCGTGGCAAACGTGCCGAGCTTTATTGTATTTTCGGTGGCACACCACTTCCGCAAACCGTCTGGTCCAAAAATGGTGCGCCCATAGAGTGGAGTGATAGAATTACGCAAGGTCATTACGGTAAGTCGCTGGTGATCAGACAGGCGAATTTCGAGGATGAAGGTTCCTACACTTGCGATGTTTCAAACGGTGTCGGTAATGCACAATCGTATTCGATCAATCTGAAGATTTTGGCCACACCTTACTTCACCAAAGAACCAGAGGTACAGAACGCGGCCGAAGATGAAGAAGTCACATTCGAATGCGCAGCTGCTGGTAATCCCGAGCCCACAATTCAATGGATCCACAATGGCAAACCGATTGCACAATCACCACCCAATCCACGTCGTACGGTACAAAGTAATCGTATTATCATTCGCGATCTTGTTAAGGCCGATACTGGTAACTATGGTTGTAACGCAACCAATTCGCTTGGCTACGTCTATAAAGATGTGTACCTGAATGTGCTGGCGCTGCCACCAGAGATACAGGAAGCGCCACGTAAGGAAGCCACTGTCGATGGTAAAAATGTCACATTACGTTGCCGCGTGTTCGGTGCGCCCAAACCCCAAGTGAAATGGATACATAATCATCAAGAATTGACTGGTGGACGTTACAACACTTTGCCATCCGGTGACCTGGAAATTCAAGAAGTTGCGTTTAGCGATGAGGGTGACTACACTTGTTACGCGACCAATAAATTCGGTAGCATATCTGCGAATGGCACATTATTGGTAATGAAGCGCACAAGCATTATTCATGAGCCACAGAATTACGAAGTAGCTGCTGGCAAATCGGCGACATTCCGTTGTAATGAAGAGCACGATGAAAAACTTGATCTAGTTATTGAGTGGTGGAAGGATGGTCAAGCTATTGATTTCGAATCGGAGGCACGTTTCATGAAGACCAACGACAATTCACTGACCATACCAAAGACCGTTGAATTGGATTCTGGCGAGTACACATGCGTGGCACGCACCGAATTGGACGAAGCATCGGCTAAAGCCAATCTTATTGTGCAGGATGTACCCAATGCGCCACGTTTAGTCGGTATTGTGTGTATGGCTAATAGGATTAGAGTCACTTGGGAACCACAGGGTGACAATCGCTCACCAATTCTATATTACACCATCGAATTCAACACTTCGTTCACACCCGATTCGTGGGATATCTCATACGACAAAGTACCATCCACCGAAACCGCATTTGTGGTTGATTTAACGCCTTGGTCCAACTACACGTTCCGTGTGAAAGCCTTCAACAAAATTGGTCCATCACCGCCATCGGATCACAGTGAGTTTTGTACCACACCACCAGATGTGCCCTACAAGAATCCAGATAACGTACAAGGCATGGGTACCGAACCAAATAACTTGGTAATTTCATGGACTCCAATGCCGGAGATTGATCATAATGCGCCAGACTTCCACTACCGTGTCTCTTGGAAACGTGATATACCAGCTGCGTCATGGGAGAGTAAGGACATATATGATTGGCAGCAGAACAATTTGGTAATACCAGATCAACCAACCTATGTACCCTACCTAATCAAAGTAGTTGCTATAAATAAACACGGCGAGGCGAATGTTGCGCCTACAGAGGTTGTCGGTTATTCGGGCGAAGATCGTAAGTACACAGTGTTTTGAATTAACCGCGTATAAAAATTTGGCTTTGTTTATATACCTAATATTCACTTTGATTTAAAGGTCCTTTGGAAGCTCCCACCAACTTCAGTATGGTCCAAGTAACCGCTGCCACCACTGCCATGTTGCGCTGGAATCACGTTAGTCCCGAATCGGTACGTGGTCGCTTCAAGGGTTACAAGATTCAAACATGGACCGAGAAGGAGGGTGAGGAAGCGCTACGCGAAATACATGTTGATGCCATCTCCGATCAGGCGCTCGTAACACAATTCAAACCCGATTCGAAGAACTTTGCACGTGTGCTTGCCTACAATGGACGCTTCAATGGCCCACCCAGCGTAGTCATCGACTTTGATACGCCCGAAGGTGTACCATCACCAGTGCAGTCATTAGATGCTTACCCGCTGGGCTCATCCGCCTTCTGGTTGGTTTGGAAGAAACCATTGCAACCAAATGGTAAACTGACCGGCTACAAAATCTATTATGAAGAGGTTAAGGGCAGCTATGTAAGCGAGCGACGTGAACTCGATCCGCATATTAATGATCCACTGATAACGAGCGCAAAATTAGCTGGTTTAAAGGCAAATACGAAATATAGAATTTCAATAACGGCAACCACGAAAATGGGCGAAGGATCAGAGTGAGTTTGATGGAGATATACATACATATAGACATGTTTTGAAACTTCAATTTTTATATTAATTATTAATTTGTTGATTTCAGACACTTCATTGAGAAACGCACTCTGCCAGAAGACTCACAAATGCCTGCTGTACCTGGATTTATCGTACAACAATTGAAATCCGAGAATAATAATGCAAAATACCGCGTTAATTGGCAGCCGAGTACCGAAGGGCATGCCGGCACACACTTCTACACACAATACAGGTGAGTGATTTAATTTCATATTCTCTTTAAATAAAACAAGAAAGAACGTTAACTTCGGCTGCACCGAGTATAAAAGCGTGGAAAAAGCTTTAACTTGATTGACCTGAATATTGCCGTCGATGGCGTCAAGATTCCGACTGTCAATAATCCTACAATTTTAGGTGTGACTTTTAACAGTCTGTGCTTTTTTACTCTCTAGTCACTAGCCGGCAGCACTTTCCCAATGTGTATAACTAAGAAACGTTGTTGGCAACTTACAAGGCAATCGGCCGGTAGGTCCTTAACTACGGCGCACCAATATGGTCGCCTGGATGCAGTGAAACGCAGACAAGGAAACTTCAGACCTGTCATAATACTGCACTCCGGACTACGACAGGATGCCTCTTGATGTCTCCTATCAAACAGCTGCTACTGAGGCCCGTATGTTCCCAGTTAAGGAGCAAAATGAACTCCTCTCCAGGCAGTTCCTGTTGGGGTGCTTTCGCAGAAATTACTCTTGCAGTCACCTGCTACCTCAAGAGCTCATTCCTCAACTACGTCGCCGACATAGAACAATACACCGAACAGATTTCGGACGCAACTAACTTCCGACAAGCACTGACCACCATTCACAGTAGGGCCATCAACACCTTCACCGACTTCCTTTCAGTGAATGGCGTACTCGAAGTCAAAACATCACCCATAGCATTTTGGGGAGACACTTGTGCAAAATTTCGGATCGATATCTCAAAAACTTCTAGTCAGCTATGACTATTTTTATATTCATGAAGGAATTACTATATCTCATAATATTGTTAGAAAAAGTCTCATCTGCATCTTAAATAAATGTTAATCAACTGATGACACTTCATTTTGCGATTATTCTTTCTCCAACGCAGAATCAAAGGCGAGCCAAACTTCAAAACAGAAAAACCCGAGTTCTCAAAAGATTACCAAGAAATCGGTGGTCTCAATCCAGATAATGTGTATGAATTCCGTGTTGTATCTGTCGATGGTGATCATGAAACGCCCAGCGAATTGCGTGAAATCGTCATTGACGGTCCCACCAAAGTGCCCAATCAGAATGTGGCGAATGCTGGCTGGTTCATTGGCATGATGCTGGCGCTGGCCTTCATCATACTACTGTTCATTATTATTTGCATCATACGACGCAATCGTGGTGGCAAATACGATGTGCATGATCGTGAATTGGCGAACGGACGTCGCGACTATCCGGATGAAGGTGGATTCCATGAATACTCACAACCGTAAGTTGAACACAATTTTGCAAACGAAGTAAGCATTTTATGAGCAAAATATCGTTTTATTATACAGATTGGATAATAAGAGCGCTGGACAGCAATCGGTTCATTCGGCGAAACAGCCTGGTGTGGAAAGTGACACCGACTCGATGGCCGAATATGGAGATGGTGATACAGGTGAGTTGAATTGAGTGAAAGAAAATTAATTAAAATTTTTCCCATAAAATAAAGCCAAGATTGTAATTTTAACGTGTTTAAGCATACATATGAAAATGCATGTGTACAAATATACATATACGTGTATATCTGTCATTCTATATATGTATGTATGTAAGTACATGTATGATCGTCAATTAAAATGATATTTTCAATTAACTCACCACATCAGAGAAAAAATATTTAAAATTATTTATTGTATATTATTTTCGTTTTTTTGACTTTATTTATATGTATTTGTATTCATTATTCTCTCCAACTTGTATAAAATGCGTGTGATTTTGAAAATGAGCGCAACAGCAGCTGTAGTTAGAGGCGTAGCAAATAATTTACCAACCCTGCACGAACTACAAGACGAAGCTGCCAACGCAGCCGCGAACATACTTAAACATTAGCCCACACTCTTATTACAATAGAATATACAAATCTAGTAAATTCTTTTGACATTATGTAAAGGTAAAAATATCAATTTTTGGTTTTTCTCCAACATAAGGTTTACTCTAAGGCATGAAGTTTCTATTATTTATTTAATTTTCGGTTGATTTTTGTTCATGAAACTCACTTTTTCGCATATTTTATAAAACCTTGTGTTCATTTGAAAGAAATTCTAAAGTTTTGCATTTTTCTCACATTTTTATTAAACCATTAATTTTTTGAAATTTAAATTTTTGATTGTTGCTAACATTTTGGCGTTACAAAAATTGTTTGGCAAGCTAATTAATTTCGCATATTAATGCTTCGAACTAAAAATTAAGAAAATATTAGACAAATGAAAAAAGAACACATTTAACTCAGACATCAGGTGCATCAAAAAATTGTTTTTGAACTTCGAAAAATTGTTTTTAATTTGGTTTTTTGCTTTTTTTCTTGTGATAGTTTGGCCACAACTTGGTGAATACTTTTGTTGCTAAGTTCAAATTTTTAACCCAAATAACCATTTTCTTCAAAATTTTCGAAAAAAAGTGTTTGCCGAAATTGTAAATACCAAATATTTTTTTATTTTTCTAAATTTTTTATATGTACTCAAAAGTATATCTTGATCTTAATTTCAAAAAAATGAAAACATAAAAATTAAATGTAATTGTAGGCAAAATTCAAAATCTTTCGATACAAACATACCATTTGTTAAAACATTGCTGTGGCAAATACTCACATATTATATAGTATTAGTACAGGGATTTTAAATTTTACTTTTAATGGGGAAATCGGTTGCCGTATTTTTCATAATGTACTGTCGTTTGTGTTGCGTAGTATTATGTCAATTGTGGTTTGTCGATTTTGTATTGTTAAAGTTAATTTGTGAATTGTCAATACTTGATTTTAAATCCAATTTTATGTTTTAATTTTATAAAAATATGGATTTCAAGGAAAACCATCAAAATGTTGTTTCGATACTCCCAATACTTATTACAATATTTGCTTGTCTTTTTTAGTAAAGTCAGTAACTGTCGCCTGTCTAGTGCCACTTGTGAAGATCAATTTTATTTAATAACCCATTAACTCATATCCACCTGGAAGTCAGAAAAACTGCTTTTAATTTAATTAAAAATAAAAATAATGTACATTTCGATTCAATGTTGATTTCGGGGTCGATCTTCACAAAGATCTCCGAAAAATAATTGGAGTCAAACCACCACCCATTGTCCTAAAAAGTCTGAAGTTGCCATGAGAATCTAGTGTCACCCCAGGGCCACTTCGTTGCGGATGCTGTATTGGGCTAAACTCTTACTCATCCAGAATCGACCCCGACAAACCAAATATACATATATCTGGCGTGCAATGAGTCCCCGCATGACTCTAACCTCCTTTTTGCATACAAAATTAATCCCACACATCTAACTCCCCTGTCCCGGTCCGACCCTGTCGACCTTACCACCTATACGGGGTTAGATAAACGCTACAACAATAACAACAGGATCTCCGAAAAATGCTGTCCATGAGAAAATTTCCTCAAATCAAAAAGTTAATAAAAAAATATAAAAATAGTTGAATACTGAAAATTTACGAAATACTGTACTAGCCAAAATTTTGAATTTTGTAAAAGGGCGGCTTTCAAAAAATGTCATTTCATCATTTAACAGTTTAGTCTTTTCGACTTAAAAGGAGCGCCTCCTTTAAAGGCTCAAAAGTTTAGATTTTTTGAGGAATTTTTTGGGAGGCAAAGAAATAATTGATTTAATCGAAATTTTTAGGGTTTATAGTTATATATTTAAACATCATTCAGAGATTTTCTTGATACGAAATCTTTTATATTCTGCCTTTGGCAACCAATTTGCCGAGGCATCTCGCATGTGCATTTGCCGGACGGCGCGTAGGATGCAGGTCGCAATTTCTATCTGAAACAAAAAATTCAAATTCATATTTGTTAACCCTCGTTGAGACCAACGGTCTGATACACTTAGTCGAGACCAATGGTGCTTGGCTAGGCCCCTATGTGCTTACATACATTTGTATGGAAATACGTGTTGTATTTACGCTCCTATATGTACAATATAGATACATTTGAAACTCGTATGCGGCTTTTAATAACGTATCTTCTAGTTAAACTAGTCCATACGACGTTTCGTTTTTTTTTTATCCTGCCCGCCAATTAAGAAAAATCGTAAAAATGAAAAACCGAAATTAAAACGTCCCCCTCTTAAAACGCGAAATTTATATCAAAAATCGTATATCTTCCATTATAACCTTGGAAGTATATGTATGTAAAAATGTCGTGCGAAAATTTCAAGTTAACTCTGGGGCCCTTTTCTGTAACACGATTCGAAAAAAATTTACTCGAATTCGGATTTTCTATATTCTATAACTCGATTTTCACATTTTCAAGCCAATTTTCGAATAAAATATTCGTTAGCTTTTGAGTTGTAGAAAGCAAACACGAAAATTTTACGTATTTATTCTGGCACAGGGTGGTACAGCTTTCGCATAATTATAAAGTAGATCCGAATTTCGAATAGAATACATTTACGAATCGATATACCGAAGGGCCCCTGTTCTAAAAAAAATTTCTGACCGATTCTTAAAGCCGCCTTTCCAGAAAAACGCATTAAAAGTTTGGAGAGCCGTTTACAATGAGTTAAAAATTTTATAGAAATATGTATGCTCATATCAGAAACTATTCGCCGGATCAACTTCAAATTTTTGAGAGAAATTTTTAAATACCTGTGTATTCGATACATAAATACAAAAATCGATTTTTTTCAATTCAGAAGTTCTAAATAAAGGCTTATTTCGGTCATTTTTCAATTCTCTTTTCAACTGTAACTTTAACAGTATACTTAAAAAAACATTTTTTTACTCCGTCTTTTTCATAAATTAAACTTTTACTTGCCGCCTTTGTAATTGCAACTATTATTTAATTCATTTCATTAGTGACAAGCGGTTGCATCGACCTTTAAATTCATATACATTTTTATATATTTAATATCCAGCAGCTCATTTTCATTATCATATGCAGAGAAAAATAAACTGAAAATTTGAATGAAATTTAAAACCATAAATTATTGACCGCAAAACCAATAACGGTAGTTAACAACAAGCAAATGATACATATAAATATTGGATAGCATACACATTGCACGCCACAAGCCTTTTAAACGGTTTAGCGCTTCGCCGCTGCATATCATATTCGAAAAATATATATACTCGTATGTATACGAGATTCATTGAGGGCGATCTGTTTATATACATAGCTATGTGTATGCATATGTGAATATATGCCTTTTTGTCATTGTGCTCGCATTGTGCGCCGCCTCACATTACGTTTCTTTACACCATTTATAACAGTTTGTTTGTGCGCTCTCACCTCAATAACAACAATAAAATTAAACCAACATAAAATTATTGTTACAATTATGCATACCTATATATTACTGTTATTGACACGTTGTGTTTTATGTTTATGTTTCGTTCACTTTGTAATATCTGTATTTACAAATTTATTACTGTATATATTAGGGTGTCCATTATTTCGTAGTTTGATTTTTTTTTTGCGAACGCTCTCTGAAGTTTCAGTTTTAGTCTAAAAGAAGGATTCAATATAAACAAGCTCTTGTTTTGAATTTAAATCGTGCCTGAATCATTTTAATTTCATCAAACAGCTTCTTTTATATGATATTTTTTTACCAAAAAGTTTTTCATCTCCAAAGCAAATGAACCTACACTGTTTTTATAGAAATATTTTAATTGCTCTACAAAAAGGGCTTAATTATTTTTTTTTTTTCGTAAAAATAGTCCTTTAAAAGTTATACGCAGTTATGCATCCAATGTACTGCATTCACATAGTACACCATGTCGTATGAGCAACGCAGTATGTGTTAAATAATTTGGAAGGATGCTTAATACATAACTGTATAACATTTAAAGGGTTGTTTTGGAAAAAAAACACTGAGACCTTTTTATGGTCGAAAAATTGTGTACTGGAATATGAGTTTTTTAATATTACAGATTTATTTGTTTAAGGGATTGCATGGGGTTCAATTCCTCGCGTGAGAAACAACCTTTTTCAACAAATTTTTTTCTCATAAGACAAAAAAAATCGATTTTTGGAACACGTAAACCCAGGTAGCCCCTTACAGCAAAATTCAAAAAATATCATCCTAAATACATGGAAAGAGAAACACAATTTAGACACGGTTTAATTTTAATACATAGAGGTTTTTTTTGCGTTGAAATAATTTTTTTAAGGCAAAAAATCAACTTGAGAACTAACGGACACCCTAATATACAACATATTTATTCTTTTATGTACTTTGCATATTTTGTTAATTACGTTTTCAGTTTATTATATATATTTATTATTTTTTCGTTGTCATACCTTTCTTTTACTTTTATTATAAAACACCAATAAACCAACAAAACAACCGTCCAACACCACCAACAACAACGCATATAAAATCACAATCGCAAAAATGTAAATAATTGCATATGTGTTTATGCTATGCGTAGGCTTAAACGAAGACGGCTCTTTTATTGGCCAATATGGACGTAAAGGACTTTGATTGCAATCACTTTAAGTTTATAAACCATTTATGTATTCGCAACCGTCGTCTCGACACAACCATGACATCATGACATAAAGAGCGCCAACAACATTCACGGCCACGACAACAGCAAAATTAGCAACCAACCAACAACAACAACAAGTTTTGATTACTGCCAAACAGAACGCAGCTAGTAGCGAAACATAAAAGAAATAAAAATAAGCAATTTTTTTTTTTCAAATCAAAACGATGCAGCTCTGAATCTCTCTCATCAAGTTAAGCACGAGATATGAAATAAACCGAAACAGTTATTTTTTGTATAATACTAAAACAAACTAAACTACTGAATTGCAACGCGAAACCGTTATTTAATTTTATGGCAATAAGTATACATATATATATAAATAAATAAATAATAACCTCATCCACACACGCACACATAGCCACATAAACGCGCTAAAGCTGATGACAATGAAAGCAGCACCGAGTGAAAAAGCTGTCTGCGCCTAGGCGTAGACATATTTGCTCTCTCTTGTATTTTTTTAACTATATGTAGTTTAAAGTGTGTTTTATAAAAAATTAAAATGTAAAATCTTATAATTGCTTTTATACCGTACAACAATATTTTTTATTTTAATTTATTTTTATGTTTTCTTTTATGACAATGTCGTACACGTTGATTTAATATTATTTTTTATTTTAATTTTCTGTGTTTAGTTTTTAGTTAACGTATTTGTGTACTCTTTTTAAATTTATTTTTTACTCTTTCTCTCTTTTATATATAAAGTTAGTGTTTTTAATGAGTAATTTTAGCAATAGTGTTAAAGCTAATGAAGAAAACAAACAATCGAATCGTTTTGTAATAATAATGTAAATTAAACAACAACAATAAGAGGAGTAAAGAAGAACATTTTTTTAAAAAATAAGCTATTTGTGTACCTATCATTTTCGTATTAAACAAAACACTTAAAATGAATGAATTTAATAATAAATAAATGAAAAACGAAAATGTGTAACACATGGAAAAACAACAACACACTTTTTTTGTTGTAACCTATTATACGAGTATATAGGTTTGTTTATTGGTAGGGACATGACGTTTACATAGATCAACTTAACTTTAGAAAAAAGTCTATGGTAAATGGTATGGTATGTTTTGTATAATATCAGATATATACATGATATAGACATAAATCTGCAATATATATGATTATACAATTTTATGAAATATATATTTTTTTTATAATTTTTGAAATTCCAAATTATTTTTTCAAACTATTTGAAAAATTTCATTTATAAATGATAATTTAACAAAATTACAAGTTTTAATTTAATGATTTTAGATAATTTTAGCTATTTCGGACATTTAAAAGTATACCGAAATTATTTTAAAATTTCCATTTTATTTTTTAGCAACATATTAATTTTGATTTCGTACCGCTAAAATAATTTCGCACTTTCGTTTTAATGTTGTAAATGAACATACATATATACGTAAATAAGGTAAGCATTTTATTTTTTTTAGATTTTATTATTAGTGTAGATTCGAAAATTTGCATGGCATGACTTGGAGAATATTGTTTAGCATTTGTTTATATATTTACATTTTAAATGTTTAGATTGAAATAATTAATTTATTGATTTTTTATTTTACTACTTTATTTTATTAAGACATGGTTATGTTTTTTATGATTTTTTATTTTTTAATTTATCTCTTATTTTTTTTGTTAAACATAACCTACATTTGTACATATGTATATGCAACAATAGAAAGTCATAAAACAAACTAAGAAAAGTATATAGTAAAATAAAAAATAAATTTTCTTTTCTTTAATTTTTTTGTAGTTTTTATTTTACTTTTTAATATTTTTTTTAAATATCATTATTATTTTTTTATCTTTATTTCTTTATTATTATTATTCTTATTATTTTAATTTTTGTTTTTTTTTTAGTTTTTATAAACCTTTTTAAATTTTTTTTTTATTATATGTATTTTAACTTTATTTTATATTTACTTATTATTTTAATATTATTCTTTATTATTATTATTGTTATTTTTTAAATTTTTGTTTTTTTTGTATTTTTTGTATTACTTTTTAATATTTTTTAATATTATTATTTTTACTTTTTTATTTTTACTGTTATTATTATTTTTTTTGTTTGTATTATTAAATTATTATTATTTTTTATTTTTATTGTTATAATTTTTTTATTACTGTTATTCCTTTTTAATTTGTTATGAATTTTCTGTTTTTCTATTATTATATTTTTTGTTATTTCAGTAAACATATTTATTAATATTTGGTTCAGACAGATTTCTGTAATAAAAATTTTGTTTGAAATTTTTTCAGTATTATGTAGTTACCCTAATTTTGTTACACTAACAATAAACAAAATCCATTCTTATAGCCACGATTAATTATTAAAAAACATTATATAAAAAATAGAAGGAATTGTGTTATCATTAAATAAAAAATAATAATAATAAAAAAAATATATATATATTTTAACAAACGCAACAAAACCGCGCCCATGCAAAAATCGCAAACTAATTTCTGCCATCTCCTTTTCTTGGCCGTGGTCAACTGATTCTCACCGGTTGAAGGCTTAACAACACAACTTTCCCCACCTTCATGCTTTAAATTAACCAATTCATTACCTACACATACACTCACATGCATATAAAACAACTAACTCCACTCCCTTTCATCTCACTTTGCAGCTCAATTCACCGAGGATGGTTCCTTCATTGGTCAGTATGTGCCGGGTAAGCTGCAACCGCCCGTCAGTCCACAGCCCATAAACAACACGCCAGCAGCGCATCAGTCACCAACCGCGCCGCCAGCGCCAACACAAGCCGCCACTTCCTCAAATACACCTGCTGTGGCCACCTATGTTTAGGACCAAAAGACGCAGCAGTAACAACAAAATATGCAGCAACAACAGCAACCGTAAAGGCATAATGGGAGTAGCCAAAGTGCAAGCGAATGAAATTGTAGATCGGACGAGCAGCGAAATTTTAATGCGCGACGAGGCTAGAGGTGTATAATTTGTAGCGATTTCAATTAGGTAAGCGAGTTATAAAGTGAAATGACTTTGATAAGCAATGACCAATTATCAAATGCTCATTTTCACCCACGTGTTTGTAGTAGGAATAGCGTTGAGTCGGAGTTTGTGTATTGTCTTAAGTGAAATTTATATGATTGTTTATTGTCGGAAAATGTAAAAAGTGGTAAATGAAAATACGCTAATCGAAGGGAGTAAGAATAAAATATACGATTTTTAATGCAAGTAATACGAAGGAATACAGAAACGGCTTTTTATGCTGAAGTGAAAGTAATGCTTTACTAAGCAACTGAGTGGAATTCGCAAAGCAAGAGTTTAAATTTAATTTTGCTTTGTCTAATAACATGGATATAAGTATATATACAGTTTGTTATGCTGCATTTGTGGTCTTTGAATAAATGTTTGTGCTAATGCGATGTTTTAGCTATTATGTGTGAAAATATATGTTAAAATGATTTATATAAAAGATGTAAAATTATTTTAACAAATTATTGCGATTGAGGATTGCATATTATTTAAAATTTTTTTTTTTTAATTTTTGAAATTATTTTTTCAAATATTTTATCTTTATAAATTCCATATGTAAACAAAAAATAATAATTTTTGGAAATTCACAAGTGGATATAACCTCATTTATGCATTTAACCTTGTCATTTTAAATATATATATTTTTTTTACCAAAAAATGCAGCACTACAAGCATTATATGTATAATATTAAGCGGCGAAAGCAACATTAGCATTTATTTACTAAAAAAATAAGAAGAAAAAATAATACACCCACACCACACTAAATCAAATGTACTATTTATTATTAAATGTATTGGTAATTGTAGCTTGTTTAAGCCAATATTTGCGTTAGATTGTTGTTATTAATAATAATAGCAGCTGTAGATTAAACAAAATACTAACAAACAATTTTCAGTTCAAATAATTTACGCAAGTGCGAAAATATAAAAAAACGCTTCAATAAAGCGTTTAAAGCCCCTTGTATATTTAATTTCAAGCCAAATAATTAAATATTGCATTTCGAAAAAGAAAAACAAAAAAAAAAAAACTTTATTTGAGTTGCGTTGTAAAAAATTAAATTACTTTGGCAAGCCTTATACGTTGAGCTTACAAGAAAAAACACAAAGATTTGTGGAAAATTATTACCATTTTGATTTACGCAAAGCCTTTAGATGTAATATAAGCCAGTAAGTACTAGTGTGTGTGAACTGTTACATACAAATTAAACGAATCTCAATGTGTGTATGGTAAAAAAAAGATATAAAAATAAAATATATGAAAAAAAATATATATATATAAAATTAAAAATTATATATAAAAAAATAAAAAAATTATATATAAAAAAATAAAAAAATTATATATAAAAAATAAAAAAATTATATATGAAAAAATTAAAAATCCAAAGAAATGTGCTATGTGGTTGAATTTTGGCGAATTTCCACATATTTCAAAACATTTTTTAATACCACTACCGTCATTTCAATTCAAAACCAAACAAAACAGTAAGGGAACTTTGCTAGATATCAAATTGAGCACACATGCAAAAGCTTATTGTTGTTGTGAATATCATTTGCGCTGCCAGTGTTTGTAATATTAAACATACGAAATAGTCATTTATGCTAAAGTTCAATATATGTATGTATGTGTATGTCAAACAATTTTCATTAGTGTAAAAGTGTTGCTTTTTACACATCGAATATATATACATATATACAAACATAAATTTACAAAATTAAATATCGAATTGCTGTACACAAGTAAAGAAATTTAGTTAAAGTTTAATATAAGCATTTTGTTGCTTGATTTCTTTATATAATTGTAACAACAGTTTGCTGAAAAATATAAAAAACATTTGTTTTAAATTCCTTAACTGTTGACACAATTAAAATTCAGTTTTATGTTCAAAATGCCGTGTAAAAAATATACACCTCCAAAATTTCTAACCAAAGAAGTTCTTTTCAGTCGAAATTTTAAAAGTACATACTCAATATGCTACTTTTCTGGAAGTGTGTATATAAAAAAATGGCATTGACGTAAAATATTAAAAAAATTGAATACGATAGTAAATTTACAATTTTAAGTAATATTAATCACTAAAATACACTTCTTTTCAATATTTTTTATTATAGCATATATTTTTCGATTTCCTAAATAATTACAACAGTCTTGCATTGCTGTCCTTATGGCACTTATCTCAGCTATTAACACAATGTAATCAATAAACAAAAAATATATATATAAATATGTATATGTAATAACATGAATATTAATTTAACAAATGTTTTATTGCTGTAAGGAAAATAGGTTGATGCAATTTAGATTTAAATAAATATATTTATAATTAATTTTCATTTTTTAACACGTCCATAGTTTGTAAACACTAAAAGAGAAAATGCATTTTTTAACTTAATATAAATACATATACATAAGTAAAAATGTAAAATATTTTCTTTTTTTTGTCTTTTTTTTTAAATCAAAAATAATAGTTTAAGCTTGCTAGAAAATTTGTAAAAAGCTGCTTGAAATACAAATAAACGAAAATGCAACAAACTTTTTTACCGTTACAAACAAGCAGCAATAAGTAGCAACTCAATTCTCAAACATAATACAAAAAATACATTTGGTCAGCAAACTTTTAATAGGCACTGTGCTCGCATAGTGCTAACACACATGCTGGATTGCACTGTGAGTTAATAATTTAATAAAAAAATAGTTGATTTTTAAAAATAAAAAATTTACACGTACAATATGAAAAAAAAAACGAAATGACGAACAATTTTATATAAATTTTCCTAAGTAAAATATAATATTTTCCTAAGTAAAAACTTGAATTTTTTAAATATGTACGCGTAAGTGTAATTAAAGAGAAGTAGCACCTTTAATTATTCATTTTTTTTTTGTTTTTCTTGTCATCAGCCCATCCAGTGATTCGATTAAATTCCGTTCTATCCACACTTAAACTAATTAATTAATTAAATGTTAAATTTATTATCATTAATTATTATATTACATAAATATACATATATATATAATTGATATATAGGTACTGCAATGAATAATGAAATCTTTAATAATAAAACACTAAAAAATCAAAACCGAAAATTTTGTTTTAATTTCAAATATGCATAAATTTAATCAGCAATACAATAAATTGGTTAATTTATGGGATGATTTGTTGAATTCGTTTTATATACTAGCGTCGCGTTGATTATTTGTATATTTGTAAATGCTTACGAAACATTGTGGTATGCAATAATTACATTTTAATAAAGGTAATTAACTCAATTTATTAATTAATTATTTTATGTGTAATATATATTTTGTTAATAAGATTTTAAAACAAAAAATATTGCAGCATTGTTTTTTGATTCTTCAGTTTTTTTTATAATATGAATTCTGCATTTTTTTGCCTAATATTTTACATAAAAACGTCAAAAGTCAAAACATAAATTTAGTTACAGCCAAGGCGGCAAATAAAACGTTATTATTTTTATTTTTTGTATTTTTTTATAATTGTTTTGTATCTTTTTTTATAATTGTTTTGTATTTTTTTATTTTTTTTTATTTTTATTTTTTTTTTTATTTATTTTTTATTTATTTATTTTTTTTTTATTTTTTTATTTTTTATTTTTTTGTTTTTATTTTTTTTCATTTTTTTTTAATTTTTTTATTTATTTATTTTTTTTTAAATATTTTTTTTTAAATATTTTTTTTAATATTTTTTTAAATATTTTTTTTTTATATTTTTTTTTAATTTTTTGCTAATGGCCAACACTATTTTATGCGTGGCTCATTAATCTAGCAGCCCAGCCGAATATATTTTTTTATTTAGTTATCACAAAAATTTTAATTAAAAATTATTTTTACACATTTAAACCCAAATGTAAATTTTAAACAAAATTATAACTTAGAGCGTTGAATAAGAAATCTTTAAACCTAAAGCTAAATGAATGCAAAAAAATCAATAAATTTACCTGCACCCTTGCACCCGCATAACCCATCGAGAAGAAAGTACGCAAATAATTTATAAAATAAAATAAAACTAACACAAACACACAAAAGTGTACATCAATAAATACAATAGCGGTCTGTGAATGCGAAATATATACATACATACATTATTATGTATTTCTGCTAGCTATATATATATGTATATACGTATGTACGTATATATTAACTTTTAACATAAAAAAATAAATCAATCAACAAAATAATTAATGTGGCCGCTTAAATGGTATGAAATGCTAAGATGTGATATAAGCCGTAGCAAATCACGTGACAATTAACTTGTCCAATAATTAAATATTTCAATTAATTAAATATTAACTTCCTTAAAAACAAACGAGTAAGTATTTTCAGCAAATTTAATAATCAGACTTGTTTGGGACTATTTGTGGATCATGTCCTGCATTTATATGCGCCTAAAAATTTATTTAAATAAAATTAAACACAACGATTACTCAAAAGAGTAATTAAATATTTAATAGCAATTAACATTAATTATCAATTAAATTATACGTACAGCAGTTATGTATGCAAAAACTATATTATACTTACCAGAACCGTAATGTTTTAACACTAATTGTTTACTAAACATAGCTAAACTTACTTGAGTATACAAAAACAAAAATTATTCTAAAATGTAGTTTCTAACACTACCGATTTGCGCAACGCGTACATCCAAAGTTATTAGAAATACTTAAAATATATAATTCAATTAATGTATTATAATATTATAACACAATATTTAAACAAAGTAAGTATAAATTGAAAAGAAAAAGACCAACCTGCTTGTTATCATTTTGATGGCGAACGCGCACACAAGTCAATGCGGATGTAACATGTTCTTCTGACGCTAATTATGCCTAGTATTGCAAGGATTGAATAATCTTGATAATGTATGAATTTCCTTACGTTTCCCACACTCTTTTTGAAATATCTTCACTAAGTAAAAAACAACAACAACAATGCTCTCGGAAGTAGAAACTTGGATAAAATCACATTTATATTTTTAAGTGCAAGAACCAGGGAAGGCAGTATGTTCTGAGCAGGACCGCTATGACTTACAGAATTACTCTATACCTACACACCAGGTGGGTCTTTACTGCGAACACCCCTTTCGAGCGATCGTTTAACTAATAACTCTCTCGAAAACCACAAAATAGAACTTATTAGGGTTTATATATTTTTTCTTTAATATCAACCAAGGACTAATGACTTATTAAAAACCCTATAATCCTTCATGGTTGAAAAAAAGTGAAAACATAAATAAAACTGCTCCAATTAATTAAAGATTACTAAATAAGTTAGTTATAACAAAAAAAAATAAAATAAAATAAAAAAATAAAAATAAAAATAGTTTTTGTAATTAAATTATTTATTTATACTTCTTAAACATTTATTTGTATACAAATACTCAAAGTCAGCAACTCAATTAAGGACTACACTTAATAAAATACAAACAAAATATTAATACAAAAAATAAAAACAAAAATATTTTGGCTGAGTATACATATTTATGGATAAACTATAAGTATTTGCATATTTAATAATTGTGAAGGCTCGCATTATAATATTTATAATAAATGTTTATAAAATAATTGATTTTAAATTTTAGAGACAAATATATGACTAAAAAATATATCTGGGAACTAAAGATCAAATACATATATAGTTAAACTATTTATAAAAAAATATTCATATTTATAGTAATCCAAACATTCACAAATATAGAAAATGTGTAATAAATATTAAAAATATTTAACATTTACATTATAATATACAAATGTATCTTCATTAAATATTCTCTAGGTATCAAATGATGCTGTAGAGCTTGAAATAATAAATAAAGGATACATGATATATGTACATACATATGTATTATTACATATTATTCCAAAGGCTATCGTTAGTTGTTATATAGAACTCATAGGGCCTGTGCGTATGAAAGGGATGGACGATCACTCAAGAGTTTCAATTAAAATTGTAAGCTGGAATGGAACTTTAACAGCAACCTTTGGTAAACCCCCAGAGATTTATCCATTAGAAACGTTTAGGGTAGCTTTCCACTTTGGAATATTTAAGCATTGGAAAAAAAATGTCCATTCATTTTTATCGACATAAAAAAAAATATTTTTGTTGAATTTTGCTTAACTTTTGTTTTGGTTATATTATTGCAACGCTGACTGAACTGAACGAAATGTAATTTTCTTTCGTTAAGTACCAATGACAGTCATGTGATGACTTATGACATTTTGTCAGAGTGGTGGTAGTCGATAAAGTGAATACTGGAAAATATACAGAAAAAGTAATTTTCTTTAGTAAATTCTTTGCCATTTCGTAGTCTTTTTGCGTGCCACACACAGCTACTTCAGGTGTTAGTCGAACCCAAGTACACCCAATTTGCAAATATCTTATTAGTTGCAACATCTAATCTCCTGTAAGTCAGCGAGCAGAACAAAGAAAGCAGAAAAATGAGTGAAGGTTGTTATTTCAATATTGATGGTGGCTACTTGGAAGGTTTGTGCCGTGGTTTCAAGTGTGGCATATTGAAGCAGTCGGACTACCTAAATCTGGTGCAGTGCGAAACTTTGGAAGGTTAGTGCAACTGAAAACTGGCAGTATGCAAGAATACCTGAAATTTACGACATGAGTTTTGATTTTCCTTAACATAGAATAGCAGTTGTAAGGGGGTGGTATGGTCATGTGACACACTATTAAAGTTTCATGAGCGAGTGTGTGCGTGTATGCATTTGCGAAGTGAATAATGAAAGAGTAGAAGAGAACGGTGGGGCGTTTGCTATGTAATGAAATGTCAAACTCATGGGAGCTGTCTTGTGATTTATTTTTATTTATAATAATTTCTTTTCTTGTTTTGTTTTTAGATTTGAAATTGCATCTTCAGAGTACCGACTATGGCAGTTTTTTGGCCAATGAACCATCACCACTTTCCGTTTCGGTGATTGATGACAAGCTACGCGAGAAACTTGTCATTGAATTCCAGCATCTCCGTAATCATGCAGTAGAGCCATTGGCCAGCTTCTTGGACTTCATAACCTATGGCTATATGATTGATAATATCATTTTGCTCATCACTGGTACTCTACATCAGCGTCCAATTTCTGAATTGATTCCCAAATGCCATCCATTGGGTAGTTTCGAACAAATGGAGGCAATTCATGTTGCTGCCACACCAGCTGAGTTGTACAACGCTGTATTGGTTGATACACCATTGGCACCATTCTTTGTTGATTGTATTTCCGAACAGGATTTGGATGAAATGAACATTGAAATCATTCGTAACACCTTATACAAGGCCTACTTGGAGGCTTTCTATGAATTCTGCAAGAAATTGGGTGGTTCCACCGCCGACGTTATGTGCGAAATCTTGGCTGTAAGCTTGTGTTATATATGTTTTACTGTATATAAAGTACTAAATTGCAATTTTTGTAATCTAACAGTTTGAAGCAGATCGCCGTGCCATTATCATCACGATAAACTCTTTCGGTACTGAATTGTCTAAGGATGATCGCGCCAAGTTGTATCCCCGTTGTGGTAACATGCACCCAGATGGTTTGGCGGCTTTGGCACGCGCTGATGACTACGAACAGGTGAAAACGGTAGCTGAGTATTATGCTGAATATGCTGCACTCTTTGATGGTTCTGGCACCAATCCTGGGGATAAGACACTTGAAGATAAATTCTTCGAGCATGAAGTTAAACTCAATGTTTACGCTTTTATGCAACAGTTCCACTTTGGAGTTTTCTATGCGTACTTGAAGTTGAAGGAACAGGAGTGCCGCAATATTGTGTGGATTTCTGAGTGTGTGGCTCAGAAGCATCGTGCGAAAATCGACAACTACATACCCATCTTCTAAATCACATAATCATATTGTTGTTTTTTGGGTTGTTGCTGTCCCTCGTGTAAGTTTTAATTATTTCTTCGTTTAAAATAAATAAATTTCTTTTATTCGACTGAAATAGTTAGTTTAAACTAATGCGCGTATTATAAATGAATTGTTAACAGTATCTTTTGTGCATGTATATACCAATATAAATTAATTTCCTTCATTTGCATATGTGCGCTGAAATAAAATTATTATATTTTGTTCCGGTATAAACTTAACGCTAAATTTTTGTTTGTGAATATTATTGTTATGAAAGAAAACATACCTATACACACATGCATATATTAAATGAATGTTCACAAACAACATAAATATATGGAAATATAATGTATTAAATAACATGTTGTGCAAATATATATATCAAAAATAGATTGTATTAAAATTAATAAAATTATTTCCAGACATTCCTTAAATTTCAAACGTCTCCAAATAATATTTCAGTTCTTAGATATCGCATGTCGGGTGAGATATGTTAGAAATTAAGCTCTAAAATGGTTTTTACAGACTTCAGATTGAAAACTTTTTTTTTGATGTTTAGCTAATATGAATTTTAGTTTAGTTTGGGTGCGTAGTTCAATTATATACCGATATATCTATATTACAAGTAAAAATAAAATTTTAAATAGATAACAAAATAAAGTTAAAAAAAATTACATTTTAAGTAATTTAAAGCGTAAAAGAAATAACCTACATTACATAACTAAGAAATAAAAAAATAATTATAATTATAAATAAAATAATAATTTTTTTTCCATATTTATTTGTTTATGGAAACATATTTTTCAAATTTCTCCAATACTCTAAAATTCCTCTCATTAAAAAATTGGGCATTGTTTTTCTTGTCTGTCAATTTCATATTCGCAAGTGGCAACACTGAATGTGCACTGACGATTTGCAACGCAAATTCGTTTTTTCGTTGGTTTTCTTCGTCGATGATCGAAGAGGTGGAAAGAAGTTTTATTCATCGTGCGTAGAGACTCACAAAGAAAAGTTTTATACAATTTCGCTATTGAATATTGTAATAAAGACAAAATAAGTGAATAAATTCTTCTCTGAGGCTAAAAAGAAGCGGTCGTGCGAAACCATAGAAACGAAATAAAATTTCCTTATAGGAAAAAGTGATGTGAAGGAGCAGCAGTAGTACAGAAAACGACGAAGTAAATTCCAATTGGACTTGAAACTACATAGAAAAGCAAAAGACAAGTCGTCGTCATATGCGAAAAGCACAAATCAAAAAAGTGAACAAGTCCAAAGCAAAACGAAAAACTAGAAGTTAAAGTGGAAGCAGTGAGAGTGGGAGAGTCCAAAAGAAAATTTTGACAGTTGGTAACGATTATAGAAAAAAGTGGCTAAACTCATCCAGATACAAAGGCCCGGCTCGGATATAGAAACTTACATCGTATTAAAAAGAGACAAAATTCAAGAAACGAACGTATCAAAAGTAAAAGCTCAACCAACTGTTCGCCTCTTCTACACATCTTACTGCTTCTATCGCCGATCTTTGTGGTTATTTAACTCGCAACACTATTAGTAAGGCTTTAAAGTCTTTTACATGCTGTAGTATTATTACTTGTGCCCTAAAACACCGCCCCGGAAACAGTGGAATACTCATATCGATTACAAACAACCTAGCTCCAACCGTCAACAGCATTCTCGCTGCCAACGTTTAAATAACGTTAGTAGACTAGTTAAAATTTGTGACTTGTTCTTGTGTAAAATTTTTCGCAATTTGAAGCAGCTGACGTGAAATTTAAAGAATTGTCATACATTTGTGTGTTAATAATCATAATCAGCCTTAACCTGTATTACTCGGCTTAACATTCACTTCTTCACAATAGCTATAAAACAAATAAGCTAATAAAGTCGCCCGTTAAGCAGCTGTTGCTGTGAGGATTAGTTGACCATTCTTGATATGGCACTCGACATGGGTTTGCCTGTAAATGGCACTAATGCGCTGACATCATCCTTCACAGCTAAGAAAAAGGATGCATCTACTGCAGCAGAAGAGAATTTATGGTAAGAAATATGAATAAGAAGAACCAAAGTCTTTGTAGGGTGGAGTAAAGTCTGTAAAGACGATGTGTGTAGATGAAAGCAATGAATCACACAAGTATTTGATTATGAAAGACATACTATAGATATCATAAAGGACCATATGTGGGTGTAGACAAATACGAAACGGTTGTGTCAGCGTAATGCAAATAAAACAAAATATTTCAGCTTTAACTTCTCAGTTTTTATTCAAAATTCTTCAACAATTTCCATAACAACATTTTTAAAACTGATCAGTTTTATGTATTTATATTTTATATCTCTTTTTGCATTTAAATTTATTTTGTTTTGTTTTCAGCAACAGATACATATTTCATAGTAAAAACAATTCAAAACTACAATTGTGTAGTGCACACACTTTTATTAGATACACTTGTTTCTGCATTGAATTTGTTAATGACAACATTTACTGCTCCCCTCGTTACCCCATCTAGATTTTTGTCAGTACCACACACGCGTGCACTACAGTCGACGTCATTCTATTAAAGGAAACTTATACATGTATACCCCTCGTATCGGCGACAAAACACCTCGCAAACATTCAACGCGCCTTTGACTAAAACAGATTTGCTATTTTTAATTATTCACAACACAAAGCTAAGAATTGAGTGTATGTGTCACCTAAGCTTGAAACTCACACCCGTTTACTCCGCAGATTTCACCTTTCATAACATATTAATGATGTATGTGTCACTCATTTTTCCCAGAGCACTTTTAATCGCTTCAGTTCGAATGCCAACACAATTGTCGCTGTAGGATTCAACACCCTCATTTTTGTTCCATTTTCCATTTATATATTTTCTGCCCTTCTATCTACAAGTTCTGCTTCCTATGCTCACTATTCTACATATTATCCTCTACTTTGCGAAATATTGCAGCGGATGATTAACTCTCCTTGTTGCTTACATCTGCAGTCCATTAAAATATCTAAGCTTTAGTTTTGCTCTCTCGCATTGCTGGGTTTTGTGTTCGTGTCATTTTTTCATGGATTTCTGCTTCTCCCACTCGTTTTGAGCAGGCATCTAGCCAACTAACTGACTGCCAAACGCTCTTGTTGATTACAGATTAACTTGCAGATTAGGAAAGCGAAAAATTGCAAATGCAAATATCTCACTCATATGTGTATGGGTTCACAGCTCACAGCACACACTATTTACATACGTATGTACATATTCAAAAAAATATAATTTCTTTCACATATTTGCTTTCTACGTTTAAAGGCGCGTGAACATTTTAGCATCTTTGCAGCCCCAATGCCGCTCAATGCCGTCTCTGCCGACGATTTTGCCACTCTTTTCAATGTTTTCGCATATTTTTTTTTGTTTGACTGGGACTGAAATTTTTGCAAAGTAAAAGCGCAACAATTATTTTCCCATGAACCAATTCGTCGGCGCCGGTTTGTTAGCCAAAATTGTCTGTTACCACTAGCTATAAGTTTGTGTTTTTATAAAATTGTTATCAGTAATAATTCGCCACTGATTATGCAGACTATATAGATAAATATAAATGTATGGATATTTAATTTTGCAAATGTTTGCCTTTCTGCTGTATTCTAACTTTACGGTAATCACTACTAAGACTGCTTGCTCCGCTGAAATTGCAATCGTCCATTTTTTGTTGCTTTAGCAGCTGTCTAATCGGTGAATACGTTAAATATTGTTATCAAGTTCATATGATTGCGGCTTTAACCATTTCAGTTTGTTTTACTAGTTTGCAGCTATGAAAAATGTTGTGTTTTCAAATATTTATAGGGATATTGTGAATTTACTTATACAAGGTGATACTGTCGTTTGTTATTGATGTATCTTCATTTGTATTATATAAACAACTTCAAGAGTGCTTTTGCTTAGTATATGAGTCATATAAGTAGGTATAATAAGCACCATTCCCAGGACAGTTTTATCCGGCCAAAGACTGTCAACTCCCAAAATTAATAGTGGAATGTGTTTTTGATGCATCAAAACTATGTTACAACAATAACATTTTTTTTTACATTAAACCAAATCATATTTCAATAACTGTTTGTTTGGCTGTGTTTTTTTACGACGTGAAACATTTTTGTGCCGATTACTTTGGAATTACATTTAACAATGAGTTTATTTGTAATGCATCAGAGAGAGTGCAGAGGATCTCAACACCACTTATCGATCGATTTAACACACTTCGATTAATGTTTTAATAATAAAGCATGTTAATCCGTATTAAAGGCCTGAATGGTTTGCAAAAACTATGTCGAATAGATTTCGTAAGAAAGATTTGAAGGCGACAATAAAGATGTCCGGATCAAATTTGATCAGAATGTCAAAGGGTCAAAATTGTATTTATTGAATATTGAAATTGCAACAATTTTAAAATTTAGTTGTAAAAATCAACAGAGTTAGCAAAAACCTATATTTATGTGTGTGTTTTTTTTTGTCAGTCCGAGTCACATTTGATCGAACGGTATGTAGGAATTGTGGAATTCTTCAGATACTATTATAGTTTAAACTAATAATTACTGAATTTAAAATTTCAATATCAATCCATTATGAAAACTATATGTGTCTAAAACAAATAACATTTTGTTTAAAAAGTTGTGATTTCAATTCTAAGCAAGTAAGGAAGGCCTAAGTTCGAGTGTAACCGAATATTTCATTCTTTTGCGAATTGCAAGCATTGAAGGGAGGGAAATACCTTCAGGTAAATGAGACTTGTTAATTACATATATGGAGTCTAGGTCAATTTTCACCCGATTTTATGCATTCTAAGCTCAAAGGTGCACTGTTATTAGAAAAACACGATTTCTGAATTTTATTAAGCTCACTCACATATTGGTTATTGTTGTAGCGGCATAAATCTGCCGAGTTGACAGTCTTTGGCCGTATAAAACCCGAGTCCGTTCCGGTTACGTAGATCCGACTGTTGTGTTCAACCCATTTTTAACAAAAAAAATTTTTTCAGTAAAATTTGACTATAATCTTTGGGTCCACTTATACAGTACCTAAGGGCTTGAGCAGTTTTGATTCGATTTGAGCAATTTTTAGTCATAGTCCTGATATATTAATAATTGATTTGTATACTGGAAAGCGAAAAAAATGGAATTTAAAATTATATTATATGAGAAGTAGGCGTGGTTTTAGCCCGAGTTCAGTCAATTTCAAACTGTAACATAGGAATGATAAAAGCCGAATTTGGTTGAAATCGGCCGAGCAGTTAGGTAAAAAAAAAAACAATTATACTCTGTAGCAACATGTTGCATGTGTATAAAAAAATACAGGTTGATTTATACACACTTCAATATTGTATTTATAACGACAGTTGAAATGACATCATAGCTTTGAAATGTGGAAATGTTCTGACTAAGCTGCAGTTAAGCCTATTTTTATACCCTAAACAGGGTGTATTAAGTTCGCCATAAAGTTTGTAACGCTCAGAAGGAAATCCTATAAAGTATATATATGCATAAAAAATCAGCGTCTGTATGTAGGTAAACTGATCACTCAGCTTTTGAGATATCTATCTGCACATGTCCCTTTTCTCCTCAAAAAGCTGTTTATTTGTCGGAAATGCCCATATCTGACCAGTGTGACACAAATTCACTGCCATACAATCTGTAAATCAGAATGGAAAAATATGTTCTTTCACAAAATTTGGCACAGATTATTGTTCAAAGCAACGTTGCAATCTGTTTACATATTTTTCTTCAAAATAAAGACCCGTTTATACCATAAAAAATACAATTGTGAAGGATATCACAGCTTTACAGCCGAAGTTAACATTTTTCCTTGTGTAATATTTCTGTTTTTGTTCTTATTTAAGCTTAGAGACCTTAAACTTGAATTCGTATTTGAAAAAATTCTAAAAATCGCCACTAAACAGCCCTTGTCATAATATAATTAACATTTTTTCTAATATTCAATAATAAATTTCATTTACAATCACCCAGATATAATCATATGTATAACTAGAAAAGTTTTATTCATCGCCGATGATTCATTTACTGCTACCTTCGAAACCCATAACAATTTTGAGTTTATTAGCTGACTGACTGAGCACCGTTCGACGTCGATAACCAAAACGAGATGACACCACACACCCATACAAACGTACATAGTCACATTGGCACATACACATGCATAGTTATTATATTGAGTATATATTGGTATGGGCCAAGAGGCATATTGTTGGTATGGAGATACTAGAGGTGGCGCACTAATTTTTGGTTGGGTTGGCAAATTAAAATTCTGTTTGCGTTTTGAATTCGCCGATGCGGTTGAAAGAAACAAAAATAAATACATAAATGAATATACAAAAACAAAAACACAAATGGAATTGTATCTCCACACTCAAGTTCGACTTGTCGGCGATGCTCAGTTATGTACGAATTTTTCAAAAATTTTAAGACACACTATGTTGTTTTTGTCACAAGTTGTTTGGTGTTGATGGCTTTACTCGAATTTATATATGTGCGTATGTGTGTACTGTTGTTTTGTTTTTTGTTGTCACTATGCTTTTAAGCGTTTTTGTGCGTCTTGTATTAATACCCTAATCAAGGTATACGAAGATTGCAGGAAGTTTCTAACATCCAGAAGGAAGCGTCGGAAACCCCATAAAATATGTACATACATACATATGCATATAAATGATCACCGTGAAGAGTTAAGTTGTGTATATTGCGACTAGTCTCTTTGTTTTTGAGATATCGATCTGAAACTTTGAGAAAATCCTCTCCTCCTCAAAAATCTGCTCATTTGCCGGATCAGTTCATTATTAGTATATTTCTGCTATACAAAACTAACGATCAAAATAAAGTTTTTATTTGAATTTTTTTTTTTATTTGTGGAGGGTATGATAGTTTCGACCGAAGTTAACGTGTTTTCCTGTTTTTTTTTTTCAATTTTTATCATATTCTTTTGCACAATTGATGGTTTTAGGGAAATATTGGAATACCGCTCTTATAAGTGGCTATTTGACCATTCCGTTAAACACAAAACCATTGTGAGCCGATGCTTGGTTGTTATTTGAAAGCGACGCTGACAAAAAACTAACAATAAAAGAGCATAGGAAATGGTAAACTGTGATAAATGTTAGTTATAAAGTGGTCGATGTCGTCATCGCTATTGGCGAACCCGAATGCCATATGCGTTACGAGTCGACAAAAGCGTTCGGAGAGAAAGTAGGCGGACGCACTGACGATGATTGAGTGCGCTTGAGTACAAATAGTATGAAATAGAATGTAAGCGTGTGCGTCAGCCATTTCCCTGCTCCATTTCTACACAATTCACAACAATAATAACAATTAGTGCGTCTTTTTGTTTTGGTTTTCAAGTTTTCTCATTTATTTATATCTTGCCTTTCGTTGTTCATCAAAAACTTATCGCTTATGCTGCCTATTTATTTCTTTACTGCTTATACACATTTATCTCATGTTTAAAGCTCACATTTCTTCAATGTAAACATCATCATCTTCATCTTCGTTAATATCATCTTCCTCGCCGGCGTTGTTCTTATCACTCCTTACATTCGATTTTTGCTGCAGCTTTTGCTTTTGCTTCTCAGCTTCGGCCTCGGCCTCGGCTTCCTCTTGTTCTTGTTTATCATAGCTCGTCTGTATGCGTTCTAATAGGTCGGTTGCGACAACTGCAAAGCCCTCCCAAATCACATCCGGTCGTGTGCTGTGCTCAAACAAGCGCTCCTCATCCAAATAGTCGACCAACAAATCACAAACATCATCCAACACTTGCTCCTGACACACGTCCGCCACATTGTTGGCGTCGATTAGTAAATTCCACAACGCCTGACAAATAATCGTAGCCAAAAACCAATCCTCCTCCTGCAATGCCGCCGCAAGCAGTGTGTACAACAATTCGGCGCCTTTGTGTTGCATGAATGGCGCACGATTCTCCGCATCGCCCAGCAAGTTAACGAGCACGCCAATGGCACAGGCCTTGAAGTCGTACGCCTGACTGGCAGCGCCAGCAGACAGCTGTTTCACGACCAACGTTAGTCCGCCGTTGCGGCAGAAGTAGCGACGTGCCTTGTCGTTGCGTGTCAAATTGCCCAAAACGCGCGCCGTCTCCACCTGTGATGCATCGTCGCGACACGTCTTGAGCGCATAGTAAAGTGCTGTGGCCAAATCGCCGAGCACACACTGCAATGAACCTTTGGCGGCCAACACCTGTGCCGGTGTGCTGTTCTGCTCCTGATAGAAGCACAGATTGTGCAGTGCACCTAATGTGGCATGCAACAATTCCTGCAGATCGCTTTTCTATGTATGTAAAAAGCGCATAATTTAGTTAAAATTGTTGTGTTGCTGTCGTATTCGATTGTGACTTACCAATTGTATGGCCTTCATGTGTGTTATGGCATTCAGTAGATTCAACATAATAACGCCCAGATTATGCATATTGCCCAAACCGATGCCCACCTCGGTGTTTACGCTCATATTTGCAACGACGCGTATCATTTTGACGAGCACATCGATCACGGTGTCGCCGAGTGAGTTGTGCAGTGTCAGCGGCTCCTTTGAGTAGAGCTCCAGCACACGTAGCAAATACTGCATGGCCACGTCGTTGTGATAGAACTGTGTAATCAAAGGAAATATTATTTTATTATGTTGTAAAATAAATCAGGTTGTAGCTGTGTGGTTCTTAAGTTTATTCCTTATTTTTTCGTTTTTGATTGGAAAGAAAACGAAAGCAGTGCTGGATGGGTGCCCTTTAATAGAAAAAATTATCTGCAATTTTCATGTGTAGTTCATACGTAGTTCTCACGTGGACCTCCTAGAAACACCGAATACTTTTTGACCCTAGTTTTCCCAGCAGTATAAGTTAGTATATTTTTATGGAAAGCATTTTTTTAAATTTTCCTTTTTAAATACCAAATTTTATTACTTTGATTCTTTTCTACTGAAAACGGCAAGCTTCTATTGTAATAAACATTTAATAAGCCATAAGACTTTATTATGGTATAAAAAATTCGCACCGAAGCTTTCATTTAGTATTTATGTTGGATATAAATTCTCTTCTATCAATATAGAAAGTGTTGCCTACATTTCGGAGCAACGATGCAAAAAATGATAATTTTACTATTTCAGTATAAAACTTTACAAATCCTAACATACCACCTCACTACTATGTTTTTCTTAATTAATTAAACCACTAACGGTATTTTTTGAAAAATTCTGTGTTAACTCACCTGTACCCGAGCATTGTCGTATTTAGCCATTATATTGCCAAGTATGTAGCCCAGTCGACTGAATAATGACAGCAATTTTTCAGAGGCATTATCGAAGATCTCACAGCACGGACCCAGCAACATGCCAATACGCGCTGTATAGTTTACTAAAACGTGACAGCAATCGTTGTCTTCGGATAGCACACTGCAAAAACCAAAAAAATACCAATTAGTCATATTCTCACAAAGTCATACTTTTTTCTTTCACACCACCCACTGCGCCGCCCTCCGCTTTTCCCAAACTCACCTCAGTGTGCGCACGATGTTCGCTTGCACCTCCAGCTCGCCAGTGGCGACCTCCGCGGCACGCACCAAATGCGGACACGCCAATTCCAATTGTATGCTCTGTTGTTGCCTTGTCGTGCCCACATCTTCTGCCGACCATTCATTGCATCCCGTTGCATTCAGGTCCTTCTCGAAGGAATGCGTTGTCTGTCGCACATCGGATAATGCACGCAATGCGGCAGACAATTGATACAGCGAATGCAATGGTGGACCGGTTAGCTTTTGTGTTGCACCTGCTTCATTAAGTATTTGTAAATGCAATACCATCAACTCGACAGCGCCATGGCGTGCCAGACGTTCGACCAGCGTATTCTGTTTGCTTAATTTCTGATAACGATCTTGTTGGGATTGTTCCAGCGCCTGCTTTGTATCGGTGCCAGGTGCCGGAGCTGTAGCTGGCTTCCGTGGCAATTCCAAACACTCGGTCCAATTACGATTTGTGTCTTTGCTTGGCATCAGCACTTCGGCACCACGCTCTTGTCCGGTGCTGGTGGTGAGAAAACGTATAGAACCATAGCCATAAATACATGCTTCGGGATCGTCCAGCGGACTAGCGCGTCCCAAACCGTCGATTAGCAAGTCGAGTAGGTCGTTGTCGTGGAAAAGTTGATCGTTCAGCTCGTTGCGTGCCACTTTGAAAATGAGCTTGCAGGCGCCAGTTAGGTTGCTGCCGGTGACGCGTAGCTATACAGTTGTGCAATAATTATTATGGAGTGTACTATTTAGAGATACAATCCTAACTACTTACCGCAAGTACCACGCGTGCGACGCCTAGTAATATTTTCGGTGACGAACACTCCACCAAACCATAAAGGCCGCCTAATATGAAGCCGCGCTTGTAGTGCTTCTCGTTTTTGCGCACACGCATATAGAGCTCGGCAAGGATCTGTAGCAAGACAAGAGAAAGCAATTCGATAGTACAAAGCAGTAGAGTGAGGTTTTTTAGGGACTAATACGCTCGAGAATATATTAACAATTCATGAAGTTCATGAAGTATGTAGTCCAAAACTATACAATTTGGTTTAGAATACTACAGTGAGTCCATTTTTTGACCAATTTTTGAATAGGACAAACGAAGTTAGAGGAACGCTATTGGAGATCAAGCGATAAAAAATTACCATGGTCATCATTTCCAAATGTGACTTCTTCCATTTATATCACTTCTGATTGTTAAAATTGCACTAGATAAAAATTGTTATTCTAAAAATTTGTTTACCTCCTAAAGGTATGCTTGACACATCATTATGAAAACATTGCCTACATTTCGGCGCATTAGTAAAATTACTATGCGACAAACTAAAGGTCAAATAAATAAATATCATGCAAACATACCGAATTAATATGATTCACAGTTTCCTCACTGCATTCCTTGAGGCCTGCGTGCTCCTTCAGCAGACCTATCAGCTTCTCAGTGGGTGATTGTGCCAATAAATGGCAATTGCGTTGCTGAAATTTGCGTGAGCATAAAATATTGATCGCCGTATTGGATCCACTCATATCCAGAGAGCTATTCTCGCTGCTACCCTGCGCATTTTTAAAGCGTTCCCTATTCGTGACGGCATCCGAGCGTTGCTTCGCTGCAAGAAATATAAATAAATATAAAGTGGACACATATAATACCTTGAGTAGCAGATTGTCGAAGAATGAATTTATTTTACGCACACCACTCACCTTCTAATGCGACGCCTCTAACCTCGAGGGCGGGCAACTTTCTTGGCATTTGTTTCGCTTGACCATTTGCGCCACCTTTACCCACGCCACCGCCTCCTCCAATAGTTCCTTCAGTAACATCGCAACGCGCATCCCACGAATTCGAACGCCTTGAAGTGCGTCGCTTAGCTTGTTCTTCTTCTGTTGCTTCTTTTTCAAAGTCATTTCCATTTGGTTCATTGACTTCCTGTTGGTGAACCGGTATGGGTTCCAGTGAAGGGGTCATAGGCGCATGTCGTTGATTCTCGTTTTGTAAATAACGTAAACTACGCGGTCGCGTGTAAATACCGTAACACAAAGAAAGTGTAGGGGAGGTTTTGGAAGTGAAAGTTACAAAAAAAAAAATCATAAGAAAAAAATTACGAAGAATTAGGCGAACTTACGAAAATGCGCTGGGCGGTCTTCCGGCCAACGCGACCTTGCCGTAGAGCGCGCGTCCAGGCTCACGTGGCGTGACGGGACGACGCGTGCTGACCACACGCACACCACCGACTATGCGCCGTGAATAACGGTAAAAAGCGATGTAGTGAAGGACAATAAAAATAAATTTTTTTATTTATAGATTTTTAAGCCAATATACGCGCTCACACTTACTTCCTATGCGGTTGCTGTTGTTGTTGCCGCCGCCATTACTGCCGCTATGCGACGCTTTGGACGAAATCTCCGCCAAGATGGACTTGGCTTCGCTAATCATTTCTGCCGATGTTTTGCGTCTTTCCAAACTGTTTGTGGCTGTTGTGTCGCCAAATGCAAAACTTTGTATGATTTGTTGTTGTTCTTGTTGCAGCAATCTATCGTCCGCGCGATTATCGAGCGATTGTGCGTTCTTGCGGGAATGTTCCACTTTTCGACTTTCACTTTGTGAGCGCCGCTTCTTGAGCAATATCATTATAAAATTTCAAATCAACACACAAAATTTCGTCTTGAATACCGTTAATAAACTGTTTTTCTAACGCTTAAACGCACATTTTTCGAATTTCATTTTCGAGTCGATGTTTTTTTTTTACTTGGTGCTCTTTTTGAGTGACACTTTTGCGCATTCACAAATTAAATTGGTAGCTACAAAGCCCAGTTGGTTGGTTATCCTGCCCGTGTTACGGCTAAATTGAAAATAACTGCAACTTAGTGGTAATAATAGATGGTGTAGTGAAAAATATTTTTCGTTTGGGCTTTCGTGCACCATGCCAACGCGCACGGGTGTTGCATGTACTCTTTGTAGTTACCACTGTTTGTATGTATGTGCAACTCCTTTTGCCCGGCTTCAATTGTGCTATGTGCGTATAATAGAAACCGTTGCTGTAAACATGCCTAATATTGTATGCATATGTAAAAATTCACAGTGTCGCGAAATATAAATGAAGCCTTTTAAATTTTGGTTGGAAAATATCATATGATCAAATTTGACCCGGACTAAACCAAAAGTCCAAACTTTTTGCGTATTTTAATAAAAATCGCTATTACAAAATATACTCCTGAACCAATACAAGCATGCCAACGTTTAATCTAATTTCTCATATATGTACTTGTTATAAGCCTTGCTTGAAATGGCCTTCAGTCCCTTCAGTGAATTGTGGCTTTTTTTGGTTCGGCCTATTGATGATCAACAGTTTCTCTATATATAAATTGGTCGAAAGTTTCGCCGTATTTTTCACAAACCCATATATCGTAATATCAGTAATGTTGGGTTTAATGACTTCGACTTCGTCGTTGCAATATATTACGGTCAAAAGTTTAGTATTGCCACACTTCATACCTTCTTACGCAGAACATTAACTTAAAAGCGTCGATCCATAAGAAATACTGATATCCTGTGCTATCTCACTGATTCACGTGCCGCTTCTCTAACTCTCTCGCTGTTATAGTCATTAATAGCGGCGAATTGACGGCAAGTTTGGCTTCCCGACCTTCACTGAATGCTTTGTTCCCTCAAATACCTATTTTCGTAACAAATTGAACTCCCCGAAACACCTATGCAATACCTTCAACAATTTAAAAACACCTTTCCGCGTCAAACTCTTGGTTGAAAAAAAATATATATATTCTATCAAGAAGCTAACGCTCTTACCCTTGATTATGTGAAGATCGGCCTTCTTCTTTTCCTTTAATCATGAGAACATCTCTCTACATAAGCTCTCATCCGATACCCTCGTCGCTGAGTTGTTTGAAGTTCGATGCGACCTCAAACCTCTCCAGGGAACTAATGACCCTCTTCCGGCACACTATTTTCACCGTGTATTCCTTATGCATGAGCCCTCCCTCCAACCATGACCTAATGGAGTACAGAGCAGTGGCTATCGACATACCTTTGCGGTAAGTCCACAAGCCTTCTGCAGGTCCATAAGCCTCTCTAGCGTCTTTAACAAAGAGGAAATTCTTGCTGTGGCCCACAGTTGCGTAGATGTGGACCAACCAACTGCTTTAACTTTTACTGTCCGCTGAAGTTGCGCAGGTATGATGTCATTAAGTCTCGGATACTTGAATGGCTTCAACGAATTTATTGTCCATGTAAGGTAGCGCTCGTTCAGAAAATCTAAGAAGACCGCACCGTCCTCCTAGAGCTTTCCGAGGGGCACTTCTTTTCTGTGGATTGGTTCTTTGAAAAGTGCGTGCCTATGAGTAACCTACCTATGAGAATTGACTGCTCGAAGTCCCGTCAACGTCCTCATTGCTAAGATAACTCATATAGGGGCTTTCACTAGAATGCCCCTAAATTTTGAGGATTCGAAACACTCTTCTACGCTTTCGTAGAAGGATCTACATTACACTCCCTTCTTTATTTCCAATTTGTATATAGTAAGGCCTAGAACCACTTTTGCGGGCTTTATTCAATAGTCTTCTACTTGAAGATCTCATCTCCGATAGCTCCGATGTCTATGAAAGTGGGTTTCCTTTTGCTTTTCTGAGATTGCAGAGGACACGTGCTTTCAATAGAGGTTCTTCACGATGCACTGAATACCTCATCAATCGCGATAGCTGTGAGTACTGAGGCGCAACCAACCGCGACCGAAAGAGCTGATCGAAGCTTTCCGCAATACTCAGCTGAACAAACTCGGTCCAAACTAAAGCAAATACCCCTATGATCAGTGCAGAAGTGGTCGCTCAAAAATTGGCAAAATGGTGGCGGTGTTTTTTTAGGTTGAATATCACTCAAAAATTCGAGGGAAAAGAGGCTGTTAGCGTTATACCTACTGCAATCCACCTTAAACGATGTCGTGAAAGCTTCGTCTATATTAAATGACATTTCGGTTTCTAGCACCCCACGTCACTTTCTGCCCGGATAATGCTGGTTTTTATCCGAATTTAACACTTTCTTTACGGATATATTAATATTTTCTTTGATTTAAGAAGCCAAACATTGCTTTTGAAGAACATTTACTCATATTCAATATAAGGTTGAAGCTAAAAGCTACCTTGTATGTTTATATTTCTCTCACCAGTGTATTTTTTATTTTAACTGAAAATGTTCGTTTAAATATATGAAAATTCCAAGTGGTGTGGCGATTTTTACCAGAAACAATTGTTCACAATGTGTGCATTTCAGTGATGTACATATATACACTTACGAGGGTGAGCGAAGAAGTTCCTGAATTACAAATTATGAAGACCCTATTTGAATTTTAGAAAAACAGTTAACATTTTGCTTGTGACTAAGCTACGAAGGAACTGTAATATATTCACCAAATAATATTATTTCTCAATCTTCCAAAACCACAATATTGGTGTTGCGGATTCGTTTTTATCGACACTTTTTCACTTTGTCAAACGTAAAAAAAGTTGATTATTATATTTCGTCGCTGTTCAAACTTATTAAAACACAAGCCTACGTGTGGTACAAAACCTTCAAAGCCATTCGAGAGATTGTTGAAGATGATCGTAGAACTTCACTGAATCTGCTTCGAATAAATTAGAATGTCTGCTGGGTTAACAAATACATAGTTTTATTGTGTGCTAAGAATACATTCTGCCATGAAGGTAGCATTAGATTTACTGCACCGGAGTGTTTCCTCGATGACATCGAGTCATTTTATGATAAGCCTAGTAATGGGCAGGGTCCCAGAAAAATTGAAGGTAACTGTAAAGCTTACAAGCAGACAAGAAAAGGCACCTTAAACCGCTATTAATAGAATAGGAACGGGTCGGAGCGCCACCCTCGTGCGTTCTACTCCTGTATAGCTAAGCTTCTCGGCAGTTTGGCCAGAGCCGGGTTACCATTAGTTCTTGCGCTCTCTGGAGGAGATCTAGCAAGCTCTCAGCAAGGCGTCGTACTTTACATCAACGCCTAAACTTCTATTGGCCTCAAAGCGATATTTTGACATATGAGATCTGATTTGTACGATCCATATCTTGAGGATCAGCCATTGAACACAACACAACATAACCTAAAAATACATTTAAATTCAAGGTGCCAGTTTCATCTATTGTAAATTCCAAATATTTATACAGGCACCCTCGTAACGGTAGCCACTAGCCCGAACTAACGAAAGCCGCTAACAACACGAGTAAGTACACGTAATGGAGCATCACGTTCGTGTTACTCCTGAACTATAAGGAAACACCTTCAAAAAATCAATAGACGACGATTGCAATTGAAATAAAGTAAATCGTTTGTCAGAATAATATACATACTTTAAATATACTAAAATATAAATCAAATAGTTAAATGGCGGTGTAGTTGCCGTTGTGGGTGGACATGGGCAGTAGAAACTAACGCAGCGCAGGCTTTTAACTATGTGTGTGTATGTATATATGCATGTGTAGAGCCGCTAAGTGAGTAATATAGCGAGTGCGGAAGGCTACCAAGAGGCGCCTCACTTGAACACCACTATTAGTCCAAGGGATAACGGCGCGTTGAACCAGCCGATAAATAAATTTTCATGTCTTTTGTTTTGCCATTTGCATGTCGAAAAGTTGAGTGGAAACGTTGCAGCAACGCCAAAACAAGTGAATGCTTTGTGTGCTAAAGCAGAGAAAAAAATTCATAAAAATTTATTGTGCGGCGAATAAACGGCATATATCTGGAAAATAATAATTGAAATTAAATTAATGATTGACAATTTGCATTGCATTAATTGAATTGAGTAATAATAATTAAATTGAAAGCAATCAACTCGGAAAGCAACAGCGCTTGTGGCAAAAGTTTTCCTCCTCACAAGACATGCGATCGAAGCAGCGTTCGCTATTCGAAGAATTCTGCGTTGGCGACGCGACCACTCAGTAAGTTGTGGAGGAGTGCACCCTATAATAAATTGAAGCTATATATTTCACTGCTATTGTTGTTTTTTTTTTTTTCAAATGTCTACAAGTTGCAATTGCAGTGAAAAGTTTAGTATTTTTTAGTAATTGCTATGTTTTTAGCTCGGTAGCTGCCGTTTAGCCTAATTGGATTTTTATTTCTTTGTGACTGCTAAATATTTTGCTGGCAATTCAATGCTCAAATTTGCCACAAAAACATGCTGAATTATTTAGTTGGTAAACGCGGCCTGACACAGTTATATTTTATTGTCCATAATCATTTTCCGAGGATTTCTGCTTCTCTTTGTGAAGCCGCATGCAAGTTTCAAATTAGCTGCTTACTTTGACAACTGGCTGCACAAAGCTCTCAGTCGTAGACCACAGCCATACATATATTGGTGTGCTTAAATTATATATTTTTATTTTAAACAACTGCATTTCTAAATTTACCGTCCGCTCTGACATTGCATTTGGCACCATGTGTGATTTTATGGATTCAATGTCGACGCATACGAACTGCTGCTATATCTGGTGGGTGGTCAACACACTGGCATTTGTGGGTCAATTACGTTGTTCAAAACTAGTTGTGGAAAGAAAAAGAGTTAATTTCAATTGCATCAAAGCTGGAGTATTCTAGCGTCACAAATAAAAAAGTTGTTCATAAAAACACTTGATATTGATCGTTCAGTTTGTACAAGTATGGCAGCTATATGCTATATTGATCCGACCTGAACAATTTGTTCGGAGATTGTACCACTGCCTTAGACAATACGCCGTGCTAAATTTCTTGTAGATATCTCGTCGAATGAAAAAGTTGTCCATACAAAAATTGATTTTGACCGTTCAGTTTGTATAGCTGCTATATGCTATAGTGGTCTGAATTGAATAATTTGTTCGGAAATTGTACCATTGTCTTAGACAATACGTCGTGTCAAATTTCTTGTAGATATCTCGACGAATGAAAAAGTTTTCCATACAGAACTTAATTTTTATCGTTCAGTTTGTATGGCTGCTATATGCTATAGTTGTTCGATCCGAACAATTTGTTCGGAAATTATACCATTGCATTAGATAATGTGTCGTGCCGAATTTCTTGAAGATATCTTGTCGAATGAAAAAGTTTCCCATACAAAAATTGATTTTGACCGTTCAGTTTGTATGGCTGCTATATGCTATAGTGGTCCGATATCGGCGGTTGCGACAAATGAGTAGCTTCCTGGGAAGGAAAACACTTATGAAAATTTTCAGATTGTTAGCTCAAAAACTGAGCGACTGGTTCTCATATATACAGACAGACGGATATGGCTCGTCAGAAATTTCGTGGTAAACTTAATAAACCCTGTTTAGGGTATAAAAAGTAATCGGTGTCTACCTAGCATTGTCCTACTTATTATATAGTCACTTCGTTAAGTACCATAGTTACAAGAATAATGCATTTATGACTTACATATAGTTAATCACTCGTATTGTCGATCCACTGATTTTGCTATTCGTCTAAAAGCTTTACTTAATATTTCATATGCTTACTTCAATAATTTTTGTTTAATATTTTTTTTTTTTTTAATATTTTTTTTTTAAATATTTTTTTTTTTTTAATATTTTTTTTTAATATTTTTTTTTTAATATTTTTTTTTTTTAATTTTTTTTTTTTAATTTTTTTTTAAGGTTTTCAATTTATTTATTTTTCAAAAAGAAGAAGAAGAGAAATAACTATTTTATGTAGTTTATCCAGTGTTTATTAACCTTTTTATCTTATTTTATATTTGCAGGTCTGCAATTTTGAGTGAAGTACAAAAACAAGGCAGCACAAAACTTCCGTCAAATAAATCAGTACTAGTATTAGGCGATAATGCCACCGGTAAAACGACTCTCATTGCGAAATTGCAAGGTGTCGAAGATCCGAAAAAAGGTTCTGGTCTCGAGTACGCATACATCGATGTTAAAGATGAGTACAGAGATGGTAAGTGGCCACAGGCATTTTTTTCAAGCTTCAAACTAATTACCGAAACCAAACTCCATTAGGGATTCGTTTCCATATGATAGGTTATCAGATTATTGTCATTACAAAAGAACATCTGTAGCTGGAGACATATACATGAATATAAGAACTAAAATGAAGAGAATCGGATAATACCTTTCCCTGAATATAATATGAAAGATATCAACCTTTTTGCCCACCTACACACACAAATTTTTCTTATCAATAACTAAAAAATTAAAAAGAAGTAGTTTCCAATTAGAATGTCATTATTAAATATTACTCCGACATTTTCTACAAATTTCCTCCAACCTTGGGAGAGTCGCATTTGAGTTAAATTAAGAACTATACTAGTTTTCTCAAATTGGAAAACTTTCCAAAAATTAAAAAAGTACGTTGCGTGTTTTCCGAAGAAAATTAGTTCCCAAATTAAATTGAAGACTGATTTAATTAATTTAGCCATTATTGAGCCTATTCTCGTTACAACGAAGTATGAATACCCTTAATTTTTTTTATCCATTGTATAACCCTGAGTTTCGAAATTAATTAATTAACGACCGTCGGGCCTAAACCGTTCCCACAACAGTCGGGTCTAAGTAACCGGAACGTACCCGGATTTTTTTCCGGTCAAGGACTGTCAATTCGGCACCAATTTTCGAAATTACTCTATAACAAATTTATTTTGAATATACATACTTTCCGATCAGCACTTTACTCAGGGGAGCAAATTAGACTGAGGAAATTCTGAAATTGCACTTTAAAGTTATTTGGTGATACACCGACGACTCGAAATTATTAAAGACGCTGGTTTTAATTGTTCCAAGAACCAGACTTTCTGTCCGATTGTGCAGTTATATGTGAATTTTCAAGCGGAAGTGTACGCAATCGTATCGTATAATTATACAGAACGATCGGTCAGGCCGCACTCACAGCAATTTCGTTATACGAGATTAAATCGTAAACTTAATCTCTCAGCTCGCAATCGGATCCACCTAATTTGGATACCGGAATACAAAGTCTTGAGTAGGCGGATGACATAGCACGTTCCTTCCTAGTGGAATCCTATACCATCAAGGAGGTAGTGACCGCCATTCACAGTGAAGCCATTAACATCTTCACCGACTCTTTTTCTAGTGAATGGTGTACATGGAGTCAAACCACCACCCATTGCAGACAAATAACTCGAGTTGGCAGGAGAATCTGGAGTATTTGGTAGATGTAGGAATCCGCGTTAAGGATGTCAAAATAGATTGCATTTCACACAATTTGGCTAAAGAGTTGACTCAAAACACCATTTTTTGTTAATTCACTTATATGCTTTACCTTTTTCGCGCATCAGACACAACACGATTAGGCGTTTGGATTCTGGATGGGGATCCAGGACATACAAATCTCCTGCGTTACGCTTTGAATGAAACGAACTTCGAACATACCCTCGTCATACTCACAGTCTCAATGACAGAGCCATGGGCATGGCTGGAACAATTGAATCACTGGATTAAAGTGCTCTCAGATCACATTGAGAGCCTGAAATTGGAACCGCAAGAGAAGCAGGAAGCACGACAACGGCTAATCACCACGTGGCAAAGTTATTGCGAGGTGGGCGATGATTTGGATCCGGGTTCGCCAGTGAAACGTACGATGAGAAATAATTCGATAGATGACGACGATCTACTGCCACTTACCGAGGGCGCGTTAACAACAAATCTCGGTTTGGATATTGTTGTGGTGGTCACAAAGGTAAGTTTCTAATAAATTAAATACCTAAAGTGAACGATAAGAAATAATCACATATTTTTTCTCTTAGACGGACTACATGACAACGCTGGAGAAGGAGTACGATTATCGAGATGAACATTTTGATTTCATACAGCAGTGGATACGTCGCTTTTGCTTACAGCATGGCACATCACTTTTTTACACAAGCGTTAAAGAAGACAAAAACTGTGATCTCCTCTATAAATATTTGACACATCGAATTTACGGCTTACCATTCCGAACGCCTGCGCTATTCGTTGAGAAGGATGCGGTTTTAATGTAATTATATTTTTTTTATGATAATTAACTGTCATTTTCTAAACATCTTGATTCTATATATACCTAAACAGTCCTGCAGGTTGGGATAGCTTGAAGAAAATAAGTATTTTGTATGAGAATATGCAATCATGTAAGGCAGAGGACTACTATACAGACATCATCTCGCCACCGCAGTCCAGAAAAGTAAGCAAATACTAATAATCACTAATAAATAATACCATTTCAATATGTACAACTATAATTGTAGACTGTTGCAAATCGTGAAATCGAGGTGCAAACAGAGGACGAACAGACATTCTTATTGCGGCAGCAGGAGATCCTCAAGCAGGGCGGACAGATGCGCGGCGATTCACCGTTGCGCGTGCAAGGCGGCAATAAGGGCATGCAAGCACGCACACCCGGCTCCGGCGGACAGGGTTCACCCATAAAGGTCAACGCGAAGCCAACACCAGCTACACCGGGCAATGAAGGTGTGCTCGCCAATTTCTTCAACTCGTTGTTGCATAAAAAATCCGGTTCACCTGCCACACCAGCCACCCCGCCCAATGCGCCCAACGCTGCAAGTACACCACGTACAAATGGCACTGATGGCGCCATCGATAAGTTGGCGATGCGCTCGGATGCAGCAGCCGAACTCGATCGCCTGACGAGAAGTGCGAAAAAAGAAATGGATTATTCACAAAGCGAGTGTTAAGCCGGGCGATAATGATTGTATAATTTCGAAACGACTAGCAAGACACAAGTATAAGAACAACAACAACACCACAGTGCGCTTCTGAACAATCGGAGGGGAAATGAGCAACAAAAACAAGATACGTTTTTTTTTTAAATAAGTGAAATGAAATGAGTGAAACTTATATGAATGTAAGCAAAAATGACGTGTGTAATGAAACGTAATCCCAAAGGGTGTGTTTAACTAACCCACAACCCCTTTAAACATAAACGAGCGATGAATTAACGGATTCACTGAAAAGTATAATTCTCTCAAGTAATGAGAAACTCTCAAGTAAAAGATTAAAATATTTGCAAATTTTAAAGCAAACTTAAAATACATAAAGCTAGCAAGAATGGAAGTCAAAGCATATTAGACTTAACGCAACAACTTACAAAAAAAAAAGAAAAGAAAGCATATTTTCACTATCGTCTTGCTAACTCTGGCTAAGTTTAAACATGTGTGACGCCTGTATTGATTATTTCGTTGTTTCCTAACATGCTTCTGATTTATAGTAATTATTTTAAATATATGTGTTTATTATTATTATTTTTTTAATAATGCAATAAATGCAATTTACAATTGATTTCATAAGCGCTGCAACGTATCAAATGATTAATCTTAATTACGGAAGCAATGTGCATAACAAGCGCAGATAATTATAGCAAACCTTTTGAGTTTGGGGTCGGCGCCGGTTCAACATTTGTCTGGCGTTTTAAAGCGACATTTAGGCAGGAGCCCACTTTAACGCTGCTCAAGCGAATAATACGTTGTAAATCAATCACTTTTGGCAGCGTTTTAGATTAGTCGGCGGCGTCTGCATGTGTTTTATCGAAGCAATTTTAAGACGTTCTCATGCGTTTGTGTTCCAAAAGTAATGAGAAACTGTCAAGTAAAAGATTAAAATATTTGCAAATTTTAAAGCAAACTTAAAATACATAAAGCTAGCAAGAATGGAAGTCAAAGCATATTAGACTTAACACAACAACTTACAAAAAAAGAAAGAAAGCATATTTTCACTATCGTCTTGCTAACTCTGGCTAAGTTTAAACATGTGTGATGCCTGTATTGATTATTTCGTTGTTTCCTAACATGCTTCTGATTTATAGTAATTATTTTAAATATATGTGTTTATTATTATTATTTTTTTAATAATGCAATAAATGCAATTTGCAATTGATTTCATAAGCGCTGCAACGTATCAAATGATTAATCTTAATTACGGAAGCAATGTGCATAACAAGCGCAGATAATTATAGCAAACCTTTTGAGTTTGGGGTCGGCGCCGGTTCAACATTTGTCTGGCGTTTTAAAGCGACATTTAGGCAGGAGCTCACTTTAACGCTGCTCAAGCGTTAAATACGTTGTAAATCAATCACTTTTGGCAGCGTTTTAGATTAGTCGGCGGCGTCTGCATGTGTTTTATCGAAGCAATTTTAAGACGTTCTCATGCGTTTGTGTTCCAAGTATAAACGATTTTGCATTAGCGTAATTATAATTAAAGAGCTTGGCAATATTGGCGAAATTGCCATTCTTTATTTTTATATGCTAATTTTTATTATTTTTGCTCAAAGCTTAAAGTATACTGTAATTTTATATATATATATAAATATTAAATGTAATTTAGAAAACACGATAATTTCAATTCTAAAACTGTGCATAATTAAAATAAAATAAAAAAATAGAGCTATCTATGTAAATTGAGGAGATTCTAAAAGAAGCAAATAAAGTACCGATGAATGCGTAAAACTATTGATATTTGGTCAAAAGCCAAGCATATTAACGTGTAAGCGGCAAGTTTCGAAGCACAGTGCTGGCAACAAGCATATTGGTATCTTTAAGAACGAACAAAATGAAGAATATATATATATATGGAAATATATATGTAAAGATACTAGTATGTCTGTTAAATTGAACACAAGTGTTTTCAAAACCGTTCATGCCACAACTTTCGCACAAAATACCAACTGCAGCTTGATATTGGAATTTGTATATAATGATTTTTTTAATTTATGCAAAAGTCTTTCTGTCTCATTAAATTCAATACTCTCTCTCTCTCTCAATTGTGTTATAATTAAGATACCGCATACTATATTTAAAAAAAAAAGTTTCTTTTGTCTGAAATCAGAATTCAATTATATAAGCTTGTGTGGATATCCAGCAAAATGTGAACTAGAAATTCATTAAAAACCATAAACAAGTTTATTTGACATTAGAGATTAAAAAAATATATATTCGAAAAAAATATGCACTCTACCACGTAACACATACACTTATATAATTGAATCATGTTTTAAAAAATATATTTAAAAAAATACGTTTAATAGCGCTTTTCAATTGAAATTTTTTCAAATAGCTTTTGCGTCAAGTTTTTTGTATCAAAGTAACTATTTACATATGCAAAATCGAGTAATTTGTTCGAAAACAAAAATTGAAATTTACAGCTTAAATTTTGTATAAAATAATCAGCCGGTCTGAACAGACATTCAAGGTAACATGAATTTACAATGAGCTAAAAGTTGGTGTATGTGTTCCAAACAGGTTTAAATATAACATAATAAAAGTACTTATCGTTTCGATGTGTTTAGAAAAATACTCGAAATCAAAGATTTCAAAGCTTTCACGTGATTTTCCACGAAACGGCAAATTGTAGCAAAAAATTACCTTTGCTGAAATTTCTAAATTATAAAATTAGCTATAAAAAATGAATGTATATGTTTTATTCTAAGTTTTTCGGCCGTTTCTGAGCTGTAACTATTAAAAAAAATTTTAAAACAGGACGCGCTAAGCACACTATTTCAGATTAGACGTAAAAATGCGTACATACTCGTACTACAACGGTCATTACATCTCAGCAACGGTAGGCCTTAAGAAAAAAGGAGTCATACATTTTTATATATAATTTTATGATTTACAATTTACGTAGCCTTTCTCCTCGGGTTTTTTTTCGCATATTGAAGGATGAGTACTTATATTATGTAATTTTTTATTATGTTTTGAAAATATGCATTAACTTTCAGCTCGTTATATATTATTGTAACTTCACTCATATTTCTGTTTAATTTTACTAAAAAAAAGGTTTAAAAATTAAAATAACTTGATTGTTCATTGTATTAAGTTTATTTATTTTATTTGCACAACTTTGGGAGCAGATTTGCAATTGCATATTTTTGCTCTATCATTTTTAGTTGTCTAACAATATGAATTTTATGAAAAGGAATTTGAAAAAATTTATTGTCTCATTACTCATTCCTAATTTAGAATGCTGTACACAAACAAAAAAACAACTGTCGACTGTAAAAACTTAACGAATACTTAAGAACCATCCGATTTTAAAATATTCCGTTCAATAGTTTTGTGAAATGCCACTAAAGGAAACGCCTTTGTACTGCATAAAAACTTATATTTCTCCGCTTATCTAGATTGTACAGCTTAGAAAAGTCAATGGTATGCGCTTAACGGATTGTGCAACTAAGGCATTTGTGGGCATTCGTTAAATTTGACCATCCAATAGTCGGTACTTAATGCTTTTTGTGCGTTTAGAACTACTTAAAAACCATAATGCCTTTCAAAGGTAGTTACTACCAACAGCAATTTGGAAGCAGCTCTCAGAAAATAAATTAAATAATAATAACTACAGCCCTTAGTTACTATAGTAAAACTGAATAATTACATGTAATCAACCACACAATGGCTAAACACACTTCATTATTTGTTAAATTTAATATTGAAAACAAACATTCGTATGAGATATACAAATTACATAGATTTAGCAAAATTGCAGTTATATTTGTTGGCAACTTGTGTGGCATGCGAAAGTTCTAAGCGTAACTATTATTTTGCATTAAACGCTGACGTATTTTGTTTGGTTGCAGTTGGAGTCACTCAGTATACAAAACAGTAAAATGCAGTAAAACTATTTGGTATTTGTCACACTTTTTTCTAACGGTAAAATATTAATATAAAGTTTAAAATGTAAAATGTATTTAATTAGTAAAACTTTTTGAACTGAAAATTTTTAAACGAAAGCAACAAAATACTTAAGGAGACTTTAAAACCACTGCTGTTATCTTTTTTTTTTATTAAACACATATTTTTTATTTCCATAAAGAAAAAATATAAAGTAATATTTTATTAAATTTTAATTTACTATCATTTGCGAAAACTCAGAACTAGTGTTAAAATTAAAAACGATAAGTAATTATTTATATATAGAGACGCAGCCGCACCACGCAAAGAAGCGTGCGACAGCTTGTTCCACTTTTCTCTAAGAAAAGTTGCTATCACAAGCTTAAGTTTTTGTAATCTGTAAAATAAAATAGCACACAAAAATCGATCAGAAGTAAAAATTCAAATATATACATATGCATATGTAGCAGCTGTAGTGTATACATGTATTACGCGGTATATTGGTATATAATGCTGAGATTGGGGCATATTTTTGTTACAATTCATTGTTCGCCAGCCTTTGCCAATGTTATTCCAATTTAAAAGTATGTGCATAACAAAAGTCGTCGAATAGTGAATGATAACAAAGAGTAAATCGATTGCCCCTTTTAGTGTATGTATTGATATATAATTTCACTCCTAAGTGTAAACAAAAAAATCAACAACCTAAAAACATTTCAATATCAGCTGAGTAACGAAATTATTGTCTTCAAAAAAACAACAGTTTATTTGCTCTTAAAGAAATTTAACAAATAACTGCAAAACTGCTACACAACCAACAGCAACGTTAAATAAATATAAAAAATACTAATGATATCAAACAAAAATTTATGCAGAAAAATTAAAGTGAAAAAAACAAAAACTGAACGAAATAAGTGTTTTCTTTAAGCCGAATACTGACGCGAACTTTGGGTAAATCTAGCGTGCAAAAAAATATATATGAAGCTAGATATTTTGTGGAAAATCTTTGGGAGAAATGGCCTCTTGTTCTATGTGCCATAAAAATTCGACCTTGGGATAACTTTGCTGATGGAGTAAATGTGTCATAATCTTTACGAGCTATTATCAAAACAAATGCCTTAACACTAGTAGTTAATTTTTTACCCAATGATGGGCTCTTGCATTAAATGGATCGTTGAATTGTTTTGATTGAATGCTAATGCATTCGAACCAGCTGTGGTCGGACGGTTACGTGACAAGAATTCTTTGAAGTCTTAGCTTTATTTAAACAACTATTTTTTTTTTTATTATTTCACATAATTTGTTATATATTTTATTACATATGTATTTGAAACATATTTCGTTTAAAACTTATTGTATATACATAAGTATGTATTTATGTTATGAGTTTATAAAAGTATATTAACCTGCATTAATATTTAAATAAACCCAATTATAAAACATGTCCGTCTGTCTGTATATGTATTCGCGAAAAATTCATCAGCTTTTGAGATATCGATATAAAATTTTATCCCCAAGAAGCTGCTCATTTGTCAGAACCGCCGATTTTGGAACTTTGCCATACAAATTGTTCGATCAAATTTAAGTTCCTGTATTTCCGAAGCTATCTGCACGAAATTTGGCAATCTTTGAATAAATGGCTGAGGTCGGACCACTATAGCTGTCATACAAACTATTCGAACAAAATCAAGATATAGATATTGTAAGACAATTTAATTCGGTAGAACCGAAGCTAAAGTTATAGCTTGTTTTTTATTAAGTTTCGGGTTCTAGTTTTATGTTCATTACCAGTTCGGTTACTCTTAGCATTGCTATTGCTTGCTTTCGTTCACTCATTCCACTGATAGTTTCCACAATCATTTGACCAAACCCTTGAACAGCAGGATTTTGGTGACGTGATCTCAGACTGCCATAATTTTGTTTCACATTGTTGTTTGGGTGTGTATGATAAGATTCATTGTGTATTTCCGATTTAAGCGTTGGTGATGATTGTGACGCATCGTTAGGTATGAAAACCTCAACCTCTTCCTCTAATGTATCCGTCTCGGATAAGATAGATGCAGAACTTTTAAATTGGAACGGTTGCGTGATACATTCATATTCATTAGCATTTTCTTGTCCATCCATGGAAGATTCTGCCCTATAATCCATTTGTCGTTCCTTACCTTCAGCGGTAAATATCCATTTCTGACGGTTCCTATCATAAAAAGATATATATTAATTAAAATTAAATACTAATTCATTACATTCCTTACCCTCGAGGTACTATGTGTGACTTTAAAAAAGTCAGTTCATTGTATAGCGGCCATAGGTTTGGCGGAGTCATACCATTATTAGCAAGGGCACTCACCCGACGGTTTTCTTTGGCAAAGCGCTCCCTAAAATTCGTCCAACGACGTACACAATCCTGTTCTGATTTTATAATATCATTAATGTTGGAATACTTTAATTTCGTATTGATATTTAGAAGCTATACAATACCATGAACTCCCATCTCACGAGCTATGCGCTGCCAAGCATCTCTTTTCTTCGAAATGCATTTGAAGTCCATATTATTTTTGTTGTAAATGCACTCATGCTGTTTTACTAGTTTTATAAGTTTTGAATCGTCCATTATAAACTGTTATTAAATTGAAATATTAAGTATACTTAATGTAGTTGAATTAAAATATTAAGTTTACTTAAAGTAATTGAACTTAATGCATTGACTATGATCGTAGAAAAATTTCTCTTTTACGTCACGTTACGATTTAATAAGATTCAGGGTTGCTATTATATTATCTGAATTTTTTTTCTTTAAGTTTACAAAACATCTTCAAACTTCTTTTAATAGTTTTAAACAATAAATTTTTAATTTCTCTTTATTGTAAACAAAATTATTCAATTGAATATACACATTCAAATAGCTGTTGCACAGATTCTTATTTAAAGTTAAAATTTGAAAATTTTTTGAATTTTATCTCAACTGGCAATGCTACAATGTAGCGTAGGTTTATGCTGTAGCCGTATAATTTGTGAAGCGCGAATTTGTAAGACAAATTAAGTGTTTTAAATACATTCCCTCCGTTGGCAAATAATCTGAGGTTTGTTTTAAAATTGAATTTAATGAGCTTTCGTTGATTGGGTTTACCACTATAGTAGCTTCAACAGCATGCGACCACCTAATAAACCGGGGCCCAAATCATTTAAGAACAGGACTTCATCATTGAGAAAATCACCAAGGCGTCCGGGAATAGATTTAGGTGATTCAGATACCAGTAGCGAAGAAGACCAAGATTTTGAAAGAACTGATCAGCGCAATTACAGCCACCTACGAACGAACGTTTCAAAAGGACAACGTTCCCACGGGAATGAATTAGCACAACACAGTGGAAGAAACTTTCGAAGTAGGGAGGAGTTAAGTCAAATTGATCCTGTACAACGGCCTATTACAAATAAGGTAGCGAAGCGCAACAGAAAAAGCATTCCGAGTCGAAATTTTGCAAAAAGTTATAAACTACTAGCAAATCGTGTGGATTTTATGATACCCCGTGCATCGTTTTCCCGCATTGTTCGCGAAATTTTAATGAGTTTAGATACGAATGTTCAACATATAACTCAAACTGCTTTTGAGGCTCTCCAGACAGCCACTGAAGCATATGTTGAGGGCCGTTTGGAGGATGCTAATTTATTAGCATTGCATGCTCGTAGAGTCACCTTAATGGTTAGAGATTTGGAGCTTATACACTATCTACGGTCTCGCGAAAGGTAAAGCAATTCTAAAATGTAACTTATCCGAATGTATGTATATATATAATTCAAAATGTTTATTTAAGTAGAAAGTTATCAGTTTTTTAAAAAGTAAAACAGCTTGCTTGTTAATGTTTGTGAAAAAATACGTGTTATGATTTTGTTTTCAATATTTTAATATATGAATATAACAATTTAATGCAGACATTTAAACATTAAACGAGTTAATTCATATGATTCAGATAAGAAATTTTAAGAATAGTTGTCGTTCTTTGCCAAGGGCGTCACATCTGCATTATTGATAGACAATGAATGAAAAATTAACTTATATTTTATTCATTTTATACACTAAACCTTAAATTAATCATAAATATATTGTCACATAATAAGAATTTCTTTATTATAATTCGTTCGCTTCCTCCATTTTAATGTTCATTACTATTTCAGTAACTTTTTGCATAGCCAGTGCTTGTTTCCGATCGCTCATACTACTTATAGTTTCCACAATCATTTGACCGAAACCTTGTACTGCAGGATTTCGGTGACGCGTAGTTTTTATTTCACCACATACTTGTTTAAACATCCCCAAAGCAGATTTTATCTCAAACTCAACGTCAAATTGAGAATGTTGTGGTTTTTCGTTAATTTGTTGATTTGCAAATTTTGACGAATTTGGTTGAGACTCTTTTAGTTCACTTGTCCTGCCAGTGATCTGGTTTTTTGATTGCGACGTTGAATAATGCGATTCGTTTGGAAGAAGCTCTTCAACCTCTTCATGTTCCATCTCATGCTCTGACATTAGTGAATCTGCAGCTTTAAACTGGAATGGATCTGTATTCACAGAATTACAGTCGACAGTATCATCTTGTTCCACGATATATGTCTCTTGATCACCGCTGCTATTTTCTTCAAAAGCTTTCAGCCCAAAATTTGGAATCTGTCGAATTCTTAAAAAAAATATACATATATAATATTTAATAACGAAAAAATATTTCAACTACTGATCATTACGCTCTCGGTATTATATGTGGCTTTAAAAACTCCATATCATCATATAGAACCCAGATATGTGTTGTTGTCATGTCATTATTTACAAGTGCAGTCATTCTCCTGATTTCTCTTGCGAATCTGTCACGTAAATTTAACCAACGACGTATACAAATTGATTCTGAGTAAGAACAAAATACAAAACAAATATAAATATGTAATTAAATAAATTAAATTGTTTTAATAACTCGCTTGTTTACCATTTATGCCCATCTCGCGAGCTATCCGCTGCCAAGTGGTTTTTTTTTTGTCTACATTCCTAAAATCCTTGTCATATTTGTTAAAGAGATATTCGTGTTGTTTCACTAGTCCTATTAATTTTAGATTATCCATTTTAGTAAACATTTATTACTTAGTCGGTAAGACGTAACGTAAAGTAAAAGTACTACAGTTTTTCTGTAGCGACTTTTTGTGCGTAAATTTATTTTCCCGTCACGGTACGGGGGTTTATTTTATAGAGTTGCCATTGGTCTTTGTTAATCATATGTTTATGTTGGATATATGTATGTGTATACGCCACAAGGGGAATTTATTTGAAAAACATACCAGTATTTTTATACATATGTTCTGTTTGTATAAAAGTGAATGCATTACCTTATAATAAATAACTGTATATTATTAATATTTATTTTTATTTTACATTAAAAATGGATACAACATTGTATAACCACGTGTAAAAGTATTCCTCTCGTTTTTATATACATACATATATAATGTAAAGTTGTGTGCGGTGCATTTTTACATATGTACATATGTACCAATGCAAGTACACTTTAATATAATATATAAGCTTATACAAATTAATGTGCTAACGTAGTTAATATTGTTAATGTTTAATTATTGCAATCGCGCTTTATTAGTTACAGTGAAATCACTGATGGGTATGAAAAATTCTTATTGAATTGTGTTAAATATAGTTTTAGAATAATGGAACAGGATGCACTTGTTGCCTAAAGAACCAGGTATGTTGAACATTATGTCATTTTATTATAACATTTTATCAAAAATGCCATGTACTTAGTTTAGATAACTCTTCCTTCCAAACTATTGTTTAGTTGAAAGTTTTTGTGTTAAGAACAAAAGAATTACGACAAACCCTGTTGTATTGAATTTGTTTTAAACTTTTGGAATTCTGTAGATTTTTTGCACGTTTAAATTACCTTTACCATATAATTAATTGTGTTGTTGTCATTTTTAGTTGCAATTGAAGGTGGGTTTTGTTCTGAAGGCGTCATATAATTCTTCGCAATTAGTTTAAAATGTAAGATCTTAATATATTGGGTAGTCGAAAAAGTCTTTTTCTAATCAAACTTCAACTTATTTTTTTATGTTTATAATAATAAATAAATAAACAAATATGTACATTTTGGTCGATCACTTTTTGCCATTTTTCCGCAACTTTACGTTAACTTTTCATTTAAATCCCGAAATGGTTGCGAAAGAAATTAAATGCAAAATGAGTTAATTTATTAATAATACTAACATACATCCATTTGTACGAGTATTTTCGGGCGACAAGATATTTTTCAGAAAAATTACAAATTCTCAATATTCTGTATACAAATTTAGTTTTTAACGCGATTTCAAAATCCAATTATTCAAAGCTCAGCACTGCTGATAGGTTTATCATGTTTAGGTGTGCAGCAACGCCAGACCGATCAATCTATCTTGAAGCATGTTTGTCGTCAGCCACGTTTTCATGCGGCGATGTGTTGAAAAAGACCGTTCAGAGCTCGCATTCGTCACAGGAAGGGTGCAGAATATGCAAATAATTATAAATATGAATTATGGGGTGTTGGTCCACATCCCAGTTCTGCAACGTTCCCGATGCAGTAGTCCACGCATACACACAGGCGAGCGGCCATTTTAGTGTAGCATATGCGACAAAAATTCCATAACAAAGAGCAATTCGAACAAACACCTGAAAATACATCATCCGCGCGATCCTTTTACTGTCGAGGCGTAAAGTGTTGGTTGCTCTTTAGTAGTAATAGTTATATAAATGTTACTGAATTAATGAATATCGAATTAATGCGGTAAGAAGTTGCTTAGGCTAATACATATATAAAGATTTTTGAACTTCCAGATGACTTTGTGCTGGATATATCGGCCAATATTTGAGTTATATCAATGAAAATTACAGAACATGTTTTACTCACAACAGTATAGCTTTGTGCGAAAACTTGACCTAGCCCTCATATAACTATTATCAGGATTTTCGAACATCCGACTGACTTTATACCATATGATTGTATGTGGCACCTTTATGAAACCCCAGGGAACATTTTTTTAGTATGTGGCATGATCATAGATAAAATAGAGGCGCTACTACCCCAACTCCCAAATACTACATATGTATGTATAATGATTTTCGTTTTTCTAACAGTTTTACTCTTGCAATGTACCCGAACTTAGCCCTACCTTACTTGTTGTCTTTGTAAAGTTGATTATAAGTGTTAATTGTGTAGCAAAATCGCTAATAGCTTGAAATTTTAAGAAAATGTGTGAGTATTAATGGGTCAACAGACAGATATCGAAAGACAAGAAATATATAAATACCTTTGAATAACGTACTTTTTATACTCTCCTTATTTTTTTACAGATTAAAAAAAGAGAGGAAAGAACTCTCTAACGCAGAACGTCAGAGTCATTCAATTTAAAATTATTTATAAGTTTGAAAATAGGCTTGGTACCATCCACTTGGCCTGCACCTGCAGCTGGATTTGGCCCTTCCTTGCTTGCTTCTTATTTTTTCTACTGTTAGCGTATTCTTTAATGCTTTCAGAAATTGCTATGTCAGTTGATATACGTAATTACAACGAAAACAACCAAAATTTAAACAACAACAACAAGGACGATAATAATAATAACAAAAACACCGAATACAGCCCGTCGGTCGCTAATGAATCCCGTTTCCTAAACGCTTTTTCGGAAGAAAAACGATCGCTCTCCGTGGAGCAAGCGAGGGATGACGTTATGCCCTCGTCGGTTGCTAATGAATCCAGTTTCATAAACGTTTTTTCGGGAGAAAAACGATCGTTCTCCGAGGAGCAAACGAGGGATGACGTTATGCCCTCGTCGGTTGCTAATGAATCCCGTTTCATAAACGTTTTTTCGGGAGAAAAACGATCGTTCTCCGAGGAGCAAACGAGGGATGACGTTATGCCCTCGTCGGTTGCTAATGAATCCCGTTTCATAAACGTTTTTTCGGGAGAAAAACGATCGTTCTCGGAGGAGCAAATGAGGGATGACGTTATGCCCTCGTCGGTTGCTAATGAATTCTGTTTCCTAAACGCTTTTTCGGAAGAAAAACAATCGCTCTCCGAGAAGCAAGCGAGGGATGACGTTATGCCCTCGTCGGTTGGTAATGAATCCCGTTTCATAAACGTTTTTTCGGGAGAAAAACGATCGCTCTCCGAGGAGCAAACGAGGGATGACGTTATGCCCTCTACCAGTGGGGTCTCGGTAGGTACACTTTGTGAATCGCTCGCCGTAAGCACGTCCAACGCGAAGAATGATGGTAAAGAGAAAACAACAATACTGTCCTCTAGCACAACAATACCGTGCTCAAAATCAGAAGAATCACACCGGCCCTGCAATGGAATGGCGTCTAAAAGGAAGAGGGAGAGGAAGAGAAAAAGGGGAGGCAAACGTGGAGGGCTGAACGGTTCCCGCAAAGTGGGAATGAGTGGTGCTACCGTCAAGTGGTACTTCAGGCATCTGAAAGCGGGAAAATCGCCTGAGGAGGCAAGTGAGCTTGCGTTGGGAAGGAATAAAATTGCGCTAGCGGTAGAGAAAAGTAGCCCAGTTACCGCAATCTCGAGCAGGGTGGTAGGCGGGTGCGCGCCCTATCAAGATAGAAAGGGTGGTGCTGAGAAACGCAAGATAACAGCAGAGGAGTTACCCAGCCTAAAAAAGCAGAAACAGAATCTTCATGAACAGCCGACGCAGTTGAAAGAAGAGCAAAACACTGTTCCAAAAACAGGCATTCGGATAGCCGTGCTACCTCTCAATTATCCTGTGGAAGCAATGGATCCACAACAACTTACTGTACTTGAAGATAAAATCATGGACGAGGTGTACAAGGGGTGGAAACACGCTCTCTGCTTTTGCGGAGTGTTTTTTAGGTCGGGACTGTTACTTGTAGACTGCAATAATGAAGAGACCGCCACCTGGCTGGCGGAGGTTGCTCCGAAGCTTGAGGGGTGGGAAGGTCCATTGCTCAGTGCGAGAAGAGGGGAAGAGATACCACGGATGTACAAAATGAGATCACGCCTACACAATAGCGCCCATAAATCTGTGGACTACGCCTTAGGTCTTTTAAGAGTGCAAAATGAGGGCATCTATCCCAAGGCTTGGCAAATAATTACCAGCGACATTGAGGACTCAAGTCTGAAAATCATCGTCGGTATCGATGAGGAGTCCTACATGCAAATTAAAAAACAAGGTTTCCGCCTGAACTACCGGTTCAGTGCGATTTTCATGCGGCCTTTAAAGCCAATGTCAAAAGTTGAAAGAGCAGGGGTGTCTGAACCTGTGTATTGGTGAGTGAGAAACATTCTTCTCTACTCAGGAGCTCATGGAGGGCTCAACCTACATAAAAAGTGACACCGCGTATATAATATAATACAATATAATATAATATCATTCATTCCATGAACTGGATTTTTTTTGTTTTAAATTCGGTTGTGTTTTTATAACTGAAAGACTTGAACTTGTATTGGCTAATTTGCTATCTAATAAAAACTGTCTGATATTCCCTAATTCTTTTTGGAGAGTGGCGAATCGTCCAAACAATGAAATATACAAGTTCTTAATCGCATAACAAAGACATATAGAGCGTATTTTTTTTTTGTGGATATCTTCACTAGTGCAAGGAAGTATTTTAAATTACATAGAGAAAATGAGAATACAGCTATTGCTGGACCGAAAATAAAACAATTTCTGAAGGCTTTAATTGGTCTGGCTTCTCGATATTCTGACACATATCGAGGGACAATCAGAGAGCTTTCGATAACTTAATCTAAAGATAAAGAGGAGGAAGACGGCTGAATCGTAGGAATTGGCCCGCTGATGCTTCAGCAAAAAAAGAACTCAAACCCTTTTTGTGAACTCAGTTAATTATCTTGATTCTTGATTGGGTTGCTGCAGAATGCACTTCATACTAGGAAACAGTTGAGATGTAAAAACAGGCAATGAGCTACGGAAAGAAGAGGATGTCGGCAATGTATACGGAACTAGACCGCAGATGCTTCAGCAAGGAAGAACAAATCTTGTTTTGTGGATCTTGATGCCTAATTGAGTTGCTGCGCACTTAATACAGAATACTGAAAAACAATTGAGATTCGAAACCCGACACATACTTCAGAAACTGGAGGAGGGCGGCGATATCGAAGGAGTTGGACCTCATTAAGAAAGAGAACCAATCTTGTGTTTTGGATCTTGATGCCTGATTGGGTTGCTACGGAAAACCGACACGTACTAGACGTAGAACGTAGAGGGCGGCGGCGATATCTAAGAAACTGGACCGCAGAAACATTTGCAAGATAGAACCAAACGCAACTTCGATTATACGCTGCTAGGTACGTACATCTTTCTAATACTAGTTTTATTTTTCATTTAAAAATTTCGAATATTCATATTTCGTTACAAATATTTTATTCTATTTTGTTGCTTAGTGTAAATTTAGTAGAAATATGAGAAATATTATTCTAACAAAATCTCAATAACGTCTTGCTTTTTAACATAGAGCTCTCGTTTGGCGCAGTGATATCAGCTAAAAGCGAAAACATTCAATTCGCTGCGGAATGCCAAAGCCAAATTTTAATCTCACCGATGCAACGAATTCATGGAGTCTCACATAAAGGTAAGAGCAGAGAAAAGTTCAACTGCAAAACAATGCATATACATAAACATGAACATATATATAAATTAATAAAATAAAACTGATATTGCTCAACTCCACTCTAGTTGAACGAGAGCGCCACAGCCGAAACCAAGCGAAGCGAAATGAGCAACAGTTGCCCACGACACAATTTGACTTAGAGAGGTTGTCCAAACTCTGAAATAGCTTATAGCCGCGGCTAGCGGCTAGTGGCCTCAACACCATCAACAATCAGTTGCAATAACGCGTTCAAACGATTAAGATCGGTACGGAACGGTGAGTCTAAGAGAAAAGTGTTCAAACGTTAGAAGCGCATTGGAAAGGGTTATAGGGAATGCATACATATACATATGCACGCGTGTTTGTGTGTGTTTAGTTAACAAGTGGCCTAGTGTTGTTTTGGCAGTGTGAAAAAGTGCACTTTGCAATTTGAACAACTTTTTTTAAAGTAATTTTTTGTGAAGAAAACTGTAGTACAAGACGTAAGGAATTTCTAAAAATCATTTAAATTAATAAAGAAGATTTACACAAGTTATTTATGATAATTTTCTCAAGTCGTATACATAGTATTTTGCGGTTTTTAGCATTCCTTTCGTCTTGTCTAAAATACTAGTTAATCGAGAGTGTGTTAGCCAGTTGCTCCTGTTGTTGTGCCTGCTGGCTCCGTCATTCCCATTTAGTTACAAACTAGTTAGTTAGTGTGTGAGTGCGCTATATACATCCATAACTTGACCGGCCGTCTTTTTTCGCGCTTACTTGATTTTGTTTTGAACCGCGATCACGCTACAGTGGAGTTCATTGTCTAAAACCAACTTAAAGCTCAAACAAAAACTCTACAAACCGTTAGTTACGACTAAGCAGTGAGACTATATGGCTATTAGCTACACATAAGTCGATTACTAAAAAGTCATATGCATACAAATGTGTCTGTCTGTAGATATATAATTACATATGCATGTACAGTATGTATGCAAAGTGCGAAAGTTGCGCGTCAGTGAATCTCTAATAAATGCGTAAAACAAAAACAATTACAAAAAATAAAAACAAAAAACTATAGGAAATTCGAAACCTTGTCGCTTTTAATCTAAAAGAAACTCCCTTTTCTCTTGTGCTATTATTTTCTAGTTAACCTAAGTGTACCCACTTCTGCATCGAAGTTTTATTAAAAGAAAGCAGCAAAAAAAAAAAAACAAAATCATTAAAAATGGTGGAAACAGTAGTTACCGTTGAACGCACCACTACCTCACAAACAACTGCACCCAGCGGTGGCGGCGGCCTGAGCGCACTGAAAATCAATATCGAATATTTTACGACAGTGCCCGGTATATTGAAACTTGTACAATTCGTAAGTAACTAATCACTTTTATAAATATTTAATTATGCATATATTACGAGTATACGTACTATACATAAAATGACGTACACAACGTTGCATTGACTCAGCACATGTAATTTGCCTCGCCTCTTTTACGACGTTCCTGTCCGCTACTTGTACATGACAGGTGTTGTGCGGTTTAGTTTCGGTTGATAAGAACTATTTCTCTGCTGCGATAACATTTAGAAATTAAATTTTTTTCTCAAACTCAAAAAAATTAAAAAAAAAATAGATTTTTGCTGTTTTATTATTTGAAACTGAAAAATACTTTATGAACTGACTAAAATAAAAATTTCCGGTCCAGGTACGTTTAAATGACGCGCGTTTAGTTCTTGCAAGTGATGATCGTTTCTATTGTTCGGCTGCGGTTGGAGGGAGGACTAGCTGTTGCTTGTTTTTATACTTTTAAGGGGTATGTTAAGTTTACCGCGAAGTTTGTAAAAACCTAGAAGGAAACGTCGGGGTCTTCGGTATATGTATACATACATACATATGTATAGTATGAACAGAGAGACAAGCTTAGTTCTTTTAGTCATGTCGCTCTGTTTGCCGTCTGTATATACGCGAAGTAGTCCCTCTATGTGTGAGGTACCGATCTGAACTTTTGAACACGTACCTTTCTACCCATGAAAATGCTCATTTATCAGCACCGCAAAAATCAGACCGACTACAGCCTATATTGGCTGACATACAAACTGAACGATTAGACTAAAGTGCTTGTATGGAAAACTTTTTCATTTTAAGATATATCTTCCCGAAATTTGGCACGAGTTATTATCTGTGACAAAAATGCTATCTCTGAAGAAATTGTTCAGATTAAATCACTATAGCATATAGTTGCCACACAAACTGATCGATCAAGATCAAGTCCTTGTGTCAAAAAATTTTTTATTTGACCGGATATCATCACGAAATTTGCCAAAGGTGATTGTGCAAGGAAACGCTACATTCCCCGAGCAGATTACTGAGATTGGATCTCCATATAATATATCATACCAAGTAATCGATAAAAATTATTTTTTTTGTGTAGGAAAACTTTTTTATTTGTCCTGTTTACTTTGGAACGCACCTTGTATTACTCGGATCAACTTGAAGGACAATATTCTGGAGATTTAATAAGACAAAAAAAAATTGATTTTTTTGAAACCCGTTAACCCATGTAACCCCTTAAGGCACTTTGAAGCACTTTATGAATTTTTTTCGGTTAGCTTTAATAAATTTCGTTACTTTCCCTTATCCAACAAGGTGTTGAATCATTAAATTTCATTTCCTTACGAGGCGTGTAAATTTTGACGTAATAGGTTTTGAAAGAACTGAGTGTGGATGTCAACATGCTAGTGTTAACTGCGCATTCAAAGCTATTTAGAGTATAAATGTATGTACAAAATGAATCATTAACGTAACTTGAATGTGTAAATGCTATTGCCGACAGAGGTGCTATCTAAAACAAAGAAAAATCCACTTTTCATTGAAGTATGTATTATCTGAAATTCTGTTTGCAATAACCTAAAAATTAAATCGGATATCTTATATACACTAGAATATATACTCGTACTATATACCAAACGATAAACATTTAAGTGGAAGTAGTGATAAAAATTTATTAGGGTGGTACACATTTTTTAACAATATACTCGTATTGGCTTAATGAAACAAAGGTAGAATAGTAACTGCTTCTATATGTAAATTTAACGAGTTATTCACATGCTAGATTTTTATGAATATAATTGATTCTAATATCTATTGAGTCTATAATTATATAAAACGTGCTCCAAAATTAACACGAGCTTGGAATTATACAGAAAACACAATTTTTAGCAATATTTAAGTCTAACTTTCACTTAATATCAATGACTTTGCGGCATTTAAAATTTTTTTTAGTGTATCCACCCTAATGTTCATAACATATTTGTAAGCTTATCTAAATGAGCAAATCTCTATCATGTGCCGAAAAGTACGGTGTGTTCACATAAGTGACAACTGTTAATTTTTTTCGTGCAAACTCTACACATTTTGTACCAAAAGTTACAAACATATTTGCATGCATGACACACAAACCTATTTTTTTTAATTTTTCAGTTTTGTGTAATTTGTATTTAATTTTAAACCTTTTTTAATCTTTTTAGTGTTTTCCGAGGTGAGAATGCTTTAAAAAGAGCTTTATTCGTAATTGATGAATTACCTCATTTTTTACTCACATAGATAAAAGTAAAATAGTTTAAGCTTTGAGCAATTTTGTGTTATCAAGTCCTAAAGTCATTAACAATATGAAATCAGCGGACAAGTAAAGAAATATAATATGTACTACTGTGGGCAAAAAATAGTAAGACTTTTTCATTGAAATTTCGCGCGAAAATCCATTGGAATTGATGACCAACTCGTCAATAAAATAAAGGAATTGGTGCTTGAGAATCCGTGATTAATAATAAGAGATCTTACTGGCATCGTTGGAATATCGGATGAATCATTGAAAATCATTTTGAAAGATCAATTGGGCGTAACAGTTCAAGAATAAATTAAGAATTTTAAAATTATGAAGAATTGTTACTATTTTTTGCTTATAGGACGCGAGATACATATTACTGAAGCCATTTATACGAAAAATAATGCATTTATTTTTACTAGACCTTATATATTTTACACTCAATCAAAGCATATACTTTTATTTTATTCAAAACGAATAAATTAATTTACATAGTTCTGCTTCAGATTTGTCGAGGAGTTGTTATTGTGAGCATTGTATTTAATAAATGTTATTTTGTTTATCTAAACATTTTTTTACATATTCACAGATATGGACATACATATATGCATATACATATGTATATATTCATTAGCAAGTTATTTTGAGAAAAAAACTCTGTACATACTCGTATACAAATGTAATGCACATATACATATGTATATCTATGGAAATCTATAATAATATGGCATTGTCTGTGGAGTATAAGTATTTACATAAACAAGTTTTCGTGCTTTAAATTTCTTCGTCGCCAAGACAATATCATTGAAAGCTATTAGAATGAGATATTTTAGATTCTGTTAGCATTGAAATTAATTATTTGAACTGATAACTCAAATTTAATATGTAGTTGGTAAGCTTGAACAAGATATTTATTTTCCAAAATTTACAAGTTCATTCGTGTACTTTGTAAACAAATTATACTCATCAGCCACATGCAAAAAAGGGAGCGCTTCTAATTAGCTGTCAACAGCTGTATGTATCCTTCTGTATTCTACGAACTGTTGGCTAAAAAATAGTCCACAAAATTAAATGTGATTAAATTTGATTTTTTTCACTTTTTTAGAGCTTTTAAATATAATTCCTTTAAGGCAGATTTTTTTAAGTACGAAAACCGCAATGTATAAAATCTTATCCTAAATCTTATCTTCAAAAGTCGGTATAATTTTAATGAAACAAATTTCGTTTTATATGGCCAATTTTTTGAAAGCCCACTGACGCATTTTAAAATTAAACAGAAAAATTTGTTTTGCCGGGATATTTTTTCTGTATATACATATGAGGTATGACAATTAAGTAATGAGACTGATTTTATTGCCGTGCTTGTGGTACACCTGTGACCTTGAAATTGCCTTCCTCTTTTTCCGGCATCCATTGATATATGTACTCTAGCTTGTTTAGTTCGCCTGCTGCGTCAAGTTGAGTAGACGTGTGTTTGTAGTGCTCGTTACGAAAATGGAAAAACGAAATCAAGAGCAACGCGTCGCCGATATTGCTTGATTGTGATCTATAGTGCGATTGATAAAACAATAGGACTGGCTAACACTATTATTGGTTCTCCCAAACTATTTGTCAATCGTTTAACGAGAGAAATGTTAAAAAATACAATAGCGTTGATTCGAAACACCTTTATATGGTTGTTTCCATATGTGCCGAATTCAACAAAAGCTGTACGTCTATGAAGCACTTCCAAGCAAATGGTTCAATATTTTCTTGACAAAAACTGGGCTTATCACAACCTTACCACCACAGACTAGTAAATTCTGAGTAATAGAAAGCAAATAGTTTGCCAGTTCTCTTTCAAGAAAAAACCAACCGCTGAATGCGGAACTCTCTTCACCACCACAATGCGAGCGTTACATTTTTGAGCACTTAAAACTTCAATGTGATGAGTGATCCACTGTATTGTTCTGGCCTGGCATCGAATAACTTCTTTTGTTATTTCTCTAGGGAAAAATAAAGACTAAGACGTCAACGTTTTTCAACTTTGAAGAGGCGGTTGATGCGTTCAGAATGCATGTTTTGGGAATACCACAATTGGAGTGGCAAAAGTGCTCGGTAATTGGTTCAAACACATGCAAAAGAGTATAGAATATTTTTAAAATTATAAAGCTATTTTCTATTATAAATATTTGTTTCGATTCTCTAATTGCAAAATATAATAGGGTAACCCCTATATTAAATATTTTTTCAACCAATGTGTTCGTTATTTTTTATGGCTTGCCCTAATGTACATATGCCTGCATATGTATTAGAGTTTTAAAACTCTGAAATTACATGTATTTTTGTAATTTTTTTTTAACAAAAATGCTAGGAATGTGCTATTTAATTGCCGATAAACTTTAATATGTAAATTTCATACTCCATTTGTTTAGTAAATGACCAAATTTACGACCTTTGCGTCGCGTCATTTGCATATTGCGGGCGTTGCCCATATGTTTTTTTCTTTATATTTATTTATTCTGACTAAAAGTATAAGAAATTTGAATTCTAAATATATACAAAGCAATGTGCATACATATATATACTTTATGTACGTACATATGTATATCTATTGTATTATCTAGTGGTCGACTAACAGGTGTATTCATGGTCATTTGTGTTACTTGCGTCTGGGTGATCTAACGAAAATATAGTATCTGTGATACATGTACATATGTATGTATGTATGTATGTATGTGCTTTCATGGATAAATATGTAAATACATATATATTTAGGTGGCCAGTGCTATGGCATATTTTCGTTAGTGCTGCACACAAAAATTATATTTAAATGTTTGTCTCATTGGCGACAAAAAATATACATATTATTTTTCCATCAGAAAAATTTGAGAATGAAGTAAAGTGAGAAATTAGTGCTTAAGCAAATGAAGTAGTCATATTTTGGGTGTGTTTGAAGGTTTTTTTTTTGTCTTTTTTTTATGTTGTATGAGTGGGCAGATAGAAAGTTTTCTCAATGGTATGAAAAAGTTTGGGAATGCTTATACCACAATGATATATGAAATGATTCTGCAGTATATTAAGAATTTTAGAAAATCTTTTGTAAGCACTCACTAATTCGTAAAATTATAGAAATATGCTGAAAATGTGAGTTAACTTGAGGGGTATTTAAAATTCGAGATTATTTTTGGTTTGGCGAAGTTTTGGTTTTCTTATCCGCGATAATACGTTTCTTTGTGGTTTAAGCTGCTGAAAATAGCCGTTATCATAAAATGGGTTTTCAATAAGAGCGCTACAAAATTCTTTTAAATAGAACAAAAACGGTTTTGGATATCGAAGATATTCTTTATTCCTGTGAATGTACATTCGATGCCATTATGTATGAAACCCGATTTCTTTTGCATGGCCACCACGGGCACGCTTGCAGAAGTCCAGACGCTGAACCAAATTTTCGGGGGTTTTCAAGCATAAATCGGCCGATTCATTAATCGTAGCTCCAGAGGTAGTGTAACGTCGTCAAATTGCACGGCCTGGGCGGCCAATTGTCAGCCATTTCATGAGATAACACGTTCGCCAAACTTGGGTAGGTAAACCGATTGTGACATTCGCTGTGTGGCATGTGGCGTCGCCCTGTTCTGTTGGAACCACATATTGTCCAAATCCGTATCATTCAATTCAGGCCAAAAATATTCAAGTATCATTGAGCGGTAGCGATTCCCATTCACATTAACGTGTCAGTCTTGATCACCCCGGAAGGAGTACGACCGAATGACGCTGCCGGCCAATAAACCGCATGGAATCGTGATTTTTTCGGGATGCATCATGGAGTACGTGTGGATTGCTAGCTGACCAATAACGCATGTTCTGCATATTGATGAAGAAAAAATGAGCCTCATCCCTGAAGATGATTTTTCGATGAATCCGAATTATTATCAAGTTGTTGCTCTGCACAATTCACGAACATTCGACGAGGCTGCTTCAGTTCTTGCGTCAATTTGATCCCAAAACAATGTCAGCCAAGACCTTTTCGCAAAATTCGCCACAACGACGTCAGAAGCTTGAGAACGACGTGTGAGAGACTGGTTGGGGTCTTCACCAATTGATGCGCTAGTGGCAGTAATATTCTCGACCCTATGGACACTCCTTTGTCTCACTGGCACGGGAACATTTTGTACTGTGTCTGTGGATTAAAATTATGACGACCATAAATTGGACGCAGTGCTCTTAAAATTTAGGCCACTGACTCCGAATTTCGGTAGTAAATTTTAATAATTTCGACTCGTTGTTGGATCGTATATCTTTTCATGATGAAATGGCAAACCTTACTGAAGAGAAATGTCAAAACAAAAAAAAAATTGGTCTTTTTTTGTATCGTCTCTATTATTATTTCTAAAATGTATTCAGTACTTGCTGCTAATCTTGCATTCAAGTAGTCGAGACCCAATGATCATTTCTTTCCTTTTTGTCTTATTTCGTGAATTGGTGTGATTCTTCACTAACAAGTTTTTACTGGAAAATACTAGTTACGTCTATGTTCCCTTTTCGGAGCTCATGTCCACATCTTAGATAAGCAGTTTAACTGACTGACCGTAAGCCATCCTTTTTGTAATTTTTATGTACCTCAGTATACATATATTCCGCTTAGGTACAGGTATTATTCACTACGGGAAAATTGCCAATAATTGTCCATAATTTCAGCTATTTAAAAGCCATCAGTCTATACCAAAAACAAAGTCGTAACAAACACGAGCACATAAATGCATACATATAAGTACGAACTCTTATTCAATTTATTTGAATGTTTATTCAACCTCAAATTCATATACTAATAATCATATACATTGCATTGGGGAAATATTATAAATCAAAGGTATTCATTAATTTCACTTTCTAAGCGAAAACTTATAAATCGTACTCCTGTGTCAATATACGAGTATCTAGTATTATTATTGAGCGAAAATCGATTCATAACCACTTAAATGCACCGTATGTACAGGGTACAGAATGCGATAAGTTGTTATGTTGATATGCAAACATTCAATAACTTAAAATCCATCTTTGTTCTTGGAACGCTATTGCGGCCCGCTCTTTCATTTTAGCCCACAGCAGCTCTGATCGCAGTATGTGCTCACAATATTGTCGGGCGTCGTGCTTTCGTTTGTTAGTTCCTCTATGATGGTTCTCTCCCCTACTACATACCTTTAGCAGGAGAAAAAGATATGCTCTGCGTTTTCTGCGACATTTCCGCAGAAGGAACATTATGTTTCCTCATCGTGGCCGAATTTGTGCAAATGTTCCTTGAAACAACCATGGCCCGATAAGAACTGCGTTAAATAGAAGTCTGTCTCACCGTGTTGTCTGTCAATCCATGCTGATACATTTTTTATTAGCCTATATGTCCATCTGTCGCATCCCATTGCTTTTGCCACTTATCGAGACTTGCATTTCTTTCCTTTTTGCGCTCGTCAGCCTATTCATGTCTTTTGTTTTACAATAGACTCTACTTAATTCAGAAGCCACCATATCCGGTGGTATAAGACCAGATGTGATAGCAATCGCTTCGTGCCCTGTTCTAAACGCACAAGCAACTCTAAGCATAACCAGGACAGACCCTCCTACCACCGTTTGCCGTAATTCTCGACAGAACCACAGTCGCTGTAATCGCCTTACCGCAGGCTTTTTCAATGTGCGCGGGTGACGTTCTAGGCTATTGTCCAAAGCAACGATGCAATCTCGGCAGAAAATGTTCAGATCTGACCGCATATATGTACATACGTAGGTGTCATATAAATTGAACGATCAAACTAAAGTCCTTGTGTGGAAACTCTTTTACTTGTCAAGGTATCTTCACGAAATTTGGCAGAGATTATTATCCAAGGCATCGCTACAATCTCCGAAGATATTGTTCAGATCGGACCATTATAGCTTATAGTCGCCTTTCAAAATTACCGATCAAAATCAGATTGAAGTTTCGAAAGCTTAAATAACCAACTTAAATGATTAGTAAGTGTCAAAAGTTATTCAACGCTTTCCGATCTAAAAGATGCCGCACTCTGTAATCAGTCCATAATTCACTCATTCAAATTTAAAAGAGTCCTTCATGTCAGCTGTTTTGATTGGCTGACGATTTTTGAATAATTTATTGTATGATGTGAACTGTTGGTATTAAATTTATACTTTCGAATATGTATGGGGCTACAAGTATGTAAACAATATATTATATGATCTCGTATATCCGAAGGAGAAAGAAAGAGATTTTTACCTTAAAGAAGTTACTTATACGCTGTGTTTACCGCATACAATTTATTAGAAAAAAAATATAAAAAGTCATCAAATATTATTGATTTAATGTTTACAACTGCATAGTTCCTAGCTTTAGTTTTTTCCCGCTCTTTTCCTCCCTTCGTTTTACGACAACTAAGCATTTATCGCCCTGATGACCGTAACTCACTCATGACAGAGTGCGCTGACGGCATTGAACCTGAACTCCGAATACTTTCACTTCTTTAACAACCACCCGATTGCATTGGTAAACGTTTACTTTGGAAATCCGGGTGGAGTGCAATAATTAAGCAGCAATAACTGATATCGTTGGTAAAGTGTGCAGAAAAGTGCCATAGGAATGAGTAACAAGCCAATGGGTCAATAAATCATTTAAGTGTTTATATGACTAGTATTGATTTCAAGTGCCGAGTTCTTTGTCTGCGATATTCCCGTAGCTATAAATTACCAACGATGACTTTCAGAAAATAAGAAATGTTACATTTTTCTAAACAGAAATTTGAAATATTTTATTCGTTTTAAGTAAAGGTTGTACAGTTTGGGCATTGATTACATAACTGAAATAAAAGAGAATTTATACCATATATTGTAAGTAGTATATATGTAACAGCAAAAGCTTGAGAAGCGACAAGTGTCAGCTGTCCGGCGTTTTTTGTGACAGTCAAAAGGTTAATTAACTTTAACTCTCGACTTTAACTCTCGTTTGTACCACTTATGTGTGGCTGGGTATTTATGCGTTATGTGAATTTTATAAAAAAATCAAATCTATGAATATATATGTATGTATGTATGTACATTAGTGTTTTTTTGAACTATTCATTTTTTTCAATCCCCTCATGAAATTTCCTTGGAAATACCCTGAAAATTAGTGCCTTTAATATTAACATTAAGGATTGAACCAAGGCATGTAAAAATTTTCCATTGAAAATATACGACAATCGTGATTTTTTATCTTTTAATTTCTATAGCTCAGAGGCATTTTATGGCATCGCTTTGACTTTAAACACATATTCCTCAGAATTGAACACTCTACAAAAGTGCTCATTGCGACAAAGTCGGAACTCACACCGGCGAGGTAGTGCGGGGCTTTAAATTTGATTTTCCCACTAAATTCGCATTTTTTTTGTATACTTGTGTATCTCGTAAATGACAAGAGCTATAGAAAAAATTTAAATGACAAACTTGTAGGAAATTTTATTTGCTATAAAAAAGGTCCAAGTTCAAAATCGTTATCATTAATACTTCTCGAGATATTCGGCTTTTTATGTAAGGCTGTATGGAATTTCCATAGATTTTTTATTACATACCATCTATCACTTATTTTTTTTATATTATATTTGTAATGATTTTTAATGAACCAAATATGTACCACTTTTTGCCATTTTTCCATTAGAGGCATTATTCCATCAGAGTAAAACTTTTCTGGTTTCTCGCCGAAAAACTACAAGTAATTTTCACAGGCTTCTCTTGAAGCCAACTTTACTCCATTAAGGGAGTTATGCATTGAACGAAACAAAAGGTAGTCCGATCGTGTAAGGTCTGCTAAAAGGTGGATGCATCAAAACTTCCCAGCCAAGCTCTCCCAGTTTTTGGCGAGTCATCAAAGATATGTGTAGTCTAGCGTTGATAAATAATCAACGGATCACTTTCTGTTGATCAGTTTTGGCTTTTTTTCGATTGCTTGCTTTGACAGTAAATTTAGAATCAATCGTTCAACCAGGCTGGAGCAGCTCACAGTGGATGATTCCTTTCCAATCCCACCAAACACTCAGCACATCCTTTAGAGGCGTTAATCCTGGCTTTGCGACCATTTGTTGAGCTTCACCACGTTGGGACCATGATCTTTTTTGCACAATATTGTCGTATTTGATCCATTTTCGTCTCCTGTTATTATTCACCTTAGAAATGGTTCGATTTTATTTCGTTTCAGCAAGGAATCGCAGATTCGATCCATTAAATTTTTCACAGACAAATCATGTCGTACCCAAACATCGAGCTTTTGTTGTAGTCAACCTTTTTTAAATGGTTCAAAACCGCTTGATAATGAATGTTAAGTTCCTTAGCGATGTCATGGCTGTTTATGTAACGGGCCTGGTCAATCTTTTCCATAATTTCATCGACTTTTTCACCGAAAGGTCGACCAGGGCGAGGTGCATCTTTCACATCGTAAGTTCCAGAACGGAAGCGAGCGAACCATTTTTGTACTACATGAACTGATACAGCATCGTCTCCTAAACTTCATAAATTTCATTGGTGGTTCTTCCCTTTTTTATACATAAATTTCAAAATATAGCGAATTTCTTCATTATTTTCAGGCATTTTTGAACAGCTGTAACTTTTTTTTCAACTTCCCCGAATTTAATTTTTAATTTAATTGAAGTTTAAAATCTCACCTTTGCAACACTATATGGTATGACACAATGTGATTGGTAGCACTGAAGATATATGACTGCAACGACATCGGTCAAAATCAAGTTCCTGCGAAGGGAATGCAGCCAAAGCTTTTTTTTATTGTTTATTGTGTTTACTATTGTTGTTTTTTAATTTTCATTTTTTTTTAGAAAAGAACATGTATTTCTCTTATGTTTCTAATAAAGTTACGTAAAAATGTACAACATTAAATCAGTTAATGATTCGTTCACATACACCTACATACGTGTGGTATGCATACAAATGTATGTATGTAAATATGAAACCACGCAATTACAAGAAATAATGCATTTTCATTTCTTTTTCATTGCAAAATGAATGAAGTAATACAAAAAAGACAAATGAAATTTGATTGCTTGTTTGCACATTTTCTTCTGCGGCGAGTATTCAATGAAAACAACTTTTATTTTTATGCAATTATGCAGTTATGCGCTTGTAAACATATGTATGCACATGAATAAACGCAACTATTGACTATGTATGTATATACATACTTGTATGTATATGTGCGTATGTATGTTTTACGCATATTTCTTTTTATTCATATTTCTGCCAATATATGAGTTATGTGAACACTATTACATAAATAGATGGGTATGTGTATCTACATATCCTCCATACATATTCATATTTCAATATATTTATACATATATTGTATGCACATATGTACATACTAATTTGATATTTACTGCACTGCTCTTTGCACCAAACACTTTTGTAATTCATTTCAGCGAAAGCGCACACACTTTGTTAAAAAGCAAACAAAATTATCGCATAACATTTTTTTTATTGCATGACATTTGCCTTTTTGCCAACCCAAAGGTTAAGATCTCACGAATAAGATATTATGACATTGTACTCAGGCGTTTACTAAGATTAAAATGATATTTCATATAAAGTTTATAGCACTCAACTTAGCGATTAAGTTAATGCTTGTAGATATAGATATGCTTAAATTGTGACAAAAAAGTGCCTGGAAATTGTAAATAAGACGCAAAATAATTAATTATTCCTTCAAAGTAATCCCCAACGAATTTTCCAGTCCTCGAAACACTTTTCATAGGTGTTTTTTGGCATTGCCTTCAGCCCGATCGGCGAATTATGTTTTATCCTTCGATCGTAGCCAAATATAATAAATACAGTGGTTGATCTATGCATTGTCTTTTTGGTTTTAAATTCGGTCAGAATCTTACTCTTTTTGAAAAAAAATCCTGCTTTATCGGGACGAGTCGAGTAAAAAACAACTGAGTCGATTAAAAAATTGATTGAATCGTTACAATTCTTTGAAAATAGTTCTACGTCGATGCAGCGCTGCCACCGAGATTTACAAGCATTGAAGGCGTCACAGAAGGGATTCTCCATAATAGCCTTGAGAGCCGAGGTGCATGCAGCTTGGATCCCCTTTGTCGTCTCAAAATGCTAGCCTTTCATCGGTCTTAGGCAAGGAAACAAAAAAAGTTTGGGGGCCTCATCTGGGCTATATGGCGGCGAAAACGTTGGGATGTCGGCCTTGGTTAGGTATATTCACAACAAAGGCGTTGTCGTGGTGTAACTTCCAATGGGATGCGATATCTTGTCGGACCTAATTGACCCTTCGTTTGAGTCTCTTGAGGACTTCTACATGAAACTTGGCATTGACGGTTTGTCCAGGAGGAATAAATTCATGGTGAACGATGCCTTTGATATCAAAAAAAGACAATGAGCATAATTTTCACTTTGGATTTGCTCATTCTTTCGAGCTTGATCGGCGTCCTCTTCCCGGCCCTCCAAAACGGCCTGGTGACACCGAAACACCCCACTTCTTGGTAAAGCAACATCTGGGTAAGCCTGCTTGATGATATCAAAAATCTCTGTCGCAGATTTACCGAGTTTCACATAGAACTTAATCGCGTACCTCTGCTCTAACGAACACTGCATTTTCGGCTTGCACCACTCATAGAAACACTTCAGGTGTTCGGAGACAACTGACCAGCCGCTCGTTCGTTAGCTAGGAACGCCCTCTGCACGCTCCGAAGTTCAATCGCGTCGGAAGTCCTATTACTTTCCGGACAAACCCTGTATATATCACGGAACATAGCATTCTGATTCCAGTCACTTGACACAGCTCATAAATGGCACACCAATCACACCTACTTCTTATATAAGACCATCTCAGCTCGTTTGGCTTTATAGTAGGTAGTTCAAGAACAAATATTCCTCCCTATTGACCAAAATTGACCCTCTCTTGGCGATTGCCTCCTCTAGACGTTCCAATTTTTGACCATACAGGTCCCAGAGTTTGACCGTAGGGGAGTAGTTCATGCTAGTTGATTCCCTGCCAATCCCACCGAAAACATAGCAAAACCTAGCTAACCGTAAATTCTAATTTCGCCACAGTTTGACGTTCTCATAAGTCACCCACTTTTCATCACTGGTAACCATCCGCAAAAGAAAAAGAATGATTTCATTTAGCGGCGATTTGCAGCTGGAAGTTTCTTTATGAGGTTTTTTACATTGAGTTTTTTTTATAACCAATCTTTTTTAAATAGTACCAAACAACGTTTTTACAATGTTTAGTTTCCGGGAAGTCGAAACAGTGGTTATGTGGAGGAACTTGGCAATTTTTGAAAAAAAAAAATTTTTTTTAAAGTAAGATCTACCCAAAAAATGTCTAGTTTTACGTTGATTTGATAAACGAATGCCATATCCGTTCCCATTATAGTCGGGTATACTAATTGAAGCAAATTATATAACTGATGAAAGACTGTCGGCGGAAGTCTTAAAATTTTGTGGCTAAAGCTTGCGCTCAAAACTAAATTTTATTTCAAGAATTTGAAACAGTGTTTGGTTTATCAAGTAAATTTTTCTCTATTTACGGTACAGTTAACGATAGAATTTTAATTTAAGAGGATGTGTGCAAAATAATAGCAAATGTGGTCAAAATTCGAAAACAAAAAAGATTTAACTTTTTATTCGGACTAGAAAGAGGTGGTTTTCAAGTATATATTAAAAGATGTGAGAAAAGTTTGAAAAGGTTAAAAAATGTATCTTAACCACTCACCTAGTCATTTGAAAATAAAAAATATACTTAACACACCATTTAATTTATTTATGAATATCACTAGTGTTTACGTCGAACCCTCGTAAAATCTAAGTGTAAGATTTATATAATGGTTGTGCATCATAGATTTCACAGCGTATTAAGTTCAATGACAAATCTAACGAGCACACAAGTGGGTGAATATGGGCACCAATTTATCTATATATACTATATATACATATAAATTTGTAAACAAATCGCGCAACGCTTAGATCTTCAGGCATCCAGTAGGAAAATTCGCAAGTAACGTTCGCTTTTAACTGTTTCCAACTTATGGTATTTACGAACTGATTAGATATAAGATTAGATGAACTTTATATACACTACTCAACTCTTTTCGTTATTTGCTTCTTTTTTATTCATTTTTAAATACATGATAATCATAATTTTAGTCTGTACAAAATCCGGATTTACCATTCTAATCTAGAAAAGTGTATTTAAGAATTTAGCAAAATAGTTCTTTCGCATTCCGATATTTTCAAATTGGTTCAAAATGTTAACAGGGGTCGATCGAATGTCATTTTTTCAAATATTTCTCATAGAACTTGAAAATATCAGATTTTTTGCTGACTCTTATTGATGAATATCCAAAAAAATATAGTCTAGTCTTCTAATATGCATTTTATAAAATGCTAGCTCAATATTCGCAACATATCCAATTCACTCCGTAAAAATTTCCCACAGGGCATGCATGCACTGCATCGTTAGCATGCTAATAATCGTGGAATGCTTGTTGTTGTCTACGATTTTAGCTTTTGTGGTAAATGTTTGTGGGATGGTGTCATCTTACTTGTCATTTGAATACTGCATTTAAAAATATGACAGCTACGTAAGCACATACACACATGCAATTTTATTAAACAAGCTAGAACGCTTTGCGGAATGAGTATAATTGAAAGAAATAGCGAATAGAAAGAATCAAGCAAAGCACTGTCGTAAATTTCTCCTACATTTTATTTGTTTTTAGAAATCATAAATATAAATAAAAACACGAAACTGAAATGACTCGAGTGCATGAGCTCATTTTTACGAATATACATAGATTAGGGTGAGCCACAGAATATTATATTTTATACATAGTACATCGAATTTGTGGATTAAAATGAACCTATATACAGAGAAAAATAACCTTGCAAGTCAGGATGCTTAGCTTAAGGGATTATATACAGTTAGAAGGCCAAAAAAGCGAATTTTCCAGAATTTTTTCTGAGAAAACTTTTATAGATTGTGATCCAAAAATTTTTACACGTAGTACGGTATTTTTTAACTGCATTTTAATACTTAGTATTTGTAAAAATATTTATTTGGAAAGGAATTACAACTGATCTTCGGAAACTCCTTTCAAAACAGACGTTTTGCGGTGACCACTATATCTCTGAACTGAATCCGCTAACATTAAAAAAACCAAACTGATTTCGTTAAAGTAACGCTAAATCTAGTAATTAATCGAAGGAATGAGCAAAATAAAATTTTTTGACAAAATGGCGGTTTCTCAAAAATAAAAAAATCGAATTTTGACTAAAATTTCGGCCGTAAATTCTTTATAAAAAAATATTTATTGATTAAAAAATTTTTATTTTAGTTACTAAAAATCTATTTAAGAAGCTCATGTTAAAACTTGAGACTAATCGGTTTAGCCGTTTTCCAGTAATTTTGGTCACCGGCTTTGAAAACACCATTTTGAAAAAAAAAAAAAAAAAATATTCACCGGAACGATATGAAATTTTCTGCGTGTATAAGAATAAGTATATGCAGATTAAGAAAAAAAATTGATTTTGAAAATTCTAACTGTATATAACCCCTAAATATAAGAAATTTTGATCTGATAAAAATCCTTCGGAGGTGGATTGTTTTAGGATATTTTATGCTTTACAAGAATCCGCGGTGTAAAAAATTGTATTCTTAATGGTTCAAAAGTTAGGATATTTTTGTTGAAACGTCTTATTTGTATCGAACATTTGGAATGCTGATTTGAGTGGTATTTTTTCTCTGCATGTAAGTTAATTTTAAATCAAAAGTTCCATAGGCAATTTTTTTTGGCTTACCCTAACATACTTAGATACATATTACTATATGTACATGTACATCCAATCCTTTATATATCTATGACATATGTCCGTCTGTGCGTGAAAATAAATAAAACACTAAACACGCAAATAAATAATAAGAATTATATAGGTGTATTTTGAATTAAATCAATCATTGCGAATCTTGCTTGCAATCAAACATAAATTTCGGCAACCTTGAACAGGTGCATGACGCAGCGCTGACACCCAGCGGGTGCTTAAGTTGGTGCTGAGCAAAACAGAAAGCGGGATAAATATAAAAAAATGCAATAAAAAGCATTAAATGGCAAATGTGTATACAACAAAAACAAGTTTGAGACACACGCGCATACTTAAATGAATTTTATAAGAGCATTTGGACAAAGTGACGATATGACTGGTAATAAAATTAAAAAGATTAAAGCGAATATGTTTTGAAAAATAAACAAAACACTAATGAAACAAACATCATACTTTATATTTAGCAACACGAACACTAAAAAAATATTATGACATTTGTATGCTTAAATAATTTGAAATTCACTTTTAGCGTTTGTATACTATAGTATATTGACTCAAATGTGAGAAGTAAGTACGCCTAGTTCCATAGTTTAAAGTCGAACTAGAAGTCATTTCGCTGCTCATTTGCTTGAATATGCGAAAAATTATTTGCAAGGTGTTGATTGCTTCGACTGGATATTGCAATTGTCGTGCTGACAGAATTCAAAACTCTCAAAGTGTTAAAAACTGCTGCGCGGGCGATCCGTCAATGCGTTGGGGAGTCGGTGTGCGGCCGGATATATAATACATTCATAAAAGTTGCGTTTACGCGATCGGTTAGCACTCGAGCACGAAGAAGAATTGCGATGAGCGATACCATTAGCATCATTGAACTAAATTGGTCATGGATTGCCTTTTTGGTTGTAATAACTAATAAGTTAAGTCATAGGGAGTCATGACTGATGACGAGTAATCTAAAATAATTACAGTAATCGCGATTTAATTGGCTTCCGGTCCTCATATTTTTAAACTCTGATTTTCATTGATAAATTTTTTTTTATATTTCGAAAAATTAGGTTGGTTGAATGATGATGTATTGCTACCATTTGTTGAGAAATTATAGATGAAGAATACCTGAATTTGGCTCAGATACGTTTTTAAATTTTACAATTTTTTACAATTTTCAGTTTCTCTGCGCTCTTCTTAAAAGCTTGCTTAAATGCTTTTCGAAACTTCGAAATATTGTTTTGAATTGCCCTTATCTATTCTATAAAGAAAGATCTAAGTGGACTTTCTTCCTCTGTCAAATTTTGATAGATATTAAATAGATTTAAAGATCTAAAAAGTACTCGTATAACATATTTAAAACTCAAATAAAGTTTGGTAATTGAGTTGTTACTGAGTTTGAAAATTTGATAAATATATAGATAGTTAATTAGATAAAGATATTTACTTCAAACTGATGTTAGTACATATTTAAAGTTTGTATAAGAATTATCGACACTATGAATGGTGAAAATTGACTATAGTTAGTTTGAATCCCCTTCCCTTTTTAGAGATTTTCTTTACATGTCCTCAATTGGCTTTGGTTCAGAGACTTAAGGTGTGTCAAATCTGCCATATAAGGTAGCCGACCGCCCGCTGATTAACTGTGTTGCGTTGGCAAGCAATTCTTTGATGATATCGTTCCGATAAATTAGACAAAATATAAATATTTTTGGTACGATGTTGTTGGGACGTTTTTCTAAACAATAATATCAAACACAATAGCTTCAGTAGTTCGATAACAGCGATAATCGGGAATATCTGTCGCTGCTTTCGAATTATAAACGAATATTTTTGAAATTTTTTCTTTGCTTGATTTGAGGTTGTCATTGTTAACAACGGCAAAAATTCACATGAATCCAAATTTCTGTGAACTGAATGCTTTCTACTACCCAAACCTTTTAAACCTTTTGCCTTCTTTTTATTGATTCTATAGTTCCATAAGAAATAAAAGATTTCAAAAAGAACTTTTCTTCTTGTCCTTTACTGCCTATCGTTATGACAATAGGCGGCTAGAGTAAAGTAGGCCTAAAGAGCTTGTGTTAGCTGTGAATAAATAAATAAAAAACGAATAAATATTTACTCCTATTATCAAAGAGTCACCCTCAAAATGTAATCTGTTATCTCGACTTTGTCAAACAACTCATATCTGGTCAATTGAGTCATTTAGTGAAAGCTGAACAGCCTACTCATAATGACAGTGCTTTAGTTTTTTATTTAATAAATATTTTTAAGTGAACCGGGAATTCCTTTTTGATTTTTTTAACTACCTCTCCAGGTCGTTAAAACAAACGTTATCATCTGCGAAAAAAAGTTTAGACTGATTTCCGTAGTATTTTTTTTTTTATCGAAAAAATACATATATGTAAATTTGTTGGAATAATATTAAAATAAAATCGAAAATATAACTTTTGTTCTTTCTGAAAAGGTATTAACTTCGCATTAATTGTCTATAAGAGTTCGTTTGTGGATAGAAAATGTGTTTTATACAAAGAAAATCGGTAGAGTTTTTGTTAAGTGCTTGAAAGCTTCCTGCATTGTTGTTCGGGCATCGTTGTTTGCCAAAACTGACTAAATCAGTAATCGCGAACTACCGACGAGAGAATGTCGCATTGTGTATCCTTTGGCTCTTTATAGTAGTATTTAGAAGGAAGAAAGGGAGATTTAAAAAGTGTTTCCACATAGACTTAGGTTATGCTTTTGATATCATATTCAATAGATCTTAGCCTTAAAGTACAATTTTCAAATTACTATTTAATAATTTACATTTGAATATACATTTTGACAAAAAAGCGCCCGGAAATTATAAATAAAATGCAAAATATTTAATTATCCATCAATATTTATTTTGTCGCCTTTAAAGTAATCTCCATCAGATGTAATACACTTATGCCAACGATTTTTCCTGTCTTCGGAACACTTTGCATAAGCACTTTTTGGAATCTTGAGCTCTTTTAGCGAATTCTGTTTTATCTCTTCGCGTGTTTTTTTGGTTTCGGCTTGTTCTGTTTTTCTTCTTGAGAAAATTCAGCTTTATTTAGGACGAGTTGAGCAAGCACACGTTTCATGGACAAAATATCCACCAAAATCATTTAAATAGACTCACGATAGATGTCGAGGTCTCTTGCTATCTAACTAACATGTGCCTAACGATTTTCACTTCACTTTTTTTTAATATTTTCATCGGGTGAAGAGGTCCGAAGGTTGTCCAGAACGAGACATGTTTTCAACGATCTCACGATCGTTTTTGAAGGCTTTGTACCACTTATAGCCTTGTGTTTTGTGGTAAAACTGAATCCATGGAAGCCTTTTCTAACATACGTAAGGACTCTGCATAGAAAATGTGGTTAGAAAATGGAAAATTGAAATTTTTTGTTCGAAATTTTTATCCATTGTTAAAATCGCAATGTACCACTGATATGTACCGACTCAAGCAGCTGCTGTAGACAAGATCGCGCTAATATTTGGCATAGTAAATAAGGGCAGTCCTGCAAACTTAGCAAAATACACTTTTTTAATAAAATTTAATTTTGTTTTATTGGTTTTTGTAACAATGTATGTCCCGAATTATGAGCTCATTCTCATTACGCAGATGTTAAATTTGGTTGCATTATATGGAGCGGTACGATTTAAATTATTTACGGATCTTAAATTTTTTACAGATATAAAAATTAAGATTACAGAGCAAAAAGCCAAACGCGATCTCACCATATTCGTGTGGATATTAATCGCTGTAAATAAAGTATATGCTTTAGTAACTCAGTTATTTTCATTTTGAGTTTTAATTTGCTTCAAAATTTGTAGCAAGTTGTTTCCACATTTTTGGAAAACCGCCAGTGCGCGATTATAAATCTCAGTGATCGTTGATCGGTTGTCAGTTTTTTACGCCACTCGTGTTTTCTAAAATTATTGAAATATTGCAGTTGACTTATTTTTGTCGCAATTGTGTCAATTGCACGCCCGCCGTGCTGGCGCATGTGGGTGATCACACTTGTTTTTGGCTCCACCAACCAGTCAGACTACGCCATAAGTGCAAACGCCTCTCCCACTGGCGTTGTTAGACTATTTTATGTGTGTGTTTGTGTGTATGTGCGAATTTGTGTGGGAGAGCGACAATTATGCTTATTTATTTTTGTATTGTTGCAGTGCAATTAGTTGTTAAGGCAAACACAGCCGTTTCAAGCTTTTATTTTACTTTTCATTTTTCGCTATTTAATAATTCTCTCTTCTTCTTCTTAGTTATATGCGAATTAAATGAATTTGTTTTGAATGAAGTGTTGTTAGTAACGGTAGGTCAATGCGAGTTTAGTGGGTCAATTTTTTGCATTTAAAGTTGTTGTGCAATGCAACAAATTAAAACATTAAAATGTTTATGCTATTTTTATGAGCTGGCATAATTTTCAATTCGTATGCTGCAATTAACTATTATTGAAGCTACTCAAAGATGTTGTGCAAGTAAATATTATTACTGCATGTCCTCATTTTGAAAAGCATATTGCTTTTTGTTTTTGACTAAATTTTTATGATTTAGCATCCAAAATGAATTTAATACGCCTTAATCAATAACAAGAGAAGAGCGTCTAAAATATCTGGGCTGAATTAAGGTTAAGCGCGCCGAGTGCAAGTCAAGGTTACTTAGATTAGGTTGGACTTAATAAGTCAAAGGGTAAATGGTGATACTTTTTCAAAGAAAAAACACAGAAACTGCAAATTTAATGGGCAATGTTTACTATTAGAACATTCTTTGGCATTTATTTTTTGAAGATTATCTCTTTAAAATTTTAGCCGTGGCTACCTCTCAGATCGTCCATCTGCTGAGCCCAATTTTCGATGACTCGTTCGAGCATTTCGACTAATAACGAAAAGGTCTAACGGTGTGATATCACATAATCTTGGTGCCCAATTGACCAGCCCAAAACGTGAAATTATCTGCTTACCGAAGTGTTCTCTCAATAAATCCATTGATTGATGCGATGTGTGGGAAGTGGCGCCGTTTTGTTGAAACCAAATGTCGCCGAAATCACGAGCTTCCATTTTAGTCATTACATAGTCGGTTATAATGGCGCAATAATGGTCGCCATTGACGGTTACGTTCTCACCGGCATCATTTTGGAAGAAATATGAACCGATGATTCCACACCAAACCGCTATTTTTTCTAGATCAAATGACAGCTCTTGAATATGTTCAGGTTACTATTCGTCCGAAATGCGCCAATTTTGTTTGTTTGTTGATTTGAGCCAGAAATATGTCTCATCGCTGAACAAAATTTGGCCCGAAAACACCGGGTGTAAGAACTTTTCAGGAGCCCATAGAGTAAAGCAGTTGGGAAGGTCGAGCAGCTCCAGTTCTAGCACAAGTTGTTTGAAGGCTTTCAGTTTAAGATTTCAACTTAAAATGTGCCAAGTCGTTGCATCCGTTAGTCCCGAGTTACTGCAAACGGCGCCGAATCGACTCTTCACAGTCTTCGTGTATACTCTCAGCTACGGCTACTATATTTTCTTCACTGCTCAACCCGTTGATTATACTGGAGAAGATTTACCGTGATACTTATCAAGCCCTTGCTTTGTATCAAAGATGTTTTACCCATCACGAAATAATGTTAACTATTTTCTATTGTAAACAAAAATATTAGCGTGGTGCCGTCACTTTCTAATACCTTGAGTACGATTGAAGGATATATTATGAAACTTTGGCAGTATCCTAGCCTATTGCTCTTTGATAAGGATAGGTGAGCTCCTTCTTTGTATTAGTAACGATTAGAAAATAATTTTAGAATAAAATATGGTTTTCTTTCGGATTGTTCTATATACTTAAATCTAGGATTCAGTACCAGCTTGTGTCAACGAAGCTTAATTTTATATCTTTTGATACTTTATATCAGTTTTACTATTGTGAATAGTTCAAATGTTAAATAAAATACAATTTTTTTTTTCTATTTTAAATATTTGAGATTTATAATCAATTATAATATTTATAAAAAAATAGTTAAAACCACGTTTTCCACTAATATAATACAGCGCATGTGTCAGTAGTTAGTGCAGGTTTGCACCATAAGTGCTGTCCATTTGTTTGAACATCTGGTATAGTTTGATTCGCTGGAGTATAAAGCTTAGCGAAGGGAACGCAGATACGATTTCCTTTGGTCAAAATTGAGCTCTCGTGTCATATAAGTAGCTCAGTGTAGAGCTTTCGTTTTCTTAAGTATTCAGGAAGCTTCCTTTAATATCTTCATTCCTTCAATATTGCTTTTATGGATTAACTTCACATCCAACTGGTTCAACCTTCTGGTCTGATTTTGGAGTGACTATGAGATCATTGTTTATGTTTTGAAAAACAAAAAATCTGTTTTGATGTTGTAAACTTTTTTTTCGAATTTCAAGTAGTTTCAGCACTTCAAAAATTATTTTTCAAAAAGTTTGAATATCTTATTTTTTGAAAACAAATTTTTATAATTTTGTTTTGCCTGAAGCCTTCGTCAACATTGGCTCGTAACCTTTGGGAATTGGATTCTACACTTGTTCGACAAACAAAGGCTCAAAACAAAAATCAAGTTTATTTCGCGGATGTCTAAGGGACTCTGTACCACCAAGTATTTACACGAAAGTGAATTATAACTTTCATTTAATTATTCACATTAGTTATTTTTATTAATTACTTTCATTATATACTTTCATTAATGCATTACATTTTGACGCTTTTTACCATAATTACGACCATAAAGGCCACCCACACCAATTAAACACTTATTACAACCGTTAGATACCCATACACAAGAAATCACGTTTTTGTTGGTGCATAAATTATGTCTGAAAATTTCAAGTGTTGCCATATTTGTAATAAAAAATTACTCAAATTAAATTTTCGCTACTTGCAAATCGAATAATAACATATGTATTTAAGGGATTGCATGGCATTTCTCGTGTTTTTTCAGCAATTTTTTTCGTATAAAAAATGAAATATTTTATTATTTTATATTTTATTTTATTAGAATTTTTGATTGCCACAAATAAACACTATTAACAAAGAAATTCTAAAATTTTTGGAAAAAAATATTTTAAATTCGGCCATTGCGACGCCATTTTCGGAGACATTTTTACAAAAAAATGAAAATTTCAGTGGATATTTGACGCCATTTTTATTTTCAAATAGTTGTAATCGAAAAAAAAATCCTTCGTCCAAGTCTTTAAGGTCGGTTCAGTAGTTCTCGAGAAATCTTGCCAATCGACTTTCAAAAACACAGTTTCGAGAAAAACGCGTTTACACACGGCGCACTTAGCTTAGCTAGCCTCAAGCTCAAGGCTATAGCTCCGGATAAACATGAAAATGTAGGACAATATTCTAGAGGAATTAAAGAATTCGATTTTTGGAAACCCGTAAACCTATGTAACCTCTTATTTTTACATTTTGAAAGAGTTTTTAATTTTGTTTTCCATTTTAATAAACATTTATTTAATTTAATCCGATAATTTTTTTGTTGTTTCACATATTTCTTGTAAGTAATTTAAAAATATATATTTTTTTCTAAACAACCACACAGTAAGTTATTCGAAATATCCACAAGCGGGTCGCACCTAAACGGTTTCTATGGAGGGAAAGTTCACGCAGTGGGAATTTATGCATATGAAAGTTATATATTTACTCACATAATTATGTATGTATGTACATATATGTGTAGGAGTTTTGTGAATAGTTTTGTTGTCGTAGCGCTTTTCTATTCCGTCGTGTAATTTTTTCCGCTCCTCAATTAGTTTTACCAACATTTTTATTTAAGCGTACGTGTGCATAATTTGCATATTAATTGGAAAATTGGGTATCTGTATGCTTGGGGGGGGGTTCGCTAGAAAGCGCGTGTGCTGGGCGATGGCGCGACGCTTGGGTACCATATAATTTGACTAGGCGGCATAAATATCCAATAGTTAAATAGATATTTACATATAATACATGTTACTATGTATACTTTTCTACAATACATAGGTAGATACTACATATAAACGCTCCCATCTGTGAATATTTGATAATTTGAAATGCTACGGGCAAGAGGTCATTCACGCCCTGACGTGAAAGGGTAACTTTTGGGAAATAATGTATGCCTAAAGATAATTTCTAAAGTGATAATGCATTTAATATGGCGGAATAAATAAAATACATATTTTTAATTAGGGCCACAATGAAGCTTGTACAATATAGAAGCAATGAGAAAAGCGCTTAGGGAAAGTTTGTGATTTGATGCAATAAAACTAATAAAAATAAGAAGTCATCTTCGGCTGTACCAAAGGTGTAATATCTCTCACAGCTGCATTTCTTATCACATAGAAGGGTATAAAAAGATTTTTATCTTAATTTTAAGCGGTCCGATTTAAATAATTTGTTCAAATTATAGCATTGCTTTGGGTGATATTCTATGCCAAACTTCGTGAAGATGTCTTGTCAAATAGAAAAGTTTTTCATAGAAGGCCTTGATTTCGGTCGGTCAGTTTTTATGTTAGTAATACGCTATAGTTTTCCAATATCGGTGATTCCGACAAATGAGCAGTTTTTTGGAGAGAAAAGAATGTGTGTAAAATTTCAGCTTGATATCTCAAAAACTTTGGAATTACTTCACGTATATACGGATCGAACCGACGGACGAGCATGGCAAAGTCAACTCAGACTCGCTGATCATCTGTGTATACATTTTATAGGATCTTCGACGTACGTCGCAAACTTAATATTCACTTTTCATAAGCACATTTTGGAATGGCAAATAATGTGCGAATTTTGTTTTATCTAGATCAACGGGTTTCACGGAGCGGTCATTTCAGTTTGGGGAACAAGACAAAATCACACGGAGCCAAATCTGGTAAATACGGTGGTTGATCGATAATACTCAATTTTTTTGGCTTTAAATTCATTCACAATTATACTCTTGTTGAAAATAGTCAGCTTTGTCGGGACGAATCGAGCAAGAACGCGTTTCATACCTCAAAATTTCCACCAAAATCATTCGAACAGTCTCGCGAAAGATGACAAGCTCTCTAGCCATCTCTTTAACACTTGCCAGACGATTTTCAAACACAATATTCTTCACTTTTTTAATATTTTCATCAGTTAAAGAGGTGGAAGGTTGTCCAGAACGAGGCATGTTTTCAACGATCTCTCGACTTAATTTTGAAGGCTTTGTACCACTCATAGGCTTGTGTTTTTTGATAAAACTTAACACCGTAAGCATTTTGCAAAATTCACAACGATTTCACACACGAAATTTGGTTAGAAATACAAAGTTTGAGACAATTCTTTGTTCGCTATTTTTATCCATAAAAAAATCGCAACGCACTACTGAGGTGTACCGACTTAAGTAACTGCTGTAAACAAACTAGTCTACAGATTGCACTAATATTTGGCATAGTTAGCTGTTGTCCGTCTATTTTCTTGAGTCCGCTTATGTAGCATCAAAGAGCTCTGAGAAATAGCTTCATGCAGTCGATATATTGGGTTGTCAAAAAAGTCTTGCGGTATTTTCGCTAGTTAGCGCTGAAAGCGCTCAGTTCTAGTTTTATTCGTCGCATCGGGTCATGCTATACCCTTTTGGAAAGCTCATTTCACGCGCTAACACGTGTTTGATTGATTGTCGTTTCTTTTAAGTCGTTCGTGAGTTATAGCGTCGCAAACATGGAGCAAAATAAAGAGAAAATACGACATATTTTACAGTATTACTACGATAAAGGCAAAAATGCATCTCAAGCCGCCAATAAAATTTGTGCAGTTTATGAATCCGATACAATTTCCATTTCCACCGCACAACGATGGTTTCAACGTTTTCGTTCTAGTGTAGAGGTGGTCGAAGATGCGCCACGCTCCGGAAGGCCTGTCGTCGAAAATTGCGATAAAATCGCTGAATGGTCGAAAGAGACCGGCATAATAGTCATCAAACCGTTATAAACCATTTGAGGAAGCTGGAGTAACTAAGAAGCTCGATGTATGGGTGCCACACGAATTGATTCAATAAAAATACCGCAAGACTTTTTTGACAACCCAATATATAGTAAGATTTTATATGTTCAAAAGTAAACTAATTTCCATTATTTTTTCAACAATTTACAGAAGCTACCAATAATCACGAACAATATTAAGTGATCCCTAATGAACTAATGAGTGCTCTAATTAAACAAAAATACCTTTTTTAGGCTTTAAAAAAAGTATCGCCAGATTTTGTGCCCTTCAGGCGCATTATTGTGACGTAAATAGCCCCAATAAAAAGTATTAAAATTTTTATTTTCACTTTTACTTGCTAAATAATTGCCCTGGCATGCTTAATTTCTACGCGCCAAATCGAAATTTTGTTATTTTTACGCTCAAACTAAAGAAGCTGGTGTTTACAGCCACTTGCTATGAAGTATTGAATGCGCCTCGCGGCGCTGCGCGACGTGCTTTTTTATAAATTTATTATTAGCATTTTGGCTCGTGGCCAGAAGTAGCGTGACTTTGCATACAAAAGAAAACAAAGAAAATACAACAAATTTTCTTCAATATATATTTTTAATGCTGGTACAAAGTAAACAAATACAGAAAAAACAATACAAACACAACACAAACAAAAATGATTTTCTTTATTTGTAAAGATAAAAGGAAATAGATTTAGAGAATGATCATATAGACTTGGACGCTGCTACATTTGACACAAATTTGTATACTATACTTATATTATATATTCTACTAAATGATATGTATTATATTTTCCTTTTGTTCGAATATTTTGTGATCTACAAATCCAGCCGCACATAAATCATGAAAATTAACTGACGTAATTTTTTATTGCCCAATGCGAAATAATATTGAAACATGTTTGTATATCCACACAGTGGCTGGATGAGTAATCTTCGAATAAAAAATATAAATTCATACATATGTATATACAGACTTATGTATATAAATATTTTTATCTTTCTACAGTTAATGTGTGGGCTGACATTTTTCAGCTGAAAATTTTCCCCACCTTTGTTGATCTGTCTCCATTATGTTTTCATGCTCCACCAGCCTCTAATTTATGTTATCTACTTATGCTCTTTTGATCTAAATGCTTAAACGTCTAAGTATCTACAGTTATCTACCAACAATATATAATTATAATTCTATAAACCTTTGTAAGCAGTCCCTTTGTTGCAAATATTTACTGTTAAACCCGTTTCTTATGCGATCTTCACTGACTTTGTTCAAACAATTTTATTTGTTTATATTTTTATTTACGAAACCAAGGAATCGTGTCAAATTACCATTATCTAGCCGCTTACATACAGTAATTTGGCATACTTACACACAGTATTTAAATACATATAATTACGTATACGAGGTGTGCTCAGAAGGTACAGAGAAAGAAGGAACGAACTCCAAAGAAGCGCTTCTCATATACAATATAATGTTTCTATAAACTTTTTATACCCTGAACAGCATATATTAGTTTGAAACACCCAAAGAGGTACGTCGGAGACGCTATAAAGTATACTGTGTAATATGATATATATATGTAAAGGGTGATTTTTAAGAGCTTTTCTTTTTAAAAAAAAAAACGCATAAAATTTGCAAAATCTCATCGGTTCTTTATTTGAAACGTTAGATTCGTTCATGACATTTACTTTTTGAAGATAATTTCATTTAAATGTTGACCGCGGCTGCGTCTTAGGTGGTCCATTCGGAAAGTCCAATTTTGGGCAACTTTTTCGAGCATTTCGGCCGGAATAGCCCGAATTTCTTCGGAAATGTTGTCTTCCAAAGCTGGAATAGTTGCTGGCTTATTTCTGTAGACTTTAGACTTGACGTAGCCCCACAAAAAATAGTCTAAAGGCGTTAAATCGCATGATCTTGGTGGCCAACTTACGGGTCCATTTCTTGAGATGAATTGTTGTCCGAAGTTTTCCCTCAAAATGGCCATAGAATCGCGAGCTGTGTGGCATGTAGCGCCATCTTGTTGAAACCACATGTCAACCAAGTTCAGTTCTTCCATTTTTGGCAACAAAAAGTTTGTTAGCATCGAACGATAGCGATCGCCATTCACCGTAACGTTGCGTCCAACAGCATCTTTGAAAAAATACGGTCCAATGATTCCACCAGCGTACAAACCACAGCATGGGCAGTTCTTGAACGGCTTCTGGTTGCTCTTCACCCCAAATGCGGCAATTTTGCTTATTTACGTAGCCATTCAACCAGAAATGAGCCTCATCGCTGAACAAAATTTGTCCGAAAAAAAAAAAAAAACCGAACACTGATTTTGGTAATAAAATTCAATGATTTGCAAGCGTTGCTCGTTAGTAAGTCTATTCATGATGAAATGTCAAAGCATACTGAGCATCTTTCTCTTTGACACCATGTCTGAAATCCCACGTGATCTGTCAAATACTAATGCATGAAAATCCTAACCTCAAAAAAATCACCCTTTATATACATATATGATAAGCGTGACGAGCTTTTCTTTCTGCTTTCTTTTCTCCCTAAACAGCTGCTCATGAAGCGTCGATATCGGACCACTAAAGCATACTGCTATGGGCCAAAAATACTAAGATTTTGTTCATAATTTTATAATTCTTAATTTATTTTACAAAAACTATGTTGTCCTCTTGAAAGTACTCCTCCTTGGTCCCAATACATTTCATTCAAACCTCGAGACAGTTGGTTAAGTCAATTTCCGTATTTCATTAGGTAGCGATTCATCTTTAATGTCTTCAATTGACTCAAAACGGTTTCTCCGGAGAGCTCGTTTGAGTTTGATGAATAACCAGATGTCAGACGGAGCTAAATCAGGCAAATAGGGCGGTTTCGGCACGACATTGTTTGAAAATTAGGCGAAGAATTCTCGAAGAATCAATGTATAGAGTATGTTGGCTCATTATTCCGGCCTCTTTTTACAAATAGCGTCGCACACACGACGCATAACATTCAAATAGTATTCCCTGTTGACAGTTTGGCCGGTCGGAAGGAATTCGGAGTGCATCACACCTCGATAATCGAAGAACATTGTTAACGTAACCTTAATTTTTGACTTTTTGACTTGGGTTATTGAGCCGTAAGCATAGATCCAAGATTGATCGCCAGTAATAATACGAGTATGTTTCGTGAAACCCTGGTATTCGGAAAGCCTTGTTTCATAGACGTTAACGCGACTCTGTTTTTTGAAAAGATTGAGTTATTTTGGAGTCAATTGTGTTTCACTTTTTTAAGCCTAAATGATCTTTCGAAATGGTTTTTACTGATCCCTCCGATATTCCAACTATGCCAGTAAGATCTCCGATTGTTAATCGTCGGTTCTCAAGCATCAATTCGTTTATTTTATTGACGTCGGCTAGCAGTGAGTGCGCTACTCATTCTTATATTCGGGATCTTCTTTGGGTTTTAAGAAATTATATGATTTCTAACCACTAAATCAAATGTTAAACCAAAGTAAAAGAAATAAATTTCATATTTACCTTACTTCATGCACAACCCTCGTATTTGCACGCGCTTGCTTGAGTTATAAATAAATTGCTTGAGTAGTAGACCAAAACGCGTGGGTAAATAGAAAAACAGAAGGCACAAAATAACTGCTCATTTCTAAGTGAATAAAATTAGTTGTTGTTTTTGTTGTTCTCAGAAACCAGATTTTCCATTGCCCATCACTCTTTAATTCGTAAATGACAAAGGGAAAGAAAAAAACTTTCGAAAAAGCGGTTAATCGACTTTGGAAATTTATTGCTTGCACTCCATGCTTGTACACATACCAAGCTTCATAAGCATTTAGAGAGGTGTGTGTACATATACATATGTACATATTTAATTCACTGTCACGATCGCTTCGCTAAGCAACGCCGCTGTTGACAACTACCCACACACGTTCAATGCATGTGAGGCGATCGATTGATCGACTAAAATTCGAACCAGTATTTAGGTATAGATATGCACATACCTACATACATATATGGTATGACTGCACATTTCAATGATCTGCGGCAAATAAATGTAAGTATGTGTTGCATGATGGCACGAACCCGTTTGTATTGCCGCCAAATAAGATAACTGTCTAATGGTAGCCTATTTACATACCAATTGAATAGCAGCTTTCAATGACATCTGGTATCTTAACTTTTTGTTGTTCTTCTTGTTTTTGTAGCAGCATATGATCTTCAAACTTATTGTAGATTTTTGACAGCCGAAGGCATATCTCAGCTGTTCCTGACTGGCTTCAGAACAGCTTTAGTTAAACGATTATAAACTGGCACAGTACAAGTTATTTTTCATATCCGAGTAGATTCTCATATAAGTCGTCGGATCTTATAAGGCCTCTTTCTATTGCCATTGAGAGATCAGAATCTGTTTTCCCAGCCGTGAAACCCATGTTACCTAATAAATTAAACCGGTATCTGAAATAGTTTTTGATTTATAGCTCGGAGATAGATAATTCCATACATTTTTTTCTCGCAGGCACAAAAAAATTTAACTTATAAAAACAAAACGTTGCCACTTTGCAATTTTAGACAATACGGACAATATTTTCTAGTAGAGATTGTGTTTTTAGTAAAGAGATTGTGATCCATTTCGATGCTCTCTACTTTTTTAAAGAAAAATCATCTCTTCAAAATGTTGACCGCGCAAACGCTTCGAATGAATCATCCGTAGAGTCCAATTTTCGATGATTTTTTGCTCCAAGGCCTGAATCGAAGCGGGATTGTCCGTATAGACTCTAAACTCTACACATCCCCACAGAAATCTAACGGTGTGATATCACCGATCTTGGTGACCTATCGGCCGGCATAAAACGTTAAATTATCTGCTCATCGAAGTGTTCTCTCAATAAATCCATTAATCGTTGAGATGTGTGGGAAGTGCGTGCCGTCTTGTTAAAACCAAATGTCACCGAGATCCCGAGCTTAAATTTTTATTCAATTGCGCGATAAGGATTGCCATTGACGGTTAAGTCCTTACCGGTATCATTTTTGAAGAAATATCCACCGACTGACAAACCACACCAAACGTTTTTTTTTTCTGGATGAAATTGTAGCTCTTGCATCTCTTCAGGTTGTTCTTCGTCCAAAATGCGCCAATTTTGCTTGTTAAAGTGCCCATTGAGCCAGAAATCGGTCTAATGAATAATTTGGCTCGGAAACGTCGTATCTTCTTGGAACTTTTCAAGAGCCCATAGAGCAAAGCGATATCACTTGAGAAGGTCGAGCGGCTTCAGTTCTTGCAGAAGCTGTATTTTGTATGCTTTTTATTTAAGATCTCGACGTAAAATGCGCCAAGTCGTTCCATACGTCAGTCCGAGTTGCTGTGAACGGCGACAAATCGACTTCCACGATTTTCGTGTAAACTTTCAGCTACGGCTGCTATATTTTCTTCACTGCGTGTTGTTGCTAACATAGGTGCTTGTGTGTGTATTTGCCATGAGCATTATTCATTATTGCGAAATATACCTTTTTGGTGTAGAACACCTGCATACCTATGGAAGTGGGTAATTTATTCTAAGGCAGTTGACCAATATTTATCAGCTGAACGATGTGAAAAAAACTTTAAATTCCATATGTTCATAAACACACACAAATGGTGTGTATGTATGTATTTACTTGGACTGAGAGAGTATGAATTTTTGTCGGAAAAAAGCATACAAATATTTATCAACTACTGATAAAAGTAATCTTAATATGGTTCGATAACTTGGGAAGTGCATAAAAGAATTCTGGAGAATTTTCTATGACAGTTTTAGTGGTATGGTATTTCCTTTTGGGTGAAAAAATAATAAAAAAAAGTATGCTTATTAAATATTTGTATATATATAAATGTATTCCATACATTGAGACCTTAGCTGTTCCGTCAAGTTTAAATTTTACTGCGAGTTGCCAATAGGCCTTTCACACCGTTACTTAATTAAATGCAGTAAAATTGTTAACAGACACCATTACTTTCTAATATTGAAATATATTTTTAGTGGCAATAATATCCATTTATTTCAGAACATTATGGCATATGCATTTTTAATAATGAGAATCAAAATGTGACACCTTTACAGTAACCTAAAATATTCATCTCGGTCAAAAAATAAAATTAAATCGCACGATTATTTGTTGTAACTTTCGACGTGGATTATCTTAGCAACAGTACGTCGTCGATGAACTCAATTAAATTTTTTTGCGATAAAACTCCATCAAACACCATTGTTTATCTATCGGTAGTACTGTGAATTCAATCTAGATCATATATTACTTCAATATGAATTTCGTGAAGGTCGTCCAAAATCAGTTGTTGTTTTGGAAACTATTGATGCTGTGCACAAACGGATATTGCAAGATTCTCATGTGATTTATTGTGAGATTGAGACAACTATAGACATTACTGGGACCAGCATACATTTAATACTGCATGATCATTTGAGTGTAAACAAAATTGGTCACTTTGGATGATCCGGATCACTTTTCACCACGACAATGCGAGCTCTCACACATCAACTGAAACAACAACTGCATTTTTGAGCAATCAAAACGTTCGTTTGTTGAGTTATCCAACGCTTCGTTCTGACTTGGCACCAACTGACTTATTTTTATTCCTGAAGAGGCGGTCGATATTTTCGGAAAACATGTTTTGGATACACCTTAATCTGAGTGGCAAAAGTGCTTCAAAAATTTGTTAGAAACGGTTGCAAAAAAATATGTATCCTTATTGAGAATATTTTGGAAGACAACAAAGCGATTTTTGATAATTAATATTTGTTTTTGTTCGCTACTACCGAAATATAAAAGGCAACCTACGTGTGACCAAGTCAGAAGTAACCGCAAACCTTTCACCCATATTACTGTGTTTTCTCTATAATTTTACGGTGAATAATGCGTAGTATTACATATAAGTATGATATACTATACTATACCTACTATATTACGTAGTATTTTATATGTGTATATATAAACAAGTTCTATATATATTTAGATATTTACTTATTACAAGTGCAATATTAAAATGGCATGATGTGAAAATGAGTCACCTGTCGCATAACTAATTACAAACTTAATGAAGTCTAATTACATAAGTAATGCTTTCTTACTTAACATTCAGTCAATATTATAATTATCGCTTGTTGAATTTGTTGCTGACTCATTACTTTGCCCTACCTGGATTCTTCTAAAACAAACATCTATACAGATTAATATATGTATATGCTATACGTATATGCTTGAAAATAAATATTTTCTACAAGCAAACAAACGCCTGTGGTTTAGTCCAGGCAGAGTGAAAAAAAATCAGTTAAAGAAGAACACATTTCGTTGGCAAAATTGTTGTTCAAAATAACTGCCATCAAGGTCGAAACACTGATTATATATTTTAAAATTAAAATTCGATACCATTTTTGTAGTGAAATACATATGTGCTTCACACATGCTTAGTGTTGACGATTAATATTTTATTGCAGTTACGTCTATTCACAGAGTTTTGTTTTTTTAGAAAAGCTCTTTAGGTATCCTAAAATTTTTTTACTCTTAGTAGAAATTAGTTTAAGTTTGTTTTAGATTTTTTTTTACAAAATTTCATATAATACTCTCCTACTATTTTATTTTGAACGGATCATGTCTCCGGCCTAGATCTACAATAAAGTGTTCGCATATTAAACATTGATTACCATGTCGTTCTCACGATCATCCCATTCCAATTTGAAGAGCGGTAAATTTCCTAAAAAACTATGAGTTTTTCAATATATAAAGTTTTTTATCATTTGTAAGTTTCATTATAATTCAATATATAAAAAATATTTTGCCTTAAAATAATCAAACTTCAATCAGGTTCACAAAAAATCGGAAGAGACTTCTTTGTAAAGCATTCAATTCCCTACAAAAACTATGAATGGATATATTTTCAAGTAGTTGGAAGCAAATTTTAAATTTTTTTCTGATAAGAAAATAATATAAAACTGTAAGGTGGGGAATGATTCCGTTACTATTAAGAGCCCTACTTGGAGAGCTGTTCGTAAACGCATCTAAGAACTTATTTTTCATAAAAAACCAAAAATATGTAAATATTTTCTTATCTTTGTTAAGTCTTTAAGTTTTTTTTTTATAAATTGAACTATTTTGAAAAGGCTGAGCCACTCCGCCACCGTGGTCGCTTTCGGTCGCTTTCCGACTGCATTGTTGTAAGAATAATTATATCTTTGCTATTTACGATTTGCATTTTTTTTCACATAAATGTTTGGCCTAGAAACGTAACCACTTGTTTAACGGTTGATTCGTGTACGTGTGTGTGACAAAAATGTTGTGGTCGTTTAAACGTTCGTTTCACATTCTCAAACCTACACTCGCACACACACAATGAAGAACACAAAAAAAGAGGAAATAAAAATATATTATCGCCTGCTGACAAAAAGTTGTACACTTACACACACTTGTAACTGTACATAAACCAATATGAATGTACAACTATGGGCGTTCGAGTGGGTTTGAGGGAAGCCGGGAATCGGCGTCTAACGCCACAACCGGTTTTTTTGACACAGCCACCGTTGCAAGTGTTGATAAAGCTGTTGCTAGTCATTAATTAGCAACAAGTTGCTGCTACAGTTGTATTTATGAGAAATTATTTTAATGTAAAGCTGATAAAGAACACAAAAAAATATTGCTTTTATATAAAATTTTTTTTTTGTTTTACTGAGAAACAGGTTTTTTGTAAAGTTTGCAAGTTTTGTGTTTTATTTCGAAAGCAAATTACATTTATCGCTCAAACTTTCCCTCTTATTTGACTGACGCTGTATATGCGTAACGAATTTTATCGTACAGAAGTTCATTATTTTACTTTAGCTGATACTGTATCACCTCCAAATAACATTTTTAAAGTTTCTGTAGCAGAAGATTCTAATATTGGTTCATTCCACAATATTATCCTTTTATCTACACATTCCATTAATGGAAAATTACAATATCTATTGAAATTTCCTACTTCACCAAAATATAAACAATAATGTATAAAAGTATCAAAAAAGTAATTTTTACCAGCATTTGGTGGACTTAATATAAACATTGTATTCTTCTTAGGTATTAATTTATCTAAAACATTATATAAATTTTGCAAAAATTTTTCAATTTTTTCGTGATCATTATCAAATTGATATTTTAATAAATTTTCTAATACATCAATAGATTCATTAATTGAAAAATAATATTTAAAAATATTACAAGCTGGTGCATTAAATATTAAATTTTGAGGTTCAATTGTTTTCAAATATAAAAACAATTCAGTAAAACTTAAATTATATTTAATATAATTATTTACAATTTTAAATTAATGTACAATTTGTATCCCAAAACCTAAACTTTGATTCTAGCCAAAGTGATGTATTTAAAATATGATGTATTGGTGCAAAAGGATGTAACTTTAAAAATTCAATTATTTGGTCTCCCTTTCCTCTTTTTTTACTCCCGGAATTTTGTTTATTTGATTGGAAACTACAAGTAATAATTTCATCACTAGTTGATAGTTGGGATCCACAGGAGACTGAAGTAAAAATGTCGACCGGTAATTCGCCTCCTTCCACCACTCCGTCTTCGGCTTCTTGCAAATCTTTGCAAAATCGTAAACATCTAGTTTCACTACTTGGAAACCACGTTCTCCCGGTGTATAAGTACATCTTTGAATCTTTCTCAAATAGATTGCGAGATTGACCCAGTGCTCGATCGTGAACTTCCAGCTGTGAACGATTCTTCGAGCATATCTTCGATTGATTTGCTGGTTTGGGAAGACATTGTAGAATGCACATCGACATGAATTGTTGGAATAACTCCAGTCGTAGACAATGTGGATGTGGTCGCCATGGTACGCGATGAGCAAGATGGCCCCTGAAAATTTTCTGCGTAGCTGTTTAGTATCCATGATGATGTCTCCATAGTCACAGTCGCTTCGATAAATGTCATAGATGATTCTAGGCTTAAGAGGCTTTCCACTAAGTTCCTCATGGAATACTTTCCTAAGTCTTTCTTTTGCTAGAGTAGTTGCTTCTGGACCATCAATAGGTAATCCATCAATGTATGTATGACACGTTTCGCTTCGTACTCTTTCCTCACAAGAACTAACGGTAACATTTTCTCCAACGTCGAAATCGCATGCAACAGAAAATCCGGTGTCCACATTGTAAGATTTATCGAGAGAATCGAGATATCTGTCGAGTTCTCTGATAAGCATTGTGCTTGGCGAATTTCCTAAATATATATATATATATATTGACGACGTATATATATATATATATTATTGTTTTACTAACTATTTAATAAATATTCTTACCTCGTCGATATTGATCTTGGCTTTTTTTCCTACTTTTTCCTACTTTTTCCTCCTTGTCCTCCTTCTTTCTTTTCCTTGTGGTTTCTTTCACTATCGCAGCATTCACAGCTTGAGTGTTGGGAATAGGATCGTTTTCTGCTATTGTTTCCTCCATTATATATATTTTGCGCTGGCGCTATTGTCTCCGTATCCGAATTGTTCGTTGATGAATCGTCCACAATTAGAGGTTCCCTCAATGTCCCTCAATATCGTCATTATGAATTTTAGGTTCAGGCGAATAATTGTAGGAGCAAACACTATCACTGTCACTACTTGTAGACATTTAAATTTACCGCGAAAATACAACTCTTTATATAGCATATTTTACAAGGTTTACATATTATTATTGATATTAATTTACGTGCAACAATGTATCAGTTTATGATTTATGCAGTAAATATTATAACAGCTTTTACGACGACGACGACATGCTGGCTTCTGATTGGCTGACGGGTTTTCCTACTCATGGCTTAGCTCGATCATGGCCTACGGCCGGAGCGTCAAGTGCAATAACGCTCATGAACCAGTTTTTCCCAACCTCGAGATTTATATGCCTACATACATACATACGCGTCTTCTAAAGATTAGGTCTAACTATAAAACATATGAGTTCATTTGTCTCTCATAGAAATACCTGGCTGATAGGCAAACTTGTCGATTCGATCGAGATTGCATTGAAATCGTATTGAAAATAAAATTTTAGGTAAAGTAGGACTATAGATTGAAGAAGTCACACGATTGAGAGTCTCCTTGTCTGAAACCTTACTTGGTATCGAACGGGGCGGAGAAGTCCTTTCCGATCCTTACGGCGCTTTTGGTGTTGCTCAACGTGAGCTTATACAGCTGTATTAGATTTTCGGGGATACCAAGTTCAGACATAGTGGCATAGAGGTTGTTCCTTTTCCTGCTGACGAAGGCGATTTTAAAATGGACGAAGAGATGATGTGTGTCGATCTTCCTTTCATGGGTCTTTTCCAAGATTTGGCGCATAGTGAATATCTGGTTGATAGTAGATTTTCCAGAATTAAAGCCACATTGATAAGGTCCAATCAGTCTGTTGACGGTGCGCTTCAGTCTTTTACACACTATGCTCGATTAGATCCTATATGTGATTAAGGAGGTTTATCTCACGGTAATTGGCGCAAATTGTGGAACTGGAGAACATGCCTATTTGCCATCGAAAACTCCTTCCGTATCGAATTGCATCTCGATGCGGAATGAATGATTAGACCGAATAAATTTGTATTACATTGCAATAGAAGGGTCCTCAAATGCTATCGCCAGCTTTTGAAGAAAAATAATTTTTTGAACTTTGGCGAAATATTAGTCGATATAAACTCCTGTCAAAGCTCTCTTCTACCAAAAAATTATCTCATAACTAATTTCCCTCTATTAGTATATAAATATAAGTAAATGAAGATAGAAGTACCTTTTATCACTGCAGGCAAAACTTCTGACGCTGATTACTTTTAATTTTTTTATTTTCATTTCTATAATCTCAATGAGATACCTATATCAGAGCGTCAACAACCTGCTTGTCAACATGACATATTTGTTATACACCTATACTATATACACTGCTATATAAGTATCAACCACATAATTTTAACACTTCTTGCAGTCATGTTTAGGATGTCTACATTTTTTTTGTTGCGGTTATCTTTTCACTATTGTTCTTCTTTCATGTTTACACATTGTACGTTTTGTTATTTTTTAGACAAAAAAGAACTAAAATCACCTTTGTAGTTGGCGCTACCTGTTGAGGCGCGCAAATAAATCGCACTTGTTTTCACACCTCACACTTGTTGTTGGTGGATACAACACTTGATTTCGGGTGAGCCAATCGGACTGTTGTTGTATAGTTGTTTGTTTTGTTTTGCAAACAATAGCAAGTGTTGACGATTTAAATGCTAATGTGGCCTGTTGTTAGTATCTATTTAGTTTTTTTCTCATCTTCTTGAATCCGTCGTCATTTTATTTGTTTAGAACGCTTTTAGTTATTTTAGAGTTGCTTTTTGTTGGCGATCACGCAATCGACATACTTGGCATGTTTACACGCGTTGGGTCAGAATGTCAAATAACTAGTAAGATAACTAAATTAGTTAAGCAAAGATATGAAATCACAAATTTTTTATTCTAAAATTAATATTGATATTCGCATAATATTCTGAAATCAGGTTTGCAATTTGAGGGTTTATGTTCTACTTAATTCTGTTGATGTTGTTGAATTATGAATTCTTAAAAGACATTGTTTTGTTTAATACTATTTTCTATGGTATTTTTTCTCAAACATTACATACACTTCATACACAAAAAAATACATACACTCTTTAAGAAAACCTCGTCTATATTGGTATAAACTGAGGCAGTCAAAATCATTCGCCATAGAAAGGAACAAGTCGTAAACACTTGGCGCCAGGACCGCACTATAAGTTGTTCGCATAAGAACCTCCCAATTAAGCAACCTGGGATTCTGACGAGTCACTATTGATGTGTGTGGCCTGGTCTTGACTTGCTAAGACACAATTCTTCTCCTATTGCCCAAAGCATGCCGCTTATAATATGTAGATGATTCCCTGCTAATCCTAAAAAACATATAGCAAAGTTTTGCTGACCATTAATTTTGGTTTGACCGCCGTTTCCGTCGAGTGGCATCCATATATCGAGTTTCATTTTGTATCTAGCCTTATTTAAATTGTTACAAACGGGTTTTTATTGAATGTTTAGCTCCTGGGTAATAGTAACAGTGCTCATACGGCGAGCGAACTCGACGATTACCATTGCTTCATCGATGTTTTCGACAATTGGTCCTTCAGTGTATCTTCTTCTTCTTTACTGGCGTAGATACTACTTACGCGGTTATAACCGAGTTAACGACAGCGCGCCAGTCGGTGGTGCCAATTGGAGATTCCAAGCGAAGCCAGGTCCGTCTCCACCTGTGTTTTCCAACGAAGTGGAGGTCTTCCTTTCTCTGATTCCCCCAGCGGGTACTGCGCCTAATACTTTCTGAGCTGGGGTGTTTTCGTCCATTCGGACAACATGACCTAGCCAGCGTAGCCGCTGTTTTTGAATTCGCTGAACTATGTCAATGTCGCCGTTGATCTCATACAGCTTATCGATCCATCGACTGCAGTATTCGCCGTTGCAAATGCGCAAAGGACTATATATTTTCTTCAGAACCTTTCTTTCAAAAACACCTAAGGCCGACACATCATAACGACGTCATCTAAATTATCGGAACGAAATCGACGAAAAGAAATTTGCGCATTATTGGCTGAGCTTAAGTCATCTCCCTTTGATTTTACTATTCAGTAGCCTTTAAACCTTCGCTGTGTCAACATATGGATATGATATGATTCAATCTATGAGATTTGGTTGCTAAAAATATTTTGTTCATTTGATGCTAATCAGTTCGTCACCTTTGTTTTAGAGCGAAATTTTGATGTTCTCTTGTCATTATAGTTCTTTCATAAAATATTATACTTTCCGTTTTATAATTCCTTCTTAAAATATTATACTTCCTTGTAATTGAGATTGTTTGTCGACGAGTTTTATTATTAACCGCTGACTCCTGTAGGGCTGCCGCCAAGCATATACTCGAATGCATATAAAATACCAAGTACTTAGGTTTACACCACCATTAATCCTCATTCTTATAATCCTAAGCCATTAAAACGCGTGGGGTAGTCCTTAGCGCAATATTTCTTATCGAGATTCTGTGCATGTGAGAACAGTTCTTTGAATGCGATTCGTTAAAAATCGGACGCACAACGCAGCAATTCATTGTGATATTTCGGTGTTAGGAATGTGATTAATGAACACTTTTAGTATAGAAATTTTATTGACCTACATGTATTTAGACTTCACCGTAAAGTTCATTTCTTTATCTATCGATTTCTTTATTTTGTGCCGTGGAAACACTGAAGTACCTGCCGGCTTTATTGTTTGCAATAAAACTTTCAATTTCATTATAGTAAATACATCATAAATGTAGTATTGATAAGATAAGGTAATGATAATCCTTAGGTAAGATTAGGGTGAATATATACTACAACAAAATTTCATGAAGTCGTTAAGGGATTGTTAAGAGTTTTTGTTACAAAGCTAGAATGCTACTGAAAATCACTCTAATAGTTATGATATTTTTTGAGATTTCCAACGGAAGAATTAAGAGATTCTGAAGAGAATTTTTAAAATAACTCTAGATAGTTATGATATTTTTTTGGAGATTCATATATATTTTGTTAATGCGTACATTTTTGAATAATTTGTAATAAAAAATTCTCCTCAGAATCTCATAATAACTACTAAATATTCTTTTCCTTTAAGTTCTCGTTTATTCTTAGACAAATTTCTCTGATAATTTTTATCTGGCCTCTGTTGTTTATACACAGCTGTTCGTTAGGACATTGCTAGCTTGCAAGTTTCATTAGAAATTTGCGAAATTTCTTGGAATAGAGTATGTTGACACAGGTGTTGGAACCGCTGATAAGTGATGAATAAGCTGAGTGCTTCGAACGTGATAGTGGCAATAAACGGCACTCACTTTAAACAGAGTAGCTACTAATTATCATTATTCACATGCAGTGACGCCCAAGTAAATAGCGATTGCTAATCCTTAGGTCACGATATATCTAGCGCCTTGCGTGGCTCCCAGTTACGGTGTGTGTCATGCGTTACTCTATTGCACGTGAAATTCATTAATGTTATCGATAATTATTTTTATCACTTTTTATGTATGAGTAATATTTTCCGATATACTTATTCATAACGATATTAGATTAGTTACTTTTTGTTCCTTATATGTACTTGGATAAATGTCCGAAAAATACTTAGATATTAGTATATACTCCTTATCTACATTATATGCATAATAAATTATATATGCGAACATTTTATTATATATTTCCTTTGATTAATAATTCAACCTTTATCTCGTTTTGCAGATTCTTGGCATTATTTGTATGGCCTGTGCTTCACCCGCTTACCTTTCGGCTACATCATTCTTCCTCTTTGTGGTTGTCATTTCGTTCATTGCGACAATTTTATGGATTTTCGCCTATCTTTTGGGTATACGTGAAGCTCTGAATGTGGCTGTCAACTGGATATTTACAGTGAGTTCAAAATATGTTAATTAATATACAGTATTTTCCCACTTTAATGGTACTAGTATAATTATTAGTAGTGTGAACAACTTTTTAATTTAATTTGAAATGGTTTTAATAACCATTTTTTAACTAATACAATATTTAACCTAGAATAAGTAAATTCGAACTTTGATAAATTTTTCGGGTAATCTTTCTTGAGAACATATCAGCAGTCGTCTCGGTGAATGTATTAAAATAGGAATAAATAATGGTGACTGACAAACACTAAAGTAACTTGACTTCGGAATTTGATTTACGAAGACGGTCCGATAAATACTTAGATATAACGCCCGACGATGCTATTATCGCAAGAAAAATGTATTATTTTGTATGATATTATCATAGTTGACAGGGTCAAAACTTCCAAAGTCGACTCGTAATTTTGCTTTGTCTGCGTCTTAAAGCGGCAGTATCTGTGATTTTTGAGAAATGTGAAAGAACGATAGGAAAAACGCTTGAGTGCTGTATACCGTAGCTTTTCTCCTTCGATGGACTCCAAGGAATATTCAATGGCCAATACTTTCCAATCGGACGGAAAGCTATTGTCCACTATTTTGATTTCATAAGTTGTAATCTACATAGACTACCTTCAGAAGCTCAAAGGGATTACAGAGCTCTTCTACGCCGGTCTGCTACTTTGGACCGATTCGATCCCAACAAGCAAGTGTAATATTTTTTGTTTTCAAACTTGAAAAAGTTATTTAACCGGAGAAGAAATTAAAATCTATTAAAGTTGCTGTCGCCACCGCGGCTTTTGATAGTATTTATCGGAGCGCCTTCGTAGCAGTACTTAGGTAGACAATTAAAGTCAAAAGCAACATTAAGAATATGTTTGAATTCCTGTGTTTTAATGTTCACACATGATGTCTAACCAATCTTTCCAAACGGTATTTGAAAGACAGAAAGTTTCAAGACGGGATCATACTGTTATATAACCCCAGAGGTGAGCTAGTGACAGATCCCCTAAGCAATTATTACCTATCAAACAATCAGTCGTCGCATTTGCGACTTGTCTCCCTCGTCACTTCTTCTGGACGAAGACCAAAGACCAAACTCTATAAATACCTCATTATTCCCGTCCTGCTATATGGTGCAGAGGCATGGACGATGACAACATCTGATGAGTCGGTGTTACAAGTTTTCGAGAGAAAGGTTCTGCGGAAGATTTATGGTCTTTTGCACGTTGGCCACGGCGAATATCGCATTCGATGGAAGAATGAGCTGTACGAGATATACGACGACATTGACGTTCAACGAATTAAGAGACAGCGGCTACGCTGGCTAGGTCATGTCGTCCGAATGGATGAAAACTCTTCAACTTTCTGCTTTTCTTAAGGCTACATCAACTCGGATTTTGAAATGTTTTGCGATTTCGGTAGAAAGTTCGATAAACTTTTCTCGAAACGCTTTTTTCAGAGTCGGTGAGTAAAACTTCTCTGAAAAGCTCGACCGATCGACTTGAAATTTTCAGACAACCATCCTATGTATATACATATACATATCTGTCATGTAATGATCGAAGAAATTCGATTTTTGATAATAAATTAATTTTTTGTACCCCTCTGAGGTGTAAGTTCTTCACAAAACACGACTTGGGAAGCCCCAGTTTTGACAAAAATTTATATTTTTTACTAATCACGATCATTACCTGTACTCGTTTATTCTTAAATTATTATTTTTTTGTGTTTTTTTTTTTTGATAATTTTAAGCAGAGCAAGCTTTTTCACTGCCAGATGCTCTTTTTTTGGAGTTTCCACCGGGCATCGGTTATGGGATCTAATCTGGGAATCCAAAGCTATCCGATTATTAAAGTACATCAATTTCTGTAAATATATACTAGTTTTATTTTTTTGTCACATAAAATGCCTCTTCAAATAAAAAATCATGGAAAAAAGGTTTTTTTTCTGATTTGAACGTGGATATAACCCCTTACAGTTTTCAAGTGTATAAGTCCTGATCCAAATTCTTATCTCGTCAAGGATTATTTATGAAGTTTAAGTAATAAAAATCAGATTTTAATATTCTCTATTAATTGTGGCTTTTTCTAACGGTAATAATATATAATCTCAAAATTGTAACTTTTTCTTTTACAAAATTTTACACTCCTCCATTTGTACTCTCTTTGCAGGAATTGATCAACACCGCGATATGCGCCTTGCTGTACTTCATCGCGTTCGTCGTGCAATTGGCCAAATGGTCCAGCTATCCGAATAGCTATGCGTATGGTTCCAATATCGCAGCCGGCGTTTTCGGTGTATTCAACTTTTTGGCCTACGCCGCTGGCACATATTTCCTGTATTTGTCGCACAAGGGCGCTGTTGCCTACTAGACGAAGTGCGCATGAACAAAATTAAGAAGAAAAGCAAATAGCAAATTCTACAGCAACAGCAACATGTAGCTCACCTCAAACCAGAACTTATGCATACCACCAAAAGCACTGAGCACAATAACACATACATACATACAAACATATTGGAGCAATGATAAACTGATGCAACCATATGGCAACACCATTGACGTAACATGTAAGTGTAGCTCATTGCTGTAATTAGTCAAACAACAATAAGAACAAAGAAGAGAATGTTTAAAAAATTATAAAGCTAGTTTTTTAAACACTTTTATTGGTAGTTTTCAACATTGAAAATGTTCGTGGAAATTTTAATTTTAGTAATAGGCGATAAATGTAACTTTGTATGATTAATATTAACTATTATATATTATTTTGGTTCTAATTTAATTAGCTGCGCTGCCTTTTACATACAAACATACCCACATACATATACATATGAACTTTTTTGCATTTTTGTAAAGTAAAAATCTTCTTATTAACAAGCATAATATTCAAAAATTTTGAAAATCACTAAAAATGAAATATCTCAAACTTCAAGTTTTTCTACTTTTATATGTCGTAACATTTTAAATATAAACATTTGCTCAGCATTAATACATATGTACACACAATATTTTGTATTCATATATTTCAAGGCATCAAAATGCCATAAATTATGCTACAAACTCTTCTACACAAAAGGCGGAAAATGCGAAATATGTAAATACAGTACAAAGTATGTATATATGTTTCGGTTGTGAATATGTTTCACAGAAGAAACGGTTTAATTTTCAAGCAATTAGTTTCTAATATTTTAAATAATGAATTGAAATAATTTTTTACATTTTTGGTGTGCAGTAAAGTTGTATGTAACTGTGCAACAAATAATAATTATAAAAAAAATAACTGCAATTTCATTGTTTGTTATATTTAATATTTGTAAGAAATGAAAGATACACAGCTGTTTTTAATTAATAAAGTTATGTTTTATTTAAAGTGAATGAAATTGCATTTTATTTGAATAAACGTTTATTGATTGATTGAATGATTTTTTAAACACAAGTGAAGTAGTTCGTAGATAATTAAAAGTTATCGTTGTTATAACTCAAATAATATGCAATATTTTTTTACTCGCACGAATATTTTATTCTAGATCAGGGTAGATCATTTTTGGAAGCAAGCACGAAAAAACTTAAACTTCGGTGGCACCGAAGCTGGTATACCATTCACAAATAACGAAACTCTCATATAAGAACTTGATGCCGATCTTTCACTTTGTATGGCAGCTATATGATATAGTGATCCGATCTGAACGATTTCTTTAGATATCGTAGCGTGATCTTAGAAAATAATCTATACCAAATTTCGTATAGATATCTCGTCAAATAAAAAAGTGTTTAATAAAAGGACTTTATGTTAATCGTTCACATTGTATGGTAGCTATATGTTACAGTGATCCGATCACAACGATTTCTTCGGAGAGACCACCGCTGCTTTGGATAATAATGCGTGCCAAATTTCGTGTAGATATCTCCACAAATGAAAAAGTTTTTCTTACAAGCACTTGATTCCGATCATTCAGTTTGTAGGGTAGCTATATGCTAGAGTTATCCGATCAGACCGATTTCTTTAGATATCGTAGCGTGGTCTTAGAAAAAAATCTATACCAAATTTCGTATAGATATCTCGTCAAATGAATGAGCTTTCCATACAAGAGTTTAATTTTCATTGTTCACTTTGTATGACAGCTATATGATATAGTAGTCCGATGTAGAAAATATTCTCTGACATTGTAACGTTGTCTTAGAAAATAATATATACCAAATTTCGTAAAGATATCTCCTCAAATGCAAAAGGCTTCCATACAAGCACTTGATTCTGATCGTTCAGTTTTTTATGACAGCTACAAGCTATAGTAGTCCGATATCGGCGTTTCCGACAAATAAGCAGCTTCTTGGTGAGAAAAAGATGTGTGTAATATTTCAGATTGATATCTCGAAAACTGAAGGACTAGTTCGAGTATAAACAAACGGACTTGGCAAAATCGGCTCGGCTCCTTTAACATTTCTTTTAGGGTGTTACAAACTTCGTGGCAATCTTAATATACCCTATATAGGATATAGAACAAAAAAATCGCTGAGATCCATGAATTTATGAACAAAAATGTTGAGTGCTCAAGTTTATGCGTGTTTTCCGTGATTTAAAAACGATTGTGAGGATTTAAATGAGGACCATAAGCTAGTGATCGTGCTGAATTGAAAACATTGGTCTCGATGCAAATTTTACTACGAGATTGTTGGTTTAGGGAATAAATACGGAGAGTTTTAACAGAATACTTGGGTTTAAGAAAGATATGTGTGCGTTTTTTCCCTATGAGCTAAATGCAGGCCAAAAAAGTGAACGAGTTTTGATGAAAAAATGGATTTGTCTCATCGCAGCACCCTTCGTGTTAGCCTGATCTATCGCCATATGACTATTTTCTACTTACAGCACCGAAAACCAGCATAAAATTAGTATTTTATAATATTTTTATTTATATTTATATGTATGTATGTATATATGTATATGTATTTATTCCAGCCACTCAAGTAGCCGTATCCGATGTGCTGAAAAATATACCAATAAATGGCATAAACAAATCTAAGCATGCGCTAGTTGATCGTTCCAAACGTTATATTGGGTCTAATGAAACCTATTTTGAATAAAAAATAATTTTAAAAGATAATATTGTATGATGTGTATTTAATTTTATATCCACATAGTTAACTAAATTTTAAGACACACTTCAACTTTGAGGACTCTATCGAATGGACGCTTGATAAAAATGGCCTACAAAATATCACTTGATATGGTTACTTGTTTCTTTTTCTTTTCCAAAATCGTAATTTTAAAATTACTATTTTTGTTTGCATTTGAAGGGAACAAAGCATCAGAGTTCCCTTCAAATGCAAACCAAACTGTATTTCTTGTAGTAGAAGGAGGAACAGAACTTCCCGAGGAAAATCTTTAGCGTGGATGGACGTTGAGCCAAAATATTAAAAATGGAACAGCAAACGATCCGGTGCCGTGCGTAAACTCTTGCCGACGTCAACAAGGATACAAAAATTAAATATTTACCGTCAACATGATTACAATAATACGTATAAGCAATAGTTATTTAATTAATAATACCAAGACTTCATTAGCCATGTAACCTTTAGAGTACTGCATAATTCAATAAAGAACAAAAAATATTAATCAAGAAACTATTACATTTCAGAAAAATAAATGCCAAATAAAACTCAAATATTTAATAATCTTATTTTATTTATAAGCAAAATTAACTTGCACTAAAATCCCTTTAATTTGAAATTAAAATTTTCAAAATCGGTTAAGATTTACAAAAATTATGGAAAAAGTGCTATTTTCCAAAATTCCACTTCAGTCTCGTCAACTTGAGACCAAAATCAGCAAATGGGTTAAGAATTGCCGAAATTACGAAGAATCAACATTTTCTTCCAATTTTCCAAAACTATTTTCAAATCCCTTTAGTTTGACACCAAAATCATCAAAATCGACAAAGAATTGTCGAAATTACGGAAATTCATCATTTTCTTCCAATTTTACAAAACTCGTCTTCAAACCCGCGAATTTGACATCAAAATCGGTTAAGAACTGCCGAATTTACAAAAAACATGTTATTTCCTTCAGTTCTTCCAATTTTCCAAAACTTCTCTCAAATCCCTTTAATTTGACATCAAAATCATCAAGATCAGTTAAGAATTGCCGAATTTACGAAAAATCGCAATTTTGTTTTAATTTCTTCCAATTTTCTAAAACTCCTTTCAAATCCCTTTAGTTTGACACCAAAATCATTAAAATCGGTTAAGATTTGCCGAAATTACGAAAAAATTAAAATCTGGTCACCCCAGCCACACGGCGGCGCAAACAAAAAATTGCATTTCCCAAATCGCCGATTTGCACCAGGCACCCAGAACCGCCCAGTAGGTAGCTGCCGCAAAAAAAAAAATTGTTTGTAGCCTACCTCCAAGGCGCAGCAGTATGAGCTGCGTTACCGGCATATGCAGGACAGCCGGAACTGAAGGCTGATGCCACGTTTACATGAATAACTTCCATAATACAGCACCGATTTCGATCGTTCGAGCACCAAATGAAAGGGCAAGCGTGCAACTATACGATCAAATACTAAGGAATCATAACAAACTACACATATAAGATATTTTTTGGTTCAAATGTCTCTAAGCAACTGTACGATAAAAAACTAAAAATTCCATATCAATAAAGTAAGATGAAAAGATTTTCGTGTTACCAATCACTAGAAATACGCTTCATAAGTGTATTCTGTTAACGGCAACATTTCAACTTCAACACATTCGTAATTAATGCATGTTTTTGAATAGCTTCTTTCTAGCTGAATTGCCATGCTTACGTAACAGATGAAAGTAAGTGCATACACTTATGTATTCTAGAGGCGATCACCTTTCATTTGCCACCAAAATCATTGAAATCGGCTGAGTTTTAGCAAAGTTATAGCGTTAACGCAACTACAGGCAATGGTGGATAATGCAGTACTAATGCAGAATACGCGATCTATAACGCATATTCGCTATAACTTTGGCAAAACTGAACCGATTTCAATGATTTTGGTGGCAAACGAAAGATAATGCCTTGAGAATATAATTTTATAGCGCACTTTATTTCATCTTGTACGCAAACATTGTAATTCAATGCGAAAGAAGCGCTTCTAAAAATAGCAATACAGCGGATTGTAGTGAATTTGAAATGATGCTATTTTGCAGACTTTACATATAAAAGTATCATAATCTATTAGTAGCATAAAGATTGTTTCATCTTGTTTAATAAATACAAAATTCGAGTTTTTCATCACAGTTTTGCTAGCTCGCATATTCCTGCAAAAATGTCTTCTTATTGTGATTTGTTGATGTTTATTAGTAGCTGATTGTATTGCTGCACGCTTGCTCTTTCATTTGGTGCATGAACGATCGAAATCGGTGCCGTATTATGGAAGATATTCAAGTAAACGTGGCATCAGCCTTCAGTTCCGGCTGTCCTGCATATGCCGGTAACGCAGCTCATACTGCTGCGCCTTTGAGGTAGGCTACAGAAAAAAAAAAATTTGCGGCAGCTACCTACTGGGCGGTTCTGGGTGCCTGGTGCAAATTGGCGATTTGGGAAATGCAATTTTTTGTTTGCGCCGCCGTGTGGCTGGGGTGACCAGATTTTAATTTTTTCGTAATTTCGGCAAATCTCAACCGATTTTAATGAATTTGGTGTCAAATTAAAGGGATTTTAAAGGAGTTTTGGAAAGGTTTAAGAAATTATGATTTTTTCATAATTTCGGTAGGTTTTAACCAATTTTAAGAATTTTGGTGTCAAATTAAAGGGTTTTGAAAGGAATTTTGGGAAAATTGGAAGAAATTAGCGAATCTTCGTAATTTTGTCAATTCCTATCCGATTTTGAAAATTTTAGTACCAAATCAACTGGACTGGGGTACAGTTTTGGAAAATTAGAAGAAATGAAGAAAATAGCGATTTATTCGTAATTTTTGTCAAATCTTAACCGATTTTAATGGTTTTGGTATCAAATTGCCGGAATTGAAGAGGAGTTTTGGAAAATTTCAATAAACTGGAGATTCTTCGTATTTTCAGCAATTCTTTGTCGATTTTGATGATTTTGGTGTCAAATTAAAGGGATTTGAGAGGAGTTTTGAATAAGTTTAATAGTACACGAAATTATGAATTAAAAGAAATTGAAAAAACAAGGCAACAGTTAAATAAAAATATTGATATTTTTTCATTTCAATAATCTTTATTTTGACATACCATTTGCATATATAAATATTGGATTTTACTAAAAAATACATGATTCCTACAATAAGAGTTTAATTTTATTATTCTAAATTATTTTTAATAAATTCATGAATGTCCTTCGACTGTTTTCATTATCTATTTTTTTACTTTTTATTTTTGTTTTGTTTATCTTAAAAAAAGTATTAATTATCACAAAATACAGAAATGTGGTTATATAATGAATAATGAAGCGCAGCTTCTCCACATGCGGCTTGATTGGTGTGTAATATCTCTGCAATCAATATAAGCGAGTTTGAAGAGTTCGTTGGCGATACGTCAAGTTTAGATTTTAACATGTCAATGCAGGAAAGTGATTTGTATGCGTGCGCCATTTCAACGTACAATGAAACATTGGGAGCGTATGTGTGGAAAGCTCGTTCAAGTCACTTTCATAATTGTGTTCCCTCGACCCGCCTAATACAAATTTGTCTTCCAATTTTGGTAAAATTAATTGTGCTGGGTGGCTTTCGTTTGTCAGTACTGTATCCTCAACTTTATACTGTTCCACGAATATGTAGATGGAGTCGATCAGAACTTTTAAAATGTTAGCGTCAGGCCCTGTGATGTTACCTGGAATATGCAAAAAAAAATAATCTATCAGTTGTAGAAAACACATTGCAGAAAAGTATATATGATAATATAATATATAACTAGACTGTATGTAAAATATTGCATTGCATATTATGCGTTTAAAAACATTCAAAAAATCGTAAACAACTAGAAGGGATGCTGTCGCCAATTTGAGGTCTCTATTGAAAGGATAACGTTTAGTGCAAGAATTCTGTAATTTTGTATCTGTTTCTTACGATTGTCATAGCAATTCATAAACCTAGAAAGTAAGGAATCTCGGCTTCTAGTACTGCTAAGAGGTCGATACTGAAATCTTACAATCTTAAGGGGTATTCTAGGATAAAAATTAAAAAAAAAACAGATTTTATTTTAAAGTTTCAAAAAATAACTATCCAAAAGTATTCTTATATAGATTTTTCAAAACACAAATTATTTTCAGAATATTTTCTGAACCGGCATCCAAACTGCTGCGGCTTTTTGCGAAACTTTAAAAGCGTTTATCTCGAAACTGTCTTTTTTAAAACAATTTCTCTGATTTTACTGAACCGATTTACCTGAACATTTTACAGACTTTTTTAAAAACTTTCTATGTCTGGAAAATTTCCAAAATTTAAATTTTTACAATTTTTAAAAAATTCTAAAAACCCAAAAAAGTGGTTCAAAATATTTTTCGGACTATTTTGTAAAAAAATCCGACTTTTCCGCAGAATTAAGACATTACGACATTATTCTAGATTAATGATTTTTTTGTGTTCAGATTGCTGGGATGACAATTATTTTACGACACTTCGAAAATTACCTGAAAATGCATACCTTTAGACTAGAATACTCTCTTAAGCATAAATTCGTAGTTTCTACCAGGAGCAAATAACGCGGTAGAGGGGGTATCAGCGACTATTTTCATCGAATAACTTCTCTATTCATGGACCGATCGTGATCGTTGACGGCTCTATCAAAAGGTAAACGCTTGGTACAAGTATCATATGTATAACATGAAGCGATTTGGTTATTTGGTTCTTTTATATTCAAAGAATAAAATGAAAATGAGAACACTTGGTACAAGTACCCTTTAATTTTGGGGCCGAACCGGTTACTCATTTGATTATTTTTACTATTTTCTTTGTAGTAGCCTCTGAACAGTATTCCAATTGAACTGCAGCGATTGTTAAATTTAGTTAAATCAACTGTTTATTTTACTGCGTTGTAGGTAGACAAAACTTATGTACTATATATCATTATTATACTGCAATCATTGTAGTCACCAGATAAATGGGATGTTATTCAATTTTAATAAAAGTACAGTTAATAATGGCGCAGCTGTTTTGATTATTCGGAGTTCCCAATTCAGTAGTTGAGGCAACTTACTTCCTTAAATGATCCATATTCTATACTTTTAGTAGACAGTTCGCTGTTGGACATTGGATTTACGGTCGTCGCTCACATCTACAGAGATAAAATGCATAATATTAAATTTTTACTGGCTCTACTGTGTGTTTTGGGCATAACTGCAGTTATAGGTAAAATATATAATTTTTAAGAATATAACAATTATATAACATTTATTTCTTAACAATTTGCTATTTTTTCTTTTATGCAATTATTTTTTCCTCTTATTTTATTTTTATGTAGCTCAACCTGGCTGCCAGCCGCGCATATATAGCGTTTCGGCTGGTCAAAGAATTTGTGAACGCCAATGTCTTACGGGACCAGGGTCCACCGCTAGTTTGCGTTGCGCCACAGCGCGTATTCCGACCACTGTTAGACTCTGTCCGCCGAATTGCTGTCGTCTGGGTTCGGCCTGTCGGTGGGTTTATCAAACTTGAATGAGTTCAGCGGGAGCAATGATGATAAAAGAATTAAATTTTGACGTTTTTATTGCGCAAATGATATCCTTATTCATTCTAAAAATTCATTTTATATCCTTTAAATATAATCTGTTGAGTTTTTCTTGAAATAAATATTCCTTCAAAATCGTTATCCCATTAATTAGCTTTTTACATCCAAAAATCATAGGATTGTACATAATTAAAAATCAATTTTCCGTTTTTTCTTTACTAAATTCCTTCAAAGTAATTTGTTTTTATTTATTTAGCTTTTTTATTATTATTTTTTTAAGTGAAAACACTTATTTTGCTTGACGGCATAATCGTATGGGTATACAGCGCCCTGCGTCATTGCGCGCAAAGCCTTCACGACAATAACAGCCCGAGGGAGGCCTAACGTACACCTTGAGACATTCCGTATTTAAGTCACGGCAGGTTCTTTCACAGTTCGGTCCGGGGTTTAAGTAGATCTCATTTCGGCTACCGGAACAACGGCGTGGTCCGCCATTAGCTATGAAGATACATATATATGTAATTTAGATAAAATAAGTTGAACATAAATCTTCAAATTGTGTTAAGGAAATTCTTCATAATAGCAATAGTAAGATCCAAGGGAATATGGTTCAAATTGACAGTAATTAGAAATTAAAAAAAATGATAATTTGAGGAAATTGGAATTGATGGTATTCAATACAATTTTTAAAATAATAACAGGTGATCCAATTTCAAGTAGTTTTCAATAGCTTTTTTTGATAGATCACACGTGAGTCGTGTCAAGCGCACATACCACTCCAGCACGCAGTGAAGAAAATAAAGCAGCCGTAGCTGAGAATATACACTAATACCGTGGAGAGTCGATTCGACGCCATTCGCAGCAACTCGGACTGATTTATGGAACGACTTTACGTCGAGATCTTAAATTGAAAGCGTACAAAATACAGCTTGTGCAAGAACTGAAGCCGCTCAACCTTCTCAAGTGATATCGCTTTGCTCTATGGGTTCTTGAAATGTTCCAAGAAGATCCGACGTATTCGCGCCAAATTTTGTTCAGCGATGAGGCTTATTTCTGGCTCAATGGGCATGTAACCAAGCAAAATTGCCGCATTTGGAGCCTGGAGAGATTTAAGAGCTGTAATTTCATACAGAAAAAACAACGGTTTGGTGTGGTTTTTGCGGCGGTGGAATCATCGGTCCATACTTCTCAAAAAATGATGTCGGTAAGAACATAACCGGCAAAATCGACTATTTGATGACTGAATTAAGCTCGTGATCTCGGCGACAATTGGTTTCAACAAAACGGCGCCACTTTCTACACATCGCATCAATCAATGGATTTATTGAGAGAACAACTCGGTTAGCAGATAATTTCATGCTTTTGGCCGGTCGTTTCCTTACCGAGATCATGTAATATCACATCGTTAGACGAACGAGTACTCGAAAGTTGGACTCAACGGATGGACCATCTGAGACGTAGTCGCGGCCAACATTTGAAAGAGATAATCTTCAAAAAATAAAAGCCAAAGAATAATATTTCGGATCATAATAAACATTCCCCATTAAATTTGAAGTTTCTGCGTTTTTCTCAAAAAAGTAATGAACCTCGAAATGGGTCACCCTTTATAACTCGAAAGTGCCCGAAACACTTCTTAAAACTATGAAATATTACGAACCTTTGACAACCGAAGTAAGGCTCAATAAAGCAGCAAAAATTAGTATGATTTTAAATTTGCACATTTTCGTAATAAACCGTTACTTCATATGAGGAAAAAATTATAACAATTCACCCTTTTATAGTAATTTTATAAAAACAGCTGACCTTACAAAATAATTTTCATTGAAATCTCAAGCGAATGCATTGTATTGGGGTCAAGTTTTTGTTTTTAAAACACAAAACAATATAAATAAAAGAAAAATTGAAAAATCAAAAGTCGCATTGGAATCGGACTACGGGAATGGATGCGTAAAACTACCAAATCAAACTTCTGGAGCTTATTCCTTATTCTGGCGTTGTAATGATGGAATATAATTCTTTCCTTTTTACGGTCCCACTAGTGCCAGTACAGGTCCGAATTTAAAGTTTGGCCCAAGGAAAGCAGCTGATAGTGAACAATTCCCTAGATCTCTTACGATTTATCCTGGGCCAGATATATCCTGAGGCTGCACAGTACAGATAGTTTACCAACGTTAGCAGAGCTGGTCTGAGGCCCAACAGACCGGTAGTGAACCACAAGAAGCAAACGGATCTCCCACTCGTTCTCATTCCGCAGATATTGAGATTGAGATAGCTGTCACCAAGTTAAGATCATCAGCCTTACAGTTTCCTGCAATACTGCACTGACCAGGCACCCAAACAACTCATCTTATTATTTACTGTTCTTACTAAAATGGTAGATACTAAAAATTGCCCTGGAGGAATTCGTTATTTTAATTGATCTCCATTGAGTTAAAAGAAAGCTTAAAAATTGAGGAATACTTTTTTATATTTACAGTTGCAGCTAAATTATTTCTAAATTTCTAAACCTTATACTTTGTACAGTTGATGACAGGAAGTGCCCATGCGACAGCAACTCGGCGGACAGAGCAAAATGGTTTGGCCAGCTCTTGCTGTAGCACAAACAGTGGATTGGCCGCGGATCGGAATGCAGGATCGTTGACAAACTCTTCGAGTTACAGTCATTTTAACGGACTTCATACGACAGTAAGTATTTTGCCCTAAAGGAAAGAATTACATAGAGAAATATTGGATATGAGAATCATTACGGTAATATGCGAATATGAAGCGCTTACCGAAAGCGATGGCAGCCAAGCAAAATAACAAAATGCAAGCGAGTAATTTCATGCTGCGTTCGAAGAACTCAGTTACGCCGGTTTAATGTTAAGATTAAAATGAATAGTAGAATAATAATGTTAAATATAATCTTAAGCGTATTTATAGGGATTATCAGTTGAAGTCTATATATTTGTGTTGTTCGAAGATCTTTTGTTTTTTAATTTGTTTATTGAGTAATTGATCTTCAATTTAATTCATGGGAAACATAAATAATATTTTACAAGAACACGTAACCAAATGAAATTCTTTTAAAATTTAAGTCAATTCTTCTGCATATTTATTGTTGTATTTTATTTATATTTATATATATATATTGTTGTTCTTTTACGCCTCTTCTTTAAACAGATGTTTCTTTACGACTGTTTTCTTGTTGGCGCTAAATTCTGGTAAACAACAACGGTTTATACAACACATATTGTTGAATAATATATATGTATGGTACCATATTCCAACCATAAAATCCCCCAAAAAAACTTTGATATTATATAAATATCAAGAAATTATTTTTTTTCAGACTTCTTTAAAGTAAAATCTGTTTCTTATGGTAATTTTATTTTTCGGACTTTGAAGTAATTAAATGATCCCATCTTACTGGGTATAGACACATCTTTTACTTAAATTTGTCAGCCGCATCTCGAATATGAATGACTCTACCATATTAGAGTTTTCTGAACTGATCCAAGTAGAGGTACTTTTTTCAATAGCCTTTTTTTGACAGATCACGCGTGAGTTGTATAAAGCTGTCATGTTATTTTTGTTCAGTATTGTTTGGCATTTCATCATGGAAACACCTATGCCTAATAAACGTTTAGAAATCGGTTAACTTTATTACGAAAACTCATGTCATGTAAAGAATGTTTTTAGTCAACATAATCGATCTACTGAGCGTATTATTCGCAACATCATTATCGATCTTGAGACACAGCATTCATTATTGGATAATATTTGACCGAATGTACCATGTCCAGCACGCAGTAAAGAAAATATAACAGCCGTAGCTGGGGGTGTACGCGAAGACCTTGCAGAGTCGATTCGGCGCCGTTCGCAGCAACTCGAACTGACGCATTTTACGAAATCTTAAATAGAGAGCGTTACAAAATACAGCTTATGAAAGGGCGGTCGCTTTCAGGCTCTTGAAAAGTTCCAAGAAGATCCGACGTTTTAGAGCCAAATTTTGTTTGCTGACTCAATGGGTATGTAAAAAAGCAAAATTGACTCATTTGCGATTTAAAAAGGATCGAAAAATAAAAAATGACAGCGTATAAAAAAAATTTATTTTAGCCAAAATTTAGGCTAGTTAAAGGCATCTAAAATTTTATATGTATTTGATCAACCTAAATTAGGTTATGCTAGTTGATTGTATGGAGAACTAAATAGAGAATATGCGAAAAAATTGATAGTGATCGTATCAATTGTCTGGAGTAATCTCTCAAGAAAATTTGAAAAATATAGCTTTGAGAAAAAATTCATTAAAGATGAGCTGATGAAGCTGATTGAACTCAGCAGCTATACACCAGAAAATAGTAACTTTAAAAATATTTTGAATGACGATTTAAAAATTAGTAGAAGTTGAGTGTAACAATATCAATAATTTTATGCAGAATGAAACCGATCTCAATAATTACTTTGCAATTATTATTAAAATTTAGATCATTCCTTAAATCGGAAAGGAGCAGAACCAAACTTCACTAAATAACAGTAAACAGCCATAATTTTTAGGTATTATAATGAATTATATCTTATGTATATGTATGTACCATTTCAGCTGCTGAAGTTCAGACTATATAAACACAGACATTTGTTCCAATAATATCAGTGAATAATCAACCATTGAAACCTTCAAGACCAGATCGATTACATAAAAACAATGGCAAAAGCTTTTAGTATATTATGGCTAGTGTTGGTTCTCACTTTGATCACAGTGCAGGGTAATCAATATCATTTTAAAAATATTAAAATTATAAAACCATATTCTCAAACATTTTATTTTCTTGCAGCTCAAAACCGTGTGTGTCAGCGAATAGCAATCAAAGCTCGTGCCGGTCAAAGACTTTGTGAGCGACAATGCCCTCCAAGCCGTTTGCCTTTCTTATGCGCCACTGTACGAATTGTACAAACAATTAGGTTATGCCCGCCAAATTGTTGCCGCATCGGCGATGGCTGTCGTACATTTTAATAAAAAAAAATTTGGAAATATATTGCTAATAATGAAGTTGTAAAAATTGTGAATAAAAAATTAAAAATGTATAGACGATTTTTTATAAAGAGATGGAGGATATTTCATATACATATGTATGTATAATATGTAAGATGAAATCAGGTCTTGTGATATGTTTTTCGCTTTTATGAGAATGAAGATCCGAAGAAAGCTCGATAGTTTAGATCCTGTAGCCAGGAAAACGGTTTAGACAATCATTTCCTGATTCATAAGTATAAAATATCATACGCATAGCAAAATATTGTTATAGAAGATATATGAAAAAGAATATATTATACATACATATACATTTTTATTCGATTTAACCTGGAACTAGGAAGGAGTGTTACCAAAGGAATCTTTTAACTGTAACAGAATGGATTTCTATTTTGAAAGATGTTAAGCAAGTTTCCAAATGATTCGAAATAGCCTGAAAACCTTGCAGGTGAAAAAACTAAAAATGGATTTTTATAATATTATTTTATGATTTTTAAATTAAATACGTATAATGGCATTCCAGTCTTAAAACGTTAACGTCATTCCAGAAATCCAGCGGGAACATGTTCAAATTCAATTTTACAACTACAAGTAACCCCAAGGGCTCATTTACTGAAGGATACCACAATTTGGTTCATAGCGCTCATATCAGATTATACATATGAGACCACTATACTCGTAGCATATGCATAGCTATCATTATTGTATGGAAGACTTTTTTTGACAAGATCATTACCAAATTTGGAATAGATTATCAAAACTACAATCACCGAAGAAATTGTTCGGATCGGACTTCTATAGCATATATAGCTGCATTTCAAGCTGACTGATCAAAATCAAGATCTATTTATACTATTTTTTGCTATACAGAATGTACATGTGAATGTTTTTTTTTTGTACGAGTTTACTTCGACAACATTAGGCTTAAAAGAAAGTGGTCGAAAGTGATCCAGCAAGTATTTCAATGATTAAATTAACCAACAATTTCATCCAAGCACATTTGAGTGATTAAAAAAAACACGATATAAACGACAGCAAGCACGTGATAGTAATATAATCGTTATAAAAATTTAAATCTACCAATTTTAAAAAGTGGTGAAAACAGAGGATCTTTTTCTGTAACTATAAAATTGTATGCGTACTCTTATAAAGCATAGGTTAGTTCAATATTGAAGAATGCAAAAAAAATTTAAATGAAGCATTGTAAACCATTTTCGAAATATGGTAATGCAAAAATTGTCCTACCCTTAACAGGCATTAACTTGAAAAGGCTTCAACATTATTAAGCTGAATTGTGTAACTATTATGAATCGACTGCGCGCCGAAATCTGTAAAAAGCCTGGCCAAACTTCTGCTGTTATCTTTCTGTCATTTTGTTCTTATTATGTCAACAGCAGAATCAATATGATTTTTTTTACTGAAAGAACAGAATACCGTATAAATAGCTCAAACGAAATACTTTACGGAGTCATTGCGAATTAAGCTTGTTACAGTTAAGATGTCGAAATTTTGCTTACTTTTAATATTGGGTATACTCAGCTTGGCAGTTATACAAGGTAAATGAGTGGCATAAAAAATAATTATTTAAATTCTAAACATAGTTATGATTAATATCATTCTTGTATAAGTTTAGTTACTGCTAAAAATGTAGGATGCAGGTCCAAGACTTTATCACTCCGGCGTGGGCAACAATTTTGTCGTCGAATTTGTGCGAAAACAGGTGTGCGAAGTCAGTGCAGAAAAGTTAGCTTATCCTCTCGGGTTAGCGTATGCCCCGTGGGCTGCTGTCAACTTGGCGATAGTTGTGTGTCGATCAGAAAACGAAAGCTTTAAGATAATATGCCTTTCTTAAAATTTGTTCATTATATACAAATAATAAATATTTTTTACAAGTTTATTTGTAGTATCGCTAAAAGATAGAAACATAATAAAATTTGTATAAACTGTTTAACAGAAAGACTATTTGGGATGTAATTTTATTGTGTATTCTTAAAATATGTATAAATATACGCTTAAAAATTATTTACTCACACAAAAAATGATGCTAAGCTAATTTTACAATATACGATATTGAGAATTAGCCTATCCTGCTGTCGTTAGCATTCAGTCATTTTGTTCTTATTATGTCAACGACCAGCAAAATCAATATAATTCTTTAATTGAAAGAATGGATTATTGTATAAATAGCTCAAGCGAAAGGCTTAACAGAATCATTACGAATTAAGCTCATATAGATAAGATGTCGAAATTTTGCTTACTTTTATTATTAAGTATACTCAGCTTGGCAGTTATACAAGGTAAATAGGGGGAAAAGGAACATATTCCTTTGTAATTTTAACGCTACAGCACTTTTCAAAACGCAGTTGGGAATAATGCAATTTTTTGAATGAATCTTTACAGCTCAAAATGCAGGATGCAGACCAAACAATTTATCACTGCGAGCTGGACAGCGAGTTTGTCACCGAATTTGTGTAAAAGATAGTGTACAGAATCGGTGCGAAATAGTCAAAAAATATACACGAATGAGAGTATGCCCATTGAGTTGCTGTCAACTTGGCAATAAGTGTGTGGCGCTCAGAAGTCGGAAGTTTTGAGGAGCGTAGATAATTTTTTTAGTGTATTGCATGTACTAAAATAAATAAAACGCTCAAATTTGGTCAAACTGGGTTCTGTTTTTTTGTTATGCAGATAATATTATGCTATGATTTTAGCGAAATGTCGCCCAAATGACCACCACGTCTCTGCTTGCATATCTCTACCCGTTTACGCCGATTTCCGATGACCTGGTGCAGTAATTCAGCTATAGAGTGCTGAATGTTGTCTTCGAGTGCCTTGAACGTAAACCTTTGATTTAACATATTCCAAAAAAAATAATCTAGAGGCTTTATCTTGCGATGATCGGCTGCACCGAAGCTAATATATCCTTCAAAGGTGCATTTCTTTTAGTATGGAAGCTATATGCTATAGTTATCCGATCTAAACAATTTTTTCGGAGATTATGTTATTACATTAAGCAGTAATCCATGTCAAATTTCGTGAAGATACCACGTCAAATGCGAAAGTTGTCCATACAAGTCATTGATTCCGATCGTTCGGTTTGAATGGCAACTATATGCTATAGTACGCCAATCTGAACATTTTCTTTCGATGTTACGTTATTTCTATGAACAATAATTCATACCAAATTTCGTAAAGATATATCGTCGAATGAGGAAGTTTCTCATGCAAGCATTTGATACCGATCATTCAGTTTGTATGGTAGCTATATGCTATAGTTAACCGATCTGAACAATTTCTTTCGATATTACATTATTACCTTAGAATATAGCCTGTGCTAACTTTTGTGAAGATACATTGTCAAATGTGAAAGTTTTCCATACAAGAACTTGATTACGATCGTTCAGTTTGTATGGTAGCTGTATCCTATAGTAGTCCGATATCAGTAGTTCCGACAAATGAGCAGCTTTTTGAAGAAAAAATGACGTTCACAAAATTTCAAAACGATATCTTAAAAACTGAGGGACTAGTTCGTTTATATACAGACAGACGGGCATGGCTAAATCGACTCAACTCAACATACTGATCATTTATATACATAAATACTTTAGAGGATCTCCGACGCTTCCTTCTGGGTGTTACAAACTTCGTGACAAACTTAATATACCCCGTTCAGGGTATAATTAAGCAAATGAGTAGTTCGACCGGAATCATGTCTGCCAGTTTAAAAAGGTGTGTTTTGAGAAAAACGCGTTTAAAGTTTGAGGTGTGCACTCCGAGCGCTCCGAACGTCGAGCGGAATTATTATTTTTAGGCCTTTTTCGAGACCTTCCAATGGTAAAGTGGATTTCTACATTAATTCTAAGGGTATAAGGGAACAGAAAATCTTTGGCACAAGTTCATTGGGAACCCGACATAGATTTTTTAAGAATAAATTAAGAATTTTGAAGTTATGTACAAAGTCTTACTATTTTTTGCTCATAGTATTATACCCCCTTAAGCGTCGCATTGTTAGAAAGGTCACGAGAAAGCTTAGCAATATTTTCGGTTTGACAAGTTTTTCATCCTTAGAAACCACTAGCTTCTGCAAATGAAAGGCGTGAGAATTTGAAACCAAGTAGTACTTGGGTATAGATACGCTACTTATATATTTTTTAACTTTTATTTTTATAGTCACAAAAAAGTAAAGTTGTTTTGTTATTTACGTTTGCACTGATGATACTTTCTTTTTTCTCGCCACCGTAAACATTCATTAAATCTTATTAAATTTGCATAATATTTATACAATTGGTGTCTGAAATTAATAATAAAATGTGAACAATTACCCATACATTTTATGAATAGGTAAGAAATATAGTATTGCCGTCAAAATATTTACATTATGGCTATATAGTTGAATTGTTTGTATAAAAGGCTATGCGGAAGCTTGCATATCGCGTATTGGAGTCTTACACTTCGCAGACTACATCGTAATATTGTCAAAAATGACTAAAAATTTACTGTTTATTTTAAGCTTTGCTGTTATCTGCATTGTCGTAACTAAAGGTGTGTAAATATTGTTCATATTTTATAATAATTTATATTGGTAAATAACTTTTTTAAGCGCAAATCCCAAATTGTACGCCCCAAATCATACCCTTACGTCGTGGTCAACGCTACTGCCAGGTGAACTGTCCACCGAGATTGCCTCGCTTTCTTTGTGTGACTGCCACGAAGGACATTCGATTGCCAGTATGCAGACATGGCTGTTGCCGTTCTGGGAACAAATGTGTTCCAGAGAAAAGACCTGGATAAACGGTGTTCAGCTCGAGTGTTGAATAAATGAATTATAATAAAAATATTTTTGTTTAAAAGGAATTAAAATATGTTTGACAGCAACTCGAATTGATTTAAAGTTTTGAAAATCAGTGTATTAACTATTTCCGGTTTCAGTATGAACTTTATACACTACCGTATATGCTCAAAAGCTTTGCTTGTCGAAACTTTCGTTTTGAAAGCTTTAAGTTCAAAGAAGATGTTGAAAAGCTTACTTGTAATATTCTTTTCATAGCTATTGAGCGCTTTTACCTCTTTTATAAGCTTTTTTTTAAATATGGGGTGCTGGTTTTTGTATTCTTTTGTAGTTCGTCCTTATGACAGAATTCATCGATGCATCGACCTAGTAGTTAGTGAATAGTTTTTCTAATAACTATACTAATAATAATACTATAATTAATACTGTTCTTTCTAGCCAACTGTAGGTATACACCTCGTAAAGCGTTCTATCAAATTATAATAAGGTTGCTAAAAGCTTAGGAACATACCCAAAATTTTTGAAACCGCAAACCCCTCCATTTCGTTATACAAAGAAATAGCGTTCAAAAAGTACCCATATAAGAAAAAAATGCCAACACATTTTTGGAGTTGAGAAGAGAAAACTATAGATCCATCAGCTATAAGTTAAGTTAGGTTAGTCTGGTAGGCTAAAGAGCCACGCATAGACTTGTTTTAGTCCTTTGCGACATCAGATGGAGTTCCATTTCGACCTGTGCCTGACGCGAATTTCAACAGATTCTAACGAAACATCTTCCAGTGTCTAATACTGTGGTGCTTCTAATTGTTTAAAGCGCAGCCTTGCGAGACAAGTGCACAAGAGATGCTTCATTGTTTGCAGATGCCGTGCTCTAGACATTACCTACAGTTTTCCTGACCTGTCAACCCCATCCGCAGGCATGCCATGGTCTTGTATAATCATGTTCCTGCTCAGGTCAATGTATAGACAGTGATTGCCGTACTCTCCTCTTGGCAATCTCGTCCACTATCTCATTGAACTCCTTGCCTTTGTGTGGTACCAAGTAGAAGGAGAAGCAAGCTTGGTTCTGGTGGCAATTTACACTGCTGTCGTGATTTCCAAGACGCAGCTGACCGATATGCTTGGCTGTTCACGTAGTGTTTACTCTGGAGTTGGCTGGTGTTCTAGCTCTGCGGGTCCTCAAATTTCAATAAATAGATCTAAAGGTTTAGGACTAGTTCAAGCGTTGCCGTTGGAGTCGTTCTTAGAGTTCTCGTTACGAAGAACGAAGGGAACCCTTCCCATTGTAGCAACAGTTATTTGTAATAATATTTCGAAATCAATAGGAATTTAAACCGATAGAATTTTGAATTCCTGTTACTTTGAATGAATGTGTTTTCTAAAAATCTGAATCATAAACTAATCGAGTTTAAGTTTTAGAGGTTCGAAGGTATGAGGAATCAGAATTTGTAACTTGTATTTATAGAAATAAAAGGTGGGTACGCACTGATGCAAAAAAATTGAACATTTAAATTGTAACCAGTTTTTTGTTTCTAGTTTCAATGCTGGAAAATCGGATATCATTTGAAAAAGTATTTTTTTAATATTTTGGTTGAGTAAATAATTCGCGTTGGTGTTAACTAGTGTAACGTCATGAGTATGTGTTTTGAAGCATAATACTATAAAATCTGATTTATTATTGTTCTCCAATATATGGACTTCTGGTTTTTACAGTATGTCTTATTCAAAAAGTTGTATAAATAAATTGTAGAAAGCATCAATGACCCAAATGTAACTTAATGGCCTGTTATAAAAGTTATTGTTTTTAAAGTATTATTTATATAACAAAACCGAGTAGTTACTATAGATGAAAAACGAAAAAGTGTTCACTGTACTATTTGTATGCGTTTTACATATTTTAAAACTCAGAGCTTATTCGGACTTCAAAAGGTAGAAACCGAAAATTTTAAAATGTTTAAAAAATTGTACGTGGTTTTACTTATTTTCGCTGTCTTCAGTGCTGTTACTAAAGGTAAATCAATGAATTTTTGAAAACTTATGTTTTTACAAAAAATATGGTATGTTACATGAATATTTAAATTGCTTTGTAGCGCAACTACCGAACTGCGAGCCTGTGCTTACTATTATCACTAGAGGCCAAAATGTGTGTCAACGTAATTGTGCGCCAAGGCAGCCGGCAAATGATTGCTATAGATCCATAGGAGTTCTGACTGTGCGACTATGTCCCCCGCTCTGCTGTCGGGATGCTAACAACCAATGCGTTGTCGCCATAAGAATTGGCAAATAAAGCCCAGCTAAGTAAAAGTTTTAATTGCCGTAAAATAATATAAAACAAAGGTCTGACAAATGATATTCTTTGTCGTTTTATTGACAGTGGATTTTCAGGAATTTGAATTTGAAATTTTATTATCAGCTTTAAGGCCTGAAATTAAATTTCGTTATTAGAGCTCTTTTTGACTAATTACTTGAAGGACGAGCAAAGAATGATATGAGATTCAAAATTCGGTAGATGTAGTCAAAATACCCTTACGTCGAGCATACTCCGAAAATCAAGGTAAATATTTAAGGCAACACCAACTGTTCACTGGATATTTAATTAATAATATTTCATGAGAGACCTGCATTTTGGATGATAAAAAATATTAAGCGTAAAGCATAAATATGCCATTCCATCTCAACCTTAGTTTGAATTCTACAAGACTGATGCTGAAAATACATTGAATTGCAGACCACTGAAATTCAACTCACTCTGTATACCTATGATAGACAATTATAATACAATTATGGGTTTAATTTTCCAATGAAACGAATTTCCTTGATACCTAATGCATAGCTTTGCTAGCTATCTCGAAGAGCGGTCACTCCTCAGCAAATACATATGTATGTAATCTGATACATAAAAGGCCTTCAAAGATCCTTAAATTTTTCTGAGCAGATTTGGAAATCGTCTCTGTGTTTGGCATGACATCAAATGGAAGAGAAAGCTTGAAAAGTATCTTGAATAAAGAACCCTAAGCATCATTTATCTATTCGATGTGGGGAACGAAAAGTATTCAGCCTCAATATTTGATTGAACCGTAATAATGGAAAACATTAACTGTCGTCTAGCTCGTGCTCTGATGGCTATTATCAAAACCTCAATTAAACCAGACTAGTTGATTTGGAAATGGAATAAGGTTGGGGGTGACAATAAATGCGCGGTCTTCGTTAGGCGAAGCTGTTTCTGGGAGCGTTCAATATAAAATGGTTCAATCAACTAATTGTTCTCCTTAGCGACAAATTAAGCCAGCTTCTAGAGTTTTATAGAGATCACTGCAGACTGAGGTGTTATTTGAACAGATTCGGATATTGTTCTACAGATCTATATCGAGATTCTGTAAACCAGTGGGTAGCGAACAGCAGAGCATATAACTACTCCTTCATTACCACGCAATCGCAAGAGTCTGGCTTTTAGGCAAATGAAAGCGGTGAGAGAGTACCCTCACAACCATTAATCTAAGAGGTGTATTTAGCATTTTTCATTCAACGGGCTTAAATGAAGTTTTGTGATAATAGCAAAGGCTACAATAGACTATAGTGCTAATCTAAAATCGAAAGGTGATTCAGTTTTTGTTTTTGTGTCCCATGTGCCAACTCCGAACACTGGAGTAGTGAGAAAGTTATCACCGCCGTGAAAGCCTATTTTAAAGACCTTTATGTTAATGATAATTAAAACAAGAAAACTCCTTCACAAATATCAGAAGTTTCGCTACAAGAACTTAATTTTAATCGTTCAGTTTGTATAGCAACTATATGCTATAGTGTTCCGATCAATTTCTTTGGATATTGTAGTGTTGTCTTGGATAACAATATCTTCCAAATCCCATGAATATACCTTTACAAATAAAATACTTTTTCATAGAAGGGCTTCAGTTTGATCAGTCAGTTGTATGGGAGCTATATGCTATCGTTGATCTTTACCGGCGGTTTTGGCAAATGATTTGTTAGAAAAGAAATTTCAGACCAATATCTCAAAATCTGAGAGACAAGTTCCCGTATATACAGAAGGACTGCCATCGACTGAGCTCTTCATTCTAATCATTTATTATGCATAGCATATATTTTATAGGGTCTTCAAATGTTTCCTTGGGGTGTTACAAACATCATGGGAAAATTAATATACCCTGTTCAAGATATATTGACAATAATTGGCTGGCTACTGATGGCAAATAACGGAAACAATGAGAAGAGCTTAACTCTTTGAGTTGTGCTTTACTTAAGTCCATATAAAATCACTGGAATGCTACATCTCTTAGTAAGTAAGCAATAAGTTCTTACTCTCAAAGTTAGCAAAAGCTGGCAACAGGTTTCTCATACGCATAAATATACAAATATAAAAACAAAAATACATGGCACAAAACCATAGTGGCAACCTCAAAACTGAATGTCAAAGAGAAAGATGCTCAGTATGCTTTGACATTTCATCATGAATAGACTTACTAACGAGCAACGCTTGCAAATCATTGAATTTTATTACCAAAATCAGTGTTCGGTTCGAAATGTGTTTCGCGCGTGTTTTGTTCAGCGATGAGGCTCATTTCTGGTTGAATGGCTACGTAAATAAGCAAAATTGCCGCATTTGGGGTGAAGAGCAACCAGAAGCCGTTCAAGAACTGCCCATGCATCCCGAAAAATGCACTGTTTGGTGTGGTTTGTACGCTGGTGGAATCATTGGACCGTATTTTTTTCAAAGATGCTGTTGGACGCAACGTTACGGTGAATGGCGATCGCTATCGTTCGATGCTAACAAACTTTTTGTTGCCAAAAATGGAAGAACTGAACTTGGTTGACATGTGGTTTCAACAAGATGGCGCTACATGCCACACAGCTCGCGATTCTATGGCCATTTTGAGGGAAAACTTCGGACAACAATTCATCTCAAGAAATGGACCCGTAAGTTGGCCACCAAGATCATGCGATTTAACGCCTTTAGACTATTTTTTGTGGGGCTACGTCAAGTCTAAAGTCTACAGAAATAAGCCAGCAACTATTCCAGCTTTGGAAGACAACATTTCCGAAGAAATTCGGGCTATTCCGGCCGAAATGCTCGAAAAAGTTGCCCAAAATTGGACTTTCCGAATGGACCACCTAAGACGCAGCCGCGGTCAACATTTAAATGAAATTATCTTCAAAAAGTAAATGTCATGAACCAATCTAACGTTTCAAATAAAGAACCGATGAGATTTTGCAAATTTTATGCGTTTTTTTTTTAAAAAAAGTTATCAAGCTTGGCTAAATGAGATAAGCCGCCCCCCCCTAGTGCCACTACACGAATACACCATAACCACCAATACACCACACACAAAGAACCTACATTCCACAGGACCCACACATCAACACCACACACACGCGAGAAGACATCCACACATGCAACCATATACCACACTGGGGAGAAGGGTCAACTAAGAAGTTGAGATCAGTATCGTTACGATCTGCAAACGAAACGCACGCATCGCCTTTGTGACCTCGCGCCGCCTCGAGCAGTATAGTCCCGCACACTCTTTTTAAATCGGTCCGAAATTCCGTAATAACTTTACCCCAAAACTTTGTGAAAACTTAACCATAATTAGAAGAAACAAAAAGAAATTGAAATTAAATACACAGAAAGTGCGAAAATTATTTACCCAAGTGTTTTACTTAACCGAAGTGAAAGTGGTAAGTGTGCTTATAGATAAAAGTAAAGTGCGCAATTGCTCAAACATTGGTCCTTCGAGCCAACAGAATGGCACTATAGAAAAAAAAAAGACAAAACGGATTCAAGCGGCAAAATAAGTAAAAAGTGACATACCAATATACAAACATTCAGGTGAAAACTTAAAGTGAGGTGACACATACAATATATACAGAAATTATTATAAAATAAAAGGTGCGGTGTCATATACACATACAAAAAAAAAAAAAAATTTTTTCAAAAAAAAAAAAAGTTCCGTGATGACATATACATACATACATATATAGGAAAAGGAAAAAACGGTTTGAAAAACGGACACGAAACCGCTCCGTGGTGCGATTCCCAAAACAAAAAAAAAAAAAAAAAAAAACAAAAAAATAATACAAAAAAATACATATAAATACATATACAACATATAGTACAGTGTTTAAAACCCAAACCAAAAAAAAAAAAAACAAAAGTTATAATAATATCAAAAATCGGGCGCGAAATATTATTTAACAAAAAAAAAAAAAACAAAAAATCCACACGGGCGCGAAGATTAAAAAATATAGTCTTTGTGAAAATTACAATTTTATAAATGTGAAACAAAACTAATTATAATAGTAAAAATAATATAAACCAAAAAGGCCAACCAACAAAGGGAAATTAACAACAACGGAACAAGGAACACCAAACAGGAAAGGAAACGGACAAGGAAGCAGCTTGGTCGCATTGGCAAAAACATAAGCTCACCCACATTCCAAACCATATAAAGCCCTCAAAGTCCCTTGAAGCGGCTCAAAGTGAGTGTATCAACTCCATCTATTATTTTAAATAATATATACTTATTTGCATATATGTATGTTAATATTTACAGTTGATCTCTCTAAAACTGTATACGATCCTGTAAATTTTAATAGAACGGTTGCTACCGAACTGTCCGAACTTACGGTTTATTTCCGGGAAACCGAAAACAGTTTGGTACATTACATATGTACATCCAAATATATGTATGAACAGTATATGGTATAATATATACATATATATATATATATATATATATGTGTGATTGTATATATACTGGCATATACATATCTGATTAAAGGCCTACTTATGCTTACATTTGTGTATCTAAACACACAACATTAAAAATCAAAAAAAAAAAAAATTTTTCAAGTATTCACTTGACAACATTTTCCGGCAATACCCCTTATACTTAACAGTATAAGCAGGATTGCGCAAAAAGTAAGCTGAGGCAATTGCGAAATTTAAAAAGAGAAAGTAAAAAAAAAAAAAAAAAAAATAACAAAACCAAACATACATATATGCCAATAGTTACCACTTTCATATGTACATACCTTTCATATGTCCGAAACAAAGTGAGAAACGAAATTAATGCGACATACACCCACATGTATGTACATATAATCAGCAAAACTACAATCAACCAAAAGTGCATACCTGCACTTCACGATTTTCTATTCCCGCGATATCCGTACGGCAAATATTATTTACATACATACATATCTACATACGGCATACAATTTGCCTATGCCGGCATATACAACGTACACAGAGTACTAAATTAAATTAAAATTTTACAATTTTTACAAAATTCCGGAAAAATAAAGCGGCAAATGCGAAATTTTAATTTATTATAAAAATTTTAAAATTTGTTATTTAAAAAAAAAAAAAAAAAAAATTAATCACGAACAAATCAAACAAAAACTTTTAAACGTTGGTAGAAAGAACAGCAATTAAATACGTATTGCCATTTTCAAGTATTTACACACACTTGCTTATATTCAAAGACCAAATCGGCATCTGTCCAGCAATACCCCTTGTTCTTGTTAAAGCACAAGCAAGCAGGATTGCAAACAAAACAAAACAAAAAATCAATTTTTTGCATCTTACGTATGCACATAAACACGCACATATTGTGCAAACTTATATACAAAGGTCATCAACCTTTTTCTCCTTTTTGCATTATCGCTCGTATACGCAAGTATTTGCTAACGAGTACGAAACATTAAATAAAATAAAAAACAAAAACAAGAACAAACTAGTAGCTAAATACATAAGCACCGGGAATAAGTAAAAAGAAATACGCGTTTGCTATTTGATACATTGCGTATACAACAAAAAAAAAAAACCTTTTTATCTTAAAGATTTCACGCGTACTTATTGTTATCAAAAGTACACTGAGAGAATTTTTCTTTTCTCATATATATATTTCAATATTATCACATTATCTAAATGAACGGAGATTCTAAGGAATCTAAATCAACACAATATTTAAAAGTACAAAAAATGATTTCAGAAGAAAAGAGCCCATGTACACCTGCTGATGCTACACGCTCGAAGCAAGGTGCTACAAAGCAAAAAAAGATGAAAGATATTTCCTATACTAAGTTTATTGCTGAGAGTGACAGTCTAATTCGATACTGCACTCGATTTTCATCTTCACCGATTCAAGATAACTCTGAATCGGTATTAGAAATCAAAAAAGAAAATCTAAGCAATTTCTGGACACGTCTCCAAGCTGCGTATGACGCAATTGTAGAATCTGACGAATCAGATCTACCTGAAAATTTCAAATCTTCAGCATACTCCAAATATGAACACTGCTTAGACCAGTACGAGGAAACGAGAGCTATGATCTCCGATCAATTGAGATTAATTAAAGCAATTGCACCTACTCCACAACCGAGAGTAGAGCTGCCACAAGTGCAAATCCAAGAGGCGAGTTCAGGCATCCACCTCAAGGTGCCCGCCTGTGACACTGAAATTTTTCATGGTGGTTATGAACAATGGCCGTCCTTCCGGGACATGTTCACAGCCGTTTACATAAACCACCCAAAATTATCTAATGCACAAAAATTGTATCACCTCCGATACAAAACAAAAGGTCAAGCAGGGGTATTAGTCAAACAGTTCGCTCTTAATGACGAAAATTTCAATTATGCTTGGGAAGCCCTAAAAGCTCGTTACGAGAACGAAAGGATATTAGTAGACAAACAAGTCACAATATTGATGAATTTACCAAAAATTCAAAAAGAAACAAGTGAGGAATTTATAAAACTTCAATCCACTGTTTCTAATTGCTTGTCGGTTCTAGCGACACAGAATATTCCCACAGACAATTGGGACCCCATTCTGGTAAATATATGCACAGCCGCATTACCAGAAAAATCGTTACTTTTGTGGGAGCAATCGCTCTCATCACGGAAAAAGTGCCCAACGTGGCAACAAATGAACGATTTCTTAACTACCCAATACGAAATTGCAGAAAGGGTAGATAAAAAAATGGTCAGAACTAAAAACGTTCAACATGACCTGAATCGAAGCTTCAATAGGCCCCAAGCGAGTAACAACAATAACTTAAATCGTAGTTTTTTCAAAACACAAGCGTTCACCTCCGAACAAAATAAACATACGTCATGCGAACTGTGTAAAGGAGCGCACAGGCTGAAATCTTGCGAGAAATTTAAAAAACTAAACATTAACGAAAGAAACAATTTCGTAAGAACAAAAAAACTCTGTACTAATTGTTTGTCTCATGCGCATGCGCTCAAAGATTGTGAAAGCAAATTTAATTGCGTTTATTGCCATAAACGACATAACTCAATGCTTCACATTACAAATTTTTCCAGCTTAGCTCAAAACAACGCTAATGTTAAAAGAGCTACGGGATTAGTTGCAACAGCAAATCCCGACTTACAAAATTCAGAAAATTGCCAAGAAGCACCATGCTGCTCAAAGGCTTTAAAAACTCAAACGCTACACAGCGAAAACCAAAGCAGTGTATTATTACCCACAGCAGTGGTCTCCATCGAGCACCGAGGAGAACTGTTTAAACTTAGGGCCTTAATAGACCAAGGATCTCAACGATCTTTTATAGCGTCAAGGGCACAAAGTAGGCTACAACTGCCAACAAAACTAGCTAATTTTGAAATTACGGGAATGGGCGGAAGAGTAGTACAAAACTCAAACAAAATCTGCCCCATTACCCTTATTTCCCCCCAAGCGGATAAGCGCATTCAAGCAGAAGCTATTGTCTTACCGCAACTAACAAACATGCTTCCAAGCTATCATATAAATAGCAAGCATTGGCAAAAGGTTTCACACCTTAAGTTAGCAGACCCCAACTGCAACACTCCCGCTCAAATAGACATTCTATTAGGTAGCGATCTCATACCTCAAATTATTCTCGAAGGTGTTGAGAAAATTACAAAAACACTTCTGGCGCAAAATACCATTTTCGGATGGGTCCTAAGCGGACTAGTTGCGGAACCAGTCACAACAATGACAACTCAAGTTGAGGAAATCTCAAACGAATACCTCAATACACAACTCAGGAAGTTTTGGGAGTTAGAAGAACTCCCCCCCATATCAATCACAACCCCAGAAGATCGATATTGTGAGGATTTTTACAAATCCACAACTACTCGATTAGATAATGGCCGGTACGTCGTACGACTACCACTAAAGCCAGAATTTCCCCACACACTCGCCTTAGGTCATTCTCGTACCTCTGCTATCCAACAGTTTTTAAGTATGGAAAAAAACCTACTTAAAAAAGGCGAGCTAAAACCAGAATACGATAGGGTTTTAGAAGAATACCTCCATTTAAACCACATGGAGGAAGTCAGCCCTGGCGAAAAAATTATAAAAAGTAAATACAATTCTTTTTACCTGCCACATCATGCAGTAATAAAGCCAGACAAAAAAACCACAAAGGTAAGAGTTGTCTTTAATGCATCAAAATCATCAAGTTCGGGGAATTCCCTAAATGACATTTTATTTACGGGACCCACGCTTCAGCCAGATTTAATGCTCCTCATACTAAATTGGCGTATATACAAATACGTTTTCAATGGGGATGTTGAGAAAATGTATCGACAAATAGTCGTACATGATGATGATCAAGATTTTCAGCGAATTATTTTCCGAAAATCTCCCAATAGTCCACTACGCGACTTTAAATTAAAAACAGTTACCTTTGGCGTAAACTGTGCACCATACCTCGCCATTCGTACACTCCACGAGCTGGCAGAAGACACAAAGTCAGAATTTCCTCTGGCAACACAAGTGTTGAAAACACAAACGTATGTAGACGACATTCTGTCCGGAAGCCACAATCTTCCACAGGCATACGAGTCACTAGCACAAGTGACACAAGCGCTCAATACAGCAGGGTTTCCGTTGAAAAAGATAACGGCGAACCACCCTAATATTTTAAAAGACATACCCAAAGAAAATCTTTTAGACACTAATTTCCTTAAATTCGAAAAGGAAAGCACAACAAAAACTTTGGGGATACAATGGAATGCGATATCTGACCAGTTTTCATACACTAATGAGTCAATATCCGCACTATCAGCTATAACAAAAAGGCAAATTTTATCCTCGGTGGCAAAACTTTTTGACCCCGCAGGATGGCTTTCGCCAATTATGATACAAGCAAAAATTCTAATACAAGAATTGTGGCTAGACGGAACTGACTGGGATGAACAAGTGAAACCACTTCGTTTAGAAAAGTGGTCCCAGTTCGCGTGTAATCTGAAAGATATCTCACAGATACAAATCCCACGATGGATAAATTATGCCCCAGAGCACAAAGTCGAACTACATGGCTTCTGTGATGCCTCTGAAAAGGCATATTGTGCAACCCTCTATGTGCGCACACAATCTGACACAACGACCACCAGTCACCTACTGGTAGCCAAAGCAAAGGTGGCTCCGCTAAAAACAATAAGTCTGCCACGACTGGAACTATGTGGTGCGCTACTACTAGCCAAACTAGTATCCATGGTGCAAACGCATCTAAATATGACCAAATATAAATTGTATCTCTGGTCTGATTCCGAAATTGTATTAGCCTGGTTAGAAAAACCTCCACATGCATGGAAGACGTATATTTCTAACCGAACGTCTCAAATTCTTGACCTAGTGGGATCAGCCACTTGGCGTCACGTAGCCAGTGCTGATAATCCTGCCGATCTAGGAACAAGAGGGTGCAAGCCACTGCACCTTGCCACTACCACCCTCTGGTGGAATGGCCCCCGATGGTTGATAGAATCTCCTGATTCTTGGCCACGATCGCCTATACGCAATATAATTGCCCCCGAAAGTCGGAAAATCGACTCCTTTCACACGGCATTGGATGATACTGACATCCTTGAGCGATTTTCATCATACCCTCGAGCCCTCAGGGTAATCGCTTATATGCTCAACTTCATAGAGCGACTCAAACTTAGAATTAAGGGAATACGCACAGTATATCCCCAAGGCGATACATTGACGCACCTAGACCTAGAAAAGGCAAAGGTCGCTCTTATCACGTATACTCAGTCGCGCCACTTCAGCTGCGAGATGTCACTACTAAGAGAATCGAAGCCGATTGACAAAAAGAGCTCACTCTTAGTACTAAATCCATTTCTGGATACGAAAGGTCTGCTTCGTGCTAATGGTCGGCTTGCTAACTCAAGCCTGACATATAACGAACGCCATCCTCTAATAATACCAGAGAAGTCTCGACTTGCAACATTGTTACTCAAGTATATACATATACTAATGTTGCACGCGGAACATCGCCTAATGCAATATATAATCCGCCAAGAGTTTTATATTCCCCGACTTAAGCCTCAAATAAAAAAGTGCATTTTCATGTGCAAGATCTGCACTATGCATAAACAGAAGATGAGGACGCAGATTATGGCAGCACTTCCACCGGAACGCTGCAACTTCGCTCTGCCTTTCACTATCACAGGTGTTGATTTTGCTGGGCCTTTTCAGATAAAGGCGTCCATGCTAAGGTCTCCTACCCTAATGAAAGGCTACGTGGCTGTCTTTGTCTGTTTCACGACAAAAGCAGTGCACCTCGAGCTATGTACTAATCTGACAAAAGAGGCTTTTCTCGCGGCATTTGCTCGCTTCGTCGGACGACGCGGTTTTCCGTCCAAACTTATGAGCGACAATGGAAAAACCTTTATCGGAGCTCAAAGAGCCACAGAAAAACAGTTTGTGGACTTTATTAAACAAGTCTCCCCTGAGATTGTACAAAAGTACGCCCCCCAAGGCATTAATTGGCAATTCATCCCCCCAAGAGCTCCTCATATGGGTGGTTTATGGGAATCAGCTGTAAAAAGCTTCAAATCCCACTTAAAAAAAGTAGCTGGAAACTACAAATTTAATTACGAAGAATTTACAACTCTATTAATTCGCATTGAAGCCGTTCTCAATTCACGGCCACTAACAACACTCTCGCAAGATCCCTCAGATCTCACAGCCCTAACACCAGGGCACTTTCTCAAAGGAGCACCCATTCTGGCCACACCTGAGCCAGGCGTGGAGTCGCTATCCTTATTAAATCGATGGGAAAGAATTAAAATTCTCCATCATAATTTCAGTCGCAGATGGAAAGAAGACTATTTAAAGGACCTCCACAAGAGGTATCGATGGAAAACATCAGAAAATGCCCCAAAGCTTGGAGATTGTGTACTTATTAACGACGATTGTCTCCCACCTACCGAGTGGCGACTTGGCCGTATAGAAAAGCTCCATTATGGCTCAGACGGTCACATCCGCGTCGTTGATCTCCGTACTCAAAGCGGAATACTCACCAGACCGCTGGTTAAATTATGCTTTCTACCAACCGCGGATAATAACGAAAATCCGATACTAACCAAACAATCTGAACATAATGCCGTAACGCAAACGACAATAAATCAATAAAATCGCAACCCGCAACCAACCGTTAACAATAACAATAAAATTTACAAAAAGAAATGGTCGGTCAATACGACGACTCAGTCATGCCACCTAATGTGGCACAATCACATATACTATTTATATACTACCATGTATATTCAAATACAATTCTTTACAGAGTTCAAGATGGACGTGGACATGCCTACAACACCAACTGTTCGGTCAGTCACCAACGGGCCTACTCCTCCGCCCCGCTCAACCAAGGCGACAGTATCGACTGCTGCTTCTGGTAGTGGTACACGAGCAGCCCCATCAGCGCCATCCGCTCCAGTCGAGCCGCGTCGCACCCGATGCCCGCTATGCCGCCGGAAACATCGACTGCAACACTGTGGGCTCTTTAAGGAGCTAACACCGGCACAACGACAGCGTGTTGCCCAGGCACATGAGCATTGCCTCAACTGCCTATCGCACACGCATGAGAACGCAGGAGTGTGCTTCTTCCGACTTATGCCACACGTGTGGCAGACCACATCACACGCTGTTGCACAGGACCCCACGACGCGATGTAGGTCGGCCAGCTGCCTCAAGCACGGGTAGATCCAGGCAAGCAAGCCGGACGGTACGACGTCGAACCACCGCAGCCCGGCCTGAGCCCCATCAATGGCGTCCGCACCACGTTGCACCAGCCAAGGCGTCGTCCAAAAGCGCCACAGCATCGCACCGCTACTGGACTCAGCAACGTAGTGGCAACTCTCCAGCAACTTCAAAGATTGCTAGGCTGAATATTCGCCTAGGGGGGCCGGGATGGCTAAATGAGATAAGCCGCCCCCCCCTAGTGCCACTACACGAATACACCATAACCACCAATACACCACACACAAAGAACCTACATTCCACAGGACCCACACATCAACACCACACACACGCGAGAAGACATCCACACATGCAACCATATACCACACTGGGGAGAAGGGTCAACTAAGAAGTTGAGATCAGTATCGTTACGATCTGCAAACGAAACGCACGCATCGCCTTTGTGACCTCGCGCCGCCTCGAGCAGTATAGTCCCGCACACTCTTTTTAAATCGGTCCGAAATTCCGTAATAACTTTACCCCAAAACTTTGTGAAAACTTAACCATAATTAGAAGAAACAAAAAGAAATTGAAATTAAATACACAGACAGTGGCGAAAATTATTTACCCAAGTGTTTTACTTAACCGAAGTGAAAGTGGTAAGTGTGCTTATAGATAAAAGTAAAGTGCGCAATTGCTC